>NC_064244.1:62265396-62891229 GCF_003254725.2 Canis lupus dingo | reverse complement strand
AAAATACAAAGGGCCAGATCTGTTCGAAGTCACCATGACAGCTAGTGCCTTTGTTCGCTTAAGGAAATACAAATGCAACAAAAGACCTTGTGCTTTTCTGGTCCTGGAAGAGTCCTTGGAAGTGACCCATGCGGATTTGCAGACAGACTCCAGGCAAGGGCAACCAGTCACAGCCCTTCCATTTTGGGGGGACCCCCAGGGGCAGGCACCAGCTCTTCCAGACTGAGCCAATGTTCCCCTCCCCTGGGATACCATGGCTATCCTCTCTCAGGGGAGCCACCGAGGCCCCTGGGACCAGGCCAACAGCCCTCTCCATCTCTGTAGACAGCACCTGCCCAATCCCCCACGTGGGCTTCCTCCTTCCCGACGCACACAAACCTACTTCTGCAGCTGCTCCAGAAATCTCTCCAGAGGCAGCTAGCCAATTAAACAAAAAAAAATTTTAATGTTTCCCAAAGCTCTGGTCCCTCAATGTCCCCACCAGGGCGAGGCCACGTGGGGGAGGGGGAGGAGGGGAAAGCCTCTGGCAGGATTTCTTTCTGATAAAAGAATTGATTTGTGAGGGCGATCTTCGCGGAGATATGATAAAAAGATGTAGGTTAACAATAGTCAAAGATGTCATAAATTATGAGGCCAGCTCACTTGGAGGCAAATACACATGCACAAGCGCGTGAACGTGCCAACCCTAAGCTTATGGCTGGGGGAGAAAGGGCGGATGCTCCTGGCTTCCCTCCTTCCAGACAAAGGCTCTCTCAGTCTGATTTTCTCCGCCCTGAGGTCCCTGGGCACTTGTACCATCAGTAACACTTCACGGAGCCTTCAGTCCTAACAAATAATTAGCTAAAATTGAACCAGGGATTTCGTACATGCATGTCATAGGTCTGATATGAATAATGAGGCAGAAGGTTAACGGTGGGTCAGAGACAGTTCCCCATCTTCCAGCTTATTTATTCAGCGAAATGAGAAATTGATCACATTATTGCGTATAGGGGGAGGCCTGATTCATCGCAATCAGCTCGGAATTGGCAGTTTTGACTGTAGGCAATTTGGGGACATTACTTATGCCTGAATAGGCTGGGAAGGTCATTTATAGCTTGTTAACACCTTTCCGACCTCCTTCACCGCCAGATCTTACTCGCCAACCCTCTTTACCTTGCACCTAGGCCAAATTAAGAAAAAAAAAATCATAGATTGGTAAGAATGACACCTTCCTATAAAATTTAAACCGCTCCAATAGATACTCCGGAGCGGGCTTCTTAAAACATGTGTGCCTCAGGATGCGGTTCGTTTGTTTACACATCCACCCACTGTCCATCCATCCGTCCGCCACCCCTTGTTGGTTGACACATGATGATGTCATGAACCCATGTCATGAACACTGGTTGCTTTTGCAGGCTCGGCCTCTGTAGCAGGTGCCGCAGGGCGGGAACGACAGCACGGCGCTGGCGACTCCACGGACCAGGACAGCTAAAGCGTCGGCGGGAGGGAGGCCCGGGCTCCACACCAAGCTCTGGGGACGTTCCTAGAATCCGGCACAGTTCTGACAACCAGTGCTAACGTAGTAAATGCGGGACGCAGGGTGGCTCCCGAGGAGTGGGCCGGTGTACTGTGCCCGATGCTGTCACCGAGCACTCGCTGCATGCAGGGTGCAGAGTGGGGGGCCCCCGCTGTGGGGTGGCCGGGGAGACTTCTGTGTTCGTGCAGGCTAGGACTCCAGCATCGGACTCTGAGCCTCAGTGTCCTCATCTTTGAAGTGGGGGCAATAATTGAAGGTACCGCAGGTGACATTTAAAAACATGTGAAACACGCAGCAGTGGTCCCCGCGGGATTGAGATGCTCAATAAAGAGCAGCTGCCCTTACTCTGATCATCATCCTTATGACCCAAAAGGCTGGAAGGTATCTTTGTCTGCTCTTGAGAACTGCTCCCCCCACCCCCTGCCAGAGTTCAAGGAAGGGGTTCCCGCTACTTACTGCTATATAACCACTCAGCATGCACTTTGCTTAGGGTCTGGAAACAAACGGCAGCCACCATTTATGGCCTTCACCTTTCTGTGGGTTGACAAGGTCCCGCCAGGCAGCTCTACCGATCTCACTCGGGGCGTCTGGTGCCATTGCTACCAGTTGGGGCTGGGGCTAGAGTCTATCGGCGGGCTCTGCAGGAATGGGAGGAGAGCCGGGTCCCTCTCCCCCTCCCCAGGTGGCCCCAGGGCCTCTCCCGTCTCCAAGGCCAACTTGCGGAGCCAGAGATGCCAGAGATGCAGCATGCCAGCAGCAGCACACCGTCTCTGCTCTGGTGAGCAAAGAGGGCTCCCCGAATACATAGGAAGGATTTTTTTTAAGATTTTTTATTTTTTTTTTATTCAAGAGAGACACAGAGAGAGAGAGAGAGAGGCAGAGACACAGGCAGAAGGAGAAGCAGGCTCCATGCAAGAGCCCGATGCAGGACTCGATCCCGGGACCCCAGAATCACACACCCTGAGCCAAAGGCAGACGCTCAACCTCTGAGCCCCCCAGGTGTCCCCATAGGAATGATTATATTACAAGATCCTGCCCTTGATATCATTAAATACTGCCCCCCAGCCCCAGGGAGAACCCTGAAAAGACAGACCTAGCCAGGCCTGTTGTCACATCAGCCCCCATTTAAGAAACTTTGTGTACAGTGTATGTTTATCAGATCTGGTGTGAACATTTTAGGCGTGCTTGCCCTCAGTGGAGGCCCTGACTTTTTTTTTTTTTTTTTTTGCCCCCTAAGGGAAGAAATCACCCTTCTTCCCTAAATTCTAGTTGTTTTGCAGCCAGACCCAACTTTGCCTTAAGTGACAGATTTAGAGCCCCATGGACATGCTGGGCCTCGGACGGGCAGCTGACACAAGAGCGGAGCAGGAGGAGCATCGAGGGGCAGGGCCAAGACTGTTGGTGGTCTTTGCTTTTTCCCCACCTCTCTCTTCACTACACACACACACACACACACACACACACACTCATCCCACCCTCTTCTCAGCCCTTTCTTCCCTGCCCTTAGTAAACAAAACTCTTTCATTCTGAGACCTAGAAGATTCCATAATGAGTTGAGCCTCTTAACAGTCTATTTTAATAAAACTCAGCTCCCTGGCTGTATGGAGACCATAAAACATGCAGGTTCCAGCAATAATATGTTTAGTAGCCCTGCTTGATAAAGTGGAAATGTTTGCATGTTTCAAATTATGAGCAATTTAAAGTAGGAAGCTAGCAAGCCAGTTCTTGGGTTATGAAGCTTGACATTGTTAAGCCTTAAGAGAACACATACTTCAAAGTCTCCTGGTCTGAAATATGTCCTGTGCGCGGCTCGGCAAGAAGCAGCTGGGCTAAGCCGGCCGCAGCCAGGAGGGGAAACCCCGGCGTGATTTGGCCGACAGAGGATCAACCCTTCGGCACACGCGCAGCCGTTTTGTTCAGGAGGATGTGTCCCCAGAGAAAGCCCCGCCCGGCTCAACACCCACCTCCTGGAGACTTGTACACTCGGGAAGCACACCCCCCCCCCGCCCCGCCCGGCTCCCCACCCCGTCCTCGTGATCTCCTCGGATGTTGGAGGCAATGATTTAGCATCACTAAAGCTTTCTAACAACTGGTAAATGCTCCAGAAGAGATCTGCACCTCTGCCAGCCCCTGGATCCTATCAGCGGCTTTAAAGTGACTTTATCTGAATCCTTTTTGCTTTGGTTTATTTCATGTTAGGCTCTGTGCAGTGTTTCATTTGAACAAGTGGTTTTTGCAGATCTCACTCTGCCGGCAGCACAGGCCTCCTTCCTGCCCCTCACACTGCGAGCCTGGGCCCCCTTCAGAGCCTCCGCTCGATGCTTGCTGCTCTCTCCGCCTAGAACACTCTTGTCCTGATTTTCAGTCTGGTTGTCTCCTTGGCAAACCGTTCGCAGCTTAAGTGTTACTTTCTTAGGGAGCCTCTTCCTGACCATCCCAGGACTCCCCATGTCTTCTTACATGTCTCCTGGAGTTTTTTTTTTCTTCTGGGCCCTTACCAGTATCTTGTAATGATTTTGTTTATTTCTTTGCTTCCTTATTTCCTATCCATCTTCCCCAATAGCATGGCGGTTCCATGAGAGCAGATACCTTGTCTTGCTTGTTCACCACTGGATGGCATGTGGTAGGTGCTCAATAAATGCTTCTTGGATGGCTGTGTAGGTTAGTGGGTGGGTGGCTGGCTGAATAGATGGATGGATGGATAAGTGAGTAGGTGGATGGGTGGATAGATGGATTGCTGGATGGAGGAGTGGATAGGTAGATACAAGGGTGAGTGGGTGAATGGATGGCTGATTGGATGGGTGGATGGATGGATGGATAGATGAGTGGGTGGGTGGATGGATGGATGGATGGATGGATGGATGGATAAGTGGACAGATGGTTGGGTGGGAGGATGACTTATAAGAATTTTTCAAACCAAGACTTTAGGGTTCTGAGTCCTTAGAGGACATTAGAGTAAGGTGAACAGAGTTTGGGAAGTTAAATACAGTGTTTGGACACCATTGGTGGCTCCTCTGACAATAGGAAGGCACATGAGCTCTTAAGGTCACTTTTGGGAAGAGAAATTGCCAGCAATGAAAATGATTCCACTTGCCCCCTTAACATCACACTCCCTTCTTCGGTTTACTTTCCCAAGGCCTGAGATGAAAGATACAATTTCTATACCTTAAAAAAAAAATCCCATAATTGTACCCACCCTGGATCCTCCATCCCCAAGCAGCACCCCCAGTCACACAGGAACAAAGACAAGCCTGTTCTTGACTAGACAGCCGAGCCAGGCCCAGCCACCGTGTGGTATGCAGCCCTGACTGGCTGGCTGAATTCTTGAGCTGATAAGAGTGCTCCATCTCTTGCTAAGAGGGAGCATGCAAATTGGGGGTGAGGAGACCTCCCAGTGGTTTGTTCTGTCCCCACCCCTCCAAGGAAGACAGCCTCATCTTCAGAGGGTCTCCTCTTACCTGCATCAAACCCAGGCTGCCCCTCTTTCTCTGGGTATCACTTGACAGCTCTACTTGGCCTGCCAAAACTAGCCAGGCCTCCATCAAAGGGCTCAGGTGGTGCAGCAGACAGTGCGGGATCTAGAAAGCACAACCTAGAATGGGGGTATGAACATGGGCATGCTCCTCCTGGGCCCTACTCCTGTTGTCTGATAAACAGGCTCAACAGTGTCCCCTGCGTCTTGCCTGTCAAAACCCCCACATTCAGAATGGGGTTGCCCAGGGCTACCGTGCAGATTGCCAAGGTTACGCTCTGTTCACTTGCAGGGGGCATTTGGGCACAAAAGTACAGCATATATGGCCCCTTCTTGGAGTGGTGCATGATGGCAGTGCTGGGGACAGACCCGTTTCAGAGGTTGCTGGGGGCCTACACAAGACCACCTGCATAGAGCCCCACCACGAAAGATTAGGGAAGTCGCGCATCGGGCTGCATTTAGGTCGTCAGCTGCGGAATATTTCTGCTGTCAGTTCAACAAAAAGTGTGATGATCACAGTGAAGCTTAACAAAGAAAACGCTATCAGGCAATTAGTAAGCCCAAGTCAGCAGGACTGATGTGAAATTTATCATGTTGAGAAGAACGCGTTCATTTGCGGGTGACAAATGTCGGTGCGTAGGTGCTGTGCCTGGGGAGCTCGGGAAGACAGCGGCTTTGCTCTTTCCGACCCCCGAGTTCGAGTTCAGATCCTCTTCTCCCTTGGGGCCTCAAAGCAAGGGTGGAGAAACACGCAACTGTATGTTGTATGGAAGAGCTAAGGGGTTGATGTCCTGAGCTGGAATGTGGAATGTTGCTTTTAGGGAAAAAGAAGTAGGGAAAAGTGAACTACAAAGAGAAGCAGCAATTTCGTTTCATACTCAGAGAGAAAGCCTGCAAGGCTGGTTTTTTTTTTTTTTTTAATTTTATTTATTCATGAGAGACACAGAGAGAATGGCAGAGACACAAGCAAGAGGGAGAAGCAGGCTCCCTGTGGGGACCCCGATGTGGGACTTGATCCCGGGTCTCCAGGATCACGCCCTGGGATCAAGGCAGACGCTCAACTGCTGAGCCACCCAGGCGTCCCTAGGGGAGCTGCTTTTGAAACCAGTCTGTATGGCTGTGAACATGGGGAACGTGTGGGGCCCCTGCTCAGCCTCCCTGCTGGAGGTTATGGATAAACATGCACGGCCACCACCCTGGAGCTACAGACTAGCCAAGGCGACATTTCCAGCAGAGGGACCATGGCAGCCTCCCCAGGGCTCTCAGCTTACGGGACAGGGGTCGTCAGGGTGGGCAGCCAGACTGACTAGGGTGTCAGGCCCCAGGTGCCTCTGGAAAGGTCTAAGGGATTGGGGTGTTAATAGATTCACTACTTTCCCTCTGATTTTTTTCTTTTATGAACCTGCCTTTACAAACTCATGTGTGTTTGCTTTGGAAGAACAATTTCGGAGTGGGAGAGCCCAAAGACATGGCCTTCTTGATGGGCACTGCACCCCCTATAACACCTCACCCCAGCCCCAGCCGCCTCTCCTTCGCAGCCAGAGTCTCTGAGCCACGCCAGGATGTAAGGTGTGTTTGGATGTGAATAAAACATTTATTGGGGTTTAAGTCTTTACTAGAGCTTGGGAAGCCAAGGGGACAGCTGCATAGGCCAGAATGTGAGTGGATGATACCAGGATTCTTGGCTCGGCAAGGCTGGCCGTTTTGCCTGCCATCTTGCTCTTCACTTCTCCCTCTTCCCCTCCTTCTGGCTCTCAGGCCATCCTCACTGGCATCCTCTTGGCCTTGCTCTGCCAAACCCAAGCTTTAGCATTCCTGATAGAGCAGGTTCTGAGAGCAAGAGGGAAGATTTCATTTATTGAGTATCAGTTGGTTAGCCAAACCCCACAGGAGGCACTGAGGATATAATGGAGAGTGTGACACAGTCTCTACTTGCCCCCCGCCCCATGAAACCTTCAGTCAATGGGGCTGAGGAATAAGTGTTAATGATGACGTAGGTGGAGAAATGCAACAATTGGGTGGATGGGATTGGTGAGGGGAGGTTAAATCACAAATTTTGTGGGAGCACAGAGCCGGTGGGGTGGGTGTAAAGCAGGGAATACTTCCTGGAGGATGTGTCTCTTAACTGGAAATGTGGACAAGTGGAAATTATTGGGGTATAGAGGAGGAAGACGTGAGGCAAAGCTTGACATTGTTTTAGGAAGTTTACTGAAAGGTCAAGAGCTGGGAGTGGGAATCCCCTGCATCTGGCCTCACTGAACAGATGACATTGGTCAAACAGTGAGATGCTCACTGAGAGCTATGGCCCTGGTAATCTCAAGGACAGAATAATGGGAGCGTCCCATCAGGGGAGGAGGATCCTGACCGCAGGTGACCAGCTCTATGGTGAGGTGAGGCAGGTGTCCAGGGAGTTCAGATATGGTGGATTACAAATGGCCACAAATTCTTTGCCATTTCTCCCATCAAGAGACAGTCTGTTTCCTCTCCTTTGGGATTTGGGCTACCCTACCCCAGTGATTTATTTTGACCAGGTGCTGCAGAGGGAGTGTCCTTCCACAATTTCCAGGTGCAGGCCTTGAGAGGATAGAAAATTATGTTTTCTTCCTCTTTGAGCCCAACAACCACACCATGAGAATCCTGAGGCAAATGTGGAGAACACATCGAGGTGAACTGTCATGCTCTGGTCAACAGTCCAGAATGGACGTCCAGCCACAGCCAGCACCAACTGCCCACTGCATGAGACCGCCATCTTGGTTGCCCCAGAGGAACAGAGGCTCTCTAGTCACTAACACCTGCAACAGAAGAACAGCCTGCATGAGCCCAATCAACCTCAGAATCTTAAAAGATAATAAATGATTATTGTCCTAAGACTAAGCTTGGGATGGGCAATAACTGAAATATCAGACAAAAGCCCAGTCCTCTGAAGTTGAAGTAAATGTCAGTCTCTTGTGTTGACCAGGCTCCCCACATTGGCTTGTTCTGTCAACAACTAAGGAGCGCTCAGAATTTCACTTTTCTGACAAGCTTCTCCCCCTATTTCTGCCTTCAACATACCAGTACACTTTGATGGAATATGTTGGCCAACACACTCTTACAGAAGACACGGGAAAATACCTCCTGCCCTCAAGAGGCTCATTATATATGTGAAAAGACAAATGGACCAGGGCACTTGGGTAGCTCAGCTGGTTGAGTATCCAAATCTCAATTTCTGTTTGAGTCATGGTACCAGAGTCCTGGGACCGAGCCCCACATGGAGCTCCGTGCTCAGCAGGGAGTCTGCTTGGGATTCTTTTCCTCTCCCTTTGCCCTTCCCCCACTCTCAAATAAAATTAATAAATCTTAAAAAAAAAAAAAAAGACAAATGCACCAGCCCAACTTTTTAGAGCCAGAAATTTAGATGTTAGCCCTGAGACTTCCCTGTCCCTCCCCATTAAACAGTAACAACTAACATTTGTGCAGAGCCCTTACTGTGCCAGGCATCATGCTGAGAATTTTCCATGAATCAACTCATTGCCTTCTCATAACAACCCTGAGAGGAGAGTACTATTTTCATTCCTACCTCACAGGTGAGGAAACTGAATCCCAGAGTTAAGTCTCTTGCCCGAGTCACAAAGCTGATCTGTGACAGAGCTGGGATCTGAATCTTAGTGGGGTAATGCCAAAGCCTGCATTCTCAACCAGTCCTTTAGAATCAGGGCCCACTTGTGAGTTAGAGACTTTGAGATGCAGAATCTTTACTGTGTAACCTTGGTCGAGTAACTTTACCTGTTTGTTTTCTTCCCCATAAAATGGGGTCATACCTTTTTACCAAGATTGTTGCAAGTAGACAACATATGCACCTTTCTAGATGAACCACAGCTCAGTAAATGCTGGTGTCTATCCCTTCTCTTGGTGTCTCTCCCTCACTGGAGAAAACATCTATCATATAGGATTTCCTGAACTCAAGAGCGGATAATCATGGTAGTAGCTTGCCTCACATTGAACACATGGTATTCTAAACAGTGGCCTCTATTGGAGACGTTTTGCATTTCAACCAGGCTCTATATTGCAAACATGTCGCTCTAGAGCAGGGGTAGGCAAGCTTTTCCTGTGAAGGGTCAAATAATAAGTATTTTAAGCTCTGTGGGTCATTAGATCTCTGTCACAGCTACTCAACTGCGTAAAAGCAGCCAAAGATATATAAATGTATGAGCATGGCCGTGTTCCAATAAAACTTGGGATCCCTGGGTGGTGCAGCAGTTTAGCGCCTGCCTTTGGCCCAGGGCACGATCCTGGAGACCTGGGATCAAATCCCACATTGGGGTCCCAGTGCATGGAGCCTGCTTCTCCCTCTGCCTATGTCTCTGCCTCTCTCTCTCTCTCTCTCTCTCTCTCTCTCTGTGACTATCATAAGTAAATAAAAATTTTTTTAAAAAGATTAAAACTTTATTTACAAAAACAAGTGATAGGCCAGATTTAGTTTAGAGCCTACAATTCGCTAACCCCTGCTGTAGTACAGCAGTGTAGAGCTTCTGTCTGCATGACCTCTTCCAAACATGGGAGAAGATCCCATAGGTTAGCAGTTTGCTTAGAGGGTAAAATGAGGAAGGAGGTAACAGATTCCAAAAGCAGTGAAAAGTTCTGCCAAAGTATTGCCATGACTTTTGGTATCCAGCATGCCACGAGCCTGGCTCTACTCCAAGTTTTCAATTCTAATATTTACAATTTTGTGTAAGTGGTTTGTAGGAATATAACACATCATTTATTTTTTAAAAGAAGTCATTCAACAATCAGCCTTGTGACATTTGGCCTAATGCACAAAGTGATGACCCTGTGTCTCCTTAGAAGTATAACCTTCATATTCCTGGAGAAAAATAATCTTTGGAAATGCACCAGGGGAAATAAGCATTCCAGGGCAAAATACGGCAAAATTCTATATATTCTATTCTCTGTCTCTGAGAGTTCTAATGGAGCTAACTAGATTAAAAGGCTGAGAATTCCTATAGTCATAGAACCCGTTAATCTTGGTTAACTCTGAGTTTTTACAAACTTATTTGACCACAAAAACTTAATAGCTCATAGGTTAAAAACATAGGGTCTGGAGCCAATAAAATGAGAATAATAATCCCTATCTCGTGGGGCCGGTGTGAAGAACACACATGAGGAAGTTTGTGAGTGACCATACACGACCCGTGACATAGGACACCAGTGCTGAATTCTGAGTGTTCGTTCTATCAACACGCTTGGGAAATGCTGGTAAAGAGAATCTAGAAAGGTATTAATGAATTTGTTTCTCCTGTTAATTTTTAAAGTAGTCAATGGTAACCCATATTTTTTGGTTAAACAGATGCTATAGTCAATCTCCTAGAAATATTTAGAAATTTCAGCTTAAGGTATAGGGTCACTAACCCAGACCCCTTCTGGGATAGCTGTTTGTTGTTGTTGTTGTTGTTGTTGTTGTTGTTGTTTTAATTATTCTTGAAAGCAAAGACCCGTGAGTGTTGCCATGTTACAACTGGAGGCTCATGGAGACCAGTTCCTTAGGAGACATCGGACCCTTGGGAATTCTTATCCGCGTGTGGGCGGGTGGTGATCTGGAGAACCCTGGAAACTGGCTGCATGGAAACAGTCAGCCTGAGAGGGGGGATGTGGATGCTGGTGGTCTCACTCCCCTCCACAGCAGGACCCTCTCACCGCCCCCCTCCCACAAAGGCCAGAGGCCCCAGATATTGACACATGCCTTTAAGCCCTTGGACACTTCAAAGAAAGAAGATTAGGAGTGAATCTCAGAACCCGTTCCCCAGAGAGAACCGTTTGTCCAAAAGTTGATATTATTGATGCTGGTGGAAGCTGAGAGGAGCGTGTAATTTATTTAATAAAAGTCGGCCTGTGTTTGCTGGGGCTCCTGAGTTTTCCTGCTTCCTTGCAAACATTCTCAGGGGCGAGGCGGGCCCCCCTGTGATCAACACAAATGTTTGATCAGCTATGCGTCTTCTCCAGGGCAGCTCAGATGATCCGAGAGGCTTTGGCTTCCTGGTCGTCTCCAGAGTTTTCTCCTTAAATTCTTTGTTTCTTCAGAATTCATTATAAACGACATAATTACATCTCTTTTTCTTCTCTGATTGAGCACATTTCTTACAAATGGTGATTTACCATTTGGATGCGGGAGGAGGCTGAGCGGATGCCACGCGCAACGGCAGCCTTGCCTCTCCATTTCACAGCTATGCTTCCTTCCGATGCCAAGCAGGCCACTTGCCATCATCCCTGTCCAGCCTGTGCCTGGTGTGGGGCATGGACAGGCCCCCACAAATCCACAAGGAAGGAAAGTGCTCTGGGGTCAGCTCAAAGTTGAGCTTCATAGAACAATGGAGTCCTTGTAGAGAATTTGAGATGTTACCATGAAAAATTAATGGGAGTATATTGTTCCCAAGCCTGGGCCTTTTTATCTGTATATGATTGCTATGATTCCTTGCTTAGAAGCAAACATTTGATTAGGCCTTTGCTTCCCAGCTATAGTGAAAATAGAAAGAAGGATTGGATAGGCAGCAAATTACCAATTGCAACAGGGATAATTGAAAATCAGAGATAGACAAAAGAGATTTCATTTGTTCATTCATTTGTTCGTTCATTCATTCATGTTACTGATCTTTACTGTGTTTCTTCCTGTTCCAGGAACTACTTTGAGTGGTATAATTACAGCAGTGAAAGTAAGAGTTTATATTTGTTGAACACATATTATATGATAAGTATTAGTCCACTTAGTCCTATATGATCAAAATCAGTCCTTTTTATTTAACTCAGTTATTAATAAATACAAAGGAGGAAACTGAGGGTTGGATAAGCTAAATAACTGGCCAAGGTCAACAAAGCTCATAAGGAGCAAGTTTTGGGTTTCAATCCCGGCAGTGTGATACCAGGACCCCCAAGTTTGGCTAAATCGGTCCACGGCCACTTAGGGCAAGCAATGTCTTTTGCTCTAATGGGGATTATATTCTAGCAGGGAGGCAGTCCATTGAAAATAAAGACAAATGTCAACATATAAATAAACAAGATAATTTCAGTTAGCAGTAAGAGCACCAGGGAATAGAGAGCAGAGTGAAGTCAGAGGCAGTGGCAAGGGGAGGTTAACAGGAAGATCCTCCTTCCCCACCTTGGCACTCATAACAGCAAGACGGATTCTCTTTGCCTATTTGTCCCATCTGAAGGCAGGAAGATGGATGAGAAGGTCCTGTGGCTCCTTTTTTCCTAAGGTTGTACAGGTAATACCACTACTTGCAACAGCTTTCTTTCTCTGTGTTCTTTTTTTTAACGTATTTTATTCAAATTCAACTAGTTAATATGTAGTGTATCGTTAGTTTCAGAAGTAGAGTTCAGTAATTCATCAGTTGCATGTAACACCCAGAGCTCATTATATCACATGCCCTCCTTAATGCCTAGAACCCAGTTACCCCATCCCCCCCACCCCCCCTCCAGCAACCCTTAACCCTATATTTAAGGGTCTCTTATGGTCTGTCTCCCACTCTGATTTCACCTTCTTTTATTTCCCTCCCTTCCCCTATGATCCTCTAATTTGTTTCTTGAATTCCACGTATGAGTGAAATCATATGATTATTGTCTTTCACTGATTGACTTTTTTCACTCAGCATAATACCCTCCAGTTCCATCCATGTCAATGTAAATAGTAAGATTTCATTCTTTTTGGTGGCTGAGTAATATTCCATTGTGTATGTATATACCACATCTTTATTCATTCATCTGTTGATGGACATCTGGGCTCTTTCCATAGTTTGGCTATTGAGGACACAGGGGCTATAAACATTGGGGTGCAGGTAAAATGAATGAAAGACCTAAATGTGAGACAGGAATCCACCAAAATCTTGGAGGAGAACACAACCAATAACCTCTTGACCTCAGCTGCAGCATCCTCCTCTGTGTTCTAATGTGTGAGATTTCCCTACATAGATGGTGCTATACCATTAGACATGAGCTGAATTTGATGATTTCTAAGTAAAAAGTCACCTTTGTTCTTAAGCAAATGATCCTACAGAGACAGCTAGATATGGTGGTAAATACCTATTGATGTTCAAAGGTCAGAAAACACTGAAATTAGTATTCTCAACTGGGGGTGATTTTTTCCTCCAAGGGATATTTGATGATGTCTGGAGACATTTTTGGTTGTCACAAGTGGGAGACAGATGCTAATGGCATCTAGTGGGTGGAGGCCAAGAATGCTGCTAACTATCTTACAATGTACAGGAAAGACCCCTACAACAAAAATGATCCAGTCCAAAATGCCAGTAGTGCCAAGGTTCAGAAACCTTACACTAAAGTGATATACAAAGGCACTGGAGAGAGAGAGAGAGAAAGAGAGAGAGAGAGAGAAAGCACAAGAGAATACCACTCTCATTTTCTAAAGACTTTCTGCCTCCCAAATTCTTCCAAAGTTTTAGGAAGACAGGAGCTTTCAAAGAACATTGTTAGGGATTGAATTGTGTCCCCTACAAAATTCATATGTGGAAGTCCTGACTCCTAACAGGATGATCTTTGGAAATGGAGCATTTGGGAGGTAATTAGGTTGACATGAGGTCATAATGGTGGAGCCCTCATGATGAGATAAGTGCCCAATAAGACTAGACACCAGAGAGCTTGCTTCCTTTCTCTCTGTTGGCCATGTTAGGATACAGTGAGAAGGTGGCCACCTGCAAATCAGGAAGCAAGCCCTCACTGGGGAATGGAGCACCTTGATCTTATACTTCCTGGTCTTCAAAACCATGAGAAGTAAATTTCTGCTGTGTAAGCCACCAACTGTAGGCTATTTTGTTATGGCAGCCCATACTGACTAATACTACATCCTACTAAAACTTTCCAACAAAAATTTGAAAGTTCCCATCCAAAAATTCAAAATTCAAGGGTGGAATTAAAAAAACTCAAACTTCAGGATCCAGTAGAGTCCCACTTTCAAAATGGCCTAACACTTCTGTGAGAACAAGAGAGGACTTGCTTAGAGACATGTGGTAAAAGAGACAATGCCTTAATCCTCACTTGCGTAAAATTGATAATACAAAACACATCTCCATTAGGGTCTTCTTTAATTGAAACGATGCTTTCTTTTATCCCTGCCAGGAAGAAGAAAAGTCATGTTTCCAGCTTGGACTGCTGTTTCATCTGCTAGACCTGCTTGTGAGCTAAGCCAAGTTTCATTAAAAATTATTGGTCTCATAACTTTTTTTTTTTGTTTTTTGCTTTAAAGACCCCCATATGGAACCAATCTCATGATAGGATTGTAGCTGCACAAAGCCATTGGGCATTATGACCGATTCTTGGATTCTTAGAAGATTTTAAGTACAGATCTAATTCCCACCCCTCCCCACCCCTGCAGAGAATTAAGTGAATATTTCAGCTAAATAAATAAATAAATATATCCAAACTTGAAGTTAGACTAAAGAAATGGTGAAGCAGATCTAGTCAACACACAGACATTTTATTCTTGTCTTTACAAAGTCCATCTCCTTGAATGACCGATGCTCTGCCTCCAAGAGAACCTCTCCACTTTCTCCTTAGGTGCCAGCCATCACCCACTCTTGCCTGATTCAGAAATTCCCTGGGAGGACTGGAGCATTTGTAAACGTGTAAAATATGATCACAGCCCTTGCACAAGTATTTTAACAACCTAACCTTATGATAGGTTATATTTCATTGACTTGGAAGAAACACTGCATTATCTGGGAAAACAGCACAGATGTTGCCTAATAAATGTTTCGGTTTATGCATTGTATTAACCTCATGAAACATTTATGCAAATCTCTCATTAACAAAAGGTAAAAGAACCATTATATGTTATGAAGCATACAACAGGACGACCTCTGTTTTGTTTTGGTTTTGTGGGGTTTTTTGGGTTTTTTGTTTTTTTTACCTCAGTATTTTATGGGTGTGTTTGTAACTCTTGGGGTTTCTATTTAGAAGCACACAAGGGCATTACAGATTTTCATCTCTTCTGTTTTCAGTTCTGTTATCATTCCTTCCAGCTGATTTCACATTTTATGATGCTAATGGTGGGTGTATGGTTTTGAGTTTCTCTCCTGTCAGCTGGTCAGTAGGTCTGAGGGATATATTTAATAGAATCTGACAGCTGATGGAACTGGTCTCATTGAAAGAGGATTTGATATGTGGCGTGAATGTGAGGACCTTGAATTCGCCATAATAACGGCCATTATTATTCAACCCCTCACAGCCAATATAACTCTTTCTCTTGTACACACCAGTACATGTGTATAAAAGACATGACTTCTGGATGACTTCTTCCGTATACTGATCTGAGGGCCGTTTAGATAGCATGTCAAAACAGATTAGCCGTCTTATCCTGCCACAAAATTAAGGGAAAGAACTCTGTACAACTCTGCCCAACAAATACACATGTGCCTGTAAACAAAGAAGGTATAGAGGGGGGGAAGAGTGTCCCTGAGGTGGGGGCGGGGGTTGTGGGAGCCAGAGCACTGAGAAGTGCTGCAGACTCACCCAGTCAGAGTGCTCTGGTGGGGACCCCAAGAGACACTGCCTGAGATGGGGCAACAGGTAGGAATCCACTGCCTGGGAGGCTGGCCGCAAGCTTTGCATTATGTGCATGTGTCTGGGACATTAGGCCGGGTTCTGGCCCTCCTCAGCCAAACTGAATCAGAATCTCTGTAGAAATCAATTTATACATATACACCTGGGCAACCCGTGACAGCCACATTCTTTGCTAGGCCTTTTGTCTGCTAGTAGCTAACTTCACGTAACATTTTTTGAATGTTTGCTACATGCTAAAATTACCTATATTAACTCTTTTAGTCTTCCTAGAAACTTAACACATAGATATTATTATTAATTATTATCATTATCCCTATTTTACATACGCAGAAGCCAAGGCATCATCAAGGTAGGTAACTGGTTTCAAGTCACAGCTAGTAACTGGCAGAGCTGAGATTGAACTTCAGGCTGTCAGGACCCCTAACCATAAAGGTGATACTCTTCTGCTTCTACTTTATCCTATGCTAGGGAGAAGTGGTGTGTGTGTGTACACATGGATAGGAAATCTTGGGCAATAACATCCCCTTAGAAACCATGTGGTCTGGGATCCCTGGGTGGCGCAGCGGTTTGGCGCCTGCCTTTGGCCCAGGGCGCGATTCTGGAGACCTGGGATCAAATCCCACGTCGGGCTCCCGGTGCATGGAGCCTGCTTCTCCCTCTGCTTATGTCTCTGCCTCTCTCTCTCTCTCTCTCTGTGTGTGTGACTATCATAAATAAATAAAAACTAAAAAAAAAAAAAAAAAAAGGAAACCATGTGGTCCATCCCTCTGGCTGTAGCCATACTCCTATTCAATTAGGGAAACAACTGACTTTTTCTTCCTCTGTAACCTGGTCTCCTCCCATCCCATGGGGCTGTGACAGAGACAGAGGAGAACCCATGCTCACTCACAACAGCCCCAGACTCAATGTGGGCACTCCAAAACCCTTCTCTTATTTGTTTCCAACCTCCAAACCCCACCCTACCTTCCTCCTTTTATGAGCTGCCCATCCGGGGTTCACCATTGCTTCGTGAGGGTATCATTTAAGGTAACCAGACCAGGAAGAATTGATTCTACATTCTCAAAGATCCTTATATTTGTTCACTGTTATCCGCTGGCAAAGAAGGAAAATGGCCCCAGAGATGTGCATGCATGTTTCAGAAGTACCTGAGGAGAACATGCCAGATGTTAGGAGATCTACTTATAGCTGTCTGTGTTGAAATTACATGGTGCTATACTTTTTAAGGTCAGAAGCATAAAACCTCCTATTGATCTTGAGCAACGCATCCAATTTTGAATGCCTGTTAAAGCCCCAGGCACTTCAATGCCACATAATCAATATCTTTTCATTCTTTCTTTCCCTTTTTTTTTTTTTTTGGTAGCAAATGTATGAGTTTGTTTATCCATCCTGCAGCCTGGCCTTTTATTTCTCAAGTTGGACACTCAGCATGCCAGGGACCCACTGCTCAGACCTCCACCTGCAGGACTACAGGATCCAAGACTCAGCTAGAGTTGAAATAAATAGCTATTCCTAGAGCCCAGACAGTTTTCCAGGATCCAGGAACAGGGTGCCCTTTGGAGGTGACCAAATGACATGGGCTAGGGAGTGGTGTGCAGAGAGACAAAGACAGAGAAATCAGGATGGAAAATATGAGGCCGTGCTTACCTGCTGTAGACCCTATGATCAGATAATATGTGGGATCCTGACATTTACAGTGGAAAGGGGACTTGCAGATTTTTTGGAAGAGTTTTTCTTCCAACTTGCAAATGAAAACACTGTGGTAACCACCCAAGGGCTCCGTATGTACTGGATTGTTGAAGTAGCCCAGAGAGGATGCTCAGAGGGGAGCCTATTTCTTCTTCTCCCTCTCCCTCTGCCTGTCACTCCCCTTGTTTGTGCTCCCTTTCTCTCTGTTAACTCCCTTTCTCCCTGTTAAATGAATAAATAAAACCTTTAAAAACAAAACAAAAACAAAACCTTGGGATCAATCCTTCTTTTTTTCTGAGTCCACCTGGTCTGGGCAGATTTCCGAGGTAGAGTTCATAATCTAGGTCTGGCCAATACAGCACCAAATGGATCACAGTGATTAGTTCAGGAATGGCCACACCACCCAGGGTAGTCTAATCAGAATGGCTCTCAGAAGTTTGGTGGGTGTACACAATGAGATACCGCTTCACACCACTGGGATGGCTGTGACCAAAGAGATAAATACTAACCAAGATTGCCAAGGATGTGGAGAAATTGGAATGCTCCCACAATGCTGGTGGGATTGTAAAATGGTGCAGCTTCTTTGGAAAAGAAGTCTGGCAGTTCCTCTGGAGCTTAAATATAGAGTTACCATACAACCCAGCAATTTCACTCCTAAATATATACCTAAGAGAAATGAAACCAAATGTCTGCACAATGTCCACAAATGTTTAGAGTAGCATTATAATAGCCAAAACGTGGAAAGAAACCAATGTCCACCAGCCAATGAATGTATAAACAAAGTGTGGTACATCCATACAATGAAATGTTATTCAGTCATAAAAAGGAATGAAGTTCTGATACATGCTACCGCATGGATGAAAATATGTGCTAGACAAAAGAAGCCTGTTATAGAGGACCACACGTGATATATAATTCCATTTATAGGAAATGTCCAGCATGGGCCAATCTGTTGACAGAAAATATGTTAGTAATTGCCTAGATCTGGGAGCTAGGTGAGGAGTGAGGAATGACTGCTAATGGATATGGGGTTTTTTTTGAGATGATGAAAATATGTTCTAAAATGACTGGTGGTTACACAATTCTGTGAATATACTGGTACCATTGAAATGTATACTTCAAATGGGCAGATTGTATGATATGTGAATTGCATCTCAATAAAGCTGTTACAAAAAAAAGCTTAGTGACAACACAATGCAAAGCAGGAAATGGCCTACAAAAAATTTACATTTTATGCCTTCCAAGTGGCCAGGGCTGTGGTAGCCACTTTACCACACAGAAGTTCCAAGGGCTACATTGAAAATGAAGGTGATGGCTGAAGGCAAATCTAAGTAATAGAAAGAAACTGGATTCTCAAGAACAGAGTTTATTCTCAAGAACAGACTTTATTCTCAAGTCTCAGAGTTTATGCTCTGAATCCAATTTCACTTGAAACCAGATTGGCCCTTTGATTTCTGTTCCTCACTTAGCCCAGTCTGAGTTGGATTCTGTGTCACTTGCAATAAAAGACAAAACATACACAAAAAAAGGGACTCTTGAGCAAAGATCTGGGGCTTCCGGCTGTGACTACCTCCAACTCCAACTCCCTTACCTTATCCATATCTAGCTCCCTCTCCCTTCAGCTTTTGGACCTTTGAATCAGCAAAATAAAACTTCATTGTGTTTAATCCATCCCATTGTCCTATCACCCCAGCCTGAATGACTCAGACAGGAACCCATACAATCTCCCACAGAACTCCTTGTGACACAGAGAAGCAAAGAAAAATCAGAGGCCCTGTGAGAGGACAGAACTGTTCAATGAAAGAGGGACTACAGATACCTTCCAAGAAAGTTGACTTATTGCAAGAAGCAAGAAAAATTTCTAAGATCATTAATTCAATTAGTTAGAGGGAATCAAGAACAAACTGTGGCTTCCATTTCTAGGTAGCTCTTTGGCTTATCTTTTTAACTCACCTTCCTCTCAAAACCTCATTAGGACCAAAATTTAAAAGGGAAGGAAGGAAGGAAGAAGGAAGAAGGAATAAGGAAGGAAGGGAGGAAGGCGGATCAATGTTTGAGAATAGGCCATGATGGAACTAGAATCTTGGAGGATTTTTTAAAAGATATAAGGGAGAAAGAAGTGGTTGAAGTAAAGAATTAGGAAGCTCACAGTCCAGTGGGTGGGGAGGGTCCAGTCAGAGGAAGAATAAATCCCCAGGAGTCTGAAACCCCCCCCCTCAAACTTGGAGTCTTGCTCTTTATTAAGCTGGCCAACAGAGCAGTTGGTATGGGACATATTCAAGGACTTTGGAAAGTGGGAAATAGCCAACAGTACTACCAATACCCGGCCTTTCCCACAGCATGAATTGTGAGCAAAGCAAAAAAAAAAGGTATTGCTGAGGAGACTCACAATGAGAATGACTGTGCCATTGAGGGAATGAATTTGGTGCCCTCATTTAGGGCTATTATTATAGTCACAACAGAATAGTGCTTGGGGCAGCAGTAAACCTCTCTGTCTAATGAGACCAAGTGGAGCTATTACCTGAAAGACAGAGGTGAGTGTAACTGGGGAGAGGACGAAGCCATAAGAGTACATATCAGCCCCACAGGTGGCTTCAGACACTGAAGTCCCATGCCCGCACCAGCAAACTGGCAAACCCTGGGCTGCCCATTCACCCTCCCCAGGAATTCACATCCTGCTTCTTACAGTCAGTTGAATTCCCAAACTAAAAAATAAAACTGTAGGATGGAAAATGAAGTTCTTTTTCCCTCTGTGAGTAGTATATTTAAAGAAAGATTCTCACAGAACTTCAATTTGCAGTGGTGGGTAAACAGGTTTTCTCTCTGTGAGTGTATATGATAAAATTTAACAAGCATGTGTAAAGTTTCTGTGATTTACAAAATGGAGCTCATTCTGAGAAATCAAAGAAAATGTGCTAAAAAATTTCCCCATGTAAAACTGTACCATGAAATAAGGGGGAAAAAAATCTCTGATTGGAGTATTTCCCCATAAGCTTAGATTTTGTTTCTTTTCATGGAAAAGCCTGAAATTCAGAGAGATAGCTCCCCAGTGAAAAACAATCCTGGAAACTTGCTAAAGCCATGAAGGCAATGAAGAACAGATTTAATAGAGCAGAAAACTGGATCTGTGAGTTAGGAAATGAACTCAAGGAACTCTCCCCGAAATCAATGAAAAAGAGAAAACAAATGGAGATAATGAGAAAAGAGAGAGAGAGAGAGGCAAAGAAAGGGAGAGGGAAGAAACTCGATGCTGGGGACCAAATATCCATGTAGGGGAGATTTGAAATGGTGATAACAAATGAGGGAGAAAAACTTCATTAATAATTTGATGGAGAATTCTTCTGAGCTGAAGAAAGACTTGTGCCTTTAGAATCTAAAGGCAAAATACATTCTGTGGGCCATTCAACCAGTTTTGTAAATAAAGTTTTATTTGAACACAGCCGTACTTGCTCGTTACTGTATCCTCCATGGCTGTGTTTGGGCTACAATAGCAGAATGGAATCACCGAGGCCCACAAAGCTCCATGGCCCTTTACGAAAAGGTTTGTTGACCCTATAAGAGTTCTTTGGGACACATGTGGGTAAGATATTTGAATTTCAAGGATACAATTTTTTTTTTTTTTTTTTTTTTTTTTTTTTCCTTTTTTTTTTTTTTTTTTTTTTTTAATTTTTATTTATTTATGATAGTCACAGAGAGAGAGAGAGAGGCAGAGACACAGGCAGAGGGAGAAGCAGGCTCCATGCACCGGGAGCCTGACGTGGGATTCGATCCCGGGTCTCCAGGATCGCGCCCTGGGCCAAAGGCAGGCGCTAAACCACTGCGCCACCCAGGGATCCCAAGGATACAATTTTTTTTAAATCCTATAAAGATTTAGTCCTCTGGAGGAAAAAAAATCCCAAATTCCCTCAAAAAAAGGGAGGGAAAAGTTGCATTAGGCCAAACTTCTTAGCAAATTCTAGGATAAAATGTTTCAAAATGGGAAGACTTTTGGAGGAAGGAGACTGGGAACTAAGAATTGTATATGTAGCTATGCTGCCATTTGTATATTTGGAAATCTTACATGGAAGGACTCAGAACATATGCCATGGCTATTACTTTGTTGAAAAAAAAAAATGATCAAAGAAATACTCCAGGTGGCTGAAAAAGGAAGCGAAATAAATAATTCAGATAGAAGGAAAAGCAGTATAAAAGAAAGATTGCCAAGCAGAGAACCAAAAAACTTAAAGTTAATTTCTCAATAATTGCAGTTAACATGATTATAAAACAATGTAAGTGTCAAAAAAATAATTCTGGAAAGAGATGACATACAATGTAAAAATATATTAATTATAATATTCTTATTCTAAAAGCCAGATGGGGCTGGAAAAGGAATTGATGGTAATACTAGTAATTATAGCTTCCATTTTTAGAAGTTACTGTGTATGAGGCACAAAAATAATGCTGATATAAATATTGTTTTTCATAAATCTTTGGACACATCTCTAATACTAATTCCTTAACATAAATTCTTAGAAGGTAAAATGCTGGATCTGAGTATTTTTAAATCTTTCAACACAATGGAAGTTTGAATCTCACCAGAAATATATAAGTGTTCCTTTCTCTCCGCCCTTGCTGACACTGGTGATTATCATTCTGCAAGCAATAATAGTGAAAATAATGTATCAGAAGTACAGAAGTTTGAAAAATTTTGTACAAATTAGAGCAAATTGAAGGTTATTTGCTCTAATTCTATAATTTCCCCTGATGCAATTCTCAAATGGGAGAGACCTCCACTCTTTATTTAGATGCTTTTCATTTTTTCCTGAAAGCCGTAGGTGGCATTTTTTCATGGCATTTAAATGACAAGTAAGGGGGATGGAAAATTCTTTATTTGGAGACAACATTTTTGACCAGCAACTGGAGGCTGGTTAGGTGATATACTGCATGTTCCTGAGACAGAATTCTCTACATCCATTAAAAGTCATATTCATAAAGGATATTGGAGGAATAGGAAACTTCTCACAATATAATACCAAGTAGAAAAAAGAGTTTATAAGATGTGATCTCAATTCTGAGATTAAAAAAATATTTATTATAGGGGCATTTGGCTGGCTCAGTAGGAAGAGTGTGCAGCTCTTCATCTTGGAGTCATGAGCCCAAGTCCCAGGTTGGGTGTAGAGATTACCTAAACAAACTTAGGGAAAAAAATATTATATACAAACAGTAAGAAAGATATATATGAGATATTAACAAGAATTCTCCCTAAGAGATGGGAATCCAGATGATGAACTTTCTTCCTTTCTTCCATTTTCTAAGAAAACTGAGAAATATTTTGATACACTGGGAAAAAAGATACCTTTTAAGTTAAGGTGGATGCTTAGGGCAATTTTTATGTTTCCTCAGTAACTAAGATAGTATCTGGTTCACGGTGCATATTTTGTCAATGTTTGTTGAATGAGTGAGCGAGTAAAAGATGGTGTATCTTACACAAGAAATAACAGGTGTTGGCGAGGATGTGGAGAAAAAGGAACACTCATGCACTGTTGTTGAGAATGCAAACTGGTACAGCCTCTCTGGAAATAATATGGAGGTTCTTCAAAAAATTAAAACTAGAACAACCCTACAATCCGGCAATTGCACTACTAGGTATTTTACCCAAAGAAAACAAAGACAATGATTCAAAAAGATATATGCATGCCTGTGTTTACAGCAGCATTACTTACAATAGCCAAGATATGGAAGCAACCCAAGCGCCCACCAATTGATGAATGGATAAAGAAAATGTGAAATATATATACAACGGAATATTACTCAGCCATCAAAAAAGAACTAAATCTTGCCATTTGCAACAACATAGATGGATCTAGAGGGTATAAGCCTAAGTGAAATTAGTCAGTCCGAGAAAGACAAATACCATACAATTTTACTCATATGTGAAATTTAAGAAATAAAACAAATAAATGAAAAACAAAAAAACAGATTCTTAGCTACAGAGAACAAACTGTTGGTTGCCAGAGGGAGGTGGGAGAGTGATGAGTGAAATAAGGGATGATGATTAAGAGCACACTTACCACGGGGAACACAATACAATATAGAATTGTTGAATATACACGTGAAACTAATATGACATGCTCTCTGCTCCTCCCCATTCAACAGCCAGTCGCATCTACTGGTGCAGTGCCAGCCGCGTCCTTGAGACATGATGGTGAAGGTCGGAGTGAACGGATTTGGCCGTATTGGGAGCCTGGTCATTAGGGCTGCCTTTGACTCTGGCAAAGTGGATATTGTCGCTATCAATGACCCCTTCATTGACCTCAACTACATGGTGTACACGTTCCAGTATGATTCTACCCACGGCAAATTCCACGGCACTGTCAAGGCTGAGAACAGGAAACCTGTCATCAATGGGAAGTCCATCTCCATCTTCCAGGAGTGAAATCCCGCCAACATCAAATGGGGTGATGCTGGTGCTGAGTATGTTGTGGAGTCCACTGGGGTCTTCACCACCATGGAGAAGGCTGGCGCTCACTTGAAGGGCGGGGCCAAGATCTCTGCTCCTTCTGCTGATGCCCCCATGTTTGTGATGGGCGTGAACCACGAGAAGTATGACAACTCCCTCAAGATTGTCAACAATGCCTCCTGTGCCACCAACTGCTTGGCTCCTCTGGCCAAAGTCATCCATGACCACTTTGGCATCGTGGAGGGTTTCATGACCACCATCCACGCCATCACTGCCACTCAGAAGACTGTGGACAGCCCCTCTGGGAAGCTGTGGCGTGCAGCCGAGGGGCTGACCAGAACATCATCCCTGCTTCCACTGGCGCTGCCAAGGTTGTGGGCAGTCATCCCTGAGCTGAACGGGAAGCTTATTGGAATGACCTTCCGTGTCCCCACCCCCAACGTGTCAGTTGTGGATCTGACCTGCCACCTGGAGAAAGCTGCCAAATATGATGACATCAAGAAGGTGGTGAAGCAGACATCGGATGCCCTGCAAGGGCATCCTGGGCTACACTGAGGACCAGGTTGTCTCCTGTGACTTCAACAGTGACACCCACTCTTCCACCTTCGATGCTGGGGCTGGCTTTACCCTCAATGACCACTTTGTCAAGCTCATTTCCTGGTATGACAATGAATTCGGCTACAGCAACCAGGTGGTGGACCTCATGGTCCACATGGCCTCCAAGCAGTAAGAGCCTCCTGGACCACCAACCCCAGCAAGAACAAGAGGAAGAGAGAGGCCCTCAGCTGCTGGGGAGTCCCTGCCCCAACTTAATCCCCCAACACACTGAGAATCTCCTGACCTTCAATTTACATCCCAGACCCCAAGGAAGGGGAGGGGCTTGGGGAGCACTACCTTGTCATTACTATCAATAAAGTATACTGTACCCCCCCCAAAAAAGAAACTAATATGACATAGTATGTTAATTATAATTTTAAGTAAATAAATAAATCATTTTTAAAATGATATGCATTTGCCCAAGCAAAATTAACTTTTGGGGGGTATATTTTGCTGGCCTGATTATCCATAGCTGCTTGCTTCTTGCTTCCAGCTGCTTTGATACCTTAACCTCCACCCATCTACCTGCGTAGACATCTGCAGCTCCAAGCTCTGGGGGTGCTGCCTAGACTCCTTCTGGTCTGCCGCAGTGGTGCCCGCCCCCCAGGTCACCTGCTCCATCTGTGAGTCCTGGCTCCAGATCTCCCTCCCTGGGGCCCACCCACTTAGCCTTGGCTTTGCTGGTCCTTCCTTTTGGGTTAGAAACCACCATTGGGGAAACGTTTTAGCCAAATGCGTGACACCTTGGGAAATTGATCCAAGCAGTCAGCAAGGTTGATATCATCCTGTTAAGACCAGCATTATTCCCAGTAGATTAGTTTCCTTGAAGGGAACTTTAGTTTGTAAAAATCACAAATTGAGTCATAGACTGAACTAGTCCTTACAAGCGAGACTAATATCCACCTCATACATATCAGTTGATGTAATGGCTGGTTTTATTCTGATTTATTAGGACTTCAATATTTTTAAATTCACCCCTGATTCCATGGGAGTCTGAGTGAGGGAGAAACAGCTGGACATTTTTCTCTGGTTGAAAGAGACTTAGCAGGTTGGTATAACACATTTGCCCTATCAAAAATAACCTAGATTACATAACCGTAACCTCTCCCCAGAACAAATATGCATTTGAGAGGCAGTGAAACATACATAATTATAGATGTAAAACACTAAAAATAGGCTCTGTGCCCCACACAGGCAGCCGAGAGCGTGGCACTGGAGCGCAATGCTGCCACGTACGGCAATATTAATAGGAGTTGTGGCACCATCCCAGGTGGCCAAATGAGGCGATGCAGTTACTGCAGACATGAAAAGATAGAGATTTTAAAGGTTTGTGCACAAAGAAAGTTACTGTTCCTTTGGCCTGTCGAAGCTTTCCACCTGACTGTGGTCTTTCTCCCAGGAGAGAGGGAAATAAGAAGCCATCAACCAATAATGATTATTCCATTGTGTTACTTTATTTTCTTATGAGAACCAATCAGTGTGGACAATAATGATATTAGCAGCTTGGGTTTAAAAGCACAGGCTCTATTTTCCACAGGACTGTGCTCACCTCTACTATTATTCAATTCAACCAGTCTATACTGTGGACCATTTGGGGCAGCCTTTGCTACATTAACAAACCATCCCAAAACTTGATGACAAAGCAACAACGACGTATTGTTTCTCACAATTCTCTAAGTTGGCTAGGCAGTTCTTATTTATTTCAGCTGGAAGTTCCCCTGGGCTGGAGAGTCCCAGGGTGTGCTCATTCACGGGACAAGGAGCTGTGCAGGGGTGTTTGGCTTGGCACTTTGGTGGCCCTCTGTGTGGCCTCTCTTCCTGCAGGAGCCTAGACCAGCTTCCTGACCTAGTGGGCTCAGGGCAGCTTCCAGGAGGGCCAACGCAGAAGCTGCACTGCCCCATAAGGCCGAGCTTCCAAAGTCTGCAATGTCCCTTCTGCTGTGTTGCACTGGGCAAGGCCAGTGGCAAGGCCAGGCCTCATTCAGAGGTCAGGAAATAGATTCTTCCTCTATAGAAAGAGTAGCAAAATGTTGTGGCCCTATTTACCTTGAGGAGCAAGAAAAATCTCAAATAAGCCTTATACCTAACCTTATACCTAAAGGAGCTAGAAAAAGAACAACAGACAGAATCCAAAACCAGCAGAAGGAAAGAAATGATAAAGATTAGAGCAGAAATAAATAATATAGAAACTTAAAAAGCAATAGAACAGATCAATGAAACCAGGAGCCAGTTCTCTGAAAAAAAAAAAAAATCAACAAAATTGATAAACCTCTAGCTAGACTCAAGAAAAAAAGAGAAAGGACTCAAATAAACAAAATCACAAACAAGAGAGGAGGAATAACAACCAACCCCGCAGAAATACAACCAATTGTGACAATATTATGAAAAAGTATATGCCAACAAATTGGACAACCTGGAAGAAATGGATACATTCCTAGAAACATACAAACTACCAAAACTGAGTAAGGGAGAGATGGGAAATTTGAACAGACTGATAATCAGCAAGGAAATGGAATCAATAATCAAAAATCTCCCAACAAACAAAAGTCCAGGACCAAATGGCTCCACAGGGGAATTCTATCAAACATTTAAAGAAGAGGTAACAACTCTTCTTCTTCTCAAAATAATCCTGAAAAATAGAAAAGGAAGGAAAACATCCAATTCACTCTATGAGGCCAGCATTACCCTGATACCAAACCAGATAAAGACAGCATCAAAAAGTGAACTATAGGTCAATTCTCTGATAAACAAAATACTAGCAAGCCGAATCCAATGTTACATTTAAAGAATCATTCACATATCAACATAATAAAAGCCTTATGTGAAAAACCACAGCCAGCATCATATTCAATGAGGGAAAACTGAAAGCTTGTTCCCTATGGTCAGGAACAAGACAAGGATGTCCACTCTCACCACTTTTATTCACCATAGTACTGGAAGTTCTAGCCACAGTGATCAGATAAGAAAAAGAAATAAAAGGCATTCGAATTGGTAAGGAAGAAGTTAAACTCTCATTATTTGCAGATGACATGATACTATATATAGAAAACCCCACAGACCCCACCAAAAAACTACTAGAACTGATAAATGAATTCAGTAAAGTCTCAGGACACAAAACCAATGTACAGAAATCTATTGCATTTCTATAAACTAATAACAAAACAGCAGAAAGAGAAATTAAGAAAACAATCCCATTTATAACTGCACCAAAAATAATGCACCTAGGAATAAACTTAGCCAAAGAGGTGAAACACCTGTACTCTGAAACCTATAAAATATTGGTGAAAGAAAGTGAAATGACACAAAGACATTCCATGATCATAGATTGGAAGAACAAATATTGCTAAAATGTCTACATCACCCAAAGCAATCTACACATTCAATGTAATCCCTCTCCAAATACCAACAACATTTTTCACAGAACTAGAACAAACAATCCTCAAATTTGTATGGGACCACAGAAGATCCCAAATAGCCAAAGCAATCCTGAGGAAAAAAAAAAAAAAAGCAAAACTGGACTCCTCAGAATTCCAGACTTCAAGCTATATTACAAAGCTGTAGTGATCAAGACTATGATACTGACACAAAAACAGACACACAGATCAATGGAAGAGAATAGAAAACCCAGAGATGGACCCACAACTGCATGGTCAATAATCTTTGACAAATAAGGAATGAATACAGAATGAGAAAAAGACTGTTCCTTCAACAAATGGTGCTAGGAAAACTGGACAGCCACATATAAAAGAAAGACATTGGACCATGTTCTTACACCACACACAAAAACAAACTCAAAATGGATTAAAGACCTAAATGTGAAACCCAAAACCATAAAAATCCTAGAAAAGCACACAGGCATAACTTCTCTGACATCAGCCATAGTAACATTTTTCTAGATCTGTTTCTTGAGGGAAGGGAAATAAAAGGAAAAATAAACTAATAGAACTACTTTAAAATGAAAAGCTTCTCCACAGCAAAGAAAACAATCAACAAAACTAAAAGGCAACCTACAGAATGGGAGAAGATACTTGCCAATGACATCTCTGATAAAGGGTTAGTATCCAAAGTATATAAAGAACTGATACAAATCCACACCCAAGAAACAAATAATCCAATTTTAAAAATGGGCAGAAAACATGAACAGACATTTCTTCAAAGAAGACATCCATATGGCCAACAGGCACATGAAAAGATGTTAAACATCAGTGATCTTTATGGAAATACAAATCAAAAGTACAGTGAAAAAAAGAAAAAAGTACAGTGATAGGGATCCCTGGGTGGCACAGCGGTTTAGCGCCTGCCTTTGGCCCAGGGCGCGATCCTGGAGACCCGGGATCGAATCCCACATCGGGCTCCCGGTGCATGAAGCCTGCTTCTCCCTCTGCCTGTGTCTCTGCCTCTCTCTCTCTCTCTCTCTCTGTGTGACTATCATAAATAAATTTAAAGAAAAAAAGTACAGTGATATATCACCTCACATCTGTCAGAATAGCTAAAATCAAAAATATAACAAACAGGTGTTGGCGAAAGGGAAACCCTCTTGCACTGTTGGTGGGAATGCAAACTGGTGCAGCCACTCCGGAAATCAGTGTGGAGATTCCTCAAAAAATTAAAAATAGATTCAGTCGGATCCTGGCAGCAGCTGCAGTGGCTCTCATCTCTTCTGACCCTTTTTGCTACCTCCCTTTCACTTCCAGAAACATGGCCTCTGGCGTGGTGGTTTCTGACGGTGTCATCAAAATGTTCAATGACATGAAGGTGCCTAAGTCCTCAACACCAGAGGAGGTGAAGAAGCGTAAGAAGGCAGTACTTTTCTGCCTGAGCGAAGACAAGAAGGACATCATCCTCGAGGAGGGCAAGGAGATCCTGGTAGGTGATGTGGGCCGGACTGTAGACGACCTCTACGCCACCTTTGTCAAGATGCTACCAGACAAGGACTGCCGCTATGCCCTCTATGATGCAACCTATGAGACCAAGGAGAGCAAGAAGGAGGACCTGGTGTTTATCTTCTGGGCACCTGAGTCTGCACTCCTTAAGAGCAAAATGATTTATGCCAGATCCAAGGATGCCATCAAGAAAAAGAGGACCTGGATCATGCATGAATTTTAAGCAATCTGCTATGAGGAGGTCAAGGTCCACTGCACCCTGGCAGAGAAACTGGGGGGCAGTGCCATCATCTCTCTGGAGGGCAAGCCTTTGTGAGCCCCCTCCAGACCTGCCCATGGGGGTTGCAGCTGCCCCCTTCCTGCTTAGACTGGAGGGGCTGGGGGGATCCCAGCAAGGGGAGGGCAATCTCTTCACCCCAGTTGCCAAACAGCCCCCTCATCCCCTGGGCCTTCTTCCTCTCTCTATCCCTGACGGTTCTGGCTTTCCCAAAACGCTTTTGATCTTCTGATTCCTCTTGGGTTGAAGCAGATCAAGTTCCCCCCAGGCACCCCAGTTTGGGGGGACCTGTATTTTTTAATGACACCCTAGTTCCCCACCTGTTCCTTCCTTTTCCCAGGATGCCAACTTCTAACCGCATTAGTGACTGTGCTTGTCTATTTAGTTCTGTGTATAAATGGAATGTTGTGGGGGAAAAAATTAAAAATAGAACTACCCTATGATCCAGGAATTCCACTATCAGATATGTACCCCTAAAATATAAAAACACTAATTCAAAGGGATACATGTACCTTATGTTTATAGCAACATTATCAACAGTAGCCAAATTATGGAAGCAGCCCAAGTGTCCATTGTTAGATGAATCGATGAAGAAGAGGTGGTATATATATATATATATTACTCAGCCCTAAAGAAGAATGAGATCTTGCCATGACATGGATGGAGCTAGAGAATATAATGCTAAGCAAACTAAGTCAGTCGGAGAAAGACAAATACATATGATTTCACTCATATGTGGAATTTAAGCAACAAAACAGAGAGTGAGAGAGAGGACAAGAAACACTCTTAACTATAGAGAGCAAACACGGTTATAGGAAGGGAGGTGGGTGAAGGGATGGGGGTGAAGGGGGCACTTGTCAAGAGCACTGGGTTTTGTATGGAAGTGTTGAGTCACTATATTGCACACCTGAAACTAATATTACACTGTTATGTTAACCAAACTGAAATTAAAATAAAAACTTAATTACAAAATGTTGTGGCCATGTTTAATCTGAGACAAAGAGGCTACGTTATTTACTTAGATCGTCTCAGATAATTCTCACAAGAATCTTGAAAGGGAAGGACCACTACCCACACTTTGTAGATACAGAAACTGAGAATCAGCAAGGTTAAACGAATTTCCCCAAGCCGCACAGCTAGAGAGAGGGCATCAAAATCCATTCCCTTCCCCAACACCGTAACATTTTCTCTTATTGAACTTGATTTTGGCACTGTCACCATGGAAGTTAGCAAAAAGACCAAGAACCCTCAAGAAAATCTCCAGAAAGCTTCTGTGTTGGTCATTATTTCTCAACCTGTCTTCCAGCCAATCCTGACCAGCCTGTTGGCTCTGACCCTCCACCAGGCCACATCCCAGAGCCATGTGGACTCAGGGCAGAGCAAGGCTCTCCAGGAAGGCAAGCCCTCTGCCGAATGCCATAGGGATGCTGTCAGCTGCAAAGGGGAGCGAGGAAACGGTGCTCTTGCCTTTTGCTGACTACTTACAGGCACTAGGCTGGCTGCTTTACTAAAACCAACTTGGCTAATACTCGTGGTAATACCATGAAGCAGGCAGGATTTTTTTTTTAAAGATTTTTATTTATTTATTCATAGAGACACAGAGAGAGAATGAGAGGAAGAGACACAGGCGGAGGGAGAAGCAGGCTCCATGCAGGGAGCCGACGTGGGACTTGATCCAGGGTCTCCAGGATCACGCCCTGGGCTGCAGGCAGCACTAAACCACTGCGCCACCGGGGCTACCCCCCCCTTTTTTTTCTAAAGATTTTTATTATGGCAGGATTTTTTTTATTTTTTTATTTTTATTTTTATTATTTTTTTAAATTTATTTATGAAAGTCACAGAGAGAGAGAGAGAGAGAGAGAGAGAGAGAGAGGCAGAGACATAGGCAGAGGGAGAAGCAGGCTCCATGCACCAGGAGCCCGACGTGGGATTCAATCCCGGGTCTCCAGGATCGCACCCTGAGCCAAAGGCAGGCACCAAACCGCTGCACCACCCAGGGATCCCGGCAGGATTTTTTTAATCGCCGTCTTGCAGATGGGGAAACTGAAGCAGGTCAGTAAGCGAAGGAGCTGGAATCTCAAACTCAGGCCACCTAGCTCTAGGATCACAATGACACTCCTTCCAGAGCCAGCATCATCACCAACCCTTCCTCATGCTCCTACACCAGCCTCCCAGTCACCCTTGCCTGGAAGAGCACCAGAGCCATGAGTCCAATTTTAAAAGGGAGGGAGACCAAATAAATAAATAAATAAATAAATAAAAGGGAGGGAGACCAAGGTGCTGAGCAATTATAGAGTCTGTGCTGGTCTCCCAGGACCTCAGCGACAGAGCTAGGACCCAGGTCTCCTGCACCCAGCCCTGGCCTTTGCCTTCAATACTTAAATCCTGGGGACAGTCTCTGAGCCGCAGCACCCTGTGTCAACGTGGATGTGGCAGCGTCCTTCTGAAGCAAAGGATGATGGAATCAGTTGAAAATAAGAGAACTCCTGGTCTTCTCAAGGTGGCTTAAGAGTCCAGACCACTGTCCCAGCAGCATGGACAAGGGATCTGGGGTCACAACGTGGGCATTGAGGGCAGACAGTAATCATGGAGAGGCTGAGGAGGACTAAGACAGGGGGCGTTGTGCCCCCAAATTATGTCCCCTTGGACAAACCCTTCCTCCCACACCACCAAGGTTGTGCCTTGAAACACAGCATCCAACAAGTCACAAATGGCCAAGATCCAGAGTCGCCCGATCAGCAGATAGGAGTGTGATTCATTTCTGGTTTCCTGTAAATAGCGAGTGGCCCAAGACTCTTGCTCTCAGTGTTGTGAGTTTGATCCTCATGTTGGGCATAGAACCCATTTAAAAATTTTTATTTTAGTAATTAAAACAAAAACCAAGTTATACTCCCTTCCCCAAACCACTAGGGTTGAGATTTTCTCCACTGCACAATCCTGTTGGAAAGAGAAGTAGATCCTTTTCTCTTCCCAGGACCTAGCCCTGGACATTGTGCCCCAAGTCCTGGACGCCCTGGAGGGGCCCAACCTGGCACAGAGTAGAGTGTGATTGGGGGATGGGGGCTCACTGCTCTACAGGTCAGGAGACCTCACTGGAGTCCTTGCTCTGTAATCTGGCCAGGTCACTTTTTCTTTCTGCTCCTCAGTTTGCTACCTACCTAATGGGGATAATAAATCCAGTCCTGTCACCTCCCATGAACACTGTGAGGTTAAATGGGTCCGTGGTTGTAAAACAGTTCCTGAATCCAAAAGTGTTGCCCAGGTGTGAGAACTTAGAATTCTCACGATGAGGTCTGGCCCGAAAAGCTGAACCCTTCCCAGCTCAGCCTCCTAGTTCTGGCAGCAAACCAGGCAGGAAACCCAGGAGGCAGCCGCCAACACCACCATGGCCAAACCGAAGGTCTTGCCTGGACCCACTAGGCCTGGTCCACACCTGTGCATGGGGCAGGGATGACACCCTCACCCAGGAACATTCCAGCCTTCCCTAGTCTGGCCCACACCTCGGCTCCCCACCACCCACTCTGGGGTCGGGGGCAACTCAAGAATCTGCCACTTGGCATCCACCGGGGAAGAAGATGGTGTCAGGTGACACTTCCCTTTATCAAATCCTCATTTTCGATTTCAATCATTACATAGAATTTTGCTTTCAAATGATTAATAAGTTGGAATCCGTACAGCAAGTTATAGATTCACAATTGTGGGCCCCACGGAGCAAGAACAAAAGAAACTTAATTGTTGTGCTCCATTCATAGAACCTCTAATAACAATGTCAGGACTGGGGGCACCTGGGTGGCTCAGTGGTTGAGCGTCTGCCTTTGGCTCAGGTTGTGATCTCGGGGTCCTGGGATTGAGTCTCGCATCGGGCTCCCTGCTCAGCGGGGAGCCTGTTTGCCCTCTCCTCCCTGCTCATGCTCTCTCTTGAATTAATTAATTAACTCTATAAATAAATAAATAAAAGAATGTCAGGGCTTTGGTGCCTTTGCCTTCCGACTCGGAACAATAGGCCGTTTCGTTGGACTCTGTGTGGCCTAACACCAACCCCAAATGTGAATACGTTCACCTGCGAGGAAAAATATTACCCTGGATTTACAATGGCCCACTGAGCCAAGAAAAGGAAATCTCAAAAATGTTCGTCTGGGCAGTGACCCGGCCGGGCAATCCTTAGCTGGAACAGGCATCTGGGAGACTCGGGTTTTCACCGCGCCTCAAGAAAAACATCCAAATGATGCTCTTGCAAGTTATATGCCTGCAATTATTCCAAAAACAACACCCTGAAATAGATGAGCCAATGGGTCAGGAAACGATTTTCCTCAGAGGGTAATGTCTTCTGCAACATGCCAGCCTCGGGAGTGATTTATGGGCCGGCCTTGCAGGTATTATGGGCTGTCCTCCCAGAGACGCGCCTCGCTCGTCTGGGCCTCGCTGCCTCCCACCAATCGGAGGCTGGTTCTGCCTCCGCTGGCAGTTTTATGCAGACTGTGGGCTCTTTGACTTGCTTTCCTTCTCCCCCGAAAGTGCACCTTATGTGTCTCCAAGGCTCACTCAGCTCCTCCTCTAGGCTCCAGACGGTTTTTCCGATTCGCTCAGCATTTCCACCCGCTGCCTGCCGGGGTTCAGGCCGGCCAGCAGCTGTCTGACCTCTGGTGAACTCGCCTCCTTCCTCACACCTTCGAAAGCCTCTTACTTCTTTCTCCCTTGCCTCCTGGATGAGCTCATCAGACCTGGGAGCCAAAGGGAGCCGGGCCCAGAATCTGCCAGGAAGCGTGCGGAAGGGGCAGGAAAGCACTTTCCTTCTTCCTGTGAAGATTTACTCCTGCGTCAGGCTCTGCACTAGGGGCCAAAGATGCGACCCTGAAAAAGGCAAGGGCCCCCCTAGAGGGGGGAGAGGTCAAAAGCCAAACACAAAGCAAAACGTCAAACACCATGACAGGCTGTTGCACTAAACAAGACAGGGTGATAAGGAGAGAAGGTAAAGGGGATGGAGGTCCAGGGTAAGGGCAAGGAGAGCTCCCACCTGCCTGTGTGACCGATGTCCCCTCTGGGCAGACACGGCCCAGGGGTGTGTGGCTCTAGGAGCAGACAGTGCTTTGGGCAAAGGAAAAGCTCCCTCTCCATCCCCAGATGGATAGAGCCCCACCATGAGCAGCCAGCACGTCTGTGGGGAGGCACTGGAGATACTCCTGGAAAATAAAACATTCCAGAAGACACTTGAGGGGTGATGTGATGGGCTGAGTGGTGTCTCCCCCTAAATTCATGTGGAAGCCTTGTCCCCCAGTACCTCAGAATGTGACCATATTTGAAGGTAGGCCCTTTAAAGAGGGGATAAAGTGAAAATGAGGGTGAGGATGGGCCCTAATCCAATCTGACTGGTGTCCTTATAAGAGGAGGGAGTTTGGACACCCAAAGAGACATGAGAGATGTGCACACACAGAGGACACAGCGAGAAGGTGGCCATCTGCAAGTCAAGGAGAGAGGCCCCACGAGAAACCACACCTGCCAACACTTGATCCCGGACTTCCAGCCTCCAGAGGTGTGAGGAAATACATTTCTATAGTGTAAGCCACCCAGTCTGTAGCTTTGTGGAGGGAGCCATCCAGCCCCCAGGCCAAGGGAAGGGTAGGTGGGAAGGCCCCGAGGCAGGAAGTATTTGGTGGGTTTAAAGACCAGAAATGCTTGCACAGGGGCCATGACATGATGCAAATTCTTGCAGCGTTCCATATTTTTTGAAACTAATATTACACTGTGTGTTGACTAACCTGTATTACGATTAAAACTTAATTTAAAAATGTAAAAGCTAAAAAATAAAATAAAAACATAAATACCAGAAATGCTGGGACACCTGGGTGGCTCAGCAGTTGAGCATCTGCCTTTGGCTCAGGTGGTGATCCTGAGGTCCTGGGATCGAGTCCCACGTCGGGCTCCCTGCATGGAGCCTGCTTCTCCCTCTGCCTGGGTCTCTGCCTCTCTGTGTCTCTCAAACTAACTAACTAACTAACTAACTAAATAAATAAATAAATAAATAAATACCAGAAATGCTGCCAGCAGGGCTGGATCCCGGCGAAGCAGGCGGACCCTTAGGGCCTGACGTGGTCGGGGAGGCTGCGGCCTTGTGAGGGGCCCTGTGGGCTGTGCATCTGGGTTCAGTTCAGGCGGCAGCCCCAGGTCTGAGGAGCCTGAGGCCGTCTTCCTGAGCAGGGACAGAGCAGAGGGATGAGGGAGGCACACGGGTGGGAGGCCGCCCTCTGGGTGCTAGCTGCCGCCCTCTGGGTGCTAGCCTGCCACTTACCTGGGGAGTGCCTGTGGAGACACGGGCTCACAGGCCTCATTTTACAGACCAGACGCCCCCACCACCCCCAACACCACACTGCCCCAGCCCCGGACATCTTTTCACGCACAGAATTTGTTTTTCTTTTTCTTAAAGATTCATTCCTTACTGAAGTCCCAGGAGGGAGATATTAAGGGCATGAACCTTTCCCCTGGGCCCTTGCTTTTCTGCATCCTCCAGAACCACTCTGACCACAGAGCTCTCTCACTGAAGCGTCACGCTTTCTCCACAGCCCCCCGGCCGGTGCGAGGAGCCAGTGTCTTCCTGGGCCCTGGAAGGACGCCCAAGAGTGGGGCACGAACCAAGCGCTCGGACCATCACTCCAGAACCGTCACCTCAACCTGGGAGTCCCCCGGGGCCCGCTTTACACCCGCCCCTGAACCGGAAGTCTACCCGCCTCCTGGAAGCAGACGGCAGGAGGGGTTCCAGCTCCTGGCATCTCACGAGCCCTGGGGGTCTGCTCTCCGGGCATCTCCTCCGCACCCTCTGCCCGCCTAGAGTCTAAGCTTGCCAAGCCCTGGGGGGAAGTTGGTAGAGAAGAAGGGTGGAGGGTTTGGGCCTGAGGCCGGGGTTTGCGTCCAGGCTCCCCCGCACACTGGCTCACGTTGGCCGCAGTGCTGGACTTCACGGAGTCCCTGCTCACTAGAAAGAGGAGGATCCGGACCGTCCTCTTTTGACGGGGTTGATGGCGGAAAGAGCGAAGAAGAAGCGTGGCCTTGTTCCAGGCCAGGAGCTGTTGCTCAGGTAACGGGAATTCTCTCAGCCAAGAAAAAAGGGTGAGGTGAGGTGGGAATGGTCCAGGGCCCGGGGATCTGGAGGCCTCTGCAAAGAGCTACCTCATGGGGTCAGAGTGCCCCGAGGCTGGTTTATGTCTGAGGCGGGAGGGCTGAGAATGGGGCTTCCCTTTCGAGGAGTCGCTGTGGCCCCAACCGTGTGTACTTCCTCCCATCACGCCTCAGCCTGAGCACGGCCCAAGGCGGCCACTTGCTCTCACAGCCTGTCTCCCCCATTTGCCAGCTTTTTACTTTAAGCCCCACAGCTAACGCCCAACTTCCTCCCTTCCTCGGGGCTCTCAGTGCCTCTTGATTCAAGTTCCTCAGAGAGAAGGGGAGCGTGGTGGGCCCAGCAGGTAGCCGGTGGGCACGCATGTGGCCCTTCCGGCAGCTCAGCCCCATGGGGACGTGGAGGAGGCGAGGGAGGCTGGACATTGGGGGGCAGTGACCACGGCGAGTTCTGAGAAGGAGGGGATTTATACAAAATGCCTTACAAAGGCGACTTTGTTTTGTTCTATTTGTTCAATTTTTTAAAGTCCACTGATCCTTATCTCTGAAACAGGCTATTGTCTGTCAACCATGATTTGGTCTTTCTCTCTCTCTCACACACACTACCAGCTTTTTGAGGTGGTGACCAAGTTTCAGACACTGTCACTACCCCCCCGCCCTTGGGCCTGACACACTGTCAGGAAGTGAATGGTACGTGTATGAACAAGTCACCCCCAAAACCTTCCTTTGAGGTCTTTCTAGAGAGTTTGCCCCCCCATATGTCCCCATTCATCAAGACCTCTTTGTGATGCTACTCGAAGCCCATGGGGAGTGATCAGACACCCTAGCTGTCCCTTTGAGCAATGCTCTCCTTCCTGTGTCACCTCCCCCCACCGCACCCCGCCGGGGCAGGAGCCATGCCTCTTCCCTTCTGAGCTCCCCAGAGGCTCTGGACTGACGGGTTACTGTATATCCTACTCTGTTCAGGTTTCTATGACAAAATCCCACAGACGGGTGACTTCTAAATAGCAGACATTTAGCTTCTGCGGTTCTGAAGGCGGGAGGTCTAAGACCAAGGTATCCACATGGTCAGGTTCTGGTGAGAAGCCTCTTCCGGGTTACAGACTTTTGGCTGTGTCCTCACATGGTGGAAGGGCTTGGAGGCTCTGTGGGGCCTCTTTTATAAGGGGACTAATCATTCATGAGGGCTCTCCTGGCCTAAGAGCCTCCCAAAGGCCTGACCTCCTGATACCATCACATCAAGCGTTAGAGTTTATTTTTATGTATGTATGTATGTATGTATGTATTTATTTATTTATTTATTTATTTTTTAAGTGTTAGAGTTTAAACATGTGAGTTTGAGGGGACAAAAGTATTCAGATCATAGCACTGTAGAAGCCTTCAGCCCACCTCCATCCCGCTCTGCTTGGTGCCTGCGCCTATCTGGAGACCTGTCGTATGGGGCCACCTGGCCCAAACCCAACTGCAGCCATTAGAACAAGCAAGCTGGGGGCATGAGACACCAAGCTTCCGGTGCCATCACCAGGAAGAAAACTTCTTTTTTGCTCGGCATAATTTAATCCCACCTCATCTGCTGTGCTGGCTCTGCGAGGTGCTGATGTTGCTGGGCTAAGCCTCTCCCCAGAACCCCTTTCCCTGTGGAGTTCTGGTGAGAGTGGCCACCGGGGAGGCCTACGTGGGACATGCGGAGGGCAGAAGGGGGCAGCAGTCACGGGGCAGCTCACACATGCACACTGTCACGTGTGTGGAGCTCCCCAGGCTGGAGGCACCAGCATCTCGGACTCTATGGGAGTCCCAGCTTCTATAGGACCCCACACCACCGAGATCAGAGATAAGAGCCGACACAGATTGCTGTCTGTCCTGGACTCAAACTCATGCTTGTTCTGGTTCTCCCCGCTTTATGTCCATCATCCTGCCCCACTGCTGCCCTGAGGACAAATCCTAGCATCCGACATGGGAAAGCAGCCTTCCGGGGATGGCTTAACCAGCTCCCCTGTATCTGCATTCAAATCCCAGGAACAAATGGTCTCCTGGTGGCGTCTGGTTCTCTGATTGAATCCTGACCGATAGGTCTGCCGACACGTCTGCTCCTGCCACACCTGACCAGGAGGCTGGACCCCACTAAAAATACATTTCTTTTATTCAGCAACTGAGTGGATTTGCTTGACATTCAGAGCAGTGTTTCTTCAGCAAAACAACTCTTGGAAGTCATGGATATATATTCTGCCTAACATTATTCTCCATGTTTCTACTGAAAGGTAGAAAAGGAGGGGGGGGGATATATATATATTTGTATTTATATTTATATTTATATTGGTACTATATATATATGGTATAAACTGACTTTGTGGGAAAAACAACAATTTTCAAACATATTTGGAAAATGTGAGAGTATTGCATTGCTTCCTACAGAAAGTAAACTGCAGCCCCGGGCAGCACAGAGTAATAATTCCTGACACATGCACTCACATGCATGCCTCACGGCTCTTGGAGAGAAATCCAAGGCAAGGAGCAGCCTCCTCACTTTACAGCTGAAGAAACTGAGGCATGGGGAGACACAATTGTGCCCAAGTGTCCATAACTCAAAAGCCAGAGGTTGCAAATCTAGGGTCCTGGGAACCCAGCACAGGCCTGGGTTCTGTTTTATTTGGCACAAACAGTATTTTTTGTCTGGTTTGGTTTGGGTTTTTTATTAGCTCCCATCCTTTAAAAATCAGAAAACTTGACCCTCTTCTCCTCCCCCCCTGCAAAAAAATCCAGATTTGCTATTTGGCAGCAGACCCTGGAAATGAGTGGAGGCCACCCCATTTAGAGAGAGAGAGGCGGACCCATTTCCAATGATCTAGTCTCCCTATATTACCTAGTTTCCTGTTGGCATTTATGTTCAAACTCCTTTAAATCAGTAGAATCGAGACTCGGAGTCAGATCCATCTGATTCTAATTCTGCTGCCTTTTCCAGTGGACCATGACACAGTCCCAAACATATCAAGCATCCGTGTTCTCAGCCATCTGACAAATATTTACCGACTGTCCCTAATGTGTAGCTTGAGGATGGTGGTGAACGAAATGGGCATCTGAGTGTGTGTGCACGTGTGTGTGTGTGTGTGTTTGCATTGACACATATGATTATTCCCATCGGTTTGGTGTGAGTATCATCTGATGTTCAACCTGTGAGCTAGTGGTAATCGGGTGAATGCCATGCCAACTCCAGACACTTGTATGTCTATCTGCCTATCTCTGGAGCTTATTTGCATTTTCGTCCACTTGCATTTTTGTCCACTTTCCTCTGAAAAGGTAGCCTATGCCTCTTTTGGGGAAAATAACTGCTTCGTTTGAAGTCTTGGATTCCTGTTCTGCAACTGCATGGAGGCATCTCAATGAACCACACAGGCTCATGGGAAGACTAATCTGGGGGCACTGAGCACGACAGCCAGCCAGTGATCTGGGATCTGGGACCAACTGCCCTAGAGTGAAGTGAGATTCACAGGCTGACATGGAGAAAAATCCAAAGGAAACCAGAATGTATTGCTCACCCTCGCTGGAAGCCTTCTCTTGACAATCAGACTTTAAAGAATGATCAAGATCAGCAGGTGGAAGGGGAAGCGAGGGTTGCAAAGTGCTGCTGTTGACGTAAAAGCTTTTCCAGTGGAGCACAAGCAATGAATGGGGAGCTTCCCTTCATACTACGCACACGGCAGTTGGTGGTCAGGAGCTCCCGCCCTTCCAAGAGCTGGCTGTGTGGCCTGGAGGAAGGGTTTCCCCTTCTGTTGCTTCAGCTTTCCCCTCTGTAAAATGGGCTTCTTGAATTCAAAGACCACGGAGCTCCCCTCCGTGCACAGGAGAATAATCAGGTGCAAAGCACACAAAGTGAAACCTGCTTTTAGGGCTATTTTGCGTTGTAACCGCATGGTGTTACTCGGTCCACAGTATCACTAACTGCTAATATTTATTGTGTGTTTGCTTATGCTGGGGATGCTCTGGCTATTTTAATTTATTTTTTTAAAGATTCTACCTATTTATTTCAGAGAGAGAGAGAGAACATGAATGGAGAAAGAGGCAGAAGGAGAAGCAGACTCTGTGCTGAGCAGGGAGCCCAACGTGGGGCTCCATCTCAGGACCCTGGGATCATAACCTGAGCCAAAGACAAGTGCTTAACTGACTGAGCCACCCAGGCACCCCTGCTCTAGCTATTTTAAATCTCATGTTTAAAGTCATTGAATCCTCACAACCACCCTTAATTTACAGAGGAGTAAACTGTGAGACAGAAAAGTAAAGCACTTTGTCCAAGTCCCATGGGTCCTGTAAGTGGTGAAGCTGGGATCAACACCCACACAATCCTGCTCCAGTGTCTCTGCCCTCGGCCCCCCTCCATGATGCCACCTCTTTCAAAGTGGACCTTATTTATCTGTTTGGGGTTCTTTCTTTCTTTCTTTCTTTCTTTCTTTCTTTCTTTCTTTCTTTCTTTCTTTCTTTCTTTCTTTCTTTCTTTCTTTTTTAAGATTGCATTTATTTATTCATGAGAGACCCAGACAGAAAGGCAGAGACACAGGCAGAGGGAGAAGCAGGCTCCATGCAGGGGGCCTGATGTGGGAATCCATCCCAGGACTCCAGGGTCACACCCTGGGCCTAAGGCAGACGCTCAACTGCTGAGCCACCCAGGCGCCTTGTTTGGGGTTTCTTAAGCTCATCGATGAAGAGGCAGAGGCATAGAATGTTGTAGTACAAGGCAGTGGTTAAAGGCTGGGGCTCTGAAGTCAGAGAACGGGGCTTCTATATGCTCTGCTGCCTTCCACCTGGGGGACCTCGGGAGTATCACTTCAAGCTTAAACTCACTCAACTGTAAAATTAGGCTAATAATTGTACCAGCTCATAGGGCCCCTGTGGGAACACAGTGAGAGATTGCCTGCGAGACACTTGGCACATCCCTCCTAGGTAGACATCCCCCAGGAATGAATGCACCTGTATCCCCCGGAAAGACGTGCCCCGGGAGGTTTGTAATCACAGAAGCACCTCTGGAAGTGCCCACATGCCCATCGGCCGTACCCAGCTGAACGGCCCTTGGTACACTCCCACTGGGAAATACTATGCAGCCGTGAGAACAGGAGACCCGCAACCACACGCTGCGACGGTGATGAGGCTCCTAAGCTTTGCAGGGAGCAAAAGCAGCCAGACACGGAAAGAGTGTGTGCTGTGTGATTCCAGTCATGTCCAGTTCAAAACTAATCCATGCTGTCAGAGATCAGGGGAGTGGTTCCCAGCCTCCCGGAACTTGCTGTTCCTCTTCTCCAAGAGGATGGTCTTCTGAGCCAGCTAGTGCAAGGCCCTGGCCCTCCCCACTCCACCTCTTCCTGGCTGTGTGGCCTTGAGCCTGTTGCTGAACCTCTCTGAGCTGCCACGTTGTCTTCGGTAAAGCCCAGGCTGGGGAGACAGCAGTGCCCAGATAAGCCTCCTGGCCCCCAATCCAGGGCACCCCCATCCCAACCACAGACATCCAAGGTCAGGTGGCTGGTTAACGCAGAGGAACGCTTACCTTCAGTTTGCTGCCTTACTCTCTGCCATTCCTGAGCCCACAGAAACTTCCCTGTTCCCACCTTCATCTCACAACTTCAGCCACCAAATACTTATTTGGGGCCTGCTATGTGCCAGTCACTGGTCCTCGTGCAGGGGACACAGATCCCTGTCCTTTTGGGGCTGACAGCTTAGTGGTGTATTTCAGTTCATACACTGGCTCAGCTGCATAATAGAAACCAAGCAACAATGGCTTTAACAAGACAGGTTTAGGGGAACCTGGGTGGTTCAGTGGTTGGGCATCTGCCTTCAGCTCAGGTCTTGATCCCCAGGGTCCTGGGATCGAGTCCCGCATCATTCTCCCTGCATGGAGCCTGCTTCTCCCTCTGCCTGTGTCTCTGCCTCTCTCTCTATATATATATGTCTCTCATGAGTAAATAAAAAAATCTTAAAAAAAAAAAAAAAAGACAGGTTTATTTCTCTCACTGAAAGTCCAAGTCAGCAGGCAGTTTTGGGGTATGGGTGGAGGTGGTTGGCTTTGCTCCAAAAATTATGGGGGGCCCTGGTTCCCTCTAGCAGCTCTGCCAGCCCCCAGCATGGTAAGAGCGGAAGAGAGGGAAGGGCAGGGCAGGCAGGGACCTTGAAGGGCCTGACCTGAAGGTTGCAGAGGTCATTCTTGTTCACATCCCATTGGGCTGATCTTAGTCACGTGGATGTGTCTAGCTGCAAGGGATGCTGGGAAATGTAGTCTCCAGCTGGATGGCCCTCTGCCCAGATAAAACTGTGGGTTTCATTACTAAAAGGGAGAGGAGAAGGCTAAATCTGGGGGGGGGGAGCACTTTGCCATGCAGAGACAGACAACAAAACAATTAATAAATATTTTAGTAGCATAAGTCAGATAGACACGATCGACCGCTTGAGATGACATTTGAATTTGAATGAATTAAAGTTGCCAGCCTTGCACTGTCAAAGGGAAGAGGGTTCCAGGCAGAGGAAACAGCAAATATTAGGCCTTGGGTGCGATGGGTGGGAGTAGGGTGTGGAAATGAGCTTATGTGTTCGAGGAAAGCAGCTAGAGGAGGGCTTGGCAGGCTGTAGGAAGGGGTTGGGTTTTATTCTGAAGGTAAAGCGTGTGTGTGTGTGTGTACACGCACATGCATGTGTATAGGGACTGAGGTGGGACAGGGGTCAAACAGTGGGACAGGTGGGAAGCTGCACACCTGTCCAGGTGAAGGATGGGCTGTAGTCTAGGTGTAAGCAGAGAGAGGAAAGAAATTGACGAGATAGAGTTTATTGACGAGGAGGAATAACTGTTAGGAAAATGGATCGGGATCCAAATTTTGGATAGCCTTACGTACCTGGCTGGAAAAACGAGAGATTTCGTTTTGTAGGCAATTTTAAAGCCAAAGAACCAGCATGGTCAGAGTGAACTATACTTGAGAAAAGTCACATCCTTTCGTAGACTTGGGGGGAAAGTGATTTTACTCAAGATGAACAAGAAGGGTCCAGGGGATGCCCTTGCAAGATGGCAGGGAACATGCCAAGGCCCAGCTTTTCGGGCTGCTGTAAAGTCTGGTCTGCTCCCAGCCCGCATTGAGAGCGCAGAGCTGCAGGCCACGAGGCTACGACGCAGAAGGTTCTTAAGGACCTGCATCCACACGCAGCACTCCCGAAGAGCCCAGATTGCCAGAAGCAGCAGCGGGAAGCCATTATGAGAGCTTGCACAATCTATTCTAGCTGAGAATGTTTCCCAATATAATTTACAAAATTTCAGTTGGAAATGCATTAGCAGCTGAGCAGTGAGGAACTTCTACGGGGGAAAGAGGAAAACTAAATTAAAACCCCAGCTTCGAACGTGATCGAACGGTGTGTGCGGCCCCTGCAGTCTTCTCTAACCTTTTCAAGTCCAAAGAGCCCTTTTGTTCTGCTCGGTTTATGGGTTGCTTTTCATTTGATTTGGCTTCAGAAAGTTTTTATGGAATCCGTTCAAATGACTGCCGATGAGCTCACATGCTAAACCGTCCGTTCACACATGCACCGTAAAAAGAGCGCAGAGGAAGAGATACAGGCATCTGAACACATACACAGAGCACTGAAGAGGGACTGAGACGGACAGACAGACACGGAGGCAGAGAAAGACGAAGAAATGCAGAGGGAGAGGCTGAGGACACAGGGCACTTAACTTCTCTGTGCTGCCTTTGAAATCACGTATTATAATCTCGAACTGGTTTTCCATGAGTGATGCAGGCCATCTCCTTGTCCTGTGTCTGCACACCCAACCACTGGAAAGTTCGCTGGTAACTGCAAGGCATTTATGCCTTCTTCTTGGGATTTCTGGGGCCCTTACCAAGGCAGAGATGGCTTTCCCTGCACTGCTCTATCCCTCCACCTGACAGCAGCATCTTAGGCTCTGGTCTCCTCTCTCAATGGCTCTCTGGTTCTTCTAGAGGAGACCCCAAGCTCCACTTGACGTGACAGGGAGAGTCACATCCTGTTGGGGGACTTTAAACATAAGGGATGCCCCGGACAGAGTCTGAGCCAAGTGCTCCATCCTCTCTGAAAGCGGGGAGACATCCATTCCGTGGGCACCATGACCACAGAGCCAGTGAGGAGCCAGGAGGCCGCTGGCAGAGAGACCAGTCCCTGTTCCCACCCCTGAGCAGCCTGGATCCCTCCTCGAGGAAGAATCATGTCGGAGATCACTCGGGGTACCTACTCTGTCAGTCAGATGCTAGGGATCCCAGACACAGACCCTGCCTTCAGGGAGGGGACATTCTAGCAGGAAGATTGCAACAAGGAAGTCAACCCATAAACAACTCCAGGTGGGGATCAGTGCTTCCCATAAATAGTAACAACATGGAGGTAACAGTGCCAGGTTGGGAGAAGTGGTTTCTTCAGGGGGGTGGGCAGGGCAGAACGGAGGAGCAGAGACTGAATAACGTGGCAGGAAAAGAGCAAGCAGACATGCCCTGAGATGGGAATGGGCTGGCCATCTCTGAGGAAAAGAGGCCATCTCTGAGGGCGCCTGGGTGGCTTGGTTGGTTAAGCGTCCAACCCTCGATCTCAGTTCAAGTCTTGATCTCAAGGTCATGAGTTCAAGCCCCATGTTGGGATCCGCTCTGGGTGTGGAGCCTACCAAACAACCAAACAGACAAAAACAGAAAGAAATGATTTCACATTTCTTGCTCTCATTTGGTGACCTAGAGAAGAGGAGAAAAAATGTCGGGAGCCTCCACTCGCACCACCAATGAGCTTGTGTTACAGCCACTACGGTGGGTGTGAAACGGTTAAAGAGCACACCCCCCCCGCCCCGGCCCACCCCAACCACTACCACCACTGTCTGCAGCCAAGGAAGCACTTAACACAACAGGGGCAACGTCCGAGAATCCATGCCTGAACCACCACAGAGATTTCCACCTGAAGCTGCACAATGCATCCGTTTGCCTACTGCCCAGGTTGCACACCACCCAAGAAGGCAAAGCCTTCTCCCCAGCCCGGTCGTCTAGCCAAACCCCTAGACACAGCTAACTCACAGCAAGTGCAGCAAGGCTGCACATAAAATCTTTTTAAAAATACATGAGATAGGGACACCTGGGTGGCTCAGTGGTTGAGCGTCCACCTTTGGCTCAGGGTATGATCCTGGGGTCCTGGGATCGAGTCCCACATCGGGCTCCCTACCGGCTGCTTCTCCCTCTGCCTGTGTCTCTGCCTCTCTCTGTGTCTCTCATGAATAAATAAATAAAATCTTTTTTAAAAAATAAAATAAAATAAAAAGAAGAGAGATTGATGGAACTTTAAAATGGAGTTATAATTGTCAGTATATAGTAAAGTTGCACACAGAGAAATCAAGAATTCTCTGCAATGGGTGTTACGTGCAGGAAGTGACTTCTGCCTCGGCCAGCCTGGACCACAGAGAAGGGTGTTGGTGTTGTAAAGTTGGTTTATAAAATGAGAGAAATCCACGCCCCCCCCCCGCCAAAGAAAGAAATCCACCTAGAACACAGAATTCTACACACATGGATCATTTTCACAGGGGAGAGATTAGAAATTAATGCTAGAGTTTTACTCTGTGTGTGTAACATATTATCCATAATTTTATTAGAATTTATAATTACATGTATTTCTTTATGAAATCATCTGTATATAGATAAGGCTTCTTCTTGCCCGCGTGTGCCATCTATCATATTTGCCTCTTTTATGGGAAAAACCAAAACCAAAGCAGTAAATGAGTGGAAAGAAATAGTGATTTTAAATCCGAGCTTCTTGTTGATTACATTAAAATTTCAAACATCTATATGGCCAGAGAGAGAGAGAGAGAGAGAAGGAGAGAAAAGAAAAGAAAGAAACAAATGAGTCCTAAACAAAGTCAGAAGCTAAGCAACGATGTGGGAAGCAGCACCACATAATAGACAAAGGGCTAATTTTTATTATTTACAAAGAGCCCTTTACAAATCAATAAGGAAAAGACAAACAGCCCAACAGATACATGAGCAAAGTACAAGAACAGGCTGATAGCAGAGAAGAGCAAGGTATTTGGCCAGTAACATGAAAAGAAGGCCAATCCCCCTCATAACTAAATAAAAATAAAACATTATTTAAAAAAAAAAAAGTTGGCAAGACTTAAAATTTATCCTAACTTGGAATCCCCAGAAGCAGACCCCGAGACACACGTTTGGGTACAAGTAGCTGATTCAGGAGGGGCCCTTGGGAGCAGTGGGCTTGGGGCCCTAGAGGGACAAGTGAAGGGAGAAGCCTGTGACTCTGGTGACTCCTGGAGCCTAAGGCCACTGGGGCAGTTGGGGGGGGGGGATGAGGCAGAGGGGGCCCCCAGAGTTCCCTTGACCAAGAGGTGAGGGACGTGGGGGCTCTCACCCCCACCCCCACTGGACACGGGTCCAAGGTTGCTGCGACAGGCTGGCCATCAGGTCCCCAGCCCTTCTGGCTGGCGATGAGCCCGCATGAGTAGAGCAGGCCCCCGCAGCCAGCAAAGCGGGGGGGCAAAGAAATGTAGGAGCTGACCGGGGGCAGCTGGGCAAACACCCGAATGATAAGGGTAAAGGGCTGTAAGGTCAGGGCAGCAGTAGGCTCAGTACAGGAGGGGACACATGTTCGGCTCTCGCCGTGTGCAAGGCACTGATAATGTGTGTATGCGTCTCATCACCTAGTGTATAACCGCTTCGTGATAGAGGTGCGACTTCTTTTTATTTATTTATTTTTAAATTTTTTTATAAATTTATTTTTTATTGGTGTTCAATTTGCCAACATACAGAATAACACCCAGTGCTCATCCTGTCAAGCGCCCATAGAGGTGTGACTTCTAACCCTGTTTTCAAATGAGCAGAGGCCGGAAGGGCTTGGTTAAACAACTTTCCCAAGGTCCTGCAGCAATGAGAGGGCAGAAGGAAGATTCATTCCAGGCTGCCCAACCCCAGGGCCGAGTCTCCTCACTGGTGTCCTTCCCCTGGAGGGAGGGCAACACCTCACACACCACGGATGGGAACGTAAATTGGGTACAGCCTCTTTAGAGCATTGCTCGGTGATAACTGTCAAATTTTTAAATGCATATATCACACGACTCAACCGCTCCCAACTCCAGATATAAATCCTGCAGACATACTTGCAAAAGGGAGTCACTGCAGAGGAACACAAAAGCAATTGAGGTTTTTAATTAAACAAGAATAATAAGGGGCACCTGGGTGGCTCAGCAGTTGGGCATCTGCCTTGGGCTCAGGGCATGATCCTGGGGTCCTGGGATCAAATCCCGCATTGGGCTCCCCACAGGGAGCCTGCTTTTCCCTCTGTCTGTGTCTCTGCCTCTCTCTGTGTCTCTCATGAATAAATAAAATCTTAAAAAAGAATAATAAGACCCCTGGAAATAATGTAACTGGCTGTTAAGAAAGAGGTGATAGAGCATTTAAGGTGTGTTCACACAGTGAACTAGCACAGAACTCTTAAATGTAAGGGCAAGGAGCTATGTGTGCTGAAACAGATAAAAGTTGACATTTTTTAGAAAATGTAAATTGTTACCTTTTTCAAAAAGCATGTAGCAACAAATGTTTGGTGTGGCTCCATTTGTTTACAAAGAAAAGGGATATTCGGGATCCCTGGGTGGCGCAGTGGTTTGGCGCCTGCCTTTAGCCCAGGGCGTGATCCTGGAGACCCGGGATCGAATCCCATGTCGGGCTCCCGGTGCATGGAGCCTGCTTCTCCCTCTGCCTGTGTCTCTGCCTCATTCTCTCTCTCTCTCTGTGACTATCACAAATAAATAAAAATTTAAAAAAAAGAAAAGGGATATTCATTTTTACATGTGTGGGAAAAAGATTCAAGGAGACCATGGATCAGGATTGAGAATCTGAGAGATTAAGTGTGGATGGGGAGACGTCCCTTATTTTTTACCCTATACCCTTCTGAATTACGTGAATTTGCTCCTAAGGATTATTTTTATAATTAAAAAGTCCCAAGGGCACTAGGATTGTGAGTTCAAGTCCCATGTTGGGTATAGAGATTAGTTAAAAATAAAATATTTTTATTTATTCATTTATTTATTTATTTGAGGGGGGAGGGGCAGAAGGAGAGGGAGAGAGAGAATCTCAGACTCCGGGCACTGAACGGGGAGCCCGACATGGGGCTTGATGTCATGGCAACTGAAATCATGAGCTGAGCTGAAAACAAGAGTCAGATGCTCAACCGACTAAGCCGCTCACGTGCCCCCCAAAACAAAATCTTCTTTTTAAAGTCTTCATAAAAATCAATAAACAAACGAATCCATTACTCGGGATATTAACACCAGGTTTCTTGGATCCTCCTTGATCTGCTTCTCTCCTTCCCTGTCATTCACCTTTCCCTAGAGTTTATCTTCTCCCTAGCTTTGGCAGGCTGCTCCTCTCCTTGGGATGCCTCTTCTCTACCCTGCTGAGTTTCCCAGTCCCACATATCCTGCAAAGTCTAGCTCAGTTACCACGTCCTTCTAGAGGCTATGCTGGCTCCTCCAAATCCCCTTCCCCTCCAGATACTCGTAGCATCTGTGGTCAGTACCAACCACATGACCTGGTATTTCGATTCCCCTTACTTTCTATCAGGTCTCTCATGTTTATGTTTTGTGTTCTAGGATGTATGTTTTCCCATCTCCTGGGAAAAAAACCAGCCAAGAACTTGGGGAAATGAGACAAAATATTATAATTCTGTGAGAATGAAAGCTTAGCAGTCAGCATTCAGATGTTACCCATTTTTGAAGGACTCCGCAGACATCAAGAGGAAAGTGAGACTGACACAACGAGTGGAAGGGGAAGAACCAGTGCATGTGGGAGCATTCATCTCTATCCACTTGCTTGGTCTCCCTGGCTATTGTGTGTCTGTGGCCCTATCTGCTGCCAACAGTGTGCCATTCTTGCAAATAAGATACATAGTGATGTCTATATACATAGTATACTTGAGACTCCTGTGAGTAGAGTTCTAAGAAATACAAGCTTGGAAGGAAAATAAGTCCTTTGGCAAATTTCTTTTCTCTTTGTGGTGACTTCACTCTTGCTGAGAAATCTGAATGTGACATTATTTGAATATTACCCAATAATGTTCACTGGCATTTTCCAGTATATGAATCTTTGCTATAGACAAAGATTCATCATAAATTTTCTGCAAAGCTCTTTATAAATACTATTAAACATGCACTTTTTTCTTTATCAAACAACTTTTTTAGATATCCATGAAGAACGTTAAAAACATTTTAAGGGGGCACTTGGGTGGCTTAGTCATTTAAGCATTTGACTCTTGATTTTGGGTCAGGTCGTGATCTCAGCATCCTGAGATCAGGTCCTCATGTAGTTTTGTGCTCAGCTCAGATTCTGCTTGAGATTCTCTCTCTTCTTCTCCCCTGGCCCATCCCCCTGCTCAAGCACACGCTCTCTTCCTCTCTCTTTCTGAAATAAATAAAATCTTTTTTTAAAAAAGTATTTTAAGAATAACATGATTTTAGTAATTTCGTGTTCTCATTCCCAGAGCCCAAGGATTCATGTCTGTCAGGAATTTGGAGATGCTTGTGCTGTCATAGAGCTCATTGGTGTCTTATTAGAAGAGCTTGGATGGCAAGATTTTCTGAGAAAGCACCCAAGCCCCAGAGATCACATACAGCCACCTTCACAGTATGCTCTCACTCACTAGCAGGTGAGCTGTCACCAAGGGCCGGGGACAGTGCTTCTGCTCATGGACCATGGGGATGGCAATGTTCAAGACACATGTGTACACGTTCCTGTGTGCCAGATTCTCAGTAAGTGTATTGATTCTGGCTTCTCTGAGCTGTAAATTTTCCATCTGCAAAATAAAGAAGTGAGAGAAGCCAATGATTTTTTTTTCAAATGTTATTTTTGGTCGAATCTGACCCTAGGAGGACCCCCCAAGGTGGACTGTAAAAATAATAGCAATAATTAGTTATGGCCTGCTGTGGTTCCAAACACTGTAGACTTATTAACTTATTAAACTTCACAGCAATCCATATGCCCATTTTACAGATGAGAAAACTAATGAGACTCCAAAAGGATTTAAGTAACTTGCCCAGGGTCCCCATGTGAGCAATCTGGTTCCAGACCCTAAAGTAAGGAATTTGGGTGGGCGATAGGGAACCATGCCCTGCTCACCTTCCCCTTTCTTGCCACAGTGGCCCCACACAAACCTTTGGGCTCCCCTAGAATACAGCTGGAGAAGTTAGTGCCTTAAATAATCCCCACCATCATTTTCAATTTAGATTTAACTAAAGAATATTTTCATACCACAGTCCATTTTTGTAACTTACTGCAATCTGCAAATCTGTGGAACACTTACAACATCTCACCTGAGCATCCCACAAACCCTCTAAGGCAGACAAAGCAGGACTCTTGGCCTGGTATTTACCCAAGGAGCAGAGATTCAGCCTGAGGTCATACTTCAATTATATGGTGGAGGCGACTCAAGAAATCAGATCTCCTGAGTCCCTGCTCAGGGTTTTTGTTTTTGTTTTTTTTTTCCCGAAAGCATATGAAAGCACTTTGTCAAGTGTGAACACTGTACAAATATACAGTATTATTTTTCCCACCTACCTCCCAGCTTTGTACAAAGTAAGTGTTCAATAAGGGTCTATTGAATTGAATAGATGATTATGGCTGCTCTATGGCTATAGAATTAAAGTCAGGAAAGAACAATGGGAAATCTCGTGAATTATGATGTTGTTTACCTTTCCATTGTCGAACCTAATCATTTATTTTTTTCAAGTATGCCTTCTGCTATCCTTAGGCTAATATACACACAAAGGGGGACCGGCATTTGCTGATTATTCTTCAACTACCATAAGGGTTGGTGGCCCAGAAGCATAATGCATAATACAGTCACCAGGCTGGGAGTCAAAATTTGTCAGGGAGCAGTAAAGGCAAGTGGGTTGTTGGGCACTAACAGGACAGCCTTAGAGTTCTGCACAACAGCCTGGAGAGCACGTGGGCACTGTTCATCAGGAGCCTCAAAGACCCGCACACCCGCCTTTGACCCAGGAATTCCAATCCCAGGAACATACTCTTTTTTAATTTTTATTTTGTAAGATTATTAATTAATTAATTAATTAATTTTATTTATTTATTCATGAGAGACACAGAGAGAGGCAGAGACATAGAGGGAGAATCAGGCTCCCTATGGGGAGCCTGATACGGGACTCGATCCCAGGACCCTGGGATCACGCCCTGTGCTGAAGACAGACGCTCAACCACTGAGCCACCCAGGAACATATTCTATTAAGATCCAAGGATTTGGTCATAGAGCTGCTCATGGCAACACTGTTCACAAAAGCAAAATCGGGGGAACAGACTAAATGTTTGCGATAGACAATTGGCTCGGTAGATTACGTTAAATCTCGCCTGTGGACTATTGTTCAGCTATCGGGATTTTGTGTGGGTGGCAAATCCCGTAATCACATGAGTTAATGTTCACAACCGAGTTTTTTAAGGTGGTGGTGGCGGGGAGTGGGGGGTGGGGGAGCAGTTCATAAAATAACAAGGGCCGTACAGGCTTAGATATGTATATCTATTAAATGAGGTTGCAAATATGTAAACTAACATTTAACAGTCGTCATCTCTTCATCAATGGGATTATGGCTGGTTTTATGGATTATCATTTTGCTTACCCCTAGTTTTAGAATTAAGCGTATTTACTCGCATAATGAAAAAACAATAAAATGGTTGTAAAAGATACTACACAAGAATACATACTAGCACTGAAGTGTGATTATGTTAGAGCTTTAATAATAATAGTGACTGCAGGTCACATTTATTAAGCACTGTTGCGTGTAGCCATTCTTCTAAATTCTTTACCAGCTTCCTTCCTTCTGTCTTCCCAAAAATTACTTGAGGAAGGCACTGTGATCTGTCACCTTTAGTCAGCGGGAAATCTGAAGTTCAGAGAGGTTGAGGTCAAAACTATGCATTGGCATCTGCCCTCTTGTGAAACGTAAAAGCACGAATAACCCATGTGTATGTACACATGCATGTATGCACCGGGGCACATACGCACAAATTTGTACATCGCTGCTTTCTCCCTTCAGGTGATGGGATCAAGAATTATCTTTATGTTTTTCTTTTGCTTGTCTATACTTGATTTTTTAAAAACTGAGTCCATCCAGCGACTTTTTACTAGAAAAGGCAGAAGTATTTTAAGGTTGGAAAAGGAAGTTTGGGGATCCCTGGGTGGCTCAGTGGTTTAGTGCCTGCCTTGCCCAGGGTGTGATCCTGGGGTCCCACATCAGGCTCCCTGCGTGGATCCTGCTTCTCCTTCTGCCTATGTCTCTGCCTCTCTCTCTCTCTCTCTCTCTCTCTCTCTCTCATGAATAAATAAAATATTTTTTAAAAAGTAAAAGGAAGTTTGCCACAGAAGATCCATACTCCACGTGTAATCTATGGGGGAAAAAAGGGTGAGCATGTTCCAGAGGAGGAGAACCAGAAGGAGCTCTTAGAATATGAAGAGTGGGGAGAGATTCCTGGTCAGTTGTCTGAGGCAGAGTCTGTGTCTTTCTTATTCCCCTCTGCCTCCCTCTCGCAGGAGGAGGTGCTCCATCAGGGAGGAGGGATCGACCTGGGAGAGCCCTGGCTTCCCTCTGGAAGCTGCTGGCCTGAACGAGAAGCCTCACCCAATGCACCTCCTGCAGCTTCTCCCCCGTGCTCTGGGATTCCCCGTACCCCAACTGGCCTGGGGAGTAGACAGTCTTGCGTGTACAACCTAATTCTGTCAACAGTGAGATTGCAAGTAAGTCATTCCATGTGCCTAAGCCCATGGTTGTCTTTCTTTCCGTGAAACGTGCACTGTATTATAAGGGATCTCAAAGGATTTGGGGGCCCATATAACCGAGAGCCTGGCACGGTGCCTGGCACATAGTAGGTACTCAATGAAATGCAGTGTTATGGATTAGCACTAGGATGAGGCATCATGACCCATGCATAATCACAACGTTATGATGATTACTGTGCACACATTCCCCTTTCAGACTCCCACGCTGGCTTGGGCTTCTCAAGCCCCGGTCTTTCCGCAGCACACTAACCAAAGTCTGCTCTTTTGTTTTCTCCCCCAGGAAAAGCTTTCAGACTAGAACCACTTTCCCTTAGCCAAACTCAGCCAATAAAATTAATCACCATGAAAGTATGAAGAGTACCCCTAGCTCCACACGGGCTTCTAACAGAGATCTTCAGTGCCTTCACTCAAACAGTGGGCAGTAGTGTGAGTGCGCGGGCTCTGTACCTTGCTGATTTTACAGGATAATCAGGACCTGGTTCCCGAGACAGAGAGGGTCCCAGAGGGGCTTGGGGACCTCACAGCCTCACCCAGGTTTCCTGACCTTTAACTCTCTCCAAACCTTCTCTTTAAGGCTCTAGACTTTTTATGCCCATTGTCATGTTTTATAAACTTTTATTTGCAACACATTAAGACAGATGAGCGTGGAAATCCTTGAAGTTGCTCCCAATAACTCAGCCCCTTTATTATGACCGTAACCTCACCATGTAGGGCATTTCCATAGTCGAAGGATCAAAAAGAAGCCGTTTGCTTTGGCCGAACAAACGGCCGCCCAGCTGTACAACCACGCCAAGGCATCAATAAGGCCAAGAATGCATTTAGGGAAGGTGTGGTAATGCCATATACACAGAAGATTATGGATTTAATGGTTGGAAAAGCAGAGGAGAAAATAGAGTATTCTTAGTCGTCGCTGCAAACTTGGAACCATATGCCATAAATACATGGTTAGCCCATCAAAATGACGAGCCGGGGTATGAAAACCAGAAGATGTTCAGTTTTCAACTCACTGGTCTCACTGCTCAAACACAATCCTCTGATGGCTATATTTACGACTCCATCCCTTCAGATTTGCCTTATTCCAAATAAATCATCACCAATCTCACTGACCCAAATCCCATTTCTTACTAAACATCTTCAATCTCTCTCTCTTGAGCCTAAATGCAAGTGCAGTAAAAAATATTATGAATCCTTTAGGGTACTTTTCACCAATTAAAAGTGGCATATTAAATTTCTGAAAACCTTTGTAATCTGCAGTATAAAATCACATTTTATGGTAGCAGATAATTTAGAATCCATAAGCTAATTAAATGAAGTGAATGACAACTGTATTCTCTAGATAAATGATATATCAGTCACAGATAATGTACAAATTTAAGGGACTGGAACCTTTGGAAGAAGAGAAAAAACAATGGAAATATTCGAGTCACAAATGTTGGTCTTTATATGTAAATCTGACTAATTATATTAACTGCATAATGGAATTAATTGCTGGAGTCTTTTTTGCCTCTAAATCTGCACAGAGCTACAGGAATAGGACCTTCTGCTGTTAGAGAGCCATTATCTCATAATACTGAGCTATGCTGCTGACGCTCCTGGATCTAGGGAGAGGACGTAAGATCTCTATCTGGCGGTGGCCAGTGGGGTGGGGGCTGGGGGGGCATGAATTGCAAGAACTATAGCTATTGATAAAAGGGGGGAAGTTTCCAAGTCAAGATTTAAAAACAACAATTTGTAAAAGTGTCCAAAAGCCTTAGGATCATAAAATGTTAAGTAAGCTTCAGAAGAAACTTTAAGATCGGCTACCTCAGTGTTGAGAAGGATTCTGAGGCTGTGTTTAGGCTCAATAAGCAAGAGCACAGTGATCAACCAGAAATGTGTGGCATGGACATGGGAGCGATAGGACATAGATGCTAAACCTGACCAAGGTCAGATCAGGGGGTGCCTGGGTGGCGCAGTTGGTTAGTGCCCAACTCTTAGTTTCAGCTTAGGTTGTGATCTCAGGGTTTCAAGATCGAGCCCTGCATCAGGCTCCATGCTCAGCACAAGTCTACTTGTCCCCCTCCCTCTACCCCTCCCCCTGCTTATTCTCTCTCTCTCTCTCTCTCAAGAAAATGTATGGGCTCCTGGGTGGATCAGTCAATTAAGCATCTGCCTTTGGCTCAGGTCATGATCCCAGGGTTCTGGGATCAAGTCCTGTATCAGATTCCCTATTTAATGGGGAGTCTGCTTCTCTCTCCCACTTGTGCTCTCTCTCTGTCAAATAAATAAATAATCTTTTTTTTTTAAGTGAAATAAGATAAAATCTTAAAAAAGAAAGAAAGGAAAGAAATGAGAAGTCAAGGGGTACCTGGCTGGCTCCGTTAGTGGAGAATGCAACTTTTGATCTCAAGATTGTGAGTTCGAGCCCCACATTGGTCATGGAGATTACTTTAAAAAAATAAGGAGTCAAATCCCCAAAAGGTAAGGGCCAAACATGCCTGAAGTCAGAAAGTGGTTAGTGGTCAGAACTGGGAAGAGATTACAAGCAGCTGAGTTTTTCTCACAACGCACCTCTCAGAGTTCCCCAGCACATTCCATGGCAATCCTGACCATTCTAAAAGGCAAAAGGAACAACACAGTTCATATCTGCACACACTGGCAGAGGAGTATATCCTCATGGATCCCAAGCTTCTCCAGGTCAAAGCCAGCTGTCTTTAGGCCATAAGTGAAGCTTCACTGGCTTCAATCAATCAGAGAGGTTGTTTCAATATTGAACACCCAGACATAGAGAGGAAAAGTCCAGCTGTGTTAGGATATCTAGGATAGGGGCACCTGGGTGGCTCAGTTGGTTAAACGTCTGCCTTCAGCTCAGGTCATGATCCCAGGGTCCTGGAATAGAGACCCACATTGGGCTCCCTGCTCAGCGGGGAGTCTGCTTTCGCTCTCCCTCTTTGCCTGCCACTCTGCTGCTGTGTGTGCTTGCTCTCTGTGTCAAATAAAAATCTTTAAAAAAATCTTTAAAAAAAAGATATCTAAGGTAAGACTGGATATCTCATGCGTGATAGAAAACGATCTGAAGGTCAGAGTCAACAGGCTAATAAAGCTATGAGGAAAACCATCATAAATTAGATCAGCTAGAAGCACGACTTCACTCATTTCCTAAGTCCCCAGTTCAAGGAAAAAAAATCTGTAATAGGAGGAATGGAGCCTTGCTCCTTTGGTGTGTTAAATGCTCCTTCGGTGTATTAAGTCCAGACATAGTACTGAGCACAGAACATCCTATGTGATATTGAGTGTCTCCTGCCTAGACTCAAGAAGTCAAGGGCTAGCAGGCAGCTGCATGGCAAATGTGTAAGAACTCTCCCAATGCCAGAAACCCAACTCAGACTAACTTCAGCAAAAAAAAAAAAAAAAAAAAAAAAAAGGCATGTGTGGTTCAACGACAATGTCCCAGGATGAGGATGATTTCAGGTGTGGTTGGATCCAGGAGGTCAAATTTGGTCTTTGAATTTTAGATTGGTCTTCCATGTTTTGGTTCTTCTTTCCTCCTATTGGCTCCATTTTAGGGCCAATCCCCTATGGAGCAGGCCCAAGCAGCTGTGAGCTTATATCCACCCAGCTTTAAGTCCATGAGAGACAAAAAGACTCTGATAGTAGAAATCCAGGTCTGAGTCTCATTGGGACTTGAGTCACATGCCCAGCCCAGAAGCACTCACCCTGAGCATGGGGAATGAAGCACCCTGATTGGCCCTGATGGATCTCACGTCAGCCACCATATATTCTTACCAAGACTTACTAAATCACTGGCAAACTTTAAGTAGTGTATATTGTTCAAGGTAAACTTAGGGGTTGAAGGGAGGCTAACCCCCTTCAAGCCACATGGACAGAGCTGCATTCCTCTTCACAGGGCAATGGTTCCCCAAAGAAAATCCAGGCTTTTGCAACTCCATCCGACAGGTGTTACCAGCAGGGGTGAGAGAGAACTGGGTCTTCCAGAGCAGCCCTCAAAGGAGGTGAGAAGAGTAACCCCCAGGAAGAAGGGGTGGACAGGGGTGGCACCTGTGAAGCCCACATGCACACACACCAACTCAGAAATCAATGAATGCTTCCCCGTAGAGGGAAGAGAAAGAGGGGTACTGACCAGGTTCATGTCTCCTGACAAATAGAAGGCAGAGAGACAGCAGCACAACTGTGAGCTGGTGTAGGGGGCTGAGTACCAGGTCCTGATCCGGACACTTGTGCATGTTGTGTTACGTGGGAACCTTTGGGCATTGATCTGATCTGGCATTCATTTGATCTTGAGATGAGGGGTTTAGCCTTGGTTATCCCCATGTGCTCTATGATATCACAAGTGTCTTTTTAAGAGAGAGGCAGGGGGAGATTTCACGCAGAAGAGGAGGCCAGTGGGACCACAGACTCAGAGGTCGGAGTGATGTGGCCACCAGCCAAGGAATGCCAGCAGCCGCCAGCACCTGGAAGAGGCAAGGGACAGTTCCTCTCTTAATGCCTCCAGAGGGAGTGTGGCCAAAACCTTGACTGTGACTGGTGATTCAGACATCTGGCCTCCAGAATTGCAAGAGAATCAATTTTTTCACTTTAAGCCACCACGTTTGTGGCGATTTGTTATAGCAGCCCCAGGAAACCAATGAGGACAGCATGAGACCTGCATATTTTACAGCACAAAGGCTAGGCTGAGATAGAGGGGGTCGCCAGGCCGAGGAGTGTGGCCACACTGTCCGGAAAGCCAGTTTCGCCAACACTGAAAGAGTTCCGCAGAAGGACGCAGTTATTTTTCTGCTCCCAGTGGTGGTCGGAGCCAGGGACCTGCTTCAGGACGGATCACTGTAGGTGTTAGGTTGCTGGTTCCTACACTTGGAATAATGAGATTTCGTATGCACTGGGGAGCCCGGGCCAAGGAGGCAACACACAGGAAAACTGCTGGAGCGGGGAGCCTCCCTCTGGCTGGGCACACGGGGTTGCCCTCTGCCTAGCACGGCCCGGGGGGCCCAGTGATCTCACCCTGTCCTGTGGCAGCCTTCAGAGGACACATCTTTGACACCCAGTGTCCATCCAGAAAGTCCCCCTCCTCCCAGCTTCCTCCTCTCCCCAAGGGGAGAGGTATTTTTAATCCTCCTGATGGGTTTAATCCTCTTAATGAGTTGCCTTTTTTCCCTCATGGGGAGGGGGGGGGAGATTTCACAACCCAGCAGAATAGTATAAATAAAAGCGGCTGAGAGCTGCTGGGCACTCACAGCAGGCAAAGTGTTTTAGAGCTGTGGAGACCCCATTTGGCAGATGAGGAAACCGAGGCACAGATAGGGTGAGCGCCCAGTCTGGAGCCACACAGCTGGCTGGTATGCAGTGGAGCCAGGCTTTAAGCCCAGGGGTCTGAGATCTAGGCTCACGCCCTGCCCCAAGCCACAGTGGGAGGCAGGATGGCCCAGTGGTCACGCCTGTGCTGACTCCTCACACCCCTCTGCTCCTTCCTGGGGGCCTCACACCCAGAGATCTTCCAGAGATTGCTTTTTGTCCGCTTCTCATTCTTCATGCTGCTACTTTTGAGCCGTGTTACTGATGAGAAAACAGCTTAGTAAAATCAATGGTTTTAAATTATACCTTTATGTACCAAGGATACAAAACAAGCTACAAAACAGAAATACTTTGCCGTGACAAAAAATCAATCTTGCAGATGCTACTGTTTCTTGAGCTTGCCTTTCCCCCACCCCCTTCCCCCTCCCCCCCACCCCCGCCCCCATTTCCCCTCTTACTTAAGACTTTTCTCTGCTCTCCCATCTGCCGGCTTTGTGCAGACTTTCTTCAGGTTTCTTGCTCGGGAGACTCGTTTTATCTAAAAGGTCAATTCTTTCAGCGGGGCACAAGCAGAATTGAATATAATTATCCCAATCTCTACCGTGTAGAATTCATGCTTGAATTCATTCAAAAAATAGCATGCAGTATAATTAACTCAGAGTCCAACCAAATCTATTGAGAAAGCCTCAGGTATCATACAGTTCCACTTACAATAGAACATTTTCATTTAAGGACATTGTACGTATTAACCCAAGTCAGCATCCAATTACTCTGAATAAGTGAATTCTCTGTTCCAGGAATGTAATTTGAAAATGTTGTCATGCAATCTGAGGCAAAAGGTCCTTTTTCATTAATCTAACTCTCATTAAAGTGGAAGCCTGCAGGTTATTTCAAATCCATTAGTTTTAAATACAGGTGATTACAATTCTATTGCACATAAGACAACAAAAGTGTCTATCAAGAAATATTGGGACGTTTTGAAGGATGGGACTGGTCCGTGGTTTTGCTGTCAAGGCTGAGGATGAGATTTACCAGATGACGGAATGGGAGACTCTTTTCTGAACCCCCCGGGGCATAGGCAATCAACTGTACAACCCAGAGGGTAGATCTACTTGCTGGAGAGAGCCTATGCTCGTCCATTTCTCCCAGAATCCTCTGCTGTGTGTATTTCCAATCCACTTAGCTTTGGAGGCTTGGTGAAGTTAGCACCCACCAGTTTTGATTCCTTAAGGGCCTGGCAATCTTTGGACACATGGGATCATCGGCCTCGATTCTCTGCCCCTGCCCCCATCTACATGCTGTTCATGTCTCAAGGCCCCCTCTCCCAGGCAGCCTCCCCTGACTACCTCAACTGAAAGTGATGGGCTTCTGCTTTGGACCCCTTCAACCCTGAGCATCTGATTCCTTTGATATTCGCCATCTGCTCCCCCAGCATTTTAGTTGTCTTTTCCAATTTGATTCAATGCAACAAATAGTTCTTGAGTATCTAGCAAAGGTCAGGCACTGGACTAGTTGTGAGAGGTGAGACAAAGAAAGGGTCACAGATCTTAGCTTCCAGAAACTCATGTTCTAGCAGGTGGGGTGTGGGGGAGACAAGGAACCAGGCAGTTAGGCTAAGTGCCTGGGAGTCCTCTGATCCGGGACTTACAGAAGACAGTGGAAGCCCTAAAGGAGAAACTCCCAACTTGAACTTCATATCATGTTAACACCTGAAACCCTTGAATGGCTTCCCATTAGATATAGAACACAATCCACGCCTCTGACAAGACCTCCAACGTCCCGTGATGATCTGGTCTTGCCTCCTGCTCCCACCTAAAGATAGGATTATCTTCATACTCTTCTCCCTCTTTCGCCACGCTGGTTTCTCCAAGTTCTTCAAACATTCTAAACTCCCCGATGCCTCAGTGCCTATGCACATTCTGTTTTTCCTCCTTATACTTGAGCTCTCAGTTCAAAGGCCTCTGCCTTGTGGAAGTCTTCTTAACTACACTTTCTAAAGGAACCTTCAAATCTGAGACAGTTTATTTCTTTCAAAACCCCTTAGTCACCTGAAATATTAAGTATTTATTCATTCAAGTTGTCTCTGACCCTCCCCAGAGTATAATTTACAGGAAGGCAAGGACATGGTCAACTTTAATTATCATGAAACCTACTGCACCTATCCCAGAGCCTGGCATATAGCAAGGACTCAATAATATTTATTGCATAAAAAAAATAATGAATAAATGATTTGGAGTTCTTGAAGCAGCCTCTAGGAATGATCAGACAGGAGAAGAAGAGAAATGATATCTTATTTTCAGTTTGGATCATAGCGTTGGGTGGGCTTCTTCATTTGTCTCTTTCCAGAATCACGCCTCCTATCTCAAAGATAACTGAATCGTTTTTATTTTCTGATTTACATCATCTTTCAGGGGCTAGGTGAACCCAAAGGATGAGCAGAAATCTCAGAATTTGAGACTGAGCCAGACAGAAGAGGTCCACAGGGCTTGCTTCTCTCTCAGATGAACACGGCCTCACAGCTGAACACAGAACAGAATTCCCACTTCCAACTGTTTGTAACTTCCTTCACTGCCTGGAGCTACCCCACCTGCCAGCCAAGTGGAAAGACTTTTCCAGAAGTTACATGGACTATAAATATCCATCCATAAACGATTTGGGTGTCGGCTGGATGCGGAGCCCAGGGCCCGGTGACTGGGGAAATTGAAAAATGTTAGTCTCTATCTCAACTCTGGAGAGCATTACACTCTCTTTAAGGAAAGCAAATCTTTCACAGAGCAATGAACCCTTTCTAGGTGTTGAAGTTTGTTTACGTCCATTGCCTCTTCTAACACGCAGAAGCCTTCCAAGGTCAAGACACATTTACAGCAGCATTAAGTGGCCCTCAGAGCAGGGAGCGCAAGACTTGCTCAGAGTCACGTATCTGGGAACCAACAGAACACGCATTTGAATCCAGGTCTTTGATGGCCATGGGATAACTTTGCCAGAGTCGGCTGGCCCCAGGAAACCACAGTGTGAGTCAGAGGGGAACTTTCAGGTAGAGGTGCATGGGTTTGGAAGGCTGAGCTGAGCATCGTGGAAGCAGCCCAGGATCTCCTTGACTGTTCAGCAGCAATACCTTCCCACCGTTTCAACTTTTTATCCCAGCCTGTTGGCCCTCCCTGGCCACCTCAAGGACCACCAGTCCTGAGGCTTTCCTTGAATAATCTTCTCGCGGTCTCATTCCTGCATACAAGGGGCACCAAACAATCCTGCAGTTAATCAGATACCATCTTGTGCACCAACCATTCCACGGGTTGTCTTATCTCCCCAACTACAGTGAAAACAACCTGGGCAGGAACAATGCCTAATAATACTAATTACAGGATAATAATCCCTTTTATGTGGCCATACTTTCAAGTCTACAATGCACGTTGAAATTCTCACCAAATCTCACTGTACCCCGGCACGGTTGGTGGGAGCAGTGCTAGGATTATTCACACGTGACAGATGAGGGAACAAGTCAGGGAGACACGTGACATGTCTGAGATGGCACAGGACACCTGGGGGATGAATGGTGTGAACCAAATCCGGACTTAAAGCTGGGTCTTCTAATTCCTAGATCCCTTCACCATAGAACCTGGGATTATCTTCCTTTGGCCCAAACCTTGGAACTTCCACCATTCCTTTCTTCTCTCGACAACATATATCATTTTCAGACCTTGAACACTGAGCTTCTGGGGCTCTCAAGCCAAGCTGGGTAACGTGCACCAAAGAGCGATGTTCTCAGAAAAATAGATCCTGCTGCTTTCTAAAGCGATATGTGAATAAGTGAAAACTCCAGGCAAATTTCGAGGCCGCTGTTCGTATGGGGTTCCCACAGCTGGACCTGTCCAGAATTGATGGGATCTGAGACACTGTGAGCACCAAGCCTGGATCCTCCAGTCCTCATCTGCCACCAGGAACTGGAGCTTGCGTTGACTTGACCCTTTGGATGCTGGTTGGCCTGATTGGAACTGGGGGGATGGGTTTGGGTTCCTGGGCTACTCCAAGGGGAGAAAACTCACAAGGGAGGACTTATCTGTTGATCACAAGGGGGCTTAAGTATCTCTGTTCTCTTCCCACCTCATCCTCCCTCAGCAAAGAGAGCGAGCTAGCCCCCTGGAAAATTTTGCCAGACACTTGCCAAGGAAAGGAGTCTAGAACACTCTGACCACAGAGTTATCTTGGAAGAGAAAATGCAGTGAGAAGTCACCAGAATTAAGTTCCAAAGATATTTTTGTAACATTTGACACTTAGGGCTCCCAGCCTGGTGCCTGAGACGTTCACGTCAGACGCCGTCCACAAAGGCCTGAATGATTTTTCCATGAGTGACGCATGAACCTAGGTGAACCAGGCATAGGTGACATTCCCTGGGAGGGGTGGGTGGCCAACCTTTCCTCACCCACTCCGAGTGCCCAGCACGCAAATGAGTGGCATCTGCCTGTGCCCAGACTTGATTAGCTCTAATGTGTGAGAATCATCAGCAAATGTTGGCATTCTAGCTATTAAAGTTTAAAAACAATCCAAACTCGCTTGTCTCACACCTCCCACTGATTGCCACATAAAATATGTCATGGTCCCGGGCTGCCAAATTTTTTTGATCTGCCCACGCCCACTTCCTCCCTCCTCCCCCTGCTGCCCCCATTCTCCTATCACTTCAGACAGGTCCTGGAAAGAAAGGCCTCAGAGGAGAAAAGCCACCAGTTCGCACTTCTTAAAATCACATGTGCGTGAGTTCACGCACACACACACACAAGGATAATGATGCTTCTTCAGCATTTTCAAGTAATTTTTCCATTCCAGACCCTGTGCTTTTTACAAGATCCTATTTAAATCTCCGATCTTAAAATCAGCTCCCTGTTCCACATTAGAAAATGGAAGTATTTAAAAAACAAAACCCATGCTTATAGTTTTACCCCTTGGAAAAAGCCCTCAGGACCCCTTAGCAACCCTCAGGGTTTTGCTTCTCTTTGTTCTTTGAAGGAGCCAATGACTCCTTTTTTTTCCCTAAAGGTACATTTGAATTTCTTTTCAAATGTATATATGACCTCACCTAGTGTGGCTTCCTTTATTTTCAAAACGTATATTTGAATGTCTTTTCAAATGTAATAGCCTTTTGAAGTTTGTTTACTGTGGGTTCCAGGACCTTCTTTCCTTCTGAATTCCACAGTATTTTCTGGAAGCTGATAATTAGCGGGGGAGCTGGAGGGTATCATATTTATGTATTGTCTTCATGTCTAAAATTACTTTTATTTATGAATAAATACCTGTATGACGGATTAAGTATTACGTGCGAGGTATTATGTCCAAATGCTGCATTTATACCCAAAGGAGAACCCGTGGGATGGATACTTTGTGAACTGAGTGGGGAGGTTCCCCAGCTCAACATGGGGGCCCTTGTTTCTGCCTGCAGATTCTGAGTAAATGTGAAAAGCTCTACTTCCAGTCTGGTGTTTTCCCCACAATATCTCCTGACATTTTTTTGAGAAATGTACTGTACTTATCCTGGTTTACAACTGGGGTTCCGAGAGATGAGAGGATTCACCCGATGTCACGTGGCTAGGAAATGGGGAAGCCAGAGGTTACACCCAATGTCTGATCCTTTTCTGAATTTCCTGTGACATGTGGATTTGAACAAAGGCTTTGTTGTTGTTGTTTTGTGTTTGGTCATGGGTGACTAGGAAACCTGTTTGGGGCTTAATTTCTGTTTAGGAGGCTGTGTGCTCCCAGGGCTGTTGTCACCCATCCTCTGCCCAGCTTTGCTCTGGGTGGCAGGAGGACTCGCCCCTGCACAATGCACCCCAGACTCCCACATTTCTTGGTTTCCAGCTGCATTCAGCCAATTTGGGTGTTCTGTGTGCTTCTACCCTGGATACCAGCAAGGGTAAGTGGCCAAAAATCAGGTATGGATTCATGAGATTCAGATCTAGAATTACTACATTTGTCTGACTGTGGTCAACAAACTTGTGCCAAGTCCTGCTACTCTTTGGAGTTAATTAAAGAAGCCATTAGTGATGTAGAAAAAGACCTTAGGGCTCAAAGCCGATGGCCACGAAAGAATTCTTGAGAAGTCTTTTGTGTAAAATGGTGATTTGATTTGGTTTTGACAACTGTCCCCCACTCCTAGAAGTGGCAGTGGGTGCCTGCAATCTCTAGTCTCAGATTGGCCCGCTGTCCCTTTGGGCTTCTTAGCTCTTCCATCACCTGGCTGACCATACCCCTATGGCAAATTCCTTCTGTTTATAACACTTAGACCCCACTCTGCCTTTCTGGTCTGAACATGACTAATGCGGAGATGAAGACACCAGAGAACATTGGAGAAAAACACAAGAACTGTCACAACTAAAATGGTGTAGAGCCTGTTGTGTTTGTTGACCACATTTCTTCCATTGCAAAGCAGGACTTCGCCAAGAACGACGGCAGGCAGGGAGAGAGAAGACACTATACCTATAGGCAGATGTGAAGAGAAAATATTTCCATGTATTTCAGCAAGCAGCATTTTCCAGTTCCTTGAAGGGTAAGAATGGTAGGGAGAGCCCCCCACCCTGGACTGTGTGCACTACTCATAGCTTCTTTAATTAATTCCCAAGGGTAGCAAGACTTGGCACAAGTCTGCTGACCACAGTCAGATAAACGTAGAAATTCTAAATCTGAATCTCATGAGGCCATACCTGATTTTTGGCCACCTACCCTTGCTCTACCTTTCTCTGTGTGTCTCTTCCTGTTGAGCTGACAACAGGCCTTAATAAGGATGATTTGCAAGGCATCACTGGGAGGTACACGGTTCAGTTGGGTGCAGGACAATACCCATAGTCTTTCCTAAGGCACCTCTTAGAAAACACAGCTTCTTCTTTTCCCACCAGGGAATCCCCCTGGGAGAGCTCTGTGTCTGAATACGACGGAAGTGAATTACTGTAGCAAGTCTTAACTCAAGACAGGACACCCAGCTTGGTTTCCAAATAGTCTGTGTTGCTGCAGAAAAATCTCAAGTCAGGCCATAGTGGGTGTATTAGTCATGGTTCTCCAGAGAAACAGAACTTACTGTGCACACGCGCACACACACACACAGATTAATTACAAGGAACAGGTTCACACAATTATGGAGGCTGCTGTGTCCAAAATCGGCAGAACCAATATCTCAGTTTGAGTCTAATTTTAGTATATGTGCTGCCGAAGCGAGCACCTCAGTTTGAGTCTAAGGGCTGGAAGCTGTTAAGGAACCAGGAAGAGCTAATGTCCCAGTTCAAAAACCATCAGGCAGGAAGGTCTAATATTCCAGTTTAAAGATCATCAATCTGAAGAATTCTCTCTTACTGGGAGGACGATCCGCATTTTGTGCTATTCAGACCTTCCACTGATTGGATGAGACCCACCCATATTATGGAGGGGTGTCTGCTTTACTCAGTTTACCAATTTAAATGTTAGTCTCATCCAAAAACATCTTCATAGAAACACCCAGAATAATGTTTGACCATATACCTGGGCCAGTCAAGTTGACACATGGAACTAACCACCATAGCGAGTAAGAGGTTTTATAAAACATGAAAGTTAAAACCACAGGGGTTATTCCACTTATACGAGGTACCTAGAATAGTCAGGTCCGTAGAGAGAAAGCAGAACTGTGCTTAGCGGAGGCTGGAGGGAGAGGGAATGAGGAATTGTTATTTGATGGGGACAGAGTTTCAGTTTGGGATGATGACAAAGTTCTGGAGATGGATGGTGGTGACGGTCATACAATGGTGTGAACATCCTTAATGTTACTGACCTGTATGTCTCAAAAAGGGTCAAGGCGACAGATTTTATGTCCTGGATATTAGAACACAATAAAAATTTTTAAGTAAAACAAATGAACAAAAAATACTGGGCAATGGAGTTGTCTGTCAAGGCATTAATTAGTGTTTCCTTAATTCCTCAGTCAAAAAAAATAAACAAGGGTCGTTTCATTTACCTAATAAATGTTGCCTAATAAATCATACCACATATAGGGGCTTGAAAGAATGACAACTGGGGCACATGTGGCTCAGTCGGTGGGGCGTCTGCCTTCAGCTCAGGTCATGATCTCCGGGTCCTGGGATCGAGCCCCATGTTAGGCTCCCTGCTCCCTCTCCCTCTGCCCCTCTGCCCTGCTTATTCACTCTCTCTCTCTCTCACTCTCTATCAAATGAATAAATAAAATCTTAAAAAAACAAACAAAAAAAACCAGTGACAACTTATTCCTATTATGTTGTTGTTGTTATTCGGTCTTGGGATCTCTCACCCAGATGCAGTCAGGTGGTGGCTGAGGCAGCTTCCCTCCTGCACCTGGGACCTGAGCAGAGAAGGCTGGAGGCCCGGGCCTTCTCTCTCTCCCCACGTGGTGCCAGCTTGGGCTTCATTGCCTGGTAGTTGGACCCCAAGAGCGAGTGTCACGAAGGAGCCACCACGGAAGCCACCAGCACTCTCACATCTAGGCCTGGACAGCACCTCACCACCTCTGTCACAGTCTAAGCAGACGAAGGCCGACATCCTTGGAGGCAGAGTGACAAGGAGCTGTGGCCACCTTTAATCCACCACGAGGCACTCTTCCTCGATTTTCATTCTGAGCCATCCAGAAGATCTCACTTAGGAAAGAAAGCCCCATGAACCAGAATGTCACCATGTCGGGGTTCCGAAACCCCGAAACCGTCGTTTGATCCCCACGGCAGGGGACATGGGCATGCTGGCAAGCCAAACCCTTGACCAAATCGAGTTGCAAGGTGGGCCAGCCGCACGCCAAAGGCCCACGTTCAGCGGCCGGGGCCGAGTCGGCCTCTGAATGCTATAAGTCTGCAGAAATTCGTTTCAACTTTCTCAGATGACTCAGAGGCCTGCAGTAAGAGGAGGGTCACCGAGGGTGGCATCCGTCATCATTTCGCTGGTCCGGCCCCCAGCGCTGGTTGACAAGAACGCCAGGGAGATAAACCTCTTTTACTGTAATTCACGCTCTGAAAAAAAGGGATTTACTAGGCAAATTAAGAGGGTGAAGAAACTTGCAGGGGGTGACATTTAGCCAGCTCCAGACACCAAACTTTTCAAGCACTTTAGAAGCACAATTTGCATACAATTACAGGAATGCCCCATTTATCCACCCCTGTCAGAGGGAAGCCGTCTAAACCCAAGTGAGTGTTTCAGACACCGCCTGCTTCCCCCTAGAGGCACCGAGCCATTTCAACCAGGCTGGGACAGAAACCTTCCCCGAAGGCATCGCAAGCATCCAGAAGCCTCCAAAGGAGCACACGCAGCACGTGGCTTCACCTCTCTGGGAGGAAGGCAAGCTCTCCCGGGGCGGTCACCCTGCGGGGCTGTGAAATGACAGTGGCCCCGATGTCCCCCGCCCCACGTGGCAGCCTTCCCGCATTCAGAACACATCTACTGGCCCCCTGCTTGATGCAGGATGGTGTCTTAATTGCCTTCTCACTGTCCTACCAGACTTCAGGTACCAAGAATCGAGACGGCTTACTTCTGAGCAAGTGGCCCACTCTGTCACCAGCCTTTTGGTGGTTTGTTTGAATCTCTGATCACCTGTCCCATACATAGTCTTTCAGGCGTGTGTCTTAGTAAAACAGCATCGTGCAGTTTTGTGTGTCTGTGCTCCACAGGAACACACATGGTATGGTGCTACGGAGTTCTACTTGGCCCATCAAATTCCATGCCTTTTTTTAAAAAAAGATTTTATTTATTTATTCATGAGAGACACACATACAGAGAGAGAGAGGCAGAGACACAGGCAGAGGGAGAAGCAGGCTCCAGGCAAGGAGTCTGACATGGGACTCGATCCCAGGTCTGTAGGATCACACCCTGGGCTGAAGGCGGTGCTAAGCCGCTGAGCCACCCGGGGGGCCCAATTCCATGCCTTTAAGAGGGACCTCTCCTGCCTCAAATGCTGCCCTCCATTCCACCTGCATCCAGGTTTTATCTGTGGGATCGATCTAGGGATGGGCATCCAGGGCACCGCTCCCTCCGTGCCTCAGAAACTGAACAGCAAAGACATCCTTGTGTACCTACCCCCGAGGGACGGCTTCTCTGGAGGGTGAGGCCAGGGTGGCCATGACAAGATCTGGAGGTGTGTACACACTCCATTTCAGAAGTGCTCCGAGATTCCTCTCCAGAACAGCTAGGTGGGTTTATATGCCCCCAGCAGCTCCTGAGGAGTCCTGTGTGCCTAGAGGTGGGTGGGGATGGGTGAAATAGATAAAGGGGATAAGGATGCTTGGTATCATTCATTTTTTCTTTTAAGTGAAGGATAATTAACGTACAGTTGTATATTAGTTTCAGGTGTACAATAGAATCAACATTTCTATACATTGTTCAGCACTCATTGAGGTAAGTATACTGTTTTTTTAAAAAAATTTTATTTGTTTATTTGAGAGAGAAAGCATGAGCTGGGGACAGAGTGGAGAGGGGCAGAGGGAGAGGGAGAAGCAGACTCCCCACTGAACAGGGAGGCCAATATGGTCCTCGATCTCAGGACCCTGAGATCATGACCTGAGCTGAAGGCAGATGCTTAACCTACTGAGCCACCCAGGTCCCTCTACTTTCTTTTTTTTTTTTTTTTTTTAATTTTATTTATTTATTTATTTGCCAGAGAAAGAGTGCGTGTGTACAAGCAGGGGGAATGGGAGAGGGTGAAGCAGGCTCTGTGCTGAGCAGAGAGTCTGACAAGAGGCTCGATCCCAAGACCCCGGGGATCATGACCTGAGCCCAAGGGAGATGCTTAGACTGAGTCACTCAGGCAAGTGTATTTTTAATCCCCTTTATCTATTTCACCCATTCCCCACCCACCTCCACTCTGGCAAGCACCAGTTGTTTCTCTGGGTTTAAGAGCCAAGTTTTTTTGTTTGTCTCTTCTCTTCTTTGTATGTTCATCTGTTTTGTTTCTTAAATTCCACATGTGAGGGAAATCATATGGTCTTTGTCTTTCTCTGACTCACTTATTTCACTTAGTGTTATACCCACTAAATCTATCTATGTTGTTGCAAATGGCAAGATTTCATTCTTTTTTATGATATAGATATAGATATAGATATAAATATATACCACCTCTTCTTTATCCATTCATCTATGGATGGACACTTGGGCTACTTCCATATCTGGGCTGTTATAAATAATGTTGCAGTAAACATAGGGGTGCCTCTATCTTTTTGAATTAGTGGTTTTGTTTGCTTTGGGTTAATACCCAGTAGTGGAGTTGCTGGATGGTATGGTAATCCTATTTCTAAATTTTTGAGGAACTTCAAACTGTTTTCCAGAGCGGCTGCACCGGTTTGCATTCCCACCAACAGGGCACACGGGTTCCTTTCTCTCCACATCCTCACCAACATTTGTTGTTCCTTGTGTTGTTGATTTTAGCCATTCTGACGGGCACGAGGTGGCATCTCACTGTGGTTTTGATCAGCATTTCCCTGCTGATGAGTGATGTTGAGCATCTTTTCATGTGTCTGTTGGCCATCTGGATGTCTTCTTTGGAAAAATGTCTATTTAATATTTTTTAACCAAGTTTGATGGGGGCAAAATGTTACCTATGTGCTTTTTGATTTTGCTGATTATTAAAAGGTCGAGCACCTCTCTGTAGGCAAGTCAGCCATCATCTGCTAACCTAGTCACTTTTCCCAGGCTGTCACCCCTTGCTGACTATCTTTAGTGACTCTCAGCAAACCAAAATGCTTAATTTTGGTGTAGTTAATACATTTCTTCCTGTTATTGTAGGTCCTTTTCTCTTCCCTATTAATCTCACTTGTCACTTTTTTTTTTAAAGATTTTATTTATTTATTCATGAGAGACACAGAGACAGAGAGAGAGAGGCAGAGACACAGGCAGAGGGAGAAGCAGGCTTCATGCATCACTTGTCACTTTTAACTTCATTCCATATTCTTCCCCCTAGTCTGCCAAAACTGAATTCCGCAACTGAGTCTTACTCTAGTTTTCTCTTTGTCTGGTATACCCTCTTCCTGTGCACTCCACCAGGCCAATCCCTACCCAGATTCTTATCTTTCACTCCAACTTTGCACATCACCTTGCTTGCATTTCTATTTAGCATCCCATCACTGCCTGGAGTCTGTCATTGTAATCTCCATCTCCCCCATGAGTCTAAAAGTTCCTTAAAGGTAGGGCTTAAACTTTACCTGCCTTATCATTCCTGGGGGGAGTCATACAGGAACCAGCACACATCAAGGAATCGATAAATGCCTACCAAACATAACAAATAGATCTACAGCCTGAAAAGCAAGCTAGTCTCCAGACAGCAAGCCTTATTGAAATATGCTAACATCTAAAGAAAAGTCCAATGTAAAGCCCAGCTAGATTCTTCTCCTTTGGAGCAGGTGAAGGCATGGAAGGAATTTATTAAGAAAATCCAAGGCTGCAGACTCAACTGGTCTCTATAGGGCAGACAGATGTGAGAGGAGAAAATAAGGAATAAGGAAAGTACTAGATCTTTCCTTCAAAGGGTGAAGATGTCTGATCTTGCTATTTCACAATGGTGCACTTTCTATCTTCTGGTTATCTTTGCTGGTAGCAATCTGCCATAAAATTGTGCTTAAAGCAATGGTGGTGACTTACGATTGCCTCTTCCAGTTCTGGGCTCAACTGGGGAGTTCTTGCTTGGGAGGTGGAGGGTGGACAGCTATTATAGTCAGACTACAGCTCTAGCTGGAATCATCTGGAAGGTTCTTCATGCACGTGTCTGTTGCGTGGACTTGATTGGCTGGGGCCACTAGACCATCTCTTGAGGTGTTCTCTCCATGAGGTCTCTCCAGCATTGTGGCTTAAGGGTAGCCAGACTTGTCACATGGTCACACAGGTCTTTAAAGGCACATGTCTGAAGAGGTGGAGAAAAGGAGCAAGCCAAGAGGATGCCATTCCACCTTTTCTGACCTGGCCTCAAGAGTAACATGGCAGGGCTTCCAACCACACTCTGTTCACTGAGGCAAGGGCCCATCCAGGTTCAAGGGGAGGGGATATAGACCCCACATCTTGATGGACCAGAAAAATTTGGGAAAAGCATGTGGAATCCTGAAATATTACTATGGCCATTCTTGGAAAATACAAATGCCCACAGCTTGTACCTGTCTAAACCAAAAACCAGGCTGAGGGTATGACAGAGTCTTGGTAGCCCTGTCTGTACAATGGGCCAGTTGGGTCAGGCCAGTGGCTTTAAAATTTATTTATAGTAACTATTATCTAATAAATTGTTTTCTGAAACTCAAAATAAAGAACCAGTAACAAAGAAGCTGTTGCCTTGGAATAAAGATGATGCAAAACCCCATCCATTTAGCTTCCTCTTTTCACACTAAGGCTCTAAGCTCCCCTTTTGGCTGAACCTTCCCTGCTTTGACAATTGCATACCCTCAGGGAAAACCCAGGTCCCAGGAAGGACAGGGCTTTCTTCCTGGCTCCTCAGCTTGTGCCTAAAGATCAAACAAGCCCCCTTCTGCTGGCATTCCCATTACTCAGCCTGCAAGCTGATTGATTTAACCCAACGGAGATAGATTGGTGAAATCACCCTCGCAATAGGTGTTTGAGAGTAATGGTACCCGGGAGGGACAGGTAAGCAGAAAGGGAACAAACCCAGGCAATTTCCAGACATCTCCACTGCCCATTACTTTGTTCACTTAAATAAACAAATAACCCCCAGGCAATCAGCAGCCAGAACCTCAGAGGCTGTAGGAATGATTTCCTTTCACTAGACGCCAAGACTAATCAATGCTCCTTAATCGCAACACCACGTACCCAAACAGCACACACACATCCCTAGCCAGCTTTCCACTTGTGGGCATCTACTGTTCATAGAGTGGGGGTGAAACCCCTCTTTTCCACCCCCTGGAAGTATGGAAGGGTGATAATTAAGGGAGACCAGCCCCACCAACCCCACGGCTGGGGTTCTTCACTAGGTAAGGCAGTGGATACTATACATTGTGCTGAGATTGAGGGAAAAATGAAGCATGAAAGGGATCTTGGGCATTGGATATTCCATGAGAAAGTGCAGGGATCAAATTCCATCACCATTGGTCGACTGTCTGGAGTCATCGCATGGTATGTGCAGAAATACCAGGTCTACCCAGAAGCAGCCACTACACCAATCTCTAGAATCTATTCTGCGTTCCTTGAATGTGTCTGAGGACAATCGCTAGCAGAGCCCCAGACACAGCCTTCCTTTTCTCAGCGAATGGATCCCAACGGGACAAGAACGATACTGACCCTTGGGCCAAATGACCAGGGAGTGACCCATGGTGAGTGGCCAGAAACCACCTCCTCTCATTTTGGTTTTGCTCCCAATTCCAGCTCCCTTCCCCATGGGCCCATTCTGAAGTTTGTCTCAAGGAAAATTCCAGAAAACACATATTTCCCCTTGACTTACAGGGCATTGGTGTCATCTCTGATTATGAGTTCAGTGAGCACCTCAGCACCATTGTCAGCGTTCCCTCCTGGGGCAGCCAGGAAGAAAGCTCCACAAATAATGCTGTCTTATCTGCCACAAGAGAATGAGATTCAGTAAATCTCAAATTTCTGCCATTTTCATGTTACCTGCATGATATTGGCCATGCCCCCCATTTTATTTATTTATTTTTCTTTAAATCGACTCACTTTTATGGGAAAAGAAAAGCATATTCATTTTTTTAAGGAAAACTTTTTATCACTGCCCAAACTGGAAAACCAATACTGCATGCCATAAATAGACTATGACTATAAAAATAAGCACAATGGGAGTTCATGGTGGATTAAACACAAACGTCTTACTCTGCTCATTGCTAAAACCCTAATAAAATGACAGTTAAGGGATAAAAAACCAAAAAGGCATAAATCCATAGGACCAAAAAAAAACAAAAAACAAAAAGACCCAGAATAGCAGATAGCAAACAACAGATGTCAACCAAATTTTGGAGACTAGTGAGAAAATAGATTAATTAGGTCTGTGAGAAAGGGAGCAAGGACATAAGCTGTTCTGACTTCTGACCAGTAGTGTCTCAGAAAGTCTCCTAGAAAGGTGGGAATTCAAGTAGGGCTAAAGTCAGTAAAATGAATGGAAAGCTGAATTAGAATCTGCCAGAACCCTAGATTCCCTCTCCCACTGACTCCCTGCCAGGGACCCCACTCCCCATCCCAGTGGAAGATAGAGTTTACTATTTGACAAGGTCAATAATAAAATCAGTCCTGCCACCATTAAAAGACCCTTATGACACATATATTCTAAAAGTTGAAAAGGCAACTAACAACATAAACAAATCCTTGGTGGGTGTTTTGCTACCTGGAGGATACACTGTCCTTAAGCACTGAGCCAGCTTGTGCTAAAGTGGTAAGACCCACGGGGGATACTGTGGGCACTGCAGCTTCTGCTATACTCAGAGAAAAAAATATATTATATCCATGACATAGAAACAGAACTATAAAAAGGAATACTCAGGGGACAAGGAAGAGGTTAAAAAAAAAAGGATGGAGGAAAGCAAATAAAGGATAAGAAAACAAATGAATAGTTCCAGGTCTGCCATTTAAATAATAAACATTCCAGAAGATTAAAAAAAAAAAAAAGGAAAGAAAGAAAAGAAAAGCAAAAACAAAACAGCAACAACAAAAAATCCCAGAGGATATAGAGGGGAGGAAATTATCAAAGAAATAATACAAGAAAACCTCTCAGAAACTAAAGACTTTGGCTTTCTTTTTTTTCTTTCTTTCTTTCTTTCTTTCTTTCTTTCTTTCTTTCTTTCTTTCTTTCTTTCTTTCTCTTTCTTTCTTTCCACCTTTTCTTCAAGATTTATTTATTTTTTAAAGATTTTAATTTTTTATTTACGAAAGACACAGAGAGAGGCAGAGACATAGGCAGAGGGAGAAGCAGGCTCCCTGAAGGGAGCCTGATGAAGCACTTGATCCCAGGATTCTGGGATTACAACCTGAGCCTAAGGCAGGTACTCAACCACTGAGCAACCCAGGTGCCCTGTTTATTTATTTTTGAGATAGAGAAAGAGAATGCACAAGTGGGGGCAGGGACAGAGGGAGAGAATCTCAAGCAGACTCCATGCTGAGTAAGGAGTCTGATACAGGGCTTGATCTTAGGATCCTGAGATCACGACCTGAGTTGAAATCAAGAGTCAGGTGCTCAACCAACTGAGCCACCCAGGAGCCCCAAGACTTTGGTTTTCTGATTGAATGGCCCCACTGTGAACCCAACAGAAAGAATGGACAACCTTACCAAAGGATATCATCATGAAATTGCAGAGCACCAGAAACAGAAGAGCCTAAAATCTTCCAAAGAGAAAATGAAAAAAGAAAATGACAACATAACCAGGTCACGTATATAAAGAAGGAAGAATGGATGAGGCAGTTGTCTTTCTCAGCAACCCTAGAAGCCAGTGGAATGGCACCTTTACAATTCTGGAGGAAAATTACTTCAATGCTTAAATTTTATACACTGCCAAACTATCAATCTGGAGGGAGGGAAAATAATAAAAAATAGCTGTTTTTTGTTTGTTTGTTTGTTTGTTTGTTTGTTTGTTTTAAAAAGGTACTTCTGGTGTCCAAAATGTGCACCCTTTCTCAGGAACATATCAGAGGATGTGCTCCACCAAAACAAGGGGGTAAATCAAGAAAGATGAAGATGTGAGACCCAGGGTACAGGGGCTCATGCTCAGGACAACAGCAAAGGGAGCCCCTGGTGACAGCTGTGCTGTAGGCCTGGAAAGCCCCAGGATCAGATGGGCCAGGAGGATGGATGACTCCAGGAGGGATGTCTCCAGGAAAAAATGGAATTGACAGAATAACTGACAGGTGTGGCCGGGTGTAAAATTGGATTGAGGGCCTTTGTACGGAGCTACTGGAGGGTGTGGGAAGAGTCATGCAGACATTCAAAGAGCGCCAAGCTAAAGGAAGCAAAGGCCAGGGGAGAATGACATCCTGAGACACTACCCAACTAAGCTGTGAATAATATTTACCCATTCATCATAATAAAAACACTAAATCTGGATTCCATTAAAAAAAAAAAACACAACAAACCGATGGCGGGAAGTTGGAAGGAAGAGGAAATCTGTCTGAGTAAAAAGTGGTCCAGGAGACTGCTCACTGTTCATACGTGGAAATTAATCATATCTATCTGATATGTGAGAAAACTCAGGAGACAGTAGCATATGCATGTTTAGAAGTATATAGAGAAAGAATCCCAAAAGAAATTGCGATAAGAATTGACAGCAGTTGCTTCAGGAAATTTGAATTTGGGGGCTGGTGGTAGGGGTGGGCCCAAGGCCCTGCTGTTCTTTGTAAGCCTTATGCTCTTCAGTTATATATAATAAGTAATGACTTGATGTATGAGTCTGGTACAACTTTTTAAATGAATCAAAAATGAACACAGCTAAAACAAAACACTTTGTTTACATTTTCGCTAGATTATCAATGCTAAGGCCTATGCTCGATTTTAAAAAGGAGATTGGGAGGGACACCTGGGTGGCTCTCTGCCTTTGGCCCAGGGCATCATCCCAGAATCCCGGGTTTGAATCTCACATCAGACTCCCTGTGAAGATCCTGCTTCTCCCTCTGCCTCTCTCTGTGTGTCTCTCATAAACAAACAAACAAACAAACAAACAAACAAATAAATAATTTTTTTTTTTTTTAAGGAGATGGGGAAAAATCTGAGTGGTGGCAGAAATAACCTAGCACTCAGTAGAGGTTCCTCCCAGGCAAGCAATTAGAAAGATAGAAGGATGCTGCACAGTGGCTCCCAAGACATGACCCACACAACCTGTTGCTCAGACAAAGCTGAGTACAGCAAAGAAGATGAGCACTCTGGCAGAGTTCTGGTGGTGTCTCAGAGCATCTAAAGTCAGGCTAGAATTAACTTTGGTTCCAGAATTGGAAGTTTGGTTTCAGGAGGGTCTCTTAATTCAGGATTGGTGGAAATAGCAAGGCAAGGATTTTGAGGGGACAGAGTCAAAGGAATCTTAGAAGCCAACTGTCTGCAGGTGGTTTCACTGGAGCTGATGGGTCTTGAGGGAAGTAATGGACAGTCAGACACCTCGCCTGAGCAGACCAGTCTTGGAACATAGAACAAATGAAGACAGTGAATAGCAAAGTCAGGTTAACATGGGCGGTGGGGTGTGGCCTGTTCTCAGCGTCAGGCAGATCATCAGGGAAGATGGTTTGAATTCTTAAAGAAAACAAGAAAGGAATAATTGACCAATATTAATGAATGCCACCTTTGTATATCATCTGTACCCAACGTTCCCTGGTCCACATTTTGAGATAAAAAGAGTGTCACGGTAAACAAAGCGTTATGATCAGGAATGCTATTTACACTCTTGGTAATTATTAGACCTCAGAACTTGAGGGCCTCTTTGTCTTCCTTCAGTGATTGAGAAAGAGTAAGATAGAAAGAAAGAGAGGCCTAGCCCCAAGGGCTGTTGGGGGCAAGGCAGTTACCTCACAGATATGGGAGGAGCCAGCTGGGAGCCAGGTCCCTTCTCCTTGTGGCCTGGCTGCAGAACGAGATGTCCTGGGCACTTGTTTCTGTGCCCATTTCAAGCCTCCAGAGTTCTAGGGATTTGAGTATTTGAGGGATTTTATTTTAATATATGCTTGAGAGGATTAATATTGTATTATACTATTATTACAGTACAGTATTTTATATTATTATTGTATTATATTATATTATATTATATTATATATTTAATCCACTAAAAGATTTTGAATAACACACAAAGGAAGGCAACGACCTACATTTACTGGCTATGCTCTCTACGTTCATGGATGTTTCCCTGTCACCTTAGCTGGCTTCGCACAGATGGGAGTAACTGGGCCCATGAGGGGTACATTGAAACCTCTCAATTGGGGAGTCTGCGTCCAGACAGCCCTGGTTCCCAACTGCGGCCTGCCCACTCACTGCTCACATACCTGCTTCTGAAGATCCCCCCTTCTGGAGAAAGGGTACTGAGTGATATTCTCTCCCCACATATAAAGATTGTTTTCTGATAAAAACAGGATCAAATCGGGTTCTTTACTTTCAGAAACAAATATGTGAGCAAACGTCTTTACTCTGCGTCTGGGAAGCAAAGCTGGCTCCTTGCACCATCCTGGGAGCATGCCTGCCCCTGAGGCCCACACCTGCCGGGGTGACTTCTCCCTTCCTTACCCGTGTGTCATGCATCTAGATAAAGGGATCAGTCTTGGGTGCTTTTAGGCCACGTATGACGATCAGTGAGGCAGAAGGCCCTCTCAATTCAGCCCCGGTGGTCATTCTGCAGCTACTGTTCGCTTGGCCTGCAAATTGCTTCTGCTCTCAGCAGCAGCAATGCCAGGCCCTCAGGTTCGGAGGCAACCCTGAGCTGAAATTTCTTTCAGAAATTCAACTCCAGAGGCTGATGGGGGATATTTTTAAATTAAACCCCCTCACAAAGGCCTTGGGGTGGGGGGTTGCCCGTGGCGAGCTTTCTGATGCCACCCGTTATTGCCTAGAAAAAACAACAACAACAACAACAAAAGTACATAAAACCTAGCAAACAGCAACAAAAACCACAAAAGAAAAAAAAAATAAGCCTGCTTTGTTTACTTTTTTAAAGGCTGGCTTTAAAGTCCAAGTCAGGTTGGCTTTTGACAGGTGGACTGGGGGGCAGAACAGAAGCCCCCCTCTAACCTCCCCCCCTCCCACCCCACACCCCCATGGGCTCTGGGCCACACTGCCAGGACTGCCTCCCCTGGAAGGCCCAGCAGGGCAGGGCCCCGGTGTCTCACTCGCCTCCCCCAGCCGCACCCCTCCCTGCCCATTCCACCCGCCAGACCCAGAACAAGACAGGAGATTTGTGACCGCTGATGTGTGGCTCGTCCGAATGAAGGGGGCTTTTCATTAACAAAGTAGCGGGCGGTGTCATCTTCCCCTGAGTCGGAATCATTCACTATTAGCACAATGTGTTATTATTGTATTTTTAATTGAAATGTAAATTCTGGGGACACTCTGACCCAATTTACTCCCAGGGAAAAAAGGGCAAAATTCTCATTTTCAAGGCTCTAGAAATGCAAGTTAGTGTTATTAATGATTAAGCTCTTTTTTCCTTCCCCCTGCTGCGGGGTGGGGGCCGGAATGGGACCTTCTTATCCGGGCACAATGGTAACGTTACCCTGTCCTCGGAGCACACTTGATCGGCAAGGTAGATCTGGGTGGGAAGCTCGCACGCTCCCCCCGCGGTCGGTCCTGGGGTTCACACCTGGGCCCCGGGCTGGGAAGTGGCCACAGTGCAGAGATGTGGTTTCAGGTTTTAAATGCCGATGATGATTGATGTGTGATTAAATGATTGATTTGGAGAGGAGATCACTGTCTATTTTAAAGAAACTCGTTTTGTAAAAACAGAACCGCATGGAGACGGGATGATTCGGGGGGTTGGTTCAGACTTTGCCCATGAACATTGTGCACTCACCCCCCGTGGCTGATAATTCTAGAATTGACACTAGCAGTCAAAGGGTGGTGAGCATTTGCAACCCTGAATCTCCTGGCAAGGAGGGGAGAGAGCATTCCCTCTCCGGACAAGTATCTTCTGAGTACCTACTAAGTGCCAACCACTGGGAGACAGAAGGGAAAGCCAAGATGAATACTCTAGAGAAGTACTCCTGCCCTCCCACTAAGCTCACATGTCTCCTTCCAAGAGAGGTGTCCCTACCACCTGTTGAAGACGCTCTATGCATTCTCTGCCCCTGACCCTTTAAGTATTCTCCTCATAGAGCTCATCATGGCCAGAAATGCTCCTGCTCATTTGTCCATTTATTTATTTGCTCATCTCCACTGACCAGCCTGCTCCTGCTAGGAGGTCAGTGTCGCTGAAGGCCCTGCCCCTCACAGTCCCCATTCTTCGGCATATCTCCAGAACAGAGGCACCTGGCATTCACCAGAGATTAGTGACTATCCTAAGAGGACGACGATGGTATAAAAACTACAAGAAGCCCATTGGACCCAGAGACCCTAATGTATCTCCTACCAATGCCACACACCTACCATGTGCCAGAGAAGTGAATACATGCAGCCATGAGTGAGCTCAGGGTGAATGCAAAAGACAAATAATAAAATACAGCGCAACGTGATCATGTGGACCGTGGTACTCAACTGGGGGCAACTTTGCAGCCCCTCACTCCTAGATACTGGGCCATGTCTGGAGATCTTTTTGGTTGTCACAAGTAGAGGGAGGTGCCAACTGGCCACCTAGTGCAGAGACCAAGGATGCTAAGCATCTTATGATGCACAAGAAATTAGGCAAAGAATGAAAAATTCTTTGGTTCAAAATGGTTATAGTCCCTGGTTAGGAAGGGGAAGACCATCTAGGCCGACGGGGAGTCTGGGGCATCTCCCCTCTCACTTTCCCCCAAAGTAGAGGACCAGAGTGGGCCCATGCTACCTGGACGGGTCACACTCACAAGGCGGGAAGGACCAATTCCAACATCCTCTCCAACTTTACTTCTGCCTCACTGCTGAAAGGGGGGGTGGGGGGGAGAAGAGAGCCTTTTAGCTCGGGCTTTTCATGTAACTCTTAAATTATTTGTGGCTTCCTTTAGCACTATGAAAATAAGTACAGGTTAAGAGAGAAATGATGGGCAAAAAGCAAGGCTTGGGCAGGGACTCCGGGACTTTGAGACTTCAGGCAGGCGACGTGCCCCAGACATCAGGGAGCAGAGCATGGTTGTTTGTTATTGGACGATCCCCAGGTTAAATCTTCGGGGGTGTGTGATTTTCTTTTTAAAGAAACTTGACATTTTATTACATCTACTTATAGACCATAGATCAAATGCTCAGGAATGTGGTGGGGCGGGAGAGAGTCAAGAATGAAATATGGAAGGTCAGGATGGTTGGGGGAGAGGAGTGGATAAAACCATAAAAGGAGCCAGCCCCTTTGTGGGCTCCGCCTTCTCAGAGCATGGGAGTCCCACACTGTGTTTACCAACCCGGAGTTGGGGCTGAGCTAAAAATGCATCTGCCTCCGAGAGCCCCTGGGGTGAAGTGAGGGCTCCCCAAAAGCCGGCTTCCCCAATGGCATAGGCCAGCCCTGTGAGCTCCAAGCAGACCTCTCGGGGTCCCCTCAGTGGCTCACCTCCCTCATCAGATGTCACCTTGCAGGTGGTCTGGGCAACGTCCCCACTTTCATAGACACAGAGGACAAAGCAGAAAGTCCCAGAGCTTTCTCTGTGGGCAGAACTCTCTCGTCCATCAGGGAGCTGGGAACAGACCCCAGCCCTGAGCCAGGCAGGGCTGGGTGGCAGGAAAGGAGATGCCCCACCATCTAGGAGCTTGTAATTTAGCGAGGCAAGGTACGTATGTGTCAATCACATAGCAGCAATTATAAAATGACCCCCAAAGGAGAGGTCATGCTGTAAGAATGAAGAGGAGAGAGGTTCTGGCCTGGGAGTGTTCCCAGAAGCTTCTGCGAGGTGGTGGTCATCTGTTCTGGGGTTTCCTTAAGAGATGGACAGGATTCTGTAGACCCTGCCCTGAGGGCCGTTCTCTGGAAGCTGCAAAAGAATAAATTATGCCCCAGGCTGTGAGGTGCTTTCAATCCTCTGGAGAGGAGGAAGGTGCCAGGAGTCTAGACCCACCTGTCCAAGAACCTTCCAGACAGTGTCAGTGGTGGGCCATAGCTCCTCAAACCTAACACCTCGCAGTCTGAGCTCTCCATTCCCTTCCAAGGCTGTGGCATTTCCTATAACTGTCCCAAGGGGTGACATCACTGTCTACCCCACCACCAGACCAGAGACCGGGGAGTCGGGGAGTCCTCCGTCCACTTCTAATCGCTGACTGCCCACGTGACCTCTTTAACATCCCTGCCCCTTAAAACCGGCTCCTCTGCGTCTCCACCCCCTGGGGCAGGGTTAGCTCAGGCTCCTGGCACTTCTGGCCCCAAGGCCCTATCCTTGATCACCTACGGGGCAGCCTGAATTCTTCATGCATACCCCACCCCAGGGAGCTTTCTAAAATGCAAATCAGATCACAAAAGCAGCGGGAGTTAATTTAGCACTTACTATGTGCCACTCCTCCCCACCTCCCACACCCGACTCCAGGCCTCGCAGCTATGGTCTGAGCCGGGTGTTACCTGGCCAGGACTAGGTGAAACACACGCTAGCCCGAGGCCACGCAGCTCTTAGGTAGAGGCTTAGAACTTGAACCACATCCTTAGCGCCTGAGGTCAGACTCCGAGCTGCAGTCTGCAACCCTGCTATCCGGGCCTGCTTAAAGTCCTTCACGGAGCCCAGTGCCTTCTGGGTAGAAGTTAACCCTTCCTGTCTCATTCCCTAGTGCTCTTCACACGTGCGTGCATGCGCGCACACACACACACACCATCTTTACCTGTCCTCCCACTAGCTCTTACCACCATGAGCCAACCAACCGATCCCAACTACCAAAAGTAAAAACCACGCTTTCAAAAATACCAAGTCTTCCTTGAACGCAGGACACTTCCAAATGGCTATTTCCACATACTCTTCAAGGCTTAATGCGAGTGCCACCTCCTCCAGGAAGCCCTCCATATGTGGCCCAGGTTAAGGGGCGTGCTGCCTGTGGGCCACCGTAGGGCCTGAAGTACCTTCACAGGACTAATACCACCTTGCAATTGTCTTGATGCATTTGCAAGAATGAATCTGTGTTTCCTGAGAGCAGGGACTGTGTCATTTTCTTTTTCCTAGCATCGCGGCTGGCATCCGGTAGGTTCTTGGTAAATGGTTGTGTGGTGAGGATATGAAACAGGTCTTTAAAGCATGGATAGTTAGGATGCGTATTAAATTGAAAGTCCCAGGCTCTTCAGCTGCAGAGAGATAGAGAGACAGAGGAGGAGGCCGAGACATAAAGAGACAAAGTCACAGAGAGCAGCGTAAGTGCTCCGACAACGTTGCCAGATGAGGCGTCCATCTGGAATCAGGCTGTCTTGGAGACTTTCCATCCTCGAGGCTGCAGACCGCGGAACCTCAGGGAGACTGTGCTGCCATATTTCCAAGCCTGGCCTCTTAGTCAGATGTCACCCATCGCACACAGTATTTGGTGGCACACATGCATTTTATTACCATCGTGTGGTGGCGAATGGCTCGCGATGTGCCGTCTAACGGGGTGGGCTGGCGCCCTAGCTCTGCTTGCTTGGGGCTTCGGCACATTCCTTAACCTCTCTACACTGCAGTATCCTCATCACAAAATAGGAAGTAAAAATATCCACCTTTCTGGGTTTCCGGGACCATAAAACCAAATAAAGTATGTGAAACAAGCACTCGGGAATTGGTACCTAATATCATCATCACACATAATGGATTGCAAATTGTGGCAAATTTGACTAGGGAAGTTGTTTTTTTTTTTTTTTTTTTGTCCAAGTGTCTCATGGCACTCCTTGTGATGAGCAGAGACCTTCCAAGAAATCACAAAGGTCGGGGGAGAAGTCATGTCATCGTCTGCGCGGGAAGCTGCGTCTGCCCACAGATCCATAAGCCGAGAGTCAAACCCGATCACCCACTGGCGAAGAAGAGCATCGCCTTTTCTTGCAGCGTGAGCTCTGGAGTCACCGGAGACTTGCCATCTTGGGGAGCCAGAAAGCCCAACATTCAGCAAGACGGGATTGAAAGACTCTATCAATAGCCTGTGACAAGCGCTTCCTGAGAAACGCATCCCGGTCAAATAGCAGCAATCATTAAATATATGAGGATCAGTCAATTTAATCTGTTCTTTTCATATGGATTGATTGGGTTAGCCAAGTAACAGCTAGGAGACAATTGACATTTCTGCATCCCTTGCAGACAAGCTGGGGAGGGGGGGGCGGGCAGGGAGGCTGGGGAGGGGAACTCACCCGCACCCCCTGCAGTTTCCACCTGTGCCTCCATTCCCGCAAGGGGGACAGATCACAGGTCCCCACACCCCGCCCCCCAGGATCAAAGGCACCGGTGGTGAGGCTGATGCATGCGCAGTTCCTCCTTGAGTCCCAAGAATGGTCCTAGGGCAGATCTCCCCCCCTTGCTCCTCTTCCTCCTCAGGCAAGCTTGCTCAAACCACAGATTACACCTGTGAAGACGGCCCTGGGTCCTGAGAGCCGGGGGCCCCAAGAAGCCTCCTCCAGCCAACTGTACAGCAAAGGCAACAGGAAACCAAGGTCAACTTGAAACACACTGTGGAGCTCTGGGAGGGAGGCCAAAGCAGGGTTTCTCCACCTGGAATGTTTCCCAGAAGGCAAGGTGAGGCAGCTTCCTTGAGAAAGGTGGGGAGAGGTGGGAGGGGTTCAAGGCCGGACTCCACCCTCCTCCTCTGCCACCTTCTCTCCCACCACCTGGGGGAAAGATACAGAGCATCACCCTTTGGGGTGCATCCTACCAGTGGCTTCCACAGTACCCGCCTTTCTCAGAGCTGGGGAGGACATGGTGAGGCATAGCCTTCCTTGTTCCTGAGCCACATCCCCGCGGCCCAGCTGATCTCAGCGCAGGGGATGCAGACACTTCTCATCGGATGCCCACATGCCTGTGCCACTTCTCCTCTTTCCACCTCGGGTGTCCGGGGAAGTGTGCTCAGCCCTGGGGAGGCACAGCCTCAGAGTCCAGGGAGTGGTCCTCACACACCCAGGGCTGACCCTCCACCAATGGGGTGGGCGACTGGTGGGTACCTCCAGCTTCATTCTGTGAGCCAGACGATACTGAGTGCGCCCTGCCTGGTCCCCAGACCATCCCGTAGCAGTAACCAGCTTCGTCACTTCTGGCTTTTATTCCTTTCTTCTCTTACTTTCCCTGCTCCTTCAACTCTTGCCCTCTGGGACATTTTTCAAATATGCTATCTGTACCCAAGTCCTTTTCTCAGGCTCTGCTTTTGGGAGAATCCAAACATACCAAGCACAAGAAACAAAAGACGGGGAGCGGAGCCCAGGACATATGTTTGAGAAGCACCAGATGCCTAGTTTGCCCCAAACTAAGCCAGGGTGCGTGCTGTGCCCTCGGCCTACCCCACCCAGCGGGCATCGACTTGACTCCCCAGGAGGTGTGATTCCAAGGCTATGCCCTTGCTCCCTTCTCGCGGTGGGGGTGGCCTCTAGGAATGATCTAGACATCTTGGCAGACAGTTCGTCAGCACAAGCACAACTCCTGGGTGTCTGGCATTCTCATTTGAGCTGTGACTATACCAGGAGGCAGGGGCAGGACAGGGAATCTTCCTTGTTTGGCCCAAAATGGCCAAACTGAAAACATTCTCTCGAAGAGTTCTTCAAAATAGGTTTGATCGCGTCTTTGATGAAGTCATTCAACAAATGCATGCCAGCTAGCACTTTGTCATTCTTTTGCTTTGATAAATCAATAAAACAGCCCGTCTTTGGAACATGTAGAAGCGATACTTTTTTTTTTTTTCCTAGCCCAGTATTTCCCAAGGAGTGGCCTGTTCTAGAAAACACAGGGTCATGCCACTTCAGAACCTTGAATCACACAGCAAGACAATATTTCTCTTTTTAGTTCTCTTCTAATTCCACACAGACAAGCAGAAAGGCTCGGTTCGGTGCTCTCCAAAATTTAACAATCTCTCTCTCTCTCTCTCTCTCTCTCTCTAACAAAGAGAGAGTAGACTTCAGGCAGGAAACAGTATCTGGCTAACGTTTTATGATTGCTTTTTATCTTCATGGAGTTAATTTTCAGGTTTCCTTTTTTTTTTTAATATATAAGAAAAGGAAGGTCAATGGTCATGTAGGGAAGTGATATAAACTTTCTCTTTTGAATAAATTCATTAAAGCCAAAAAAAGGGAGTTAATTAAAATACGAAGTAACGGACCATGGTGAGATTTACGAGTCCAGTTTGACAATAACTGAAGTTTAGGGAACGCTGTTGGAAGCCATCACTCCGCTTAGGATTTCTGTCCCCTGTTCTCGGTCAGCTCTCTAATTTGGCAGTTAAAGTGGAAAATCCTGGGGCCCCTGGGTGGCTCAGAGGTTGAGCACCTGTCTTCGGCTCAGGGCGTGATCCCAGGGTCCTGGGATCGAGTCCCACATCAGGATCCCTGCATGGACCTGCTTCTCCCTCTGCCTGGGTCTCTGCCTCTCTCTGTGTGTTTCTCATGAATAAGTAAACAAAATCTTAAAAAAAAAAAAAGGGTGGAAAACCATCTGCTGAAAGGAAGTCATCAATCTGAAAAGGTTGCAGAGATCTGTTGTGCTCCTAACAAGGTCCCTGCCACCTCCCAACAACGCCCTTTCCGGAGCTCAGTTTCCCCATCTTTGAAATGGGTGGTAGGCTGGGTAAGTCGATCTGCAGCAGCTCTTTCAGCTTTGATGTTCTAGGATTCCTCGTGGGGGGTGGCCCCCGAAACCTGACCTGCAGCCCAGACTCCTCTCCTAAGGAGCTCGAGGCCTAGAACATGCCACATCCCCAGCCAGACTCGTTCTGTCCCCGCGGGCCGCTACATGTGCTTGCTGTGTGTCCTCCCTGTCCCACCTCTGCCGCCCCTCGGCCGCTCTAGCCCTCCCTGGACTGAAGCCACAGCTTCCTGCCTGGTCTCCTGGCTTCCCAGCTTGTCTTCCTGGAGACAGACGTCACTGACCCCTCCGATCGGGGTCTCAGGGTCAGATCTAGTCAGGTCAGGGCAACACAGGAGCCCCTCGGTGCTCTCTGCGAGCTCTTCACCCTTGGCCTCGTCTGCCTCTCCTCTCCCGGCACTTCCCCCATCTGCTTTCTTTCACCCCTGCCCTCACTCTCAGGAGATCATCTGGCCAAGTCCTCTCTTTGAAGACTCATCTCAAGGGCCACCTCTTCCATGAAGCTTTCCTTGATCAGATTCCCCACCGCCAGTCTGAGACATGCACCACTCCTTTCTGAGCCCTGTGTTACTCTGTTTTTGCTGTTGCCACGTGGCATCGTGGTTATCTCCGTGAGTGCCCAGACCCTCATCAGACTGCCAGCTTCCTGGTATGCTCAGTGTCCGTCCCAGGGACCAGCGTAGAGTAAGGTGCCCCATAACTACATGCGAAACGCAGGAATGGTTTATCAGCAGTTGGTCTTCTAACTCTGGGAGCCTTCCACCACTCTGCCCACAGAGCTCTTCCGAAGGACGGCGGGGTCGTCCTTTTCACACTTTGGCATTTTCTTAGGTATCACCCCATGAGGGCAAGGTTAGGTTATCACCTACATCAATACTGTCTCTCAGGACGCCTGGTTGGCTCACTGGTTGAGCGTCTGCCTTTGGCTCAGGGCGTGATCCTGGGGTCCTGGGATCGAGTCCCACGTCGGGGTCCCTGCATGGAGCCTGCTTCTCCCTCTGCCTGTGTCTCTACCCCTCTCTCTGTGTCTCTCATGAATAAATAAATAAATAAAATCTTAAAAAAAAAATGCTGTCTCTTTCATGAGGCTGGAAGCTTCTGGAGGACAGGATTGCCTCCTACTGCACTCCCTCGCTGGGGCAACAGACGTCATGTGTAACAGTAACTGTCCAGCAAGACTCAAACTTTTCATAAACATAAATAGAATATTCTCTAGGCCCCCCGGCTCCCCACTGTTTTTATTTTGTACCCCTCTGGGTCAGACCCATTTCATCTTCCCTAAGCCATTGTCCGGATGCGCTCCATCATGCCGTCGCACCAGATACAATTATATATGGAGGGGAGAAATTTCTATTTTGGTCTCAGGAAAATTATGTGATTTTGCTTAAGTTCAATTTTAAAACATGGAATATGACTGAACTTAATGTTAGTACTTAAGAAAAATGTTCACAGTAATTACAGATGAGGATACATATATGCAATTTATTTCAAATTTAGTAATACAAAAAAATTCTGGATCCTAACGTAACTATTTATAACTTGGCCGGGAGAACTCTGAGAATCCCAGTTATTTCGCCAGAATAGGTTATTCTTCATGTATCTTATTTAAGCAATAATGCATGACAGAGCGTGAATTATGGTATATTAATTCTCACCTAGTGTGCTATTAGGCCTGCATTGATGGCCGAGGGCTGTCAGCGCAACTAGGCATGAATTAATATCTAATAATTCCCCTGCTGAACTGTCTTATTGAGATTATAGCATTTTATTAGTAAAGGTTATTCCTTTAAAAATGTTTTTGTATGCTAATTGGGAGATGGGGGCTCAGCGTAAAAAAGGCTTCCCTGCTTCTCCCCATAAGCATCTCTGAAACTTCTCTTTGACACCCCCAACATGTCATCCTCATTGATACACAGATAGCACCATTTGGAAGTTTTCTCAGAAGGGTGACACAGAGGAGCCCCACAGCAATTGGAAATCTGAGCATCAGAATTTAATTTGAGCAGAAATTCTGTTCAATAAGATGTGAGACTTGCCAACATAAGCACGACCCTACAAGGGGCTAAGGGAGGACAGACTCAACAGTCTGTCTCTTCTGTCTGCAGGCGAAGGCCCCTCCGGGCTGTGGGGACCAGGTAGGGTCCAAGTCTAAGGAAGAGGCTTTGAGTCTTGGTTCTCCTGCTTACTAGCTGCAACCCTTGGGTCGAGCAACTCAATGTCTCTGGTCCATGATTTCCTTCTGGTACAATGGTCACTCTGCTACCCTGCAGGCAGGTGGTGGTGCATGAGCACCTGCTCCCTGAAGCCCTGCTCCTTACCCATTTGTCTCTCATACTGGAGCCAAAGGGAACACTGCCCCAGGCACCCTCCTCTCCCTGTGGTGTAGACTAAACAGTCTTCCATTGGTGTCTAAGTCCTCACGTGTCCTGTGTGCGTGGGAGCCACGTTCCCCTTGCTCGCTGGGTTCCAGCTACTTCTTTCCGTTGCTCACACAGGCTGTGATTCTTCCTTCTTCAGGGCCTGCACACAGGCTGCTGGCACTTCCCAGCTGCTCCCCCACACTTCCATTATGTTAACATGTCCCTGGTTAACACTCACACACAATGCAGAGCTCCGCTAAAGCTGGAGAAGCAATCCCTAATGCAACGCGGCAGGCATTCTGGATCTCCTTCTGAGCACATGGAGGAGGATGTCCCGCCCACCCTCTGTCAATTCTGTATGGCCATGTGACCTGCATTGGCCAAGGAAATGGGGGCAGAGGACTCGGTTGCCTCAAGGAAGAAACACTGAAATGCATTCCTTTCTCCTGTGATTGTGAAAGGTGCGCTGAGATGGAGCCTCTGTGAGTCAGTTCCTGAGTGAGCACAAGGAGCAGACCCACATGAGAAACACACATGTCTCATTAGCCCCTCAGATCTGGGGGCTATTTGTTCCACAGCAAAACAGAACCAGACTGGGCTGATGCACCCAGCCTCACTCCCACACTTGGTCAGGTCTCTGCACAACACCACAAACTTTTCCCCTTCCAATCACCTATCATGACTGCAATCACTCAGTTATTGTGTAATTATCTGTTGAATGTCTGTTTCCCCCAGGAGACTAAAAGATCCATGAGGGCCCCAACCACATCAGCCTTGTTCACCATCGTATCGCCAGCTCCGATGTGCCTGGCTCATGTGAAATGCTCAATATTTGTTGAATTAAAGAAAGGATGATCTGACTGAAATATATAGGAACATAAACACGAGCACTTGGGAAACATTAGACCAGAAAAAAGAAAGAAAAGTATGATCCTCTTGGCTACCAAGAGTGTGATAGTTCAACGGATCGAAATCTCTGAACGGCTGGTCAAAAGATGGCTCCTATCAAACCTGCTGTGTGACCTTGAGCATGAGTCTTCCCCTCTCTGGGCCTTGACTTTCTCATCTGTCAGATGAAAGTAATCTTTTCTGGGACCTTCCATATGTAGGCTGTGGCTCCATTGACGTACGCATTAATGTATTTATAAAGTACATAAATGACTTATGCTGAGCAGACTATTAGAGCACAATACCATCCGCAGGTATACTTCTCCAGGCTGACAGCAGCCAACAGCTTTGGGCGAGTCTGTCACCAAAGTGGCCTAATGCACCCAAGATGGCAGTTCCCACTTAGAAATCTCTTTGGTGTGCCTTTCACCCATGTTGGCCTGGCCTACAGCGAGGCCAAGGGGGAAAAAGCACATTTTCTTAAAGAGGCTATTGAGCATCTCCCTTCACTTGGGGGTGCTCTGTGCAATCCAGAAATGAGGCAGGTATACATGACTTTTTGTCCATAGATAGGCTAGTGGTGAGGGAAGGGGCTCCCTGGGGTCTGGGGCCCAAGAAACCTTTCCACTCCCCCATGAAACAAAAGAGGTTCATGAGAGCAGAACAAACAGAGCCGCTCATGTATTACAAAATCAATGCCCATCAGTGCTCAGGGCAGCTACACTGCCCCACGCGTGGACAAATGTGCCAGAGGAGACGCTGCGCACCACGCACACCAACACCACTTTGCCCTTATACCGTCTTTACAGCCATAATTAAATTTTGAATGGATCCAGGGGAATCTTCAGGAGGAAACAACCAAGCTAAAATGCTAAGGAACGACTGTCTCCAGAAAGGTGGTCGGAAGGCACCTCTGCCTCCCAGGTGGGGATTATTCTGTGGAGCAGTGGCCTCGGGGGAGGGGTGGCCAGCAAGACAATGGGATCCTCAATACAGCCTTGTTCTAGTATTTCCAGACCGTCATTGTTTTGTTTTGAAGATTTTATTTATTTATTCATGAGAGACACAGAGAGAGAGAGAGGCAGAGACACAGGCAGAGGGAGAAGCAGCCTGATGCGGGACTCGATCTCAGGACCCTGGGATCACCCCCGGAGCCAAAGGCAGATGCTCAACAGCTGAGCCACGCAGGCATCCCTCTCTGTCATTGTTTGGGTTTCATATAAGTCTTCTGGTTCCCCTCTCTGAAGCTGCCTAGGTCTGTGTCTCCTTTTTCTAGCATATACCAAAGGAATCCAAATCCTCTTCCCATTAAGTCTGGGGCCAGACAGGACACTGATGGTCACCCTGTCTCCTTTCTCACCCCTCACAGAACCCTGGCTCCTAGCCTATGACAAAGCTGAGAGCTGCAGCCGATACCTCCCAATGTCCTCTGAACCCTCGGGAGCCTCCAACCCCCACACCAGGGAGGATTTGCCTCTATTTCCAGTCTTGGCCCAAAGCACTCACTACTTCAGCCTAGGCTGATTCCTCTCAGACATCCGCCCAGAGGGAATAAACAAGCTGCAGGCATCATTTACCCCAAAAACCAGGAGGCCAAGGTTTACTACATGCAAAGTGGGTTACTTCTTGACAACCTTGCCTCCGTCCTTCCAAGGTGCCATCTCCTTAGGAAGAAAAGCACCTGTTAGCCAGCACCGTGGCCTCCCAGGAATACCTGCCCAGGGGCGGGGCCCTGTGTGTCTGTGCTGGGAACCACCTGCCTGTGGAGGCTGAAGTGGGGAAACCCACTATAGAGATCGGATTACTGAGGCAGTGGAACAGCTAGCCGTGATGAAAGGGATTCAAGGCCCCTGGCATCAGGCCCCCCTGATACTTGTTAAATGTATAATCCCAGGTCTGGTGCCAACCTACTACATCAGGATCTCCAGGGCCGGAACCCTGGCACTTAGAGTCCTAGCAATCTGGAAATGGCAAGTCTGGTCTCCTGCTTTCTCACACACACTCAGCCAACTTGGTTCTGATGAGCCATGAAGTCCAAGAATCTCTGCAGTAAAACTTAATTCCTCCCTCCCCACTCTGGAGTTACCTTAAAAGGAGGCAGATCTGAAAGCTGACAAAGACAGCACGTTAGCCTGGGCAAGTTCAACTGGCCCGAGCTGAAATGATGCAAGTTTTCAAGATCCTTCTCTTCTGCATGGTGTTTTTCTGGCGATTGGTGTCGCCACTGCTAAAATCCCATCTCTCCTCACTTGTGCAAAGCCCAGGGCGTTGCTGAAGCCTTTCTGGAGGGGTCCACTATGACCGATCGGATATCATCAATTTTAGGTCAGTCTCAGAGGAAGGGGCCCCCTGGGACCATGTCCGTCCCGGTCCCGCCCAGGCCGTGAATCTCAAGTGTTCCCTCCTGGTTGTCCAGAGGTGAGGGTCTCCTGCCCTGGCCTCCTAGGAGGTACACTTCCCCTCTTGGTAAGCAGCTGGGCCCTTCTTGGCAGCTGCTACAGATTAGTAAATTACAAGTTTGAGATTAAAAAAAGAAATGACGAAAGAATAAAACCTTTAGTCTGGCAATTTGAAGTCAGATTGCCACAATGAACACCTGTTGAGAAAGACCATTATTAGAGGCTGGAGGTTCTGGGTGAAAAGATCGCTGTGAATTAATTTTGATTGCCTCACAAAACTCTGCATAACAAATGATCTCCGATGGGGGTGTCAAGGGACTTGCATTTGAAGGAGGTCTCGGGGTGGGGGGAGATTTGGTTTCCAGCAAGGTAATATAAGCTGCGCCACGATATTAAAATCCACCATTGGCTGCACTTGTCTGTATGCTTCTGTGGAAACAGATTGTACATGCTAGGGTTACCACGTATTATGCTTCTGGGGAAAAAAAGAGAAACAATTGGTATCAAAATCTTTTAAAAAGGTTAGTTGAGAAAGCATGAGGTCAGAGACTCATGACTCCCAAATTGTTAAATCATTTATTTACGTCTGTGTCTATGTAAATGGAGATTTGGGTGTACTCTTCGTGATTTAAACAGCCGTTGTTTTATTTTTTAACCACACACACACACACACACACGCACACACGCGCACGCACACAGACACATTCATAACTCTTTTTTTTTTTTTTTGCGAGGGAAGAATAGAGTAAAAGATGTGTTAATAAACGGATTCACTTGCAGTTAGATGCCCTTTGTACTTTGTAAATGTCATCAGAAATGAGAAAAAGTTAGGCATTGGAGATCACGGGGCATGCGGAATAGATGGGTGTGGGGGGGTGGAGGGCATACTGAATATTAAGTAGTTTCATTCTTTCCTGAAAAGAAAGAGACTCCAACTAAAATATGCCGGCGTCCTACCTGTCTGTCAGCCCCTGATTAAATCTAAAAGCAGGCATCCCATCTGTTTGCCCAAATGAAAAGTGTAATATTCTACTAACTACTTTCTATTATCGCTCAACTTAAGAGTTTCCTGCAAAATGATCCTCGGTTCATTTGAAGTTTATTTGGCACACAAAAGGAAGCTCTAGAAAGCTTTATGCTTTTAAGCTAATAAGCAATATACCCAGCTGACTCTGTGGCTGAATTTTCAACACTGGGCCATTAATATAACATGAATTTTCATCATCAGAGACTTCCATTTGTCATGAGACATAAACCCTAAAAATATCCTGAGAGCCATGGACAAATAGGAATATAAGCAAAATGCTAATACTTTGTGCCCCCCTCCCTCCCCCAGTTAGGAGCTTTCTAATAGAGTGTAGAAGTTATGCAAAATTATGTTGGGTTAGGGAATAATATTTTGTCCACCAACCAGATTATTTTAATAAAACTAAAATTTGTTCTTCTAAACGTGCTGGGGCTGCGCCTCCAGTGTCCAAACCCGGACACACCCACGAGCCCCTCACCCCCAAACCCCCAGAGTGTCACTCCCACGAAGTTTGAAGATGCTTCTGGTCCTTGTTGCCTTTGTTTCTAGTTTATCAAAAAGATTTGGGAAGCCTTGCTGTGAGCAAAAGCTACTCAGGTCCCTGCAAATGCTTTCTCTCCCGGGGAGCAAAACGCTTTAAAAAAAAAAAAAAAAAAAAAAGCATTCCAATTCCTGCACGATTTGGGAAGTCTTTGGGGGTTCCTCTGAGATATTAGATAATTGAATATAGCTTTCTCCCATTGGAAAAAAAAAAAAAGAAAAAGGAATGCACACATCCAAGGACAGCCCCCAAACTCCCAAGATCCCTTAGCACACTAGTCAATTTTATGACAAAATTAATCTGGAACGTGACTTATGGAGCCCCAGAGGGAAGTCACTGGGGCCGGTAAATATGTAAACATGGCTTTTTCGGTTTCCGTTTCGCATGAATACAAAATAAACGGCGGCCCTCCGCACGCTGGAAAGTTCTTCCTTAAAGTTAATAAAATCTGTCAACTTCCATAAAGGCTGGGAGGAAGGGAGTCCACAGGTGCAGGCGCCCGGGCTCGGGCTCGGGCAGTCGGGGCAGCTAATAAAAAGCCCTGGACACCGCGCGCCTCCTTCCCCATCAATTCTCATCAAGCGTTATTAGAGTCATCTGCCGCCTCCGAGGTACGCGCCCCGCGCTCGCCCCGCAGAAGCGACAATGACATTTGGCCGCGCTGCAGGTGCGGCTGTGTGTGGCCGCGCGGCCCGAGTGGGGCGGCCTTTGTGGCGCTCGGGCCCTTTGATCTGGGCCACAAAAGGGCCGCAGAGCTGCAGCCCCCTGCTTTCTGCTGGCGGCACCGCCCGGGCAGGGGAGGGGCGGGGGGGGAGGGCGGGGAGGACGGGGGGGGGGGCGGCAGCAGGAGGAGGAGGAGGAGCAGGAGGAGGAGGAGGAGAGGGGGGCGGGGGGGGGCCTCGGGAGGGGGTGATCCATAATATTTATTTCAACAATAGCTTCAAATCTTTTTAAACATCATAAGAACACGGCTCATTAAGCCCACAACAGCCTTGAAATTGTGTTATAAAACCGCAAAACAGAAATCAATACATTTGCTAGAAAGGAGGTAATGAAATATATTGAGTTGCCTGAGAAGTGGTTTGTATGAATCATAATATTATTATGCGCGCATCAATCCCATTTCCAATACTTAAAGTTAACCAGCTAGCGGAGAGCGCCCCGAACCCTCGTTAAACAAGCTCTCCCGGTTACGGTTACGGTTACGGTTACGGGCCGGGCCGGCGCATCCTATAAATCACCCGGGGAGGGGCCGATCGATGGCGCCCACCCCCGAGCTTCAGCTGCCGCGGCCCCGTGGCTCCCGGGCCGGATCAATACCCGGCACAATGGCCCGGAGGACGCCGGGGGCCGCGCCAGCGCCGTGGCCAGCTCCCACCCAGCGCCCTGGGCCAGCTGCTCAGTCCTGCCGCCTCCTCCAGGGCCTGGCTTCCCTGCTTCCTCCACCCCGGGGCTGTGCCTCTGAGGACCCCGGGCTCGGAAGGATGCCCCCCTCCCTCCGCATGGGGGATCCTCGGAGTCTTTTCTCATTACTTTGTTTTTTTTTTCGGGTGGATGATGTTTTCTCTCTTCCCCTGCTGTCCGTGGCTGAAACAGGGATGCATTTTTCTCGGTCTCCATCCGGATAGATTTTGAAAAGAGGAGCTGAAGTTTCCGTACTTTGAGGGCCCTTGTAAAGAAAAGCTATGTGAACTTTTTGCCAATTTTATAAAAACGGGGGGGGGGGGGGGGACCGCATTGCCAAGGCCCCTCCTGCACTGGGAGGAGCTTGAGAGGTGGAAGCCCCTCGCTGGAGCCTCGAAGCTTTTGGAAAAGCCTGACCCAGAGTAAAGCCAGGCCCCCGAAATCACCTGATCCTCGGTTTTCCACACCACCTCCACCTTCTGGAAAGTAAGCCCCCTGAGGACGATGGCCTTACCTGACTTTCTTCCCTCTGTGTCTCCCTAACACAGAACCTGTCATATAACAGGTGACCCATGAATAGGGGGATCTGGGGGATCTGCTCTGCAGGGTCGGCCATGGAGCTGCAGGCTCCAGTCTAAGTCACAGAGGTTGCTCTGTGGCCTTGCACTGTGCGTTTGGAATTTGGACTGACCGTTAAAACAAGGGCTGGTTGACTCCCAGAGCATTCTCAAGCGGCCAGTAAGATAGGGACATAGGGACAGCCACACGTAAGCATACATGCGTACACAGACGCCAGGCCTCGCACCTGAACACATAGAACCATGCGGCCAGATTAACGAAGGCGCAACTCCTCAGATGTTCTGAGTTTTGGGGAAAGCCTCTGCCTCAGTAGATACTAGCAGAGCAGAGCATGAGGGCCCCCAAACAGTGATTCTCAACCTGGGGTGATTTTTGCCTCCACCCCTCAGCCAGGGAACATGTGGCACTGGCTTGGAAGCATGTTTGGTGGTCACGATCCCGGGGGAGGAGAGGATGAGCAGGGGGAGACGTGGTGCTGTGGCATCTAGTAGGTGGAGGCCAGGGGTGCTGCTAAATACCCTAGGATGCGCGAACGGCCCCATGACACAGGCTTGTCCACCCCCAAATGACCACAGTGCCTGGATTGAGAAATCCTGGACTAAGTCTGCACCAAGGCTTTTTTTTTTCTGGCCGGAGTCAACCGTGCTGCTGGCACTGTTTCATCCGCAGTGCCTTTGACACTCTCTAGGAGAGGCGGGCTGGGGAGCAAGAGAGCCCATGGCCCTCTCTGGGTATCACGGCCGGGAAGCAGGGCCTCGTTCCAGCCCTCCGCTTCACAGCCACCCACAGCCATTGTCCCCATCATGCTGCTGCTGCCACAGCGCTGGGCCTTTGCTCCGGGGCCACTCGAGGACAAGCCCTCCTTCTGACTTCTTCTGACACACCGACCAGTCACCCTCTTGCTGAGGGTTGGCTGTCTCAGCTCCTGTCCAGCTTCTACGGTACCTGACCCCAGAAGGGCTTGAACAGAACAAATCAGCAATCTTCAAATCAAGGGCATAGTTTCTGCTCTCTACACGTGCCCCAGGCACACCCAACACCCTCCTCACACGCTCCCAACACCTCCAATACCTCTGCACACGCCAACACCTTCCCTGGGCCCCACCGGGGGCCCCACAACACACCTGTCCTCCGAAGCTACTTGGATAACTATTTCAGACTCGAAAGACAGGTCTGAGACACTGAATGTGCCTGCATTTTGGAATCTAACAGATGGGTGACAATAATTTTCCCAGCCCTAGATTCCACGCCGCCCCCCACCCCCATCTCGTTCTGATTCCCCTGTCCCTGGTTCCCTTTCCCCCTCCCCCACTGCCTATTGTCTCCCGCTTCTCCCAGAATTGATCATTCATTCCCACCATCTTGGCCATTTGCAGACGCAGACTTTATGACAACCCCAATTTTTGCCCTTACTGGCCAGAAAAGATCAGTGGTCACATGAAACAGCACAAATGTGATTTTCTTTGTTTGGAGAGGGGAGTGTCATCTCTACTACATAATCCCAATTATGCACAATTAGCTGACTCAGGCCACCGCTGGCCACTTATTGACCAGGCAGATGGTCACCCGGGCTATGATTTTTGTCATTGTGGAACCTGAAAACCAGTTTAACGTGGGCCCAGCAAACCATGAAGAGGTCTCATATTTTCTAGTTAGCCTGATAGCTACAGAGAACCTGATCATTTTAAGGACCACACTAAAAAGTAATCTGTTCTTATAGTCTTTAGGGTAAAAAAACTGTTTTTGAAAATTAAATTGTTTTCACTTACAGGAGGTGCCTGGCAGACCAAAAGAAAAATCCTGCATAACAAAACTTTCCATGTTGTAGGGCTCAGAAATGCCTAAGAGAAATTAACCCAGATGATTGAATTTTAAAACTTCAGAGAAGGATGAAATTTAGGAAAAACAACAAGAGTAAAAATTGCCCAGTCCTGAACACATTAAACTCACTTAAACAAAATAACCATCTTTCAAGTTCAGATTTGCCATAATTCGGTCATGGTTTATGAAACCAATATTGAGTAAGAAAGTCAAAATGATTTCTTTCTCTGTAAATTTTTGGGGTTTTGTTTATAAACACAGAGATTCCATCATAAAATGTATTTTTTTAAGCCAAGCACGCAAAACATGAGGAATTTCTCCAAAATGGCCAGCAATTTATTCTCGTTTGCTATGTTTATGATCTACAGGATGTCCATAAAGCCTGGAAACATAGGGGAATATAAATAATGTGGTCAAGAACTAATAATAACTATATTTCCAGACTTTATGGATGTCTTTTATCATCACTGTCTTGTAGACAGTACAAATGAAAAGCTACTTAACATTTCTTAAGCGATGCAAATATGTATTCGAGTTGAGAGTAAGTAGATCTTCCTCTACATAAGAATGTACCCCATTCGTGTACATTTTTTGGAAGACAGGTAAAAATTTAATGAATACAATTGAAGATGACTTTGTAAAGTGTGGAATCTTTTTTTATTTTTAAGTTTATTAATTTAATTGAGAGAGAGAGAGAGAAAGAAAAGAGGGAGAGGGAGAAGCAGACTCCGGGTGCGGTGCTCGATCCCAGGACCCTGAGATCATGACCCGAGGTGAAGGCAGACGCTTCACCTGCTGAGCCACCCGGGTGCCCCCCGTGCGGAATCTTTTTGAGAAGTGAATTTGCCAGTTTTTGAAGTAGTGGCTGGCATAGAATATGATGATGGGGACCTGGAGGATGATGGTGATGAGGATGGCCATCCGTGTCTTGAGCGCCGTCATGCAGCAGGCATTTTGCCAGGTGCTTTCCAATGTTTATCTTAACAAATGGTCTTCCATCTCTCCTGCCTGGATCAGAACACATCTTTAGGCACATACACCTAATATGGAGAAGATCCTTTTTTTTTTTTTTTATTCCTGGGCATGAATAAAATGTGCTGTCACAGGAAGAACCTAGAAAACGTGGAAAAAAATTTACAACCCTATATCCCACTCCCAGCTCTTTCAAATAATGAGCTGTAGGCCCCTGGTTACATCACTTGTCCTTTGTAGTCTTTGATTTCTTGTAATATCAGATAAAACTATTCTAGGGCTAAGCATGCTAGAATTATAGTCTTATCAATTCCATTGATAAGAAAGCTCCCTTTTTTTTTTTTTGTTTTCTTAAAAGATTTTTATTTATTCATGAGAGACACAGAGAGAGAGGCAAAGACATAGGCAGAGGAAGGAGCAGGCTCCCTGTGGGGAGCCTGATGCAGGACTCGATCCCAGGACCCTGGGATCACAACCTGAGCCAAAGGCAGATGCTCAACCGCTGAGCCACCAGGTGCCCCAGGAAGCTCCTTTTGTTTTAAGGAAGGATCCATCTCACAGGTCCCATCGTCCATAGGTGAGTAAAACAGTGTCAGCCACAGCCTGACCTCCCAGTCCATTGGGAGGCCCAGTGGCATTGACTGGACTTCCTTGAAAGAAATCTTAGGTGCCCATTCCAGTACTCTTAGAATGGAAAAGCCAGGGACTCCTGGCTGGCTCAGTCCATAGAGCATGTGACTCTTGATCTAGGGGTTGTGAGTTCAAGCCCCACATTATGAGTAGAGCCTTACTAAAAAATAATTTAATTTAAAAAAGAGAATAAGAAAAGTCAATTTGAACAAGGGCATGATAACTTACGCCACAACTCTATGTGAGATCGTCTTATACCCACTAGGATTCTAATTCTCGAGGGCAACTCTGGTATCATACTCATGGGCATCGCCTCGGTATCTGGCAGGCAAATAGATGCCACCTAAGTGTTCCTTCACTCAAAGATGAAACTGATGGAAATATCAATCAGGACCTGACCTTAGGGCTTTTACTTGAGTAGGAGAATATTGGGAGGGATTGTGCAGTAGGAGGTGAAGTTCATTGCTTTCTATCTCCCATCTGACCACCCTCTCCCTACCCACTGCCCCCCCAGACCCATTCCAGTCCAAAGGATTTGAACCCTGGGTTCAGCTGATGATGAACAAATCCCATGTGCCGCATCGCCTATGCTTACAGCAGTCTCCACTGCGCACCTGTGTGGATGCGTGTTCTGTGTTGCCACCTGCACGTCTGGGTACATGTGTGTCCGCAGATGTTTCTATCTCTTGCCGGCAAGGAGTGCCTGTCTACAGCCTGTGAATCTTGATTGAAAATCGGCTGCTTGATTTTCAGCAGTTGGAGCAATATTTTCATGGAAAATTACAAAGAAAATGAGCATTTGGAAACCAAAGTTGCCGACCAAGAGCAGGGAAACGAAAGACTGTACATCACCTAGAACAGGAGACCCCGGAATTGACTTCCCACCCATCTCTTTTATTCCTGTCCTCCTTTTGGAGGCCGGTTTGCCGGCCAGGGAAGCTCCACCGGCCCCCTCTCCGCAGCTCGGAGGCTCTGCAGATGAGTCACATAAATTACCGCAGGAGCAAAGTTACCAACAAGCGCAGCGCACACAGACGATCTAGGTCAGAGGCACGAATCGATCTCAAGGCGCGAACCACTGACCTTGGTCCCGCTCGCCCGCTCTAAATTCCGAGTCCGTGTTAACTAAAGATCGCATTTCCATTGTTACGGCGCAGAAAGTGATTCCTGACTCGGCCGCGGTATATCTCTTCCCGAGCACCTGGAAGGCTTTCTGTGTAATCTTTTGAATATCCGAAACACAATTCCAAGCATTTCCAACTTAGACCTCTCTTCCCATTCACAGTCAACCCCAGAAGGAATGTGGGCCGAAGAAAAAGGAGCAGCACACGTTCCCTTTGTTCTGCATTGGAGCGATGGGATTTGGATCATCTGTGGGGATATATCATAACAAATTGTCTCTACCCCAGTTGTCCCTGCAAAGGTCGGGTAAAGTCCCAAAGATCGCAATAGGGACGAAAGAGATGCACACATTTCTCAATAGAAGGGACGTGGGGGCGGTTTCGGCGATTTTGCTTACTAAATGTGGAATTCAATAAATAAATAAATAAATAAATAAATAAATAAATAAATAAATAAATGTGCAATTCCTCGAGGAGTTCACTGCTACAAAGACTGCAAAGGAGTAAAACTTCGTTCAAGCAAAGGCGTAGAGAAGAGGCTTCCAAAGATCGGCGTTCAGCTAACTGCATCCAAACCCCTTTTGGCATTTGGAAACTATTTCCAGATTAGCCAAGTCACTTCTCTGCCTTAGAAAATGTTTTCTACTGAGACCATCTACCAGCCTGGGGCTGTGCACTCTCTGGGCCTCGGTGTCCTCAGGAGAGTACAGACCCACATGAGGACCAACGCCAGCACCACGAAGTTCCTCCTTGGAACTCACTTTGAAAAATAGAAGCTCTAGTTTCATGTTCTTTTATTGCTATTTAAACATTTCTAATAAAATACAAGTTGTGAGAGTAAACTCTCAGCTATCCCAGATTCCAGTAACTGCAGTTCTAATTATTCCACAGCAGAGTTCCAGGGCAAAGTCCTGTACTTTAATGGTAGAGTGCTAATTTCAATTTTAAGTGGTTGTTGAATATTAACCCTGACACTGCCCCGGATGGCAAGTTTTTCACCGTCAGCACTATTGACATTCTGGCTGGACGATTTTTTGTTGTAGGAGACTGTCCCGGGTGCTGTAGCGTGTTTAGCAGTAACTCTGGCTTCCACCCACTACATGCCATGAGCTACCCTCCTCCCTCAGTGGAGACCAACAAAAAATGTCTTCTGACATAGTTGAATGTCCCTCCCCGAGGGGTGTGCAAAATCGTCCCCAGTTGAGAACCACTAGTCTCATCAAGGGAAAAAAAAATCATTTATTAGACATTTCTACTCCACTTAAAAGAGAGGGCAGGGGCACCTGGGTGGCTCAGTGGTTGAGCATCTGTCTTTGGCTCAGGTCGTGACCCCAGGATCCTGGGATGGAGTCCCGCACCGGGCTCCCTGCAGGGAGCCTGCTTCTCCCTCTGCCTGTGTCTCTGCCTCTCTCTCAGTCTCTCATGAATAAATAAATACAATCTTTAAAAATAAAATAAAAGAGAGCACAGAGTTATAGTGCTTTTCTGGACAACAGAGTAAAAGAAACAAAGGACCCGAATTAGGTATTTCTATCCGTTTAAGGGAATATTAAGCAGCTACTAAAAATATATGTTTTAAGACACTTTGTAGGCATGAGAATATACTCATCCTATTACATTAAACAATAAACGAGCACACTTAGAGAGTATATTGCCATATACATGTTCTGTAAGACGTGTGTATTTGAAAATGCTAAAAGGAAAACCACAAAAATGAGAACCACTGTTATTTGTGGGTGGTTAGATAAGACAGTATATATTTTCTTATTTAAATTTTTCTGTTTTCCTCAATTGTCTGCCATGAACATCTATTTTTACCATTTTAAAGCAGACAGAAAAAGGACAAAGAACTTGGTATTATACAGCATGTGAGCAAAAAGCTGCAAACACACTGCCATCCTGTATTTCTAATTTAATTTTCTTCCACACCCTGAAGGAAGCATAGCGACTCCTTTTGTACTTAGCTGATCCTCTGCTCATTAAACCCTCACATCTGCTTTCCTCTGCTGTCATCAACCACGAAGACCAGAATTCATGGCATTGTTTATTTTGTTTTATACCTTGCTTCACAACCTGGGTATGCTTGTTCACTGATTCCCTCATTCATTTATTCAATACCCTGGTACTGTGCTAGGTCCCAGAAATTCAGTGGGAAACAAGGCAGGTAGAGTCCTTGCTTTCATGGTAGATGGACACTAAACCAATATACACATACATGGACAACATCAGTCCAGATAGCAGTAGGAGCTATTACTCCTATTACCATATGTATGGTAATACAGCCTGGTGATGTGTTAAAGAAAGAAAGAGTATATGGAAAAAAGTATTTTAGACTACTTTAGGCCACCTTACTTTAAGGTGGTCAGGAAGGGCCTCTTGGAGGAGGTGACATTTACACTGAGAACCAAAGAACAAGAAGAGAGAGTCCCGTGGAAATTGGGAAGATCCAGGGGCAGTTTTCCAAATATGAATTTAATGCCCAAGACATACAGAACAAACGTGGAACATTAAGGAAAAGAAGAAAGGCCATGGAGGTCGGAGCTTTGCAAGCAAGGGGGAGAGTAGCTGGAGACCAGGTTGGAAAGTTGGCAGGGCCCTGATTATATAGCCCTGGTACTGGATTATACAGCCAGGCTAAGGTTAAGGTGTAGTGAGGAGTAGAGGCAATGAATCAGGATCTTGGGATCAGAGCCCTGGAATCTGTGATTTAGAGCAAATTATCGAGGTGATTTTGCTGCCCTGGAAATTTGAAGAACTGTGGTTCTTGAGTATTCACTTATCCAACAATTGTGGGACTGATTCTGACAGAGGTGGGGATGAACTCATGGAGAGCCTTGCTACTCAAGAGTGTGGTCCATGGTCCAGCAACACCAGCATCACCATAGAGCTTTGTAGAAATTCAGATTCTCAGGCCCCTCCTCAGCACTACTGGATCCGAACCTGCATTTCAACACCATTCTGAGCTGTCTGAATAAACTAGACAGTTGGAGAAGTACTGATTTATTTTTTATTTTTTAAAGAAGATTTTATTTGAGAGAGAGAGAGAGAGAGAGAGAGCATTAGCAGTGGGGAGGAGCAGAGGGAGAGGGAGAAGCAGGCTCCCTGCTGAGCAGGGAGCCCAACCTGGGACTTGATCCAGGTCTCCGGGATCATGACCTGAGCTGAAGGCAGACGCTCAACCAACTGAGCCACCCAGGTGCCCTGAGAAGCACTGATGTAAGCCAGTGTCTTATATATCATAATAAAGCTCTATAGAGAAAAAGAAGTGGAAACTGTATGATTTTTAGTAATAAGACATAAACAACAAAATACCTGATTATATTGTCATTTTTTTCTGGTATGAGGAAGTCCCCTGTGAAAAAGCAGAGTGAAACTGTGTTTTAGGTTATGCCTGTGTTAAGCTTCCTTGGAGTGAACTGAAGTATCTGAATGGAAATATTGAACTCATTGGCTTTATAAAAGTTCACTGAACTGAGCAGTAGACACTGAAAATTATTCTATCATTTAGATTTATTTATTCTTAAGCATTTTTAAAATTATTTAAAAGATTTTTTTTTGAGTAATCTCTACACCCAATATGGGGCTCGAACTCAAAACTCTGAGATCAAGTTGTATGCTCTGCCAACTGTACCAGCCGGGTGCCCCTAGCATTTAGGTTTTTTTAAGGAGAGGAGAAGTTCTTTATTAAAGCGACTAAGCATCAATAGTTATTATGTTGGGCAGCCCGGGTGGCTCAGCGGTTTAGCGCCGCCTTCAGCCCAGGGCCTGATCCTGGAGACCCGGAATCGAGTCCCACGTCGGGCTCCCTGTGTGGAGCCTGCTTCTCCCTCTGCCTGTGTCTCTGCTTCTCTCTCTCTCTCTGTATCTCTCATGAATAAATAAATAAAATTTAAAAATATTTATTATGTTATACTAGTATTACATATCTTTTTTATTTTTTTAATTTTTATTTATTTATTTTTTATTTTATGATAGTCACAGAGAGAGAGAGAGAGGCAGAGACATAGGCAGAGGGAGGAGCAGGCTCCATGCACCGGGAGCCCGATGTGGGATTCGATCCTGGGTCTCCAGGATCGCACCCTAGGCCAAAGGCAGGCGCCAAACCGCTGCGCCACCCAGGGATCCCTATATATATTTTTTAAATGTATTAGACAAAGAAATACAAATACTACCATATCAATAGAGAGTTCCATCATTAATTTTTGACAATCATCAATCTTTTCTCGTGTTCCCCCTTCCTCAAAATCCCTCTGTCTCTGTCTCTTTTCTAATTAATCTAGTTGTCGTTTTGGTTTGGTTTTGCTTTCTTTAATGCAACAGCTTTCACCGATTCTAAGACAGGTCTTGCTTGTTTTCCTTCGGTGTCAGGAAAAGACCATGTGTGCATGAGCCCTCTGTTTACTGTGCGCGGTGATGAAGATCAAGCCCATCGGCCCACGAGTGCTTGCAGATTTACCTCAAACTATGAATGAGGGTTCCTAGGGTAAAAACACTATCTTTTAAATTTTTTTCTTTCTTTATTTAGGGGCATCGGCTGCTGCTGTTCTTCTGCCTGAATCAGTCATAAAGATGTTTCTTAAAAAAAGGGGGGCACCGGGGTGACTCAGTTGGTTACGCATCTGCCTTTGGCTCAGGTCATGATCCCAGGGTCCTGGGATCAACCCCTATATCAGGTTCTCTGCAGGTTCTCTGCTCAGCTGGGAGCCTGCTTCTCCCTCTCTCTCTCCCTCTCTGTGCTCTCTCTCTCCCTCTAGTAAAAAAAAAAAAAAAAAAATTGGTAGAAAAGATTTGATCTTTGCCCCTACCCTGGCTGGAGGTAATGAGAACTGGAAGGAGATGAAGACACCTCACCTGGGGAGAGTGGCTCCACCTGGAACATGGACATGGGCTGTTTGGTTCAGGTGTCTGGGTGCAGCCTGTGACTGTCTTGGTTAACCTCTTACGAAGACCATTGCTCTCACATGGACGATGTCCTTAGCAGGGAGGCTCTCCTGTCCTCCAGACTTCCAGAAGCAGATGCCCCCGGAAATGCAGTCACTCACTTAGGGCATGGCCAATGGCAGTTTGGTCTACCTCTCATCCTTATAATACAGATGGCAAATATCTCTATGGCAGTGGGGGGTGTTCCTGTTAATATTCCACTTGGGTAGTACAACAGCTTTTATAAAAGTAGCTGAATGTAAGCAACCTGAGGGTAGAGATTCATTCTGCTTTTCGTTGCTTTGTATCCCAGAACCCAGCACAGAGCAGGTGCTCACTAGATGTTTGCCGAATGAACGAATGAATGAACCCAGCAGCAGGCACCTTCCTGGGGCCTGGGAAGGCTTCCCTGAGCTCCCCTCCTGCAGTAGCTAGACTTTGCTGTCCTGGGTGCCAGTGTCCAGAGCACCTTGAAGTCCCCGTGGGCTTCCACAATGATGGTCTGCACTGCCCTATGAGTAACAGGGGGCAATCCTGGTGCTGCCCAAACTGCCTGGCCACTTAGAGGTGCCTCATAGTTTAATAAGCTTTAATAACTGCTTGATGAAGGAAGGAATGAGGGAAGGTGGGAGGGAGGAGAGGAAGGGAGGCTCTGGGTAAGTGGCTAATTAGAGATTGCTCTCTCTACATACATAACTCCATGTCGATCTGGGTGGGGGGGAAGCTAACCCTTTTTTAGTCTTTGTTGTGGTTGGGTCTGAATTGAACCTTCCAGACTCAAAGGTGGGAGAGCCTTTTGGCCACAGGGCAATTACAACCTCCTGAAATAGCGTTTCATTAGCAAGAGCACTGGGCTAGCCGGGAGAAAAGATGGATTGAAATAGTCCTCTGCCACTTAACGATCCAACTCTGGAAAAGTCCCGTTAAGTTTTCCCTTTTTTTTTTTTTTTTAAGGTTTTATTTATTTATGCATGAGAGACACAGAAAGAAAGGCAGAGACACAGGCAGAGGGAGAAGCAGGCTCCCTGCGGGGAGCCCAATGCGGGACTCCATCCCAGGACCCCAAGATCACGCCCTCAACCACTGAGCCACCCCGGCAACCCTCCCCATCTGTTTAAAGGGAACACTCTACCATTCATTCTGCCCTGCTGGGTTGAAGGAGACAGTGAGTGTGGAAGTGGTTTGAAAAGCAAAAAGCCCCTGGCAAACAAAGGATGACCAGGAAAACCTAAAGTCTGGCCTACCCGGACCAGCTTAAAGTCATCGTGTTCTTTCTTTCCCCTTCTCTACCGGCAAGAACATCTGCAGGAAATCCAGGGTCCTGTCTGAGTCCCAAGATTTGCCTCCTGATGGAGCCCTCCTCTTGAAATGCCCTTTTGCTGTGCTTTACCTTCCTGACATCTTCGTCTCCTTGAAAGTATCTGCCTTCTGCCTTTCTACGTTTTCCTGCTGAATTAATCCGTGTGGCATTCGCCACTAACCCAGGTACTTCTGTCTCTGGGCCTTCCTTTCTTCACTTACCAAATAAGCCGGCTGGACCACAGTGAGGCAGAAAAAGTCAAGTATGTGCAGAGGCCAGCAGGCTGGTAGCCATGTGAGATGGGTCGGGTGGGAACCGAAGATGGACAACAGGTTTGCTTCAACCGAACGGGACAGTCACACTTCTGTGCTAGCCAATTGTTGAAATGTGGGAAGGCGAGAACACTAGATCATTTGACATTCCCAAAAAAAAAAAAAAAAAAAAAATCTGGAAATTTGAACTTTTATATGAGATCTCCTGACTTTCAAATGCTGGCAATGCTTTCAAATTTGTTAAATATGCCTCGTGAGCCAAATAAAACACATATGCAGGCCGAAGTCAGCCTGTGAGTCTCCACTTTGTGACCCAGGGCCTCTGGGTGCCTTTTTAGCTCTGAGAGCTGTGGTTTTTCTGGGCTGTGAAATCTGCTCAGAAATACCCAAAGCTCCTTCCACCTTCTTTTTTTCTGCTCAGCTCCTCTTTGTGTCTCACTTGGGCTTCTGTGATGGCCTCTCTCTAGCCCTGGGTATCTGCCCCAGTGGCCCTATTTGGAAATCGTCTTTGCAGATGTAATCAGGTGCAGAGATGAGGTCATTAGGGCAGGCTCTAATTCCATATGACCAGTGTCCCTATAAGAAGAGAAGACACATGGAGAAGGTCCTTGCAGAGGAAAGATGATGGGAAGATACATGAGAATATCACCTGCTGCTGGAAGCAAAGGTTGGAAGGATGTGTCTACAACTTACAGGATATTTCTACACCAAAAATCACTAGGGATACCAGAAGCTAAGAAAAAGGCATGAAAGATTTTCCCCTAGAGGTTTTTTTTTTTTTTTTTTTCAGATTTTGTTTATTTATTCATGAGAGACACATAGAGAGAGACAGAGACATAGGCAGAGGGAGAAGCAGGCTCCCTGTGGGGAGCCCGATGTGGGACTCCATCCCCGACCCCGGGATCACACTCAACCACTGAGCCACCCAGGTGCCCCTTCCCTAGAGCCTTCAGAGGGAACATGGCTCTGCCAACATCTTGACTGACTTCCAGCCTCCAAAGCTGTGACAAACTAAGTTTCTGTTGTTTTGGTTGTTGCAACCACCCTAGGAAACAAATATACTGGCTAATCAGGGGGTGGCACCCAGACAGGAAGGAAGGCCAGCAACTCCGACCTTCTCATCCTTCTCCCCCATGGCATGTTCAGATCATGAAAACCTGACCCTCTTCCTAAATTTCAACTATTTCCCTCAGCATTTCCTTCATTTTCCAGGAATTTGCAAATCTAGCTTTGCGCACATAAGAAAATGTGAATGTCATCAATATTCTTCACGGAGAGATAAACGTATACGGCTACTCATGCCTGCCAACTATCTCTTCACTGTGATAAATCAGATGAAACATCCCTTCCTCCACCCCCCCGCCCCCCCCCCCCTTGAAAGATTGCATGACTTGTAGTGTGTGAAAAAGAAAAGGGAAACCAGTTGATGTGTTTTCCCATGAGAGAAGGAAAGAGGGCGGGAAGTAAAGCTCCACACACTGCTAGGTGGATGGATCATTCCCTCCATGGAAAAGATACAAAAATATTTTGATCTGTAAGTATTAACAAGGTCTTTACAGGGTAGATAATGATTATCACGGGCAGAAAGCATCCAGTGCTCACTGAAGGGAGGTATTGGAATTAGTGTGTGGATTTACAATTAGTGTGGATATCTGCTCTTTCTGTCTACACTCTATGCTGAGCATGAAGGACCCTGGTCAGGAGGGTTCTCATGGCAAGAGCAGGTGTTTGGGGAGCAGAGCACTTGCCTGTGAATCCTGCAGGATCCTACCTCTCTGGAGACTTCTAAATGGAGTAGAAAAAGTGAAAGGTGCGGAGATTTGATTTATTTATTTTATAATTCTGGGCCTGGGGTTTAGTTAGGGAGGGATGGGCAGGTGGTTTCTTAGATTTGTGACAGGGCGGGGCAGCCCCGGTGGTGCAGCTGTTTGGCGCTGCCTGTAGCCGGGGGTGTGATCCTGGAGACCGGGGATCGAGTCCCTTGTCGGGCTCCCTGCATGCAGCCTGCTTCTCCCTCTGCCTGTGTCCCTGCCTCTCCCTCTCTCTGTGTCTCTCATGAATAAATAAATAAAATCTTAAAAAAAAATAGATTTGTGACAGGGCAAAAGGATAGCAGAGTGGTTAAAAGCAAAGCATGCTCATTCTGGAGCTGGATGTCTGGGTTGAGATTCTGTTTACCAGGGGTGTCCCTTTAGACGTTACAGGGAATCTCTCTGTACCTTAGTTTCCCTATTCATAAAATGGGTGTCTTGATAGTATCCACCTCATGTGGCCGTTAGAGGGATTTAATGAGTTAATTCAAATAAAACATTTAAAATGATGTCTGACATTTCATAACCACTATAAACACATCTTATGGAAATGGTTAACAGTGGCCCCAGTGATGTTTAGTAAGACACCACCCACAAGCTCAGTGGGTTAAAGCAACACCCATCTGTGGTTCGGCTCCACTCAACTGGGCCTGGCTGGGCCTTGGCTGATCTAGGTTGGGCGTGACTAGGGGTGGTTCCATGTTGCCTCTATTCTTTTCCTGAGATCAGCGGGAATGTTCTTCTCGTGGTGATGGCAGAGGTACCAGGGCCATGAGTAGACACGTGCAGGAGTCTTGAGTCCCCAGGAATGAAAGTGGCACAACCATCGCATCTGGACAAAGCAAGCCAAGGGGCCAAGGCCAACGAGGTGGGGAAGTTCAAATGCCCCACGGGGGATGGCACTGCAAGTTACATGCCAAAGCAATGGAGGAGAAACAGCCAGAGACCTGGTGCCGATAACGTGAGCTACCACAGTAACTCTTTTTATTATAATTTACCTAAGAAGTACTGGACTGAAACTGGGAAGGATAAATATAAATAACTCAGGCCCCAGCTCCCTGACTCACGTCTATTCAAACAAAGAAGGGTCTTCCTGGCCATTCCTGGCTCTGGAGATTTAGATAAAAGTGTGTGTGCACCCCCACAAGCACACACGTGTTTGTTAAAATGAAATCTTTGCTGAAGGCCACAGACAACCTCCCTTTCTGAGCAGTATTTCTGAAAGGGACTCTTCTAGGAATGATGGCTCAGGACCACATTATATTTATTGGGCCCCAGAAGCCCCATAGTGAGCACTGTGACTAAGGATGCTCAGAAATGGTGGGACTCGGGAAGGAAGTTATCTTAGGTACCCAAGAGCTGGAGCCCGTTACCAATGGGGTGAGGGACTATAAATGGGACAGTGCAGCTCACTGCACCGAGTAAGCTTTAGCGCTCAGTTTTGTTTTGTTTTTCTCTTTTGCGCTCATGTGTGCATTTACGGAGAAATCCTCTTTATAGCAAAATGCTTTTAAAATCCTCCACGTGGAAGCAGCCCAGGAGAGGAGAACACACAGATGAGCAGCATGAGCCCAGTCGCTAGTCTCTCTTTTCCTGCCGGAGTGGCAGCTAGAAAACTCTGCATCGTGGATGAGTCATTGCAGAGAGCTGGAAGCTTAGGTTATTGGCCTGTGCCTTCACCACCACTCCCCCCATCCCCAAAACTGACTGCCAGTCTCCCCTCTAAAGCCCCTGGTGCTGTGATTTCAGAGGAGAAAGAGAGAGGGGTCAGCTGTACTTCTTGGGGCCTTCGTAAGTGGCTTTCCAACTTTTTCGATGGCAACCCATGCTAAATACATTTATCGTGTGTCCCGGTGCACCCATGCACATGCACAAATGTGCGCGTGCACACACACACACACACATCCCTTGAGATGAGTAAGACACGACTGACCCTTTCTATTGAGTGTGATATATTCTGATCCTTTCTACTCTATTACATTTAAAAGATAATGCTGATGATGACTTCTAGACTGACTTCATAATGCCCCGATGGGTCTTGACCCACAGTTGGAAAAATTCTGGGCCAGCGCCAAGGTGTGCTGACAAGTAGAGGAGTGGGATGGCGACCAGGAAAGAAAACTCTTTAAGAGCACCCAGGCTTCATGCTTGTCTAAAGCAAGAGGCAGTTGGAAAATGAGGAAAGGACAGAGCAGCAGGTGTGTTGGTGTGATGTGGTGGTGTCGGTGTTATTTGGAGTTGGGGCACGGCACCCAATGGTTGTGATTGGAAAGACTATTGAAGAGAATCAAATCTGGTGTTTCCTTATTCCTTCTAAAATAAATATACGTAGGTTTTTAAAAAGGGAGTAACTTAAATGAAGTCATCCAGTAAGTAAGAGTATAGGTGGGACCCCAATGATGTGACGTGGTGAACATGGTAGAGTCTGAGAGAAGCTACTGGAAATACCGATGGGAAGCAAACCTTGTGTGGTACAGATGGGGAAGGTGGTCCATGGATCAGGCAAGTTAGGACTGTGCTCTGGGGTTGATGGTCAAGCAAGTGACAGCTCCACATCTCCTGGCATCCAGGTGTTCCTTCTCTCTCTCTGGGACTCAGTTTTGTCATCTGGTAAATGACAGTGGTCCTGTCTGTCTCACAGAACTGTAACAAGATGAGACCTGCAGAAGCACCACAGATTCTGAATGTAGAAGGAGCTCCACAAGCTCTTATGTCCCTCTCTGTCCCTTACATCAGGAGTGGGGCCTGCGATATGGCACGTTTACCCACGTTTCTAGGTGACTGGGGCCTCATACTGGATGTGGCCGTGATTACAAGAAGATGACATGACCCCTGGTTTCTCTCCGCACCCATGTCCTAACCAACCGACCGTGCTGCATCGGGATTCAGCCGCATTTGGCAAGCTGGATGGGGTTCCACCTTGGGCCTAACAAGGAAGGATGGGTTTGTGTAGCCTCCAACACAGTGACACTTGTCTTCAAAGCCCTCCGTGGATCGTCAAAAACTGATGCTGGGTTTGACCTCCGTGAATGAGTCGCCAAGGGCCCCACACAGAAGATGGCCTGTTCCTGGGGGTGTTTATAAAGGCCCGGCACAGGCCCCACCCCCATCATCTTGGCTTTAGAGGGGGCCAGAGCCAAGCTGACAGGCAGTCCCTGAGTCTTTGTTAAACTTGAGCTCAGATGGCCATAGAAACACAAGAGGAGCCAAATCATATGTTTAAACAGTTAAGAGGAAACCCGGCTCAGCAAGGAGCTACAATCCTGGATTTAGCCTGGGTGAATTTTCCTTTACTGGGATTTCCTGTCCCGTTTCTGGATGTTTCTATCTATCAAATGTTCCCTGGCAGTTGGTTTAAGGCCATCAGCTCTGCTGTGAAAGAAAGCTTTACACAGTACTTGGGCTTCGCTGCTAAAGTATCAAGGGCTGCTGAATAGTACGGACCCAAAGGTTGGCTTCTATGACAGAAGCTCTGGTCTCCGTCTATCCTGCCGCCATGGAAAGAGACCAAACTCAAAGACTGGCCTTAAAGAACCATCCATAACAATAAAGGCCAGCATGCTCTCCCCGCAACAACTGCCTGGGGGGCAGGCGACAGTGGGGTTTGTGGGGGGTAGGTCCTTAAGGAATGTAAAGTAAGTGAACCCAAAAGTCGGCCTCCTGCAATGCTTTTAGACCGCAGTTAAAATTTAACAATTTTTTTATGTAAATCATCTGGTATACTCAATTGCAGGGGTTGGTTGGGGGGGGTGGGGGGTGGGAGTGCGGACAAGAAGGGAACAATGGCCTGGGATTAGATAATTTAGTTAGAGCTAAAATTCCAGGAAGTTTGTGTTGATCTGGGCCTGGATCTTGTTACTTTCTAGCTCAAATCTAAATCTTTATCTTCCTATTATAGTTGAGAGGACATTTTTTTTACTTAGTCATTTTTACAGTTGTGATTTTTAGCCGCTTTCATCCACTAGAGCCAGTTAGATTAGCAGCTCTTAGCGCGGAGATGAAAATATTGGTAGGGCCCAATGGGCCCTGTTTTGTTTATTCTAACGGAGCAGGCTTTGATCTAAACATATTTCCTGGGGTCTGGACGCGATGACCTAATTCCTGTCTTATCCTTCTCCACTTTCCGTGAATCTCAGATTGCGCTTTACTGTGGAACCCTTTGAAATGCACTTTGCATGTTTTCCCACTTTGTTACCCCCTCTGACATTTGTTTCACTTGGGGTAGAGTTGTGTGACTCCTAGTAAAGGTTCCGACGCTTTATTTTTCTAAGGGGGCTGCTAAGTTTTAACAGAGCAGGAGCTTTTTCTTTCTCCCTCTTCCCTTCAGGTTCTCTCATGCTTGACATTCACAACACGCCAAAAACAATAAGCAAATAATCTACTGCTAGAAGTTTATGTCAACTGCAAATCATTTAGGATTTTCTGTATGAACGCTTTTTCTAATTAAAAAAAAAAAAAAAACTGCCCCCCCACCCTCCACCCCATCCATAAAAGTTAGTTGAATCAACCTGGCCTCCCAGGGAGGACGGAGATGGGAAAACTCTAAACTCAAAAGTTATTTTCAGGTGTCTCTAACCTGCTTTCCCCTCCCCCACCCCCGCCCCCAGGGTCCTTTTTCGTGGGGGGGGGGGGGGTGTCCTGGGCAGCTCAGGCCGGTCCTCGCTCTCTCCTCTTTCCCTCCCCAGGTCCTTGGCCATCACTACACCGCCCTTCCACGTATCTTTTCTAGACGAGGGGGTCCGTTACGTGACTCGCTGTGCTTTCCTGTACTTCCACGGTGCACATTTTAAAAATAGGAACGGGGGGTGCATGTCACCCAAATCAGTATTTTTAGTTCAAAAATGTCGTCACCTTCGCCGTCATCGTCGCGGGCAGCAGCAACCCAGGAAATTCGGTTCTTCTCGGTCTCCAAACCACCTCCGTGCAACTCCCACGTTTCGGCGGGGGCGGGGGCGGCCGGGGCGCCGACCTGGGTCGCGGGGACGGAAGCCTCGTCGCCTCACCAACCTGCACCGTGTCCCTCCCGCGGGCTGAGCCCCAAGGCCGAGGCGGGCTCGCGCAGGGAGGGGCAGCCCGAGTGGGCAGGTCAGCATCAGTGGCTCGAGCTGGTGCACGGAGGCTGGCCCCGCGGGGACGAGGGCGCAGGGAGGGGCCGGGACTCCGGGGCTCCGGCCTCCCCCTCGGGGCTGCGGCGCCCCGGGAAAAGTCTGCCCGGGCTCCCCTCGACTGCCCAACAGAAAGCGCTGGAAGGCTGGAGGTTGGAGGGGCGCCGCGAGAAACAATTGCCCGGCTCCCGCCCCGACCGCCCGGCTCCGCTCGCGGAAGCGGACGCGCAGCCCCGGGTGGTGCAGGGCCGTGACCTGGGGCTGGGGGTGGGTGGGGCGGGGGCGGCAGGGCCAGGCCCGCCGGGCGCATCCGGAGCGGCGGGGGGCGGGGGGCAGCGGGCACTGCGAGCCCGCCCCTCGCGGGGGCCTGTCCCCAGGCTCCATCCCAGGGTGCGGGGCCCGCTCCCGGGGAGAGCGCCCCGACCCCGAGGCCACGCGGCCCCGGGCGCCCCAGGGGCCAGACGTCTCCCCTTCTGCCTTTCATAGGACAGAAGCTTCTGGCCAGACCCGCGGACTTCCCTGCGCGACCCCGCTCTCGAGCAAAGGCGGCTCTCCTGGGGCGCGTGGCCCCGACTGCACAGGGGCAGCCCCCCAATTCTCGTGCACCCAAGTGCACCCCAACACCGCGCGCGGCCCCACCAGCACCCCGTCCCCGCGTCGTCCTGGCCTGGTGCCCCAGGCCGAGCCACGCAGCTGGGGAGGCGAGTCCGGGCGCAGACTCCTGCTGGGAGGCGACCCGATGCTTGTCCCTTACCTGGGTGCAGGGCCACTGGCCACCGGCGGCCTGCTGGCGGCTCACCACCTACCTCCCTGAAAGAAACAAATCGCCGGACCCCTGTAGACACCAACTTCCACCCTGTCCGTTTGCTCACCCCAAAATAGTGCTCAGGAGGAAAACATGTTTCCCCTAGAACAAAAGGGAGAGAGGAAGGATCAGATTGAATTTTGGTGACGAAACATTCAAGTTGTAATGGACTTTTTCTTTCAAACATGCATGTGTGTGACTCAATGCCTGAAAGACTAATTAACGGACCGGTTGACCTCTGTGGGTTGAGGCCTAGTTTCAGAGTCAGATGATATAACCCCCACTGCATCGGGCATTCTGCAGCCATGGGGCTTTCTCTGCCTGAAAAAAGCCACTGAATCAAGGGAAGCGGATCCAGCACCGTTGAAATAAACCTGAAATCTAAATGGGCCAAATGTCCCGCTTCAGGGATGACCTGTTCAGATGAAACCTCCAAGAACTGCTTTTTATTTCATTTTTCCTCCTTCTTGGGGGGGGTGGGGGTTGAGTGCCCAGATGAGTCATGGATGACTGGGGAAATATCTAGATCCTCCAAATTAAAAAGAGAAACGACAAAATGAAAGAGAAAGGAAAAAAAAAAAGCAAACCCACAGGCCCATGCAAACCTGTTTCTGTTACGCCTTTTACAATTCCTTATTTAGAGAGAGAGAGATACACACTCACATACACTTTACTGGTGCCTGGGGAAATGTTAAAATACATTTCGGGGCCTGGCTAAATAGAAATGCACTCTAAAAACACAGACACAGTATTTTGTTTTATCTGTTGCAAAAAAAAAATGTATTTGATTACTTGAGTAAAATTACAGTATCTCTGTTGTTAGTAAGTATTAAATGTTAAAGAAATTGGACCCCCCATTTCCTTTCAACTTTCCAAGAAAGTGCATGTAACAGTCCAATTTTGTTTTCTTCCATACCTAATACAAAATAAACAAACACTATACCTGCTCTCTTGATCAAGAAGAAGCATTTGCTCTTGTAAGGAACATATGTACATTTTAATGAAAGTGATACTTCTTATCGTATATACAAGAGCATCTACATTTTCTCCACTGACGGTTGTTCAAGATGCCATACTTAGCAGCATTGTGTAATTCCAGCACACATTTTCTATTGTGAATATACCTACAAGGCAAAATGTTACGTCTCAGTTTCAACTACCAAAACAACACTTGTATTTTCTCTAAAGAATTCTGCGTGCTTATTACTGTACAGAAACTTATCAACATTGAGGACGACTCAAGTAAAAAGCACAATACAAATAGCAGTTCAAAACGGAAATGGTTAAATCTACAAAAAAAAAAAAAAAAGCAGGTTGAATTTTCGAATCAAAATCAAAAAACAAAAACAAAAACAAAACCCCAAACCTTTCAAAGAACCACATTGATCAGTCTGTACTTTCAGTCCTTTGCTTAAATTTGTTTTGAAAGATTAGACAATGTGTTTGCTGATAAAATTCTCCAGCAGGATCAAAGTGTACATTTATATACAGACTTTATTAGAGATCTAATGCATCACTGAGGCATTGCATCGACACCAGATTCATATTAAACCGGATATAGAAAATAAGTTAATGCCAGATTAAGACCGCCTAGCAGGGCAACTTGCAATTGCCATAAATGTTACAGCAAGTTTATAGCACTCTAGTCAATTAGTATTTAGTCCAAAATACAGAAGACCAAAGTTAACGCTTGCATTCTGTTTGCAAAGCCAGGTTATATTCACTAATAAATAAGCTTTCTTATAACTCTAGAAGTTGAACAAGGTACAAAAGAATGTCTTCATAATGTTGTAGTTCATAGATCTGGGGGAACCAGAAGGGAAGGGGTAGGGGGTGGGGGGGGGACGGGCAAGGAGGAGGAGGAGGCAACCGTGGGTCTTGTTCTGAATGGGGTGTTGTGGGGGGGGGGATGCTGTTTCTCCAGCCAGAGTTGCTTTAACTTGTGACAATCTCTTTGCTGTCCTCCACGAAGCGGGTGAAACGGAAGTTGGTTCCGTTCTCGCTGCTGGCCATCTTCTCCAGGCCGGCCAGAGGAGCGCTGGGCTCTGAGTTCTGGAGCTTCTCCAGATTTCCCGTCAGCCCACTAATAGGTGAGCTGCTCCCGCTGCCCAGGCTTCCAGGAATTGGAGGGATGCCACCATTCTGAATGACGGAGATCTCATTGGCCTTCATGGCCAGCCCGTTGGAGAGCGCCGCTGCATACTGATTCCAGAAACTGGAAGGATCCCCGCTTCCTGACCTGGCCGCCAAATCCTTCTGGAACATTTCTGGGAACTTGACAGGATTGCCTCCTAGAAATGTCATGGGGCCATCCACAGAGAGCCGCCGACCCCGTCGCGCAGGGGTGCTATTCCACATGTGAGTGCCCATGTGTACCTGAGATGAGGCAGGGGAGGGGGGGGTTGGAAGGGGAAAAAAAAAAAAGAAGAAGAAAAAGAAAAAGAAAGAAGGGGAGAGAGAGAGAGAGAGAGAGGAAGGGAGAAGCTTAATAGTTGAATCTGTCTCAGCTCATATCCCAACACTCGACAAAGCCAGTGGCCCACATGTCTATTCTTATTAAAGTGCCAGACCGCGGAGAAGGGAACGGGAACCGTCCACTCCGGCCGCCTGGTAATAACGCGTGTGCTCTCCCCAGCCCTGGGCCGCCTTCCCTCTTCCTGGGCCAAGATGCCTGCCTTACTTACTCTTTTTTTATTACCCGTATTTAGCTTATAATGGCCTCAAGCAAGCCAGTCAGTCGCAGATAGCTCCTTTCAGGGTTAGAATTGTTATGTCCACTCTCATTGCGATGGTAAGTATTGTATCTGACACCCTTTACCCTATAAATGTCCTTTTCAGATGGGAAGAAAGTACCCCTCACAGATTGCCCATCGGAGGGCCCAAGCACGGCGAGCAAAGCCAGAAAGTAATTATTCATCTCGCATTACTGGCAGCAATCTCTAGAGAAAGACTCTGTCAACAGAAAAAATGTACACAGTAAGAGCGCTCAACTGTTGCTCTAGAACCTAAGCATATTTGCTTTTATTTCCAACACATATCAGCAGGAAATGTTGTATAATCAATTATCATAATGCCCATTAGCAGAGCAGTGTGACGTTATTGTTTTTTTTCGGGACGCAAGCCGTGCTGGACTGCGGAGTTATGAAAAATAGATGCATCCGCCGAGGAGGACGGTAATTATTAAGTGATACGGGCTGCACACAGGCCACGTGGAGGTCTTTAATCAATACCCCATGGCAACGCCGGGCTGTCTTGCTTGGTAGGTAAGGCAATTCATTTGGTGCACTTAGCGAGACAGCGGGGATGGGCTGCTATTTGGCTTAGGCGTACCAAACGATTGCAGGCGCTCTCACGCTCGGCAGGCCGCAGCCTGTCCTGGATCCCCAGGTCCCCGGCACGATCATGACCCACACGGGCACCCTTGTTTCTCTGCCGTCAGCCACACGTGGCAGGTACCCTCACGAGAACTCTCTCCCTGCATATCCTGCCTGTGGGGGCTGCTGGCTGGGGGTTGGGGGTGGGGAGCATGCATTACAGATAATCAATGGTGACCGGTGACAGGGCCGCTGGGTGGGTGGCTGGGTGAGGGACAGAGAGAGTGAGGTACCTTCAGATTGCCTTTTGTTGTGAAAGCTCTCCCACATATAGTGCAAGCAAAGGGTTTCTCTCCAGTGTGAGTTCGCTCGTGGATCTGCAGGGCGCTCGACGAGGAGAAGGTTTTGCCACACGTGTTGCAGTAGTGCTGCTTGGGAGTTCTCCTGGGCAGGGCTGGGAGCAGAACTGGGGACGTGGCGGAGGAGGACAGAGGCCCAGAGGGGACGTGACTGGTGGAGGTGTCCTTGCTGTCCTGAGGAGTGACATGCACGAAGCCGTTGACCTCTGTCTTGATGAGAGATGACAACGAGTTGGCGGGGATCACCGCCGAGTTCTGATTGGGGCCGAGGTTGGAACTGGGCTCGAAGAGCTGTGATGGTAGGTCCCGCATCTGATGTGTCAACATGTGCTGCTTCAAATTACCCTTTGTGGAAAAGCCGCGATTGCAAACTGTGCAAATAAATGGTCTCTCTTTGGTATGACTTCTGTAGTGAATGTCCAAGGCACTCTGACAAGCAAAGGTTTTGCCACAAATGTCGCAAGCAGTGTTTTTAAATTTACCCCGGTCTCTAAAAGGGAAGAGGATCCCCAAAGAATCTTCTTTGATGATTTTCTCTGCGTGACTGGATGTCAGATCCAAAGCCCCCCCATTCACGGGGGTGGGGGACAGGCCATTGGCAAACTCGCTAGGTACTGCTCTCTGTGGCTTCTCCTCCACGCTGGGTGACTTGTGCAGCTCCTGGGTGCTGTTGGATGGGGACAGAGCCTGCATGGAAGAGGTAGACTCTGAGATGGCCGGGCTGCCAGCACTTTGGCTCTCCATATCACCACCCACCGAGGACGAATCGTTGGTCAGGACGTCCCCCTCGACGGACCCATTCTCCACGGACTTCAGGCTGGCCTGCAGCTGCTCTGCCAGGCCGGCATTGATCATCTTCATCTGATTTTCCAAAGCAGCGATGCTTGACATCTCCAGGGGCAAAGGCGAAGAAGACAGGCTGTCTTGGGACGCATCCGCGGACTTGGGCGTGTCAGGGATGCTGCCCTCGGGACAGTCCTCCATGTTTTCATCGGAGAAGTTGTCCAGGTCGTCGAAATTCTTCTCGTCAAAGGAGCCCGTGTCTGACTCCATGGACTCGGGGTAGCTGTCGGGGACCGGGGTGTTGGGGATCTGACCGCCCATATGCATTCGAATGTGCTGCTGCAGGACCACAGCGTTGGTGAACTTCTTCTGGCAGATGGGGCAGGAATGCTGGACTCTGAGCGGGGGCATAGCACGATGGACACTATAATGGGTTTTAAGGTTCCCTTTCGTGGTGAAAGCCCGGCCGCAGATCTTACACTTAAAGGGCCTCTCCCCGGTGTGCGTCCGGTAGTGCATCTTCAAGGCGCTCTGACAACTGAGGACCCGGTGGCAGATGATACACTCATTGGGGTCCGTGGCCTTCTTGTCAATGTTCTCTACCAACTGCTGCAGCTTGGATGTCTCTGACGCCTGGGCCGAGTCCAGGAGGCCCCCAAACGGAAACTTCGCCTTGAACTGCTCAGACATGAGCGGCAGCAAGGGGTTGGTGAAGGCGGTGGCACTGCCCGGGCCACCGTCTGCTGCTGGGGAGCTCAGACAGCTGCTACTGGCCGCCGCGGCTGAGCCGGGGGCCAGGCCACTCTCTTCGCTTTTGCCACCGGAGGGTGGCACCGTGGACCCTTCGGCCTCATCTGCGAGCCCACCCAGGTTTCTGGGGGCCGGCTCGGGGGCCCCGGAGTCACTAGTGACTGAGCCTGGGGGGCTGGTGGCAGAATGGCTGATGGGGATGGGGGCTGGCTCTTCGGTCTTGATGAACGGTGTGAGGCTCGGGAGGGTCGGGGGCAACGGCAGGCCGACCGAAGTGGTCAGGGTGGGCAGGACCGGTTTGGTGTCTAGCCAGCTGGTGACCGGCTTTTCCGGAGGAATGGACATGCCGTATGGGATGCCGGTACTCGTGGGGATATTGTCCAGATGCTCAGGCACGGGATAGGGGTTCATCTGGATATGAGGGTATTTCTCTTTGTGGCGCTGGAAGTGGACTTTGAGGTTCCCCTTGGTGGAGAACCTGTTTCCGCAGATGTTGCACTTGAAGGGCCTCTCTCCGGTGTGGGAGCGCAGGTGGATCTGCAAGGCACTGTCGCTCCCGAAGACCTTCGCGCAGAACCTGCACTTGTGTTTGAAGAACGCCTCATCCGAAGTACTCTTCGCTTCGAAGGCAGTGACATTTGGTGGCTTGCTTTTTCTTTGCTGGGCCAAGGCAGACAGGGAGTTTAAATCCTCTGCAGTCGTTCCGATGTTGGGCAAGGGGCTGGGGAAAACCGAGTTAGCGGGGGCCGGCTGAGGTAGAAGTGGATTAGATGCAGGATTCAATAAACTGCTTATTGCAAAAGCTGGTGAGGATGACGCCGAGGCTGCCGGGTGGCCGGCGTGCGAGGCGCCAGCGCTCGAAGCCACTTTTTCCGAGGACGGGGTGGTCACCGCTGCCGCCAAAATGTTAATGTTGGGGGAAGAGCCGCTGTTGGGTGGAACGATGGTGTGGCCGGAACTGCTCTGAGGTAGCTGGATGGGGGGGAGCTGTTTCACACCGCTGATGCTGGCAGACTGGCTGGCGAGGCTCTGTGCTAATCCAGCTGCCGCCGCCAGCTGCTGAGATAAATGGGAGCTTAGTGTGGACAAGGGGTTGGCAGATGTTCGTAAAGCCCCTTGAGGAGGACTAGGAGACGTTGGCAAGTCTGCGTTCTGAGAAGCCAACAGCAGTATTTGGTGGCGGATCTGTTCGATCAGCTGCAGCTGGTGGATCTGCTGCTGCTGCAGGGCCAGGAGCTGCTCCATGAGGGCCGGGACGGCCAGCTTGCCCCCGGAGGCCCCGCTGCACCTCGCTTCCTGGGAGAACTGGGCCACCGCCACCTTGGTGCTCTGCAGGTTCTCAATGATGACATTGCTGTTGATCACGGAGAAGTTGCCCAGTGTCGTCAGGTCCCCGAGTTGAGGTAGAGAGGTTGTGATCGCTGAGGTACCTGTGGAGGGGCCGCCGCCGCCGCCCGGCGTGGCACCGCTGTTGCTGCCACCGCCGCCGCTGCCACCGCCGCCGCCGCCCGGAGCGCCACCGCCACCTTTGTTAGCCCCCGGGGCCTCCACCTCCATGGACTCTTCCCTGTCGCGGCCGCGGTGTTCCGAAAGGTCACTGCAGTCGGCCTGATCTGTTTTGTTAGCGGGGTCATTCATTTGTGGTTCATCGGGATGATGCTCGGGAGGGGGAGTGGGAGAGAAGGTTTCGGGTGGGGTGGCCGGGCTCTCATTGACGATTAAAACTAATTGATTTTTAGTACAGTTCTTCTTGTGGAGCAGAAGATCTGACAATTCAAAGAACTCGGCACAGCACCGGCCACAGACGTGGGCGTCCTTGCTCTTGGTGGTGCGATTTGGTTGACCTTTCTCTGTGTCTCCTGCAAATATCAAAAGGTGCAGGGTTAGAAAGGGGGCCAGGGCACCCCGGGTCACCCGTGACTGCAAAACAAGGAGGTGGAGGCTGACCAATCGTGTTCTGTCTTCCAAACTCAAAACTCTGGCCCCTGAAAACCAGTCGATTGCACCTAAGAACGTTCATAATTAAATTTTGAGGGTGTGGAGGAGTTCCTATCATCGGGTATCTCAGATAGCCAAGGTCTTCAGATAATCCATCAAAATATAAAATACTACGAACTGAAGACATTGGTGCATAATGAAATTCCATAGCAAAACATTGATTTCCAATATTTTATACACCTTATTGTCTACTCATCCAGAGAGGGTCCGGCAACCATTCTGAGGACTTATTAGCCTCTTGAGTTTCTGTCAACCTTATTCATTTTCAACTGATTCAAAGATATCTGTGACAGTTTGTTCTGTCACTAAACTAATTTGTAGTCATTCAGGTTCCAATCAGTTGTTGACGGGGCGGGGGAGGGGGGGTGGGGAGGATGCATATCACCAAGCAGAAGACTGACACCTTAAAAATCACCTCCAGCCCCTACCTAGAACCTGAGCCAAGGCTGATTGGTGACAAACACACTTTAGCCACATCAGTAACAAATCCTCCAGACTGCTCAAGACTCCGCTGAATACAAACAAGAAAGCAAAGCAACACACACACACACACACACACACACACACGGAAGAGAAACACAATGATCATAATCCGTTACAAGGCCTGCCTGGCACCTATACATCACCCCATGGCATGTTTATTTTTAAAATTAAAGAATGCGGCCCTGGCTACCATTCTGCTCTTCAAGGAATATATGCCACTGTGCTCCAAATGGCAACGCTATGCCTCTAAATATTTCATCAAAAATGCTCTCTATATCTATAAAAACTGGCACAAGATTTACATTTCTGATTCAACAGCAACTTCTAGAAGGATGTGCCATTAAGGGGAAGGGAAGAAATAATTCTTGGTTTCGAGTTTGGAAAGGCTGTGCAATTCTCCTTGTCTGAATGCCTTTAAAAACAGTTTGCTCTTAACTGTTATCAATTGTTTAACAGATTGTCCTGAACCTTTCATTATAAAAATCCCTTTATTTCATGTTTGTTTCCACTGGTTGCTCAGATTTCTTCTCGCTAAGATCCATTTGTAAATTAAACATAAAAATCTCCAACTCCAAGCTAACATCCTATTCAAAGACAGGATGGAGTCCCATTGTTTGCCCAGCATGGGGAACACCAACTTCTGTTGTACAAATGGTGTGTGGTCATCTCCGAAGGCTGTGAAAAAAAAAAAAAAACTGTTTAATTCAAGGATTACCTCCCTGCATGCTTTTCTGCAGAACTGAATCAGATAATAGTTAGTTTCCATGACTTCCAAATTGAATCTCCCAGAAAACTTGCAGGGAGGGAAAAAAAAAAAAAAAACCCGAACTAATTGCAAATATGAATAAATACAGATTCAAAATGTTGCTTTTTCGGTAAACTTCAGAGTCAACTCAAAAGAGTCAGCCATTTGCCTTTTCGTAGTAAACATCCAAAAAATAAAAAAATAAAAATAAAAAGCTTGAGTATTTTTACATTCCAGAAAATATAATTAATACCTAAATTCTAACTTCTGGAAATTCCTTTAACTCTATTTGTCTTGAGTGATGCCCAAGTTGATGAGAAGCCCCGGTGAAGTATGCCAAATGTATGCACACTTTATTCACTGGGAGTGTTATTTGAGTAGCTAAGTTATACTTAACAAGCTAGCTTTTCTAATACCCATCTTTTAATCTCCACAAGGGTATAGAGCAAAATGCATTAACAATACCAAACAAATCTTAGCTGTAGCAGAAAATACCAATAATGATTCAGTTTTAATTTAATGTTTAATCATCCTAATTGGCACCGGATTCCTGTGCACATCCAAGGTGCTGTTTTAAGCACTTTCTGTCTCTCTCCCTGCCTTAAAATAATGTAAACAAAATATTAAACGAAATTCGCTGAAGTTATGTTGCTTAACTTGGGACAAAAATAATGTGACAAAAATTCTGTTTAAAGCTTCTTATTTTGACAACCAATTTTAAATGATGCATCCATTTCAGATGCTTATTTTAAACTAGGAAATGCAATTCCTAATATATTCAACAGAAATGTTATTTCTTTCTCTTTGCACATTTCCATATGTAATGGTTATGTTTCCATCTACTTTTACAGCCAATTATGAAGGAACAAAAGCTATTCTGTTTGTTCACACATTTTCAACAAAATGCATTAAAACTATTATGTCAGCATGTTCTATTAAGCTCTGCATTCAGTGGAAAATACTTTTCAACCAGCTCACATTTATCAAAACATAAAGCCACTTTAAAACACAGTTTTGCTTGGTCAGCTGGGCTTAGACAAATAATGACAGATTCAGAACTAAATAACTAGCAAGGGAAATCAGAAAACTGACTTCATCAATTGTACACATTACAATGTAGTTGCTTCAAATATTTAGCACATCTGTGTTCACGATTAAAGGGCATTTTAATTCTTTATAACTTGCAAACATCTGATATTCTCATAATATATAGACAAAATAAAAAAAAGGTTACTTTATAGGATTTAGCTGATTATTACTTTCCTGCGCTCCAATTCTGGCATTTGTGCTGCTTCAAGACTCACTTGAGAATTTTCAAGTTTTTCAACCTGAACATTTTTATATTTAGGATTGTGCTAACTGGACGGAAAATGTAGATGCTTAAAAATAAATGCCTGCTTGCTTCTAAGAAAGAGACTGTGTTAAAAAGCTGCCCATGTTTTAAGCTTGGATTTTCACAACATTTTAATAAGCTGACATTTGATCTCACTGTAGAGTCGACTAATTTAATCTCCTGATGTTTATGAACGCCCCCCCAAAAAAAAAATCCAGTATCTATTTTGATTTATTTCAAAAGCAGGTGTCGCTATACTGTAATAGCTCTTAACTTTCAATCTATCTGCGTTCTGAACTGAATTGCAATGAAGTAGCTCAACAACAACAAAGACAAAGCATGAGGACTAGTTTGAATCTTTAACTACCAGAGGGAACATTTTAAGTTGTAATAAGACACACACACACACTAAGGTGTTCTAATTCATTTTTCTGACCGTCTGCTATCTTGTTTCTCAGTAATCTGTTACACAGGATTGCAACTGGTGACCCCATTATAGTAAATACAGTTGCCTCGTTCCCTGTACTATGGTGAAAGTAACATTCCAGGTCCTTTTCTATGGAGCTTGCATACAAATTAATTTTATAATCCTAGTCAGGCAGGAAAATGTGAGAAGTAGTGGTTTGCTAAGTTTGTACACACAAAAAGATATCTGGAATTTTTCTGGGATTTTTTTTTTTTAAGTTTCTACTTTTTTTAGAGGAGAAGGGGCTGACCTTACAGCTCCATCCAATTTATACTAAAATCCCAGATGTTTTAAGTCTTATACTATTTAGGTACTTGACACCCAATTCAAATTTGTCAGTTTCTCATCATCTCAACCTAACATTGCAGAATAGGAGGCAGAAAATTGAAGTGTTCCAGTATATCTGTCTACTGTGAAAACAAAAATAAAACTATGCCCCACACAGCAAGGTTTAGCCAGCCAGGAAAAAAACAAAACAAAACAAAACAACTCTATTCTACCGCATTTAGTCTTCTTTGCTGGAGCTCTTCAGAAAGATCCTTCACTTTACTTTCCACTGCCTGAAGATCCCATGAACATTTTTAATAGAACCTCTCAGGATTGTGATTTTGGAGCTTATCATTTTTACAGGCTGTCCCTCGCCGTAGACCAATTTAGAAAGGCCATCACCAGCATTTTTGATTGACTGCTGTTTTATCTTTTTCGTAGTGTTATAATAACGTACATACATATTTTAGCCCAGACCTGGGAAAAGCCTACATCTGAGGGTCAAGCGTAAGAGGCCAAAGAAATTTCAAGCGCTCCAACGTATGCCCTGCACACTCTGTGTGATAGTGTCTTAAGTTTTCCTCTCTGTTATATGCAACCAAATGACACATTACTGGCTGGCTTCAATTCCCTCCGCGTTCTGGCCAGGATTAGGGTCTTGTCTCGTAGAAGAATACAAGTGATATCTCTGGGAAAAAAATAAATAAATAACACCCGGGACAAGACACCCTTTGAGAGCTGCGATACAAGCCCCCCTCATGGACACAATAAACGGGAAGGGGGAAAATGTCTTCCCCTTGGATGAATCAAACCGAACACTAGATGGGGTTCCAGTTGCAAGGGTTTGGTGCAAAAACTTTGCGGCTTTCCTATTCCAGTGACGCGTAAAAAGAGAGACTCCTTAAGGCGAGATCTAAACTTTGACTACATAAACATTGGCAAAGGCACAAGAAACTAAATCCCTGTTGTTTGAGGGTAGAACTGAGCTATGGGGACTACCTGTCAATCTTCTCCTTTGGGGGTCTGGCATCTGAGGGTGACGGGGGAAGAAGGTTAGGAAAAGAAGCCAGGCTGATAAGGTGAAACTAAAATAAACTACCAACTTCCTGCTAAGTGACTAGCAAGACTCAATTTGGGGGTCACTGGGAAGATACTGAAGGACATATTATGATCTGGACCTTGTCACCTTTGCATAGGAGGAGGCTAGCAAAGGTTAAAACAGCTCGACACGTTTAGCTTTTCTAAAGCCTGGCACCACACACTTTTTTTCTGTGTGTGTTGGGGGGGGGAGGGGAGGGGTGCTGGGGCTCCGGGTAATTTACCATCTCCGCTAAGCTGCTACATTCCTCCAGTTTTGGTGAAGCTAAGAGAGTTTTGGGAGATGTGGCGAGCAGTGCACCACGCCATGTCTTAGGAAAACTGAATGAAGACTGCAGGAGGACTTTGTTCTGGTTACTACATACTGGGCTTTGAACCATTTCAAAAAACTTAGCAGACTGGGGACTCTGGCTGGCTGGCTGGCTGGCCTGCTGGAGTTCCCACTAAGATCTCCACCGGGAGAAATGGGGGTTTCTGCCTCCTAAAGGGCTCCTGGTAAAGAGGACTTGCTACCTGCAAACGTAGAAAGAAATGAAATAAAGTCCCCGAAGAGTAACCTATAAATTGGCACTTGTGCCTATAAACCATAGGAGAAACTTGCTGTGCAAGACACTGTGAGACCCTCAGTATCACCAATTCACTTTTGCATACATGCTTTCACGCCCATGTACACTTTGCTTGTTGGTAGGTTTGTTTTTAACATTTTAGAAAGTATTTGCAGCCCGAAGCAAATCCCTCCAAAACAGTTTGCGTTCTCTCATCCAGAATCTTCCATTATGCCACAAACTTAAAATAGGCCTGATGAAACACGAATTCTTTCCAACTGCCTTATCGTGCAGGTGTCGGTTTTTCAAAAAAAGCAATTAATTATAGTTCTCTCTAACCTTTTAGGCCCAGAAATCAATGTCTTGCCATTAAGCTGCTCACAATGAGTAAATTACTTTGGTAAATAATAGAATTTCATTATTAATATAAATAAGAGGAATGTTTATGATACTTTATACGAGTCAATGTTTTATCTTGAGTTCGGGATGTTTTTATCTTTCTTCCAATATTATCTTTCCTTGCAAGAGCTGATCACCAAAATACTGTAATAAATGAATGGACTCTGAATGGGCCATGCCTGTGGTTACTTGAATCTTAAAAACACCACCCAAGGAAGAAAAACCCAACAGACACACACATCTCTCTGAAAACTAGAGCTTAGGAAAGAACCAGCACAGAAAAGCATTAGATTCTAATATTCCCCTTCCTCAAAATTATGTATCTAGGTAAATTATTTTTCTCATGGCAGTAATCTTCCTACAAATAATTTGAGACTTGTTGAATACCATTTAAGAGACAAGTAACATGTGTCATAATCTTGGTTTCATAAGAAACAGAAAAATTTCCCAGTTTAATGTAGGGGGTTCCTGGTATTACAGCTGAATTAAAATATGAACACTGCAGGACTGACCAAATAATCTTGTTTTCTTGAACTTGTTCTGAGGGAGTTATCCGTGTGGCTGTTTTGCATGGCTCTGGTTTTCTTTGTATACGCATGAACACACACACACGCACATGCACACGCACACACAACACATGCATGACACACAGAGCAGCAGCTCTGGCTGCTCTCAGCCTGAGTCTCTGCTTCTGGGCTCCCATGACTTGGAGCCCACAAACTTTTCTAGGTCCCGCTCTAGGTAGAAATCATCATGTTTGAGGTGCCAGCGTATGTCAAGGACACCAACTGCATTTAACTTTGGTTTGTTCGAGGTTTCACTGACCATATTTTCAGACCATTTCAAGACATGAGAAAAAGGTAACATGTTGAGTGAGGCGCATGTTGATTGAGGCGCCGTCTTCCAAAAAATTTAATAACCTTTATATATGTGAACAAAAAAAAGCCAACCCAAAACAAAACCAAAAAGCACACAAAACCACCCCAAACCCCAACAACTTGGTGTAGTGTGTGTCCTGTGTAGGGAGATGAATAGAGATTGCTGAATTCCTTGCAGAAAAGGTGGTGACTTTTGAAAGGTAACTTTGAGAGATGCCATGTACTCTCAGGGTCCACTATCTCCCCACTATTCCCAAATAAAAAAGCGTAGAGTGTAGAAGGCCCTCCTGTAAGTCAGACGCTGAGGAGGATTAGTTGTGTACTAATATTATTACAACATACTAAATCCTGTAACCCTATTACAAAATCTACCCTCTAGGCAGCTTCCCCCAAACTTATTGTTCAACCATGTAAAAACAGTGATAACCTAAAACCATTACCACCGAAGAAAAAGAGGGGGTGGGGAGAGGTGAGAAAGAGCCAGGAGGGGAGTGCTGGCCACCGGGCCCCTAACACTTTACTGCTTCTTAGGACAATGAACTAGCTTTGGGGGAGAAAGAATGGGAAGAAAAAAGAAAGAGGGAGGAAGGAAGAAAGAAAGAAAAAAGAAACTTGATTCAGTTACTTAATTAACTTACCTCAAAGCTCAAATAAACTTAAAAAAAAAAAAAAGTCCTAATAAATAATAATGGTAAGAGGTAGTGAACTCCTTTTATGCTATCGCTTTATGAGAAGCCTTAACTATTAAAAATTCCGGATTTAGAAGGCGACCGGAGAAAGGCAAGGATCTAGCAGGCATCATTTCTCCGCGAAGCCCGAGTCTTTCTTCTCCTTTTTTGAAAATGTATGAAATCGGTAAAAATGGACCAAAAAAAAAAAAAAAAAAAAACCAACCCCAAAACAAACAAACAAACCCAAACCCCAACAAAACAAAACAAAACCCGAAAAACTCTTTCTTCTCCGTTTGGTTTTTCCTACACCGACTGGGAACTTGAACAGTGTTCTGGGGTGGAAGGTCTCACAAGAAACTTTAGGAAAAGACGGGTGTGGGGGCGAGAAGCAGAAGAAGCCAGCCGAGAAAACCCGGAAAAATATTCGGAGCTCGTGCTGCGGCCTGGGGTAATTTCACCCCGATTTGCCTCGCGTCCCGGGATTTGCCTGGGGTGGCAAGCGGGATTCGGGGACTGAGAAATTGCAGCGACTCTGGGGTATGGCTTGAAGCTCGAAAAAGTACTGGGGCGGGGGGGGGGGGGGGGAGGCCGGCAAATATTGTAAACAGTTTTCTTAATCGGTCTCAGTTCTCCCCGGATTTCTAACAGGGACCCCCACGCCGGGAGTCCCGCTTCCCGACAGCCGGGGTGACGGCAGCGGGAGTCCCTTGGCTTCGGTGCCGGGGCTCTGCGCGGCTCCCCGCGCCCCAGGTCTACTGAGAAGCAGGCCTCTTGGGAAGGAGCCCGAGCACCTCGGGGCCCGGGCGGCCGCAGAGTTTGGTGGACAGAGGTGCCGACCTAAGGGCACGCCTCCGAGCCCTGTCGGGGTCCAGTCCCTCCTCCATACCCCCAGACGCAGCCCGAGGCTCGAGCATTCCGAGGGGCGCCCGGGGCCGCGGAGAGCCCGGCGGGGTTGCCCTGGTCCTCCCGCCGCCGAGAGGCGAGCACCGTGCCGGGGACCGACCCGGGCGCCGCTGCTGCGCCTCGGGCGCTGGGCCTGGCAGCGCGGAGGCCCCGAGAGTGAGCCACGTTCGGGGACGAGGAGGGATTCGAGGTGTGCTCCCTGCGGACCCCAAATCCCCAGCCGGGACCTCTCCTACTCTCGGCCTCGGCGCCCTCAAACAAACTTTGTTCCAGACTTGTTCATTCCCTTCGGGACCACGCAGTTGTCGCCTCCATCCGAGAAAGCGAGTGCCTCTGTTTCGGGAGGGGGGGGGTCCTCCTCTGGCCTGAGCGCCCCCCCACCCTACCCCCAGCCCTGGAGAAAGACCCTTAGGGTTCCTGGAAGTACAGGGTACCACGATCCTCAGCGGGCGCACACTCAATGTAAAGATTTCTCGGGGGCGGGGGGTGGGGTGCATGTACTGGGGGAAAAGATGCGGGAATAAACTTGCGTAGCCGGACCCCAACGCCGTTCCCCGTCAGCCTACACTGTGCCTCCGAAGCAACCAGCCGCGAAGAGCCCTCCCCACCCCTGCCCCGACCCCGGCGTGTCCGGCATCGGCGCCCCGACACAGGTCCCCGGCCTCCGGCAGCCCTGAGCCCCTAAAGGCACCCCACGCCCCTGCGCGGGCCCAGGTGGGGTGTGAGCGCTTGGGGGGGCGCGGCACAGGGGGCTCCCCCGCGCTGGGACTCAGCCCCGGGCACCCGGTAAACTTCCTTCCCGCAGGCAGCAGGGCCGGGGCGGCGGGGGCCGGCCGGGGGGCCCCCGGGCATCGAGCGGGGAAGCGCCAGGGGCCCCGCGCGGCCGACCTCCGCCCGCCCCTCGCCGACCGGCCGCCCGGGCCCCGGCCGCCGCTCCCCGGAAAAGCCGGGCCGGAGGAGCCGGGCCCGCGTGCCCGCTCCGCTCCCCCCGGGGGGACCCAGCAACTCCGGAAAGATCCTGCGGGGAGAAGTGTTTGCTCTCCCCGGGCCGGGGGGGGGGGGGGGGCGAGGGGGAGCCCGGTGCAGGCAAGTTGGAAATTAAAAGAAAAAAAAAAAAGAAAGAAAGAAAGAAAGAAAAGAAAAGAAAAGAAAGGAAAGGAATGAAGGAAGGAAAGGAGGAATCCGCCGAGTGGGCAAGGCGAGCGGGGACGCGGCGGCGGCGGCCGGGGCGGTGGGCGCGGGGGCCAGCCGCGTGTGCGTGGGTCCGGGTGTGCGTGAGTGTGAGTGCGAGTGCGTGTGTGTGCGTGTGTGTGTCCGCGGCGCGGGCCGGAGCACTCACCATCTCGCCGGGGGAGCGAGGCCACTTCGGGGTCGGATTGGAAATGCTGAGGCTTCGCTTGCTTCCTCCGCGACATGCTGGCTCAAACATCAGCTGGGGCAGAATAAAAAATTACTAAAAAAAAATCTTCTCAAAATTACGGAAATCGAGCGGCGGCGGCGGCGGCGGCTCCCCCCGCCCGCCGGCCCGCCCGCCCCCTCCCCGGCTCCCCGGCCCCGGGCGCAGCGCGCATGTGTCCTGCTATAATTATGATTATCAATAATGCATTGCGATTAATCATAGAGGGGCTCTTTGAAAGGCGATTGGCACCGGGCCAGCGCTATTCAAACCCGCTCGCCTTAATCAATTAGTTCGTGATTTGCTGCAGACCCCTGTCTCTCCGCGCGCTGGCCCAATAAGCCGGCCGCGGGGCTGGCTCTGCGCGCCGCGCCGCCCGACACTGGGTTAACCCTCTTCGCGACCGCCCGGGACTCCGCGGCCCGGCCGCCGCGGGCCTTCCTCCTCGCCTCTGCGCGCCCGGCGCCCCGGCCTGCGCCCCCCCGCCCCCGCCCCCCCCCCATCGCAGGCTGGGCCGACCCGAATTAGCATGCCCTCCCCGGAATTAAGCCTCCCGGGTGGGGGGCGGGGGGTGGGGCCGGGCGGCGGGGGCTGGAGACCCGGGCTGCGGGCGCGCGGCGAACTTCCCAACTCCGGCGCTAGGCGCGCCGGCCCGCGGGGGGAGGGAGTCCCGTGGCGGGATTTGGGCGGGGGGGGGGGAGAGGAAGTCCCGTTTCGTGAGTGTTTCTTCGTTTCTTTAAGAGCTACCAGAAAGCAGCCCACCCCCACCCCATAAAAAAAAAAAAAATAAGCGAGTGGGGAAGAGCCAGCCCCACGCCGGTCCGCCTCCCGCCCGCGGCCCGGCCTCCCTCCCGCTGGCCGCCTGGCTCGGCGCTCCTTCGCCCCGAGTTCTCCATCCCCTGGATCGCGGGCTCGCGGGGGCGCGGAGAAGAGGATCGAGGAAAGGTTTGGGAACGTGATGGGTTTGGGGCTTTTGGAGGGGGGAGGGGCGACTCTCCCGCCACCCGGATCCTTCTCAAAGGGCCCCGATCTCCCAGCCCCTCGGTGCTCCCTCGCTCCCTTTCTCTACCTCGGACATTCCCAGGACAATTAGGGCTGAAGTTTTCGGGAGAAGCAGCCCCGAGCCCGTGGGATAAGGGGCGGCCCGGCTCCGCCCAGGACCCCTCCCGGACCTCCCCCCCGGCTGCCCCGGTTGGCTGCAGGGCGCGTCACTCCGCGGGGAGGCGGCGGCGGCGGTGGCGCCGCCGAGCCCGGGGCGGGCGGAGAGCAGGGACCGGCCTGGGATCCGAGTTCAGCTCCAGCCGGGGGGAGGGGAGGGGCCGCCGCTTACCCTGGACGCTGCAGCCCGCCCCTGGCCTCGGGAGGCGCGGCCCAGGCCAGCTCGGCCGTGGGCGAAGCCAGTCCCCGGGACCCCGGGCTCCGCACCCTGGGGGGAGGGGGCCGCGCCCCAGGCTCCTAGTAACCAGGTGGCCACGCCGAGCCGTGGGAGTGGGGGGGGGGGTGCGTGGGGGGGGCCTCCCGGTCCGCAACTGTCTGGCCCGATGGAAGCTCGCCTCCATCTCTCCGGCACTTGCCGAGCGCGGCACCCAAACTTTTCGCACTAGCTCCGTCTCCCCAGGCTGAGATGCAGCCTCCCTACCCGCGCCCCGGGGTCCGGAATCGGGAGCGTGGGGCCCGCACCCCCTCCGCCGGGCTCCGGCGCCCGCGAACCTGAGGCTCAGTCCTCGGCTCAGCCTAGCTCTCTGCCCTCGCGCCTCGGGGTCTGCTCGCTCCAAGGCTCCCGAAGTCCTGCGCCCGAAGGACAAACTAAACTTCGCTCGAGTAATGGGGGAGGCGGGGGGTGCAGATACACAATCCCTGCCCTATCTCGCTATCGGGAGAAGAGAGGGCTCATAAGGACGCCCCAATTCGGGAGCGCCCTTGAGTCTGGAGAGCACCACAGTCGGTTCGCGCGAAGTGGGCACCAATCTTTCCAGTAGTTTCGGGTGCTTCGGACCTTACCGCTCTCCCCCAAATGACTCTTCTCTCTTAGCTTCGTTGATCTTCAGTCTTTTTTTTTTTTTTTTTTAATTATAAATCTTTTGTGTGCGGGTGCGGGTGGATGTTTCTGTTTTCCTCCCGGCGACTTTTTTTTTTTTTTTTCATGTTGTAACTTCTCTCTTTCTTTATTCTTGTTCGCCCTTTCTTCACCTTTTCTCCCTCTTATTTTTCTTCTCTTCTGCCCTCGCTCGGTCCTTCCCCCGCCCCCCCCCCCACACTCCCTCTCTCCACCTCGCTCTCCCTTTCTCCCCAGGTCCTGTTGGTTACAGTAGATTTTGATAAAAAGACGAACGAAGCTATCAGTGGGGCTGATGTTGAAGAATGAAGATAATAATGTTTCCATAGGTGGTGCTTCAAATGCCATTATTTCTCACTGAATATTTAAAGAGATCCCTCGGCAAAGATGGATCTGCGTGCTCCTGGGGTGCGAGCCGCTCGCTTCTCCCAGACCCCCGGGAAAGTGTACAGTTACACGTGCCAATCCCGCACCGCCCCCCCCCCCACCCTTGCAAACTGTGGTCCTCGCACACAGCAGCCCGCACCATCCCAGGTACACCAACGTGCCCGTACATATATGCACTTGCACACTCGTTTCTCTGACTGTGCCTGCACTTGGAGCCGCCCGCATCCGTCTCTAACTCTCTTGGCTTCTTGAGAGTCCGGGCCTCCGGGTCACCGCGTGCTGTCAGGATCCAAGCCGAGCTGGCGATCCCGCAAACCCCTCTTCGCGGTGCGCGCCGCGTGCGCCCCGGGAAGCTCTCGGAACAGCTTCACACGTGTTCGTTACTTGCTGCGTTATTAAGATGGGGGGGGGGGCAGAAAAGCCTTCCCTCCCCCCAAAACACCAAAACAAACAACCAAACGAAATGCACACGCAAAAGCAGCTTCGCGATGTCTAAATTAAAAATGGGCGAGCGGAGACCAATTAATTGGGGGGATCCAAACTTTAACAACTTTTTTCGTTCTTTTGCGTCCTCGACGGTGGAGAGGCGGGCGTCTCGCTCCGTGCGCGGCGTCCCCCGCTAATTTCTTGTTTGTTTTCTTTCCCTCGGTGGCCGGGAGAGAGGAGAGGAGAGGGGAGGTGGAGGAGGGGGGATGGGAGGAGGGGGATGGTCGGAATGGCGGGGAGAGGAGAATTGGTCTTTATTGTTGATGGCAATACATCAATTACGGGCCATTGTCTGGGGCCCAAGTTCCGCGGTTCGCTGACGCGGGCCCTGCGATGTCAGGGCGCGGGTGAGGCTTCGCGTGCCGCGAGGCAAAGAAATAATTAAATTAATAAAAACGGAGACAGAGCGGGGGGTTGGTTTTTACTTTTGAGCGCGGGTCGAAAGAAGGCAGCGAGTGCGAACGAGGTGCTACAGCGGGAGCCGGTCCCCAAGCCTCGCTCACCCCAGTGACCTGCGCGCTCTGTAGGGGGTCGCGCCGGCCGGGGCCAGGGTGGGGCAGCTGCTGGGGGAGCCAGGCTGACGCGGGTCGGACTTGCCCTTTCCACAAGAGGGCCTGGTACTCAGGGGCTGATCTGAGCCGGGGAATGGGGGTGGCCCGAAGGGAGGCTGCAGCTGCGCCAGGGTCGTGACCTCGTGGGCCAACAAGAACCGCACCCGGGGGAGGCGCTTGGCGAGTTTTGCAAACTCACATTTGGGGGCTTGATGTCTGTGTTTCTACTAATGCGTCTCCTCGGTTTTCCCAGACCCAGAGGGCCTCGGTGGGTTGGCAGACCGAAGGGCTGTGCCCCAAGGCCGCGGGCCACGACCGAGTTCCCAGCGAACGGGTTTCCGAGCCTCTCTCTGCTTCCTCCCAGATCCTGGGAAGGGGAGAGGGTGTTGGGCCTCCCCTTTCCAAGGCCTGCCTCTCCCACCTGCAAACCTATCTTATGCTGGCCCAGTCTGACCCCAGATTTGGGATGGAGCCTGGAGTGAGGCCTGGCCTGGGCCCGGGACCCTCCTTCTCTTGCCGCTGTCGCTGGTTGGGCACCCCAGAACTGAAGGACGCCCCCACGCGCCCTGGCCGCGCCCCTGCTTCCTCGGCCCCAGGCCCCAGGCCCCGCGGGCTCCCGGCCCGAGGCTAGGAGGGCAGGAGAGGAGGTTTCGTTTTCTTGTGTCAAGCAAAAAACGGCGAAAAGGCGGCAGCGGTGCCCCGGGGGTGGGGGTGGAGGCGCATCGATGGTATCAACATTATTGATGGGGAAATGTTTAGGGCAGGGGCCCGGAGATCAGGTTCCCAGTCCCTCCTCTACCCGGAGGTGGGAGGGACGGAGTAGGGGCCGCGGGGCGGCGGCGGAGGCGGCGGTGCTGGTGCTGGTGCTGGTGCTGGTGCTGGTGCTGGTGCTGGTGCTGTGTGTGTTGGGATGGGGACGCTTGGACGCACCCGCATTAACCACTCCTGGGGCTTATCTGTATTTTTCTGATCTGAAAGTTTGGGAAGGAAGGGGGGCCAGAGAGAGAAAAGGATTGACTCGGCTAGTTACTAGCCCTTAGAACTCTTGGCTAGGGCTGGGGCTGGAGGGGCGGAAGGAGAGAGCCTTAAAACTGACCCAAAGCACAGACCAAGTTTGGAAACCCCACCGGCGGCTCGGTTACTTTCCACGCCCCGGGGCTTCGCTTCCCCAGGAGTTTCGGAAACTCCTTCCTCGCCCGAACCGCGGGCGCCCAAAGCCTCCACCTCGCCTCGGCCACGGGAGAGGCTTCGAACCTGGGGCCTCGGGGAGCGGGCTGGGCGGGGGGGTGCCCCGGTCCCCGCGGAGTCGAAGCCGTGCGCGCCGGGCGCGCTCGCTCCCCAGCAGCCAAGTCGCGGCGGCGAAAAGGCGCACTTTCAGGGGGACTCCCGCCGCCCACAGCCAAGGGCTATCTCCAGACCGGCGCCGGGTGCCGCGCGGGGACCAGGCGCCCCGGCGCCGACTCCGGCGGGAAAGTGAGCCGTGGCGAGCGGAGGGCGGGCTTGGTCACCACCCGCACGCCTCCCGGCCCGAGGTCCCGTGCAGCCTGCCCGCGGCAAACTTCCTCTTCCATCTCTTGCAGGGCCATCCGCACGGCAGCATTTAGAAGCTGACTTCGCTGGCGACTGCAAGTGCCTGCGATTTTTGCTTCCCGTCCACATTCGGCGTCTTGCACTTAAATTCGCTGCGCCCCGCATGCAACAGTGCCTCGCTAAGGGGTCTCTGGGTACAAAATTCCTCCCAAAGGAAATGTCTCGAGGTACAGAAAGTGGAAAAGATTAATCGAATTTATAAAAAAGAAAACCTTTGCTTCCTTTGGGTTAAAATCCCATTGCGGTTTTTCTCAGCGTGGAAAAAAAAAAATATCATCCTGCAACAGAGTGTAGCTAATTCCTGGAACCTAGTAGTAGGATGTTCAGAAAGCCCAGCAGGGCTCGCAGATTCTCATCTTTGAGCTCAAGAGGTAGGACCTTTGGATCCAGTGAAAAACGATGAGTTCTTCTGTCATCTGCTGGGATTGGGTGTGAGATCTGTGGAGCCCTGGACTCTGTGTGCTTTTGGGGGTGTGCCTGGGGGGTCTGCCAGGAAACTCATTTTCATTCATATAGGAGATCCTTTCAAATGACCTCCCAGTGGGAACTCCTAGATAAACTCATGGAGCAAATCTCTTACAACCAACCCTAGAGAAAAAAAAAAAAAGATACTCCACCACTTTCTCTAGAACAACATCCCTCTTTAAAGAAGAGAGCAACAATTTGCAAAGAGATGTGCATCTTGTTTTACAAAAAGCTTGTGTGCCTGGAGACCTTGCCTGGGGGTGGCCAGGGTTCCAGGAGGAAAGCACCTTTTGGTTTCTGTTTGGTAGAAGTCCGATGGCCAGCTCTGGTTGCAGAACCATCCTGGGGGCCTGGCTCTTGCCTGCCTAGCGGCCTTGCTCCCAAGGCCCATCATTCACATTACTAGGAATTTACAAACTGCACAGATGTCAGCTGAGCTCGGACTTCATAGGGGATATTTCTCTGGGTTTCTCTCTGCTGAGAAAGAGCTCTCTGAGAAGGAGAGAAGTGTTCCTTCTCCTCGGAGCTTGCAGCTTGAGTCAGAGTTGTGGCTGTATCTTGGCCCCACAACCAACTTCAGTTTGTCAATGGTGCGCAGTTGACACCTGCATCCTTTTGGGGCCATATGTGGGATGAGTACAAAGGGGTGGGGCCGGTGAGGCGAGTGGACAGCCCACCCAACTCTTCCTTCCCTTTTTCCAGCTCAGTGAAGTTTCTTAAGTATCGTACTATAATTTCTTTCTCTCACTTTTACTCCTCCTCTCTCTGGCCACAGCAACAGCACGGTTCTCGCTGACTTAATCCCCAGTTTAAGGTGGGGTTTTAAATTTAAGAGACTCCCGTTTCCCAATTCTAAACCTGTGTCTCCCAGCTTTCTGGTGCCTTCCCCAAACAGGAGCAATTATCTCTTAAATCATAATCCTGAAACCATCAACACCTACCCGCTGGGATCAGGAACTAGCTCCACCTTTTTCTCCCTCTTCCCCACTTAAAATTCTCATTCTGCCCTGGCCTCCGCTCTTTCATCCCGAGTACCCCCCCCCCACCGCCCCCCCCCCCCCCCCCGACTCTCCTGACCTATTTTGTAGTAAAACTCAGTCCCCGAGAAGCTTTGCTCAGAGAACCTTTGCTCGGGCTCTACCAGATGCAACTTTTACTTAGAACTTGGCTCAGGACTTGCTGTGGCCTTCGCTCAGGGACCAAAGACAGGAAGATGATAGCGCATCTCCTTCTCCCACTTAAACAAAATGATTCCAGGGGAGTTGAGGGGAGGCCCTCATTTCCAGGTTTGTTTTTATTTTCTCTCTCTATCCCGGACCCCACAGCACTTTCCTTTTGGGAGAACAGTGCTGAGAAAGCTGGCCTCTAGTCCCAGCCTCCTTGACAGGTGTCTCTTCTGCTGATCTCAAGTGACTGTCCCTGGCCAGCTTTATTCACACGCCCTACCTGGGCCTTAGATACAGGGGTTCACATCCTGGCTGTCACTGAACCGCATCCTGGGAACACCATCCGAGGTGTACACCCATGGATTGGGTAGTAGCCTGGTCAAATTAATATCCCTGCACTCCCGTTTCCTGCTGCGTGAAATGCAGCTGATGGAGAGGAAGCACAGTGCTTCAGAGCATCCAACAAGGAGTCAACTCTCCTTCGAACAGCGTGACCTCCATATACCTCCGGCAGCTCCTTCATCTGTTCCATGGAGATAATAATAGTCCTTATTTCATAGGGCTCTTGAGGGTTAAAAGAGTTAATATGTATGAGGAGTTTAGAATAGTGGCTGGCATATAATTAGCATAATATAAGTGTTAACTATTATTGTTATCACCCCACAGGTTGTTAGGATCAAATGCGGGAAGATGGTTAAAATATCATTCCCCGTTCACTCATCCATCCCTCTATCCATTTATTCATTCACCCTGTAGAGTAACATGCTAGGCGTGGGGGGATACCACGGAAACACTGCTGTTCCTGTCCTTGCTTATGGGCGGTTAATCAAAGGGTTTATTTTCTGGGAGTGTGGTATTGCTTGGCTCAGTGTTGGGGGGTGAGTGGAACAGCCTAGGAGCAAGGGTAAAAACGGTGCTTGGTTTCACGGCATTTCTAACATTTTAAAAATTTTTTGATTTTTCTAACATTTTTGTAGGAAGTCCCGACTAATACAGAAAATTGAAACTAGAGCAGGTTGTGTATGAGCCCAAGCCTAATTGTGCATGTGGGCCAGGGACAGATCATCTGCCTGCTTCTGGAAGGTTCCTGAGCACTGGTGCCATGCAAATGGTCTGCTGCTTAGATGCCAGCCTGTATTCACCTCGTTGTTTTATTTGGCTCACATATGTGTATTTTGACTGTGTGGACTCCTCTGAATTGAGCAGAAAACAAAACAACAATAAAACAGGTGCTGTTTTTCTTTGGGCCCCTTGAAAGGTATAAACCATGCGTAGTGTTTACTTAGGCCTCCTGTTGCTGGCTCTTTTCCTTTCCATTTTTGTCAGATTATAAAAATTGAGCGTGGTCATAGTAACAGAGCACTCTGTAGCCAAATCTATTGGTTGGGGTGGGAAATCCTGTCAGCCTGTCCTGCCCTCCCAGGTGTGTGTCTGTCGGGTCTGGATGCAGACCGTCTAGCGGCTGCTGTGCCCACCTTGTGATGAGTATTATGACCAGGTTGTGATCAAAGGTAATTTCCCATTTACCGTCAGAATGCAGCGTGCTCTTGTGAACACCCCTCCCCTCTGCTTTGAGATGAAAACGCTTTGTATGGTTAAGATCTGGAAGAAGAATGAAAGTCTGAGCAAGAAATTCCCCTTCGCGGTGGTGGTGTTCTGTTAAATGGGAGACGATCCCACGGATATGTTTGCGGGATCCTAATGGTGTCTTTGGGAAGCTTCTGGTGGCAAATGTGGACAGTCACAGATGTCAGCAAGTGGAGGCCGAGGTTTCTTTTTTCTCTGGCGTGGAGGGAACAGACTCGATTTAATCTGTCACTTGATGTCCTTTACCTCAAAAATAGTGCCTGGGGGCCCTCGGGGGCTTTATTTAGAGGCTCTTAGGAGCTTGGCAGTATGTAAATTATGCGTGAGTGTCCTTCATAGTTCCCGGTGGTCACAATCAGGGATTTAAACATGATTTAGCATTTCAGATGATTTGTAGGCACGATGGAGCCAGCCAGGGCAGTGGGGAGAGCCCAGGCTGGTTTTCTCACCAGTGCATTAAGTAGGTTTCCAAGTCCTGGCTGCTCCTTCCGTTCTCTTTCTGGCCTCTGAGTTGATCTATGAGTAGCTCCCAGTGTTGGTAGGTGGGCTCCCAAAAGTCATTACTAGATCAAGCAGTTCGGAGATTTTTCACAACAAAAGGTCTTATAACTTTAAAACAATGCAGCACAGTCTATAGTGACCTTTTGCCTGCTCATTCACTCATTCATTCATTCATTCCATTAGCCAACACTTACTGAGCACCTACTGTATGCCAGTCAGTATTTTGGGCATGGAAGATATAATTGTGAAAAGATGGAGGTCTCTCTGGTTTTCTGGAGTCTACATTCTATTTTTTTAAGATTTTATTTTTTTTATTTTTTAAGGTTTTATTTATTTGAGAGAGGGGGAGGGAGAGAGCACAAGCAGGGGGAGTGGCAGGCAGAGGGAGAGGGAGAAGCAGACTCCCTGTTGAGCAGGGAGCCTGATGTGGTGTTGGTTCCAAGACCCTGAGATCATGACCTGAGCTGAAGGCAGATGCTTAACCTACTGAGCCACCCAGGTGCCCCTGGAGTCCACAGTCTAATGAAGGGGATATATATATATATACACACATACACAGAGAAAGAGAGAGAGAGGGAGAGGGACTCAATACATTCAGAGAATGGTGAGTACTTTAGAGAATGTAACACTGTGTGATGTGATGGAGAATGACTGGGTGGAAACATGGGGGGAACAGGAGGAAAGTTCAGGAAGGCCTGGGGGGAAGTGACCTTCACACTGAGATGAGAATGAGGGGAGGGTGTCAGCCATGCCACAATTTGGGGACACAAGCATTCTGGGCCAAGGGAAGAGCAATTGCAAAGGTCCTGAGGAGGGAGTGGGCTCAGGAAAGTGTGGTCCTTATTCTTCTTCTCCTCTCCTCATTATTCTACTTTCAGGAGGAATTGAGAAATTAAATATCTTTTTTTTTTTTTTTTTAAGAAAAATTGGTTTTTCTAGTGGAATGGATAAAACAAGTTGTGGCATATGGAATACTACTCGGCCATGAAAAGGAACTAAGTGCTGATAGTTGCGGTGATGTGGATGAATTTCAAAAGTATCTTGCTGTGTGAAGGAAAGCAGAAACAAAAGTGCACACAAGGCATTGTTCAATCTATGGAATGTTCTAGAAAGTGCAAACTCATCTATGGTGAGTTTGAGAGAGCAAGTCTGTGGTGTAATGGTTGCCTGGGGACAAAGGGGGAGGGAAGGAGAGATTGTTGAGGGGCCCGGGGAAAGTCATGGTGGTCATAGTTATGTTTGTTATCTTAACTGTAGTGATAGTTTCACAGTGACAGACACATTTCAAAATGGATCCGATTGTATACCTCACGTGTGTGTGGGGTCAGGATACTTCAATCATAGCTCCACAATGTTGAAAAATTAGATATCTCATTTTGGAAAATGTGGGAAGTGGGTGTTAGAGATAAGGAATTCATTCATTCATTCACTCATTTTAGAGATAAGGAATTTAAAGAGAAAATGGAAGTTGCCACTATCATATCTAAACACTCCAACCCTAAGTATTCTTTGGGCCTTGGTCACATTTGATCTGGGAACAAGTATTGGCTGGGGTGGGTGTGGTACTAGGGTTGGCACTGAACCACCTACCTTGACCCTGGAAAAAGCATTAAGTTTTCCTTGTGTTTTTGAGTAGTAGTGACTTTTTCTATTATTCTACCCAGAAGCCAAAAGTCTTTTGAATGCCAGGTGCTAATCTAGTCTTGGAATTAGAGCCCCTATGGGTGTTGAGAGAGAAGTTTCCAGCCCCCAGCAGCTGATGCATCCAGATGGAGTTCAGGGTCTGAAGCTAGACCAATACTGTTCACACCAACTTACAGTTTACTGACGAAGGATTAATTTGAAATGCCATAGACCAGTTGTCATCTGAAGGACCATCTTTAGTGAGGAACAAGGGTTTTTGTTGTTGTTGTTGTTGTTTTCCCAATCTGTCATGGATCAATACTTTTTTTCAAATATCATACTAGAAAATATGAATAATATCCCCAGAAAAAGTTCTGAGGAGAAAAACAGAATAGAAAACAGAATTGCACAAAATAAGCTCAAAATTGTATTGCAGATTCGGTGAACATAAATTATTCTGGTAAACTGTCAAAGTAGTTTCTTTTTGTTTGTTTTTTAAAGATTTTTCTTATTTATTTGAGAGAGTGAACAAGTTGGAAGGTGTGAGGGGTAGAGGGAGAGGGAGGAGCAGACTCGCCGCTGAGCAGGGAGCCTGACAGTGGGGCTCAATTGCAGGACCCTGAGGTCATGACCTGAGCTGAAGGCAGATACTTAACCTTCTGAGCCACCCAGGGACACTGTCAAAGTAGTTTCTAAATGCTTGCAGTTCTCTAGTTCTGGTGTTGCAGACTGACAGCAAACCAGACCAAGCACTAGCCCGTGGACCACAGTTGGAGTAGCCTTGGGGTACTTCAGAACCTCACAGCCACAAGGTGGGTGATGGCATGTGACGTATTTGTTCCTCTTATTGCGCAGGGACCCAGGGTGGCCAGAACCCCCAGGACCACTTACCTCTGGTCATAAGGAGCTTCTCCATTTTATCACCTGGGGACACACAGATGTCACAGTTGTCTATGCTGGGAAAAGCTAGGCAGTTCCATAGACCAGCAGTTCTCACACTTCAGTGAGCAAAACAGTTGGGAGGGCAAGGATCTGTGAAAAATGCACGCTTGTGAACCGCAGCTCTAAAGATTCTAATTCAGTATCTGCACAGTGAGGGCCAGGAGTCTGCGTTTTCACCAATACCCTAGTTACGCCGTAGTTGACTTTAATATGTGTATTCCAGAGATCTCCTTTTGAGAAGCGCTTATGCAGGCAGTGGAGGTGGGTCAGTGGTGGGGATTTCTCTGTCGACACGTGCTTAAATCTCTCTACAAGCTGAATCAAGGACCGATAATTAAGCTGAAAGATGCTTCCATCAGGGTTCTTAGCTTCAGCAAGAGACACTCAGGAGGGCAAGCAAATCAGGCTCAGCCTGTCTAGGTTTGGTCTCCAGGGCAGCACCTAAGGAGACATGACTATTGCCACTGGAAGCCGTCCCAGTGCTGACCCCATAGAAACCGGGCACCACAGAAACTTCTGGGCATTGGCTATCATTCCCACTCCCATGACATCTTCAGCAGCCTGGACTCTTTATGGGCCCTGGCTCCTGAGTCAAAGTCTTCGGCGGGGCATTGGGTGGCTGCTTCAGAGTCACAAGGGAGGCTGGGAACATAGATGTCCAGCATTTTTAGCTTCTGTCTCAGAGAAGTCTAAGGCTCATGTAGTGGGGATTTCCCTGAGCTAGGAGAGCCTGAAGAATGACAGGTGTCTCTGTGACTTGTATAGCTCATCCCCCTTCTGAGACGTTACAGAGATCTTTTAATTTTTCTGAGCATCACTGAAGGCCCACAGGAAAGGTGCCAAGGATGGTGGCAAGCTTACTTCAAGCATCTAGGGCGACAGCTGCCCTTTTGTTGAGCTCCATCCTCTGCATTGGAATGGAGCTCTGCCTCTTTCAAACGCCTAGCAGCTCAACCTAATGTGTTGGAGAATCCCTAAGACTCATCAGGCACCAGCAGCCCATAGCCACCAGCAACAACACCCCCCCCCCGCCCGCTGCCCCCGGCCGAATGTTCTTGGAGCAAAGGGATGGAGAAGAGAGCTGCCATTTGTTGCATACTTGCCAGGACTCAGGCTTGGGGCTGAGCACAGTACCCACATTAATGAGCTTCATGAATTCCCCCAGGAACTTTGTAAAGAAGTGTCTATGTTTCCCATTTTATAGATGAGAAAACTGAGGCTCTGGAGTCATTTCCCTGGAATCACAGAGGTTTGGGGCTGTTGGGGACCTGCAACCAGGTCTCGGATAGCTTTATGAGAAGACAAAACAAACTAAGCCAAATGGAACTAAGGGACAAGAAAGTTTTTGAGTTTTAGGAAGGCCAGGTGAGGTGGGGACTCGGGGCAGGAGTTTGGAGTCGGCCCCATGGACACAATCAGAACTTCCTTTTTTGATTTCAGATGACAGGAAGATATAGTTTGAGGGTGCAGATTCATTAAAATCTCCAGAGCTGTGGTTGCTTTGTATTTTTTTATGGATGGTCTTTAAATGCCTTTGATTTAGAACTGATGGAGCTGATGGAGCGCTTTGAGCAAAAAATTTACCCCCGTGCATTAAACTGTCTCTAATTCTAGACGGGTTCACGTTGGAAGCCAGCAGTCAGGCTGAGTGACCCCACCCAGACCCTGATCCTGCCTTTAGTATGATTCAGTAGTTAAAACAGGCAGAAACTTCTGTTTCTTCTTTTTGCCCTGATGATTGTAGTGGAAACGTAGTACGGGTGTAGAGGAAAGAGCCAAGACTGAGGAAAAGGATGTTGGAATTAAAACCCTCGCTCTGGTTATTAGTAGCAGGATTTCCCTCCAGGCTCTTTTTTTCCCCCACTCCAGGCTCTTAAGCTGGTGGGGCTTTATTATCTTTCTATGTAAATCCAGTGACTTCATCTGTATAGTCACCTGCCTGGGGCAGGGGTGGTGGTGAGAGGCCCTGACTGTTGGCATCACAAGGGCAGGACACATGGTAGGTGTTCAGTAAATACTTGTGGAACGAAAGGATCTAGGGAGAGCCTGGCTGTTGTCTTGCATCTGTGCACGCTCTAAAATGCTGACAGGTGCTAGCAGGCTTATACTCTGGTGCCAGAGTAGCATCTCAAACTTCGGTGCACTCAGAAATAATCAGAGGGAACTTGTGAGCGTGCAGATTTGGAATTGCAAGGTGAGGAGTGGGGCCCGGGAGTCTAGATTTCTCCCAGGCTGCCAGGTGACGCAGATGCTGCTGGTCATGGACCATTTTGTGTATTGAGGGTGTAAATGAGGGACGAGCAAAGGACAAACTCCTGCAAGGTGGGAGTGGGGTGACAGAAAGGGGTCCACTGGGCCAGCGAGCTTCCAATAGGAGCATGGCTCAATTGCCCAGTTCCTCCTGTATCCAGAAATGTGCCTGGTTGGGCACCATGCCTGTGAAGGAACAAAAAGCACATACCCTTTTGCTCCTGCGAGTTATGAGTGTGGCCTGGTCATGGTATCTCATGTTTGCCATATTTGGTGAAAATGTGGCTCTGGCTGCCTGTTATTCTGAGTCACCGGCGCGTGGCACTAGCATTAATAACTACTAATACTTGTTAGACACGGTGCGCGTTGAGCAGCTGGCACATGCTTGGCACACACTAGGCCGTCCAGGAAAGGTAGCTGGTGATGATGATGATTGTTTTATGAAATGTTTTCACATCTCCCTGTGAGTTCTCTTGCAGCTCGATGACATGGGCATTAGTTGTGTGGGTTCTGGAACGTTCATCTCCAGATCCTGGATGTCCAGTATCTGGGCTTATTCACACCTCTGCACCTTTGCTAAGAAGCAGCGTTTCCTCCTGGGGGCAATTTAGCGACAGCTGGGACATTTTTGGTTGTCGTGGTTAGGGTGTGTTCCTGGCACCTAAGGGGTGGAGATGCTGCTAAAACAATGCAGAGAACAGTCTCCACAGTAAATAGTCCCAGAGTTCAAGATGTCATAACACTGAGGTTCAGGAAACCCTAGTTCAAATGGTGCCTCTTCCAGAGAACACTTTCTGCAGTTCCACCTGTGACTATTCTATAGGTTTCTAAGCTGACCATGGAGCAGGAAAAAAAATCTCATCTCATGTTATTTTCCTAACTCTCAAGGCTGCTAGCCTCTTAGTGTTGTGGGTTCAAATCCAGACCAGCGAGAGCTTCCCTGCCGTCCCCACCCCTAGCCCTGTGCCTTGTACAGTAAGGGTCTTATGGGTCGGGTGATTCAGTTTTCCCATTCTGGTGGAGCAAGGAAGGGAGCAAAGGGCCCCGGCGGGTGGGTGCCTGTGCCATCTACTTCAGAACTGGGCCCTGCAGCTCTTGGGCCACTGCCTGCCTCTCTCTGGTGGAGATAGACAAGAGAAGCCTGCTGGGGAGAGGAAGCCGAATGCAACATCCAGACTTGGCTCCCCACCTCCCCATACTCCCCAAAGACAGAAGAAGAAGGGGAAGAAAAAAGCATGCTAGACAACTCGTTTGGCAGGATAATGCCTTTTCCTCTCCAAAATGCGAGGAACGCCTAATGAGGTGTGGCCTCTCTGGAGTAATTGAAGTTGGAATGCTTCTCGCCAGTGCGTGGGTCTCTGCAACACCTCCCTTCCAGCCAGGGCTGCCCCCCACCCTCCGGCAGCGATCCCCGGGGGCTCTGCTCTCCTGACACGACACGAGGGAATAAAACTGGGGGATCCTTGGGGATGGCCCGGCCAGCACCAGGGAACCCTGGGAAAGGCTGCCTCACAGCACAAGGAAATGTCGATTGGAAAGTGAGAGGGCAGGTGCCAGGCCGGCGGCATGTCGCGTCCTGGAAGTGGTTTCCTTGCTGCAAGCTTGTGCTGGGGATGTTTATCAGAGGCGGAGACAGGCCCCACAATGGGACAGGCCTTGATTCTGTCTCTGGCAGCCTTTTACTGCTAGTGATAGGTGCCATCAGTGTCTGGCTTGAGAAATGACCATGCTGCAGGCACCTCCATCCGTGCAGCGTATTGATCGGCTGTGTCCCACCTCCCTGGAGTGAGGGAAGAGAAGTGAAAAAGTCTGAGGGGCTGCAGGACCGCCGGGCAGTGTGGGACTGGGGGCTGCAGCTGCCCCCGTGGTGACAGCGTACATGATGGTCCTCGTGGCTTCTCCCCTGCCATCACCATTCTGTGCTCCCCCGGGGACGAGTCAGATCTGCATGCACAGTGACCTTTCAGAAAGGCACATGCCTCTTTGGATTTGTTTTCTTCATCAAAGTGCTGTGGCTGTGGTTCATTTTTTCACCATTGACACATTGGGCCTGAAAACAATTAATGTGGGGCGGAACACCTGAGAAACCCATTCGTAAATAATCCTTTCTTGGGGGGCCCCAGCATTGGGGAGCTAGGGGAGATTTCTACACCTGAAGCCTGCAGGCCAAACTCAAGAGAAGGGTGTGTACCCAACCCTCTGACTTTGCATGTGGGACTAAACAGCTTATTGCCCTAAGCCCCAAGGAAACTTTTTTTTTTTTTTTTAAAGATTTTGTTTATTCATGAGAGACAGAGAGGGAGGCAGAGACACAGGCAGAGGGGGAGAAGCAGGCTCCCTGTGTGGGGGGGTATAATACGGGACTCGATCCCAGGACCACGGGATCATACCTTGAGCTGAAGGCAGATGCTCAACCACTGAGCCAACCAGGGGCCCCCAGAGGGGACATTTTTATGGCATGTTCATTAAGAGTTCATGATATAGAAGAGACAGGATATGCCACCAACCCCAACCAGGGCATGAGACCCATCTTCTGAGTAAACACATGAAGGCACTTGAGCGAAAGTTCTGTCTGTGGCCGTTGAGCCTACAGAGAAAAGGTCTGTTGGGAATAAGGCCGGCTGAAAGGAGTCAGCACGTGGGAGTGTGTGCGGTGGGGAGAGGGGCCTTCCTGGCAGTCTGGCTGGGGTACAGATGACGCCTAGGCCAAGCCACTCAGTTTCTGTAAGTCTCAGTGTGTTAGTGGCAATAACAGGACCTGGCCTCTGAGATTGTTGGATGGGGACAATGGACTAACGTATGTAAAATGTATAGCCCGTCTCAGGGGTTTCATGATGGCCCCATAAATGTTAGGAGGAAGAAGATGCTGTTGGTGGTGACATAGATGGCCACGATCACTTGGTGTCTGCAGCGTACCAAATTACAAAGTGCAGTCTGATGCCCGTGTCTGACCCATAACCCCATCAGGTGAGAAGCTGGTTCACCCACTTCCAAGCACGCTTGCCGAGCAGTCGTAGAATGTGGCTGTGGGACGATTGTTTGAACTCCAGATCTGGTCTTGCCCTCTGACTTCAAACCCTGTCCCTCCACTGCCCTGACTTCCTCATGCTGTTTGGTTGGCTGTGGGTCCCAAGACTGTGAAGCAGTTTTCACGTTGCAGCCCCCAAACCCCGGTTAAGGAGAATTTGTTGCCAAAATCGTTATTCGACACTCTTGTCTGCTTGGTGTTGGCTTTTGGAGGGTCTGTGCCTTCATGCTGTTGTGTTCATCGAGTGTTGCCAATTGGTGGTGAATACGGCAAGCGGGGGACCCCAAGCAGCCAGAGGCTCAGTGTGGAGGGAAGGTTGCCAATTCGGCAACTAGGATTCTGTGTACCCTTTTTGGTCAATTAAAACCTTGTGTTTTACTCAGATCATCCCTTTCTGGGGCCATCTGAGTTCGTAATAATCTCAATAGCTTACATGCGCTGAGCCAGGCATTCACTGAAATGCTTTACAAGTGCAATCTCAGTTATAGGCTTCACAGCAGACTTACAAAGAAGGCCCTTTTATATGGCAGCGTTCTTGGCTGCAAGCAACCGAAGCCGACTTGCTATTCCAGAAGGACGGAGTTTATGGGAAGGGTGCTGGGGCTTCCAGAGTGGTTGGGAGGCTGGAACGCAAGGCTGTGGGAATGGACCCGGTGAGCCCCAGAGGGCCAGGCAGCAGAGGAGGGCCATTCCGCGTGCTGGCTCTGCTGACCAATCAACATGACTTCCAATCCTCTCTGTGCCCTAGAGTCACTCAATCTGGATGTGCTGGGCTTACAGCGAGACCTGCCATGTGGGCTGCCCGGCTGGCTCAGTCAGTAGAGCATGTGACTCTTATCTTGGGGTTGTAAGTTCCAGCCCCACATTGGGCATAGAGTTTTCTTAAGAAAAAAACAAACAAACAAACAAACAAACCCCAAACCTGCCATTTGGCTGGGTCAGGGCAGAAACAAGATCTTATCTTTTAAGCACCAGCATTGCCAGGCAGGCTCCATCTTCTGCCAATATGGCACACCACTGGGGATCCCCAAAGGACTTTTGAATGTCGTGTGGGGACTGGATTGTACATGGCCCAAGGTGACAGATAACTGCCACAGTAACGTTAATGGCCCCATTGTACAGATGTATAAACCAAGGCTCTGAGGGTTGGGCCAACTGCCCAGTTTCCACAGGCATCAAGTGGCAGAGCTGGGATTTGCTCCTACAATTTTCATGGTAAGCTTCTGACCACTGAGCAGCTCTGCCTTTCCTCGGGGACTTCCTTTCATCGGTTGGGATGAGCTCTGGGCTGACTGTTAACATGATTCTCTACTCAGACTGATCTAACAGTGAGGAAGTTTATTAGCTCCCATGCTCAGAGGTGGTTAATCCAGGGCCTCCATCATGCTATCCGGGACCTGTGCCAGTCCCATTGGAAGGCTGGGTCCCCTTGTGGCTACGGTGGCAATCACAGGCGTCATGGCTCCTTGCTTCCTTGTTCATTTCCCACTGGGGAAAGTGAGAGTAAATGGTCGTCTCCTCTCTCTTTAAAGGACAAGAAAGAACTTTCCCAGAAGTCTCTGGCAAACCTCTCCTGGAGTCTCATTGACCAGAACTGGGTCACATGACCACTACTAAAACACATGTTTAGGTGTGGTTAACCTCAGACCTGTCCCTAGAGGTGGAGACAAACCCCAAAGTGCATGGCCTTTCCAAGATGACAGCAGGGATTAGGGAGTTGACCATGGCCACTAAAGGAAATAGTAATGCACTTAAGCATCCATAAATACGTACGAATTTAACTTACCTTTTATTTATAACAAGGACCCAGGCTAGCGAACGTGTTTTCCATACTGATACGTGTGATGCAGTTTGTCTCTTTCTCTAGTTAATAAGTGCTTTTACTTACATAGCAGCTGTATGAAAAGAATGAAGATACATTATTTGTTTGTTGTTCTTGCCAGCCTGGGCTTTAGCATCTGACCAGTCTGTGACAGAAACACATCTCTCACAGACACTCTGCCCTGGAGATTTGCTAACCCACCTCCCATCTCCTTTACATATTCATTTCATCTTTCAATGTTGTTTTAAAACATAGCTTGCTCCCTAATGGAGTTACCGGTACCATCCATGGGTGACTTTCAGTTTGGAGTAAGGGTGAGGGCAGGGCAGAGAAGAAACTTCACCAAAGGCATGACATTTCCCAGGTGGAGAGACTTCTCAGAGCAGCGCTGTACCATTGGTCAGGATGCTATGGGTTGCAAGCAACAGAAGCTCAAGCTACCACTGCATAAGGAAGAAAGAGACTAAGGAGATCCTGGATAAGGGTGCAGAAAGATGCAACAGGACTTCGGGAACCAATGACATGAGGGGCTCACGTGACCTCAGAACACTTCATTTCTTTATCTGCTCCTCACAGAGGATCTGCTTTATCCTATCTACTTGCATACTGGCTTCTTCCACTTTCGAGACTCTTCTGGAAAGAAATGGGGCTGCCTAGGACAGGGCACGCCTCACTCCAAGATATCGGACGTTCTCTTTCAGTTTTCATTTCGAGGACCCCTGAAGGCCTCTCATTGGTTCAGTGTGGCTCAGGTGCTAAGTCACCTGGGGTCAAGAGTCATGCTGTACTTACAGAGTGATTCCCTATGGGGAGTGGGGTGGTTCTAAGAAGGGAAGTCCTGGGAGCACCGTCCCATGGACCCTATCATACGCATCTAGCGCCATTGAGGGAGGGTGGCAGGAGAGAGGGAAGAGAATTTCCCTTGTGAGTCCAGGCACTTGGCCCTGCCTAGGATTTTCCAAGGAGACTAAAGCTCCCTGTGATCTCACCTCTTCCTCTTGAGGATTCTCTGGAAGCTGCTGGAACTTTCAGGCATTGGTGGTTAACAGGGCTGGACAAATGGGTATAACCTAGTCCCCACCTTCCAAAAGACTACAGATGGGCCAGGGAGACAGATGCGCACACAGCTTAGGAGCCTGCGTGGGGACTCCTGAGGACTTCAGCTGGAATACTCATTGTACATCATGGCAGTTTCCCAGGAGTGGGCTTCTGCGGAATCTCTGCCATGCTCCGGACCTGGTGCTGCATAGTGGCGGCAGGTAAGCGATGGAATGAATAGCCTCTCCTCTGTGCAAGGCAAAATCCAAGAGAGGTGCAGTCTGGCTACTCATGAGAGGAGAGCAGGGGCAGCTGGGAAAGGCATCACAGATGTGGCCTGCATGGAGCTATGCCTGGAGAGGCCAGGAGATGGGCGGAGAGTTAGATGAAAGGAGGAAGGGTGGGAGGTCCGCTCCCTCTGAATGGCTTTGCAGGCTTCTTGATGCTCCTCTCCCTGGTCTGGGCTCTGACAACCCAACATACTCCCTAGAACACCACCTAAGTCATAGCGATTAAACCTGACTTGTCCCTAAAATTCAGCCACTGCCTGGTCTCCACCACATCTTCCAGGTGCTCTGTGTCTTTCCAACTAGACAGTCTTCACAGTGACTACCAGTCTATGGCCCTTGGTCAGAGCAAGCTGAAAGGACTGAGACTGTGCAGATTCTGGAAAGAAATGGGGCTGCCTCTCTATTGGGCTTCCACAGAGAAACCTTTCCATTCTTTCTACTGGGCTTCCACAGAGAAACCCTCAAGTTCCCCACCAGGCTGGTGGTCTATTTCTGAGTGGGGATTAGACATGCAAAAGCGTGTATATAACATATCAGAACTTGCCAGGAGCGAGAAGTAGGGACTGACTCCCAATTTCCCGTGGGGATCTGGAACCACTGCAGCTTAAAGGAGAGAAGAAGGGCCGAATGACAGAGGAACCACTCAACAGATGTGTGTGGAAAGCTGCCTGAGCTACAGGCTGAACCAGGTGAGTAGGATTTACATCTTAGGGACTCAACGCTAGTGACCTTCTGCAGAATGGCAGTACTGTGGAGATGGCCCCAGGGCAGGAAAAAGTGGTCTCAGCAGCACAGGAGCCAGGGAGACAAGGGACAGGATGATCCCAGGCTCTGTGCCCAAGTGAGACACAGTATTTTAGAAGATTTGGGAGGATAAATCAAAAGGCCAAGGTGAAGCTGTGAATAAGCCCTATTTCCTATTCCAGATAGATTTTCTTTAATTTATTTTGTTTTTCATTCAGGTATTTGCTGGCCTATTTGTTTTTAGGGATGTCACCAGATTTCCAGCAGAGTTGATTAGAACCTTGAAGGATGATGATTTCTCTTTTAAAGAAAGGTTCTAAATTTCTAATTCAGGGGCTTTCCAACTTCTTAAAATATGACCAACTCTTTGTTTTTTTTTTTTTTTAATATGACTCATTCTTTAAAAATACATTTTATATCAGGATCTTAGTATGCATGAACATACATATGGAAACGAGAGTTTCAAAAAATAAAACTTTCTCATAAAACAGATGGTAGATTCTTTTTTTTTTTTCAGGTGGTAGATTCAACACAGTGCTTCTCAGGGATGGTTCTGAACCAGCAGCATTAGCATCACTTGGAGATGCAGACTCTCAGGCCCCATCCCAGATATGCTCTATCAGAAGTTCTTGGGGGCACCTGGGTGGCTCAGTGGGTTAAGCATCTGACTCTTGATTTTGGCTCAGGTCTTGATCTCAGGGTTGTGGGATTGAGTCCCGTATTGGGCTCTGTGCTGGGCATAGAACCTGCTTAAGACTCTCTCTCTCCCTCATTCCTCTCTTTCAAAAAAAAGTTCTGGGCAGCCCTGGTGGCCCAGCGGTTTAGTGCCACCTTCAGCCCAGGGTGTGATTCTGGAGACCCAGGATCAAGTCCCACGTCAGGCTCCCTGCATGGAGCCTGCTTCTCCCTCTGCCTGTGTCTCTGCCTCTCTCTCTCTCTCTCTCTGTGTCTCTCATGAATAAAAAAATAAAAATCTTAAAAAAAATAAAAAAGGTTCTTGGAGCTTTACCAAGACTTCCAAGTGATTCTAATACTTTCCCAAGTTTGGGAACCACTGGATGATATATACTATGTTATTCTAATCTATTAATTAAAAAAAAAACAAAAACCTTCTTTTCAAGCCACAAGTTTGGTGGTAGCTTAAAGGCTACCTAAAAGAAACCTCTGGGGCTCTGCATGGGCTCCCATGCTTCCTTTTCCAAACTCCTCTCATACCATCTGCCCTTGACCGCCTTGCTCTAGCCAGCTCCAGCCAGCTCAAACAGCCCTTTCTTGGAGCTCCTGAACCTTGGCCATGGTGCACGCCTGTGGAAGCCTCCCTCCTCAACTCTTGCAGGGCTGGCTCATGGTCCATAGAGAGCCATGGCTCAGATGCTCTTCCTCAGAAAGATTGCCCTCTCTAATTTGGTCTCAGAAGGTCTGTTTTCTTTTGGTTGGAGCCCTTAGCACAATTGATACTTGTCTGCCTCTGGTTGAGTATCAGCTCTGTAGAACAATGCCTGTCATGTATTAGGTTGTCAGTAAATATTTATTGGGGGAAAGAATGAATTAATGAATACCTCTCAACCAGATGTACCTGGGAACACATTGTAACCACTTGGGGAACATCTTCAATCCACAAAACCCTTCTCCTCTCTCTGGTGTGGCCCTTTTGAGGATGATATTGAGAATTCCCTCTCCTGATTCCTGGTCCACCACGATTCTGCAGGTGCAAAAATAATTTTTTTTTAAGATTTTATTTATTTATTCATGAGAGACACAGAGACACAGGTAGAGGTAGAAGCAGGCTACCTGCATGGCACCTGATGTGGGACTCGATCCCAGGACTCCAGGATCACACCCTGAGCCAAAGGCAGATGCTCAACCGCTGAGCTACCCAGGCATCCCATGCAGGAACAATATTTTAATCAGGGAAATGGAGAGGGAGTAGCACCCAGGCTTTTGAAGGTAGGGCACAAGGGTTAAAGACAGTTCTAGTCGCCTGGCCATTTGACTTTGAACAAGTCACCGAATGCCTCTAGGCTCAGTGTAGTTGGGGTCATAACACCTACTTGTCCAGTTGTTAAGAGCCTACGAGGATAGAACTTAGGAACATGCCATGTCTTACAAAGGACTCACAAACTTAACATCTAAGCTATTGACCCATAAGCCACATTCGTAGCATAGAGACACAAGCCCTGCAAGGAAGTCTCCAGAGCAGTGCGCAAGCCCACGGTGGGAGCATGCAAACATGAAAATACCACAAGTCCTCTGAAAGGAGTCCCTGAGTCTCAGGCTTTAAAAGAAGGCTTTGCGGATTTGCATAAGGATTTGCATATCCTTTGCGAGTCATTCCAGGCAGATAAGAAAGCATTAGATCCCTAATACTCTTACCTCCCTCCTGCAACCTTGCCTGGCTTCTCCACCTTCCTGGCCTCCCAGCTGGAGCCCAGCCTGGAAAAATGGTGGGTGGGGCTTCCCCTGGGGGCTCCCACTGCCATCCCCTCCTTCCAGAAGCACGTATGGGGGCGAATCCAGGCTTCAGGAGCACTCCGGAGCCACGCTGCCTGATGGATGGCAGCTCTTAAGCGTGACTGAGCTTTCACAGTTGAAACCATTAAAGGTTATTCTCCTTTTAATTCTTTGTGGTCGTTCTCACTTCTTCCTTAGAGAAACCTCTGATTTTCACTTGCGAGACGCTTGGCTGCGCTTGTCATACTCTAAAAGGTGATTTCGGTTCTCCGATGCCAGGGAACCTTTTCTGCTAATCAAAACACAGCTGCAGAGGCCCGTGTGATCTGCTAATGGGCACCCCAACTCTGGGGTATGTCTGTCTGTACCTGGGAAAATAGATATAATTAGGATAACAGATATCATATGTATATGCAAATGCAGCAGGTAGAAATGACTAGCAGTGAGACAGGGCTTGAGTTTGCCAAATCCCATCAGACCAGCTGCGGGCTTACCCAGAGCCACACCACCAGTACCACGCCCTCCCCAGAACCAGCTCCGGGGCCTCCCTTCATCCCACGTTCTTCCCTACCCTACCCTCCTGCCAAATATGTGACTTTTAAATATAAAAGCAGATTCCCATAGTTTTCTTAAAAGCCTCTTTATTTTATTATTTTAAAAGATTGTATTTATTTATCTGACAGAGAACACAAGCAGGGGGAGCAGCAGGCAGAGAGAGAAGCAGGCTCCCCACTGAGCAGGATGCCCAATGCAGGGCTCGATCCCAGGACCCTGAGATCATAACTTGAGCCAAAGTCAGATGCTTAATCGACTGAGCCAACCAGACACCCCTGGGATGGTCTTTTAAGAACTTTTCTTCTATGTGTGGCACTGTTTTAGCATGTAGTGGGATAGTTCACGGTGAGACAGGCTAATGTTGCCCACTTTCCTGGGCGGCAGGGAGGGTCACGTAAACGGTGGATGGATGACGCGGCGTTGCAGGACAGAAGACACCAGAAGCTAGCTGTGTATGTGGAGTAAGACTACCTTCTGGGAGCCTCAAGCCTGTTGTGATGGTGAGAGTCTCAGTTCTGAAGCTCTGTGTCTGATAGGCGTTGAAGAGGCCCGTCCAGTCTGTCCAAGGGGCTACAAGGCTGTGCAGGCATATGACATGGCCCTGACTTTTCCCAAGGCGGGCAGGCATTCGGTGAGGGCATCCAGCTTCTAGCAAACTGTCTAGCATGTGGACATCTCCTTTTCCCTTCTCCTCCTCCTCCTCCTCCTTTTTTTTCAAAGATTTTATTTATTAGAGAACACAAGCAGGGGGAGCAGGAGAGGGAGAATCAGGCTCCCTGCTGAGCAGGGAAGCCAACTCAGGACTCGATCCCAGGACCTGAACCGAAGGGAGCCCTCCTTTTCACTTCTGTATGCTCCGTTCCTAACACAGTGCATCGTAGGTGCTCAACAGATATTCATTGCTTGCTGAATTACATCATAACCTTACTTCTCTGCCCTCAAGATGGAAAAGCAGCCAGAGTCTTGGCCCCCCTAGCAATGGCGAGGACAACACCTGCATGGTGCCCATAGACGTCGGGGTCAGAACCACACGCGGATCCCCATTCTGCTACACCCTGGCAGTGACTTTGTTTGCCTCATCTGTAAAATGGGGATAAGCAGAATAGCTTCTTTTTAAAGTTATTGTGCAGATTCCTTAACCTTGCTCACGTTGGTACCTGGCATGTCCCTAAACGGAAGGCAGCGGCACTGAAGTGGATCCCCTTCCTCCCCTCCCTGTCCCCTCCTTCCTTTCCTCCCGACACAGATCCTAGGAGATCTCATACCCAGTCGGGTCCCAAGCCCACGAAGTGAATCTGGGGCTCGATCTCAGCATGGCATTGATGTTTCTCATTCTGTTGAAGGCATCAATATTTGTTCAATAGTATAAGTCTTAAATAAGCATCTAAACGACATATTACAGATGATGAAAGTCATTTCCGCACAGAAGATTATCTCACATGATCATGTTTCCATCGTTATCTGGGGCCTCTGTAGTTGGCAAATCTCCACAGCTACTTAAATGATAACATTAGTCCTAATACCGTGTAAAATGACTAGTTCCTCAGGGTAGGTTTATTTTTAATAGTGTATGTCAGCAGCAAATAGCCTGGAAGACCCCAGAGGAAAAAGCACAGCTCACGCTCTCACTGAAGCGATGATATGGATATATTTAATATCTATATTAAAAACCTTTTAGGCGCCATGGTGATATTGAACTGGATAGTTAGACATTTGCAGGCAAAAATCCCTGGCTGTTTATAGGGCGTGATGCAGTGTGCATTACAGAAACCGTTTGAGCTTGTTCAAAGTCAAATTTGGGCTTCAAAAATCTTTGACAGACATTTGACCCCAGTAGTAAAATACCCTGAAACACAAGCTAGGAGAATAAAATCGCCTCCTTTTTTTTTTGTTTTTTTCCTTGTTTTGGGTAAGTCTGTTGATAAGTTCGCTGCACTATTAAAATGTTTAATCACTTCCCTCCAGCAAGAGCTACCTTCCATCTGAAGTTGCAATTTATTAGAGTGCCCTGAACATAACTTGCTGTACACCCAGGAGATGGCCAGGGGATCCTTAGGGGGAAAATAAGCCATGATTTGCAATCGGGCCTATGGTGACAAATGAATGGGTTGAAAAAAATTATTTTGGAGTTGATATCAGGGGCCACACTATAAAATTTGCACTAATTTCCTCTTCCAAATGCACAGAGGTGAGAGAGTGACCATAGGTCTGTTCCAAACTGTCACCGGCCTAATGGCCCTGGGACAGTTGCTGGAAGGGGCGCCAGGCCTGCATCAGCGAGTGGAGAGGGGCAGCAAGGGGACGGGGGCTACTTGCTTCCAGACAGAACCTTCCATGAAGGGGCATTCCTCGCTGCCTCAGGCTCTGGTCAGAGAAGCCCAGCTGGGAAGAGCAATGGACAGATGGATGCCCAGTTTCAGTGGATCGATTGTTACCCTTCAGATCCCTTCCCTCTGGTCTTCGTAGGTGTGAGGCTCACTTCCACCTTCCAGATGTGACTGAGGACAGACTGGGCTCTGGGGCGGTGCCTCCGAGGCAGTGAAGATGATTGCAGGGCCCTGGACCGTGGACCTCCCTCTTGGAGGAAGCGACCTGGAGGTCCCTGGGATGACCGCAAATAGTTTACTCCTTCTGCTAACCCGTCACCCAGGACTGTGCCTGGGAAGGGACCAAAAGATAATGAGACAACTGGGAACTCTCAGGTCACACGTCCCCAAAAATGGATGTATGAAGATACAGGGACTTCTTTATCAATCTGAATCCTTGGCTAGACAAATAGCTACAATTCCTTTTAAAAATGTGATAATTGGGGGTGCCTGGGTGACCCAGTCGATCCTGGGATCGAGTCTCACGTCAGGCTCGCTCCTCAGTGGGGCGTCTGCTACTCCCTCTCCCTCTGCTTGTGATCACTCACTCTCTGTGTCAAATAAATAAATAAATAGATAAATAAATACATAAATAAATAAATAAATAAATAAATAAATAAACAAACAAACACATCTTTAAAAAGAAAAAGAAAGAAAGAAAGAAAAGTGGTGCTGAGCCATAGTCTAAAAAAAATAAATAAAATAAAAAATAAAAATTTGATAATGGATCCCAATGGGGTTATGAGGAATAACAGGTGTTCTGGCAGAGAAGGGTATGATAGGTCAGGATATTTGGGCAAAGTACACGTTGAAGGGTCATGAGACCTGTCAGCGGCCCTGATGTGTCCCCAAGTGAAAGGCTAATGAACAAAAGGCTAGTGATTGATGGGCACTGAGGGGGGCACTTGGTGGGATGAGCACTGGGTGTTATGCTATATGTTGGCAAATTGAACTCCAATAAAAAAAAAAAAGAATAAAAAAAAAGGCTAGTGATTTTGCTCTGTTTCCCACTGTGAGGGGACTATGAATCCCTTCACAGAATGTCATCATTTCACCTTTGCAAAAATGCAGTTTAAGGATCCCCTTGTGCGTGGTAGGCAAAGCTCTAAAAATGCACCCCCACCCCCCCAGCCCCATGCCAAGATTCTCTTCTTTGGATTATTCAATCAAACCCCAACGTAGGTACTGCTGAAGCACCCCCCCCCCCACCCCGTGGAATGCAAGTCTGGCGTGTGCGACCTTCCAGTGGGGAGAGCATCTGTGGGGGGGTCTCACCCAATCAGCCGAGGCCTTGATCGCAAGACTGAGAAGGCTTTGTTGAAGTCCCCTGGCTGGCTTGGAAGGCTACGGGACCATGGGGGGAGGAGGGTGCACAGCACAGGGAGGGACATGGAGAGCAACCCCAGAGGACAGCCTCTGAAGGAGTGGGACCCCAGGCCGGCCCTTACAAGCCACAGGACGGTGCCGACACCCCAGAGGAGTTTGGAAGCACATTCTTTGGAGCCCCAGCCTCAGAGCCATCAGAGCTAATTGTGTCCACTGGGCCTTACCCCGTGACACTTGTAAGGTGTCCTACACGGAGCTGAGCACCTTGCTCTGATCGGGCATGGGTGGGAAAGGTGTGTCGGTGTTTACAGGTGAGGAGCACGAGGGGGTGGGGCGGGGGGGCGCTTGCCAGAGATGCTCAGCCAGTGATCAGAGCAGGCAGCCTGGGTGGGGCTTTTCCTGTGACTTGAGGGGGCGACCTTTGCTTTCCTCTCTCTGGCTCTCAAGTAGGAACAACGTGAGCATCGCGCTGCAAGAGGCACTGCAAGAAGGCGCCTGGAAAAAAGGCACGAGGACCATTCAGAGGACACGTCGGCCAAAGGGTTCCACCGCTGCATCAGGGAGGCCCTTCCTTTCATCTCTTGTGTCTGACCAGAAAAGCTTGTTAGAGAAAGGACTCACAGCTGCGAGCCAGTGACAATGTGTGGGGGCAGGGCGTGGAGGCCGCCGGAAGCCGACTGCTGGGAAGCTTTTTTTGGGTGACTAAGGGCAAAGACACACAGGCCTATAATATCAGGAGGAACAATGTGTGCAGGCTGACCTCCCAGATGGGTGGTTTGCAGAGGTGGGACTGTCCGCATAATGAATCTGCTTTCTTTGCCACAAGTCGCATTCCTCCCTGGGCAGCCGCACCCCTTAAAGGGGTCCCTAACTTAGCATCATGGAGCAGCCAAGTCATCTGGGACCAGCCCCCGTGGGCACAGGTGGACACTGAGGTCCAGAAAAAGGATGAGACTTTTGTAAGGTCACAGGTGCCCTGACTTTCCATTCCAGGATTCCCCAACACACACACACACACACACACACACACACACACACACACTTGATGCTATAGTATCACGGCATTTCTTCATGTTAGTTACTAATCACTTCCTGATGCACCAGAGCTCCTTACCAAGCGACTTTAGTGTGTGTGTGTGTGTGTGTGTGTATGTGTGTGTGTGTATGCTTTGTGTCCAGCATGAGTCAGAACTATGTGTTTACTATTGTCCTAATAATAATAAAGTCTAACACTGATGGAGTGCAGACCCAGTGCCGGACACTGTCTTGAAAGTCTGTGGATTAACTCACTTCTAAGAGCAAGCCCATCGGATCCAGGGGAAGCCATCCGGGTTCTTAACAAATATTTCTGCCCAGAGGCAGGTGGAGGTTTTGTAGGGCCTGAAGCTTATACAGGCCCTACAAAAATATGTGTTATGCAGGGCCGGGGTCTTGCAAGGAGCCCAAGGAGAAGAGCTCTGAAGCGTTGCAGTAAATCTGCCCTGGTGTCCGTCTTTCTCCTTCCCACATGTTAGCGTTGCCTGTTCCTGCCCCCTGTGAAGTTAGCCGGGCCACCTGCCTTACGTTGGTCAATGGAACGTGAGTAAACTTCACGTGTCACCTCCAAGAAGAAAATTTAAGACTCAGTGTGTGATTCCCTCCTTTTCTTCCCCATCCTCACGTTCACGGTCCTTGCACTGACGGTGGAAGCACATGCTGAGATGGAACTTCCTTTGCCCAGGGACTCAGAGTCCTTAAAATGATGAGAGCATCTCCTCCTCTCACCCTGCCCTGCGTCAACCCGCAGTAAACACAGAGCATTAAGTGAGAATTGAGCTTTTGTTAATTGACCAAGATTTTGGAGATTTGTTTTTTTGTCTTTGTTGTTGTTGTTGTTGTTGTTGTTTTTGTTTTTTTTTGTTTTTTTTTGTTGTTGTTGTTGTTGTTGTTTTAACCACAGCAAACCTAGCAGAACCTAACTGATACAGGTAGGGTACTATCATTGTTCCCATTTTCCAAATGACTAATGGGGGCACAGAGAGGTCTAGCAACTTGCTCAAGGCCACACAGCTAGTTAGTGGTAGACCTGGGATAAAGTGTCCTAGTTTCCCAGTGACCTACCAGGGGTGGGTGGGGCTTTATTAACTGAAGATACTTGTCCCATGAAGAGGCTGCTACTCAGCTCCAGCTGATGGCTGTAAAAGAGGAATGTGGGCCAATTGTGGCCAGATCTTCTGATTTTTTTGAAAGAGAGGCCATAAAACCAGAGTTTCAAGGTGAGATCCCAAACATTGTAGATAAGCAAATGATTGAAGTCATTTTCTCTTTTCTTTTTTCTTTCTTTTTTTCTCTTTCTTTCTTTTTCTCTCTCCCTTTTTCTCTCTCCCTTTTTCTTTCTTTCTCTCTCTCTCTTTCTTTCTTTTCTTTCTTTCTTTCTTTCTTTCTTTCTTTCTTTCTTTCTTTCTTTCTTTCTTTCTTTCTTTCTTCTTTCTTTTTCTTTCTTCTTTCTCTGATGAAGACATCAGTGAGCTTGCTTTGCTTCACTAGTTTGAGATCTTACAATATCCAACCTCTCATTGAGGAACAAAAACAACTGGAGATTCAGGCTGGTAGCAAGTATGTGCTAAGTGACAGGGCTGTGACATGCAGCATCTGAGAAGGCTTCAAGGAGGCAGTAGCGCCTGGCATGAAGGATTGTCATCAGGTGTCCGGGGCCTAGGGAGGAGAGGTCTCATGCAGCAAGATGACCCGGGGTTAGGGGTGTTCCTGGGTGTCGAGAGAGGAACACACATTTTCAAACATACAATCGCACAGAACATGTTTTGTCTGAGTCACTCAGACTTTTATATGAGGCTGTCATCCTCACATGCAAATACTCTTCAAGGAAACACAAATTGTTCCATATGATGCATATCTGGAAGCTTGGCTGTCACTGTGAACATGTGGGTGAAGCAGGATGTGGCACGGGGTGTCACTCAGCCAGAGGGACAAGGGCTATCATGGAGCAAGTCTTCCCAGCAATAGGAGATTGGCTTGGACCCCAAAGAAGCTGCTCCCTGATGAGGCCAAGGTATTTAAATCTAACTTGTCTCTCCTTCAGCTATTTGTCTGTGGGGCTCAACTTATTCCCGGGGAATAGGACAATAAAGAGTTAAGAAGGTTATGTCCATGTAACTCTTAACACTAAGGAAAGTCATGGTCAGATGAGACTCGTGCCTGTCCAAGAACATCTGACCTCCTGCATTAACCCAGAGGTTCCCAAAACATAAAGAGAACACCAAATGCCATAAAAATAAGTGGGCTAAGGGCACCTTGCTCGCTCTGTCAGCAGAACATGTGACTCTTGATCTCTGGGTCATGAGTTCAAGCCCCACATTGGATGTAGTGATTACTTTAAAAAAAAAAAAAAAAGGATAAATGGGCCATGCATGGAACTAGAACTGTAAGCAAAGACAGTTGGAAAACTGAATTACACAGGAAGCAAAACGCTTTGCTGCAGGACTTCTCAGAACCTTTAATATCTCATAAGCACTGGGTATTTCCAAGTACAACATGGCACCCTGCTTTGCCATGGAATCTTTTTTTTTTTTTTTCAGAGCTTCTTGGAAAGAAATGTCATAGAGAACATTCTTTGAGAGATCCTGTCTACTTTTTCAATTGTGGCTCCTCTCCTCACCTCTCAGTATCCTTGCCTTTCTTCACAGGTTTCTTTAAGAATTGCAGTTTTCCCTTTCCAGGATATGGGTTGTTTCTACTTACCCATTACTGTAAAGGACTAGGGGGACCAGTGGAGATCGGGGGAGGTCACAGCATATCTGTCACTGTAACCGCCTGTCCTCGGGCTCTCTGGGGTGACACTGGTGTCTCCCCCTGACCTCCCCTTAGGAGTGACTTTCGCAGATGGAATTTCCAGCCCAGGGGAGGCACTTCAAGGCACTTGGGAGGTAGCAGCTTTTAAAGGAAACGCTCCCTCTGCCTGGGGAGGCGGAAAGGGAAGAGGAGGAGGGAGAAGGAGCCTCTGAGTGGTTGACCAAACGGGGCCCCTTTTATGGCCTTCCTGTTTATGGCTGAGAAGTAAACAGCTTGGGAGCCAGGTTGTCTCTGACGGCAGCTGGGGCACTCGCTCAGGCTGGCTGGGGACCTTCTCTTTCTGGGTGGCAATGGGCGGGGCATCTGCCAGTCACGCTAGTCTCAAGGGCTAATTTTTTTTTTAACCAGCATTTTGGGGCATTTTCCATCACACCATCTGCTTCACCCACATTATTGGTCCTACGGCTATTGAGGGACAGCTGGGGACCTCTATGCACAGGGGCTTGGGGTACAGATCCCAGCTGTGCCACTTGGTGGCTGTGCGACCTCGGGCCAGCCCTGAACCTCTCTGTGTAGTGATGAGTAGGAGGGATTTGGGAGGATGTGGAGACTATGCTGAGAGCAGCACTTGCCTCTCGCGGGGTGCAGGGTGAGGGTCAACCCAGGGTTCCTGCCAGGATTCTTATTTCAAGGGTCGCCAGATTGAGCCCCCAGGGCCAGGGTGGAGGTGGGGGGACGGGGGTGGGGCCAGGCCTTGGTCGATGCAGCAGCTCTGTCTCTCTCTTTCCGGATTGGAACCCGGAGCATTTTTGTCTCCTGCGAAACACAGGCTGTGATGGACGAGAAGGTGCCCCGGCCGCGATGAAGAACAGGACGCCAGGGGCAGCCCGCACGGCGAGAATCAATAAACTATAATGATCAGGACTGGTGTCTGTGGGGGCGGGGGTCCCGGGGACAGACGGCGACAGGAGGGACGTGCGGCTGCAGCGGGAAGCCTCACCTGCCTTGTGCAGCACCGACCTCCGTGCTCCTCCTCACGCGGGGCACCGGTTTCCTTAAATCCCCGAAGTCCTCGCGCCCCCACATCTGCCCTTGGAATCCCTAGTAAGACTCTGAGAGCCTCCGTGTCATATCCGCAAAGACACCCCATTAACTCCGCGCGAGGTCGGGGTTTGCTCATTGCCCACTTAGGGTACCAGGTCTAGCCACGGGGGAGGGAGTGTAGGGAGTTAGAAATGCCACCTGGATGTCACCGGGGTCTTCATCGTCCCCAAATTTGTAATTCTTTAAAAAAGATTTTATTTATTCATGACACACACACACAGAGGCAGAGGCAGAGACACAGGCAGAGGGAGAAGCAGGCTCCTCGCAGGAGCACGATGCAGGACTCGATCACAGGACCCCGGGATCATGATCTGTCCCGGGATCATGATCCGAGTCAAAGGCAGACAGTCAACCCCTGAGCCACCCAGATACCCCCATCATCCCCAAATTTAATGCTCCTTCCCTGGGCCCTTTGCTCTACGCAGTTTCTGGTGTAGCACTTCTGGAATCTCTGTGTGAAGCTGTCACCAGGAGTGGAAGTCAAGCCTCAAGGACCCACTGGCCATTTGCGAGCTCCTCTATGATGTCACTTGCCTTATACCTTTGTAAAACTCTCCTCTAAAGTCATGTTTTCTCTGATCCCCAATACCTGCTGTTTTGAGGTGTTCTCCCCCTGAAAGGATGATTAAATCTGTATGTATTTTATTGACTTTCTTTTCTCCTCCCACTCCCCCTGCCATTTGATCTCGCAACCTTTACAAGGACACAACTGGCATTGACTGAGGTCATTTGGGATTGCCATGTCTCCTGACTGTATTAGTGAGACCCTCGTAGGAGTAATGCATCTGTGACACTCAAATAGGTTGTGTTCCTCCGCCCCCATCTCTGCCTTTTCTTAAGAACAATATATTTTAAAAAAAGATTTTATTTATTTATTTGAGAGGGAGAGAGAGAGTCAGAGTGGGGGCAGAGACTGAGGGAGAAGGAGAAGTAGGCTTCCCATTGAGCAGGGAGCTGGACACGGGGCTCGATCCCAGGACCCTGGGATCATGACCTGAGCTGAAGGCAGACGCCTAATGACTGAGCCACCCAGGCGCCCCAAGGATAATATTTTTGGAAGCAAACACACATGCAAACACGCTTGTTTTCCTTGGGCTTTGTTGTGTGCTGGTCACTGGGGGCTAAGGTTCTCCAAGCAGGACCCTTTCCTTCAAAAGGAAAGCCTAATCTCAATGGTGACAATAGGAACTACTTCTTCCCTCATTTGTGGGTAGAGGTGCTGGACAGACTGTCACAGAGCTTGCAGGTGGCCTAGCCTCGAGGATGTCCAGGTGGGTCGTCAGAAACGCACTGTGCAGTGCGTCATCACCGCTTTTCCCAGCAAGGAGACTGACAGGTTAACTCCCAAGGCCTCACAGCTCAGCCTAAGTGGCCAGGCTAGGTTAGATCAGCACCCCGCCACCCCCCACCCGGCCCGACTCCCCTGAGGAGACAATGATTAGGAGAAGATGAAGGAGGCACAGTAAATGCCATCCTGCACTGGGGGGCTCCAGGATCTATCTCACATGTCCCCCCCAGCCTCCCCCCCGCCACTTCCAAGGATGTATCTACACCTCCTCCCCACCCTCCCCTGCCACCTTCTCTGGCTCTAGCTGACACATTTTACAAGGAGGTCAGCCTCCGAGCCCTCAGCTGGGCAATCACGTGGCTGCCTGGGCCTGGTACTGGGCCAGCCTGGCCTCCGCCGTCTGTGCTTGCTCCTTGGGGTTCTGTCCGTCTTCTCTGGGTGGGACCATCCAGAAAGATCCCTGTTATCTGGAAGCAGAAGGAAGAACTTTCTGTGCTCCCACTTGGCTGGGTCAGGGAGCGACTCCTCGGTAAGAAGACTGTTTGTGGGTTTGAGGTGGTCCGGTTCTGCCCACAGATGCCCCTCAACTGTTCACCTTGGGTGGGAGAGTGACCGGGAGAAAGGGGAGCCCATGTGCCAGAATGGGGTTTGGATTTTTCTCTAATCCCTGAGCACAGCCTCTGCCTCTTGGAAGGAGAATGCGATTTCTCTTTCTCTTTCTTTCTTCTTTCTTTCTTTCTTTCTTTCTTTCTTTCTTTCTTTCTTTCTTTCTTTCTTTCTTTCTTCTTTTCTTTCTTTCTCTTTCTTTCTTTCTTTCTTTCTTTCTTTCTTTCTTTCTTTCTTTCTTTCTTTCTTTCTTCCTTTCTTTTCTTTCTTTTCTTTCTTCTTTTCCTTTCTTTCTTTCCTTTCGTTATTTCAGGTTGACATGGTGACCTTGGGTGAAGTGCGACAGGAAGCTTCCTTTCATTCTTATCTTTTCTTTTTGTTTTGTGTCGGTTTCAAAAGTATAAAACTGTCGGAGAGTTTCATTTGGATACAATGCAGTAGATATCAGAAACATAACTTACCTTCAAGACTCGGAGTTTTGAGAATTTGTAGGATTCTTCCCCTTTCTGGCCTCAATGCAAATTTTTCACTTAGTAACTTATTTTCCTGCCTTGATAGGATATCACTAGAGAAAGGACTGTTAAAAAAGAAATGGTGTGTGTGTGTGTGTGTGTGTGTGTGTGTGTTTTCCACTTTAATTAAAAAGGAAAAGGAAACCATGGAATGATAGTCTGCTGAGAAGCGGGTTTCCAGCTCGGCCACCACCACCCTCGGGGTTCTTTACACCAGGGCTCTGGATTTGTCTAGTTGCTTCATTTTCCAACCCAAATCATGTTCACTCGTCAATGGCATTCAGGAATACAAATGTGAGATTTTACAGAAGGCTTAAATATATGCAGGATTGGAAGCAGCATTTCTTCAAATTTAAGGGAATTTCGGTTGTGTTAAATGGAGTCAATATTTTCCACAAATTCAGTCTGCTGGTTTTTGTTTCACTCAGGGAGAAGAGCTAACTGTGGAACCCCAAGCAGAGGAATCCTTTTCATTAGATGTTTGCTTTATTCACTTTATTTACGTGGGGGAGGAAGTCATGAAGCTCTAGAAGAATAAAGATGGCAGGAAAAAAATAATGCAAGTGATTACTTGTCTCTCTTCTTTTTTTTCCAACCTAGATTTTTCTCTTTCTTTCTACGTAGCTCCTCATAAGGCATGGTAAACCTTGGCTCTGCCCCTGCCTATACCCCGCACAGAGCAAGGCAGAGGCCTGCTGGCCTGGACTCCCCCACAGGTGAATGGGGGGCTGCACAGGGAGGGAAGAAAGATTGGGGGAGCAGAGCCATTTCCATAAACAGATTTGGGGGTTGAACTTCAGCCACCAGGCAAGGGAAAGATGGATCTCCTGGAGGACAAGCTGCTTCTTTCTTTTCCTGATAACTGAGTTTCATCTGAAGACCAGTAAATCTCCCACTCAGGATGCTTTACAAAATGGTTATATAAACTACTGTGACTGATGCTGGAGAGTTTTTAAAAAGTAAAGTCTGTACTTTTTTGTCTTTTTTAAAATTAATTTGAAAAAAAAATTAATTTGATGCTAGCCTTTCATGGGGGTAGACAGGAAGGATTCCAGGGGGATGATATTGTAGTTTCTGCCGAGTTATTTACAAACTGTGCAAAAGATTTTCGGCTTTGGACTGCTTATTTTTCCTCCTTACAATACTTTATCCTCTTTCCACACTCAAAGGTGTGCATGAGAAAGATTTTGCTCTCTATTTTTTTAGATTTTGATTTTGCCTTCTTCTTATCTCTCTCTCTCTCTCTCTTTTTTTTTTTTTTAATTTTTGCCTTCTGTTTTGTTCCTTTTTCTCCTCCCTGGAGATTTCAAATCTCTGCAAGCGCTGAGAAACATAAATGTATGCACACATTGGGACATGTGCAAGCACGTCTCCGTGGGTGACCCTGACTGCCTCTGTGGTTTCCCCTAAAGGCCTGCCGTGCTCTGTCCCCCTTTGGTTGACATCTGGGTGGCCCTGATCCAAGCTAAAGATTTCAAGCTCATCCCAAGTTCCCCAAATGTCTCCATCCCCCACGCACCCTGGGTGTCTTCCCTGTTGTCTCTATTAGCATGGACCAAATGCCCTGCTTTGTGGGCTGATTTATGGTTGCATTAGGGCAAACTCCACAGAGGGTATAAAATACAGTGTCCCATGCTTGGGTCTGATCTTACATGTTATCGGTGATTGCGAGTGCATTTTATAACCCCAGTGCCAAATCGAAATCAAGGTGATTTGCGCATCAATCTCCTGGATAAAATCAGGGCATGCTCTATTGCGGTTTGACCTTCCTGGTGCCTTTGGCTGGTCCGACTTGTCTAAGTCCCTTGGACAATTACCCAGGGACAGTTGGAAAATGCACAGATAATGGCCAGAGCTGGGATTACCAGCTGTATCAAAAGGCTTAACTGCTCACCCCAGAGACTCCTGAGCGCCAGAGAAAAAGCCCTAGGAGGAGGCTCGCATGGTCTTTAAGAAAGGCAGGCTGCAGGCAGAGAGGGGGAGCACCTGAAACCGCTCCTCCTTCTCGGTGCTCTCGGAGTGAACCCCTGAACTCCGTGGCAAATCTGGAAAACAAAACTCAAATCTTACAAAAAGCCGGCAGATAACTGGGCTCCAGAGGGCCCGCGTAGGCCCTCCCTGCCTTGTTTACAATCCCAAGAGCTCAGCCGACTGTGGGGCAGAGAAGTAATTAAGTTTCTAGAATGACCGGAAGGCAGGCATAGGAATGGAATCGGTGGCAAGCCGTTTTGTCCCACCAACACCCAAAGTGGGCTCTCCTTGCTGATTTTCAGAAAACCTGGTCAGAGGCTTCCAAAAAATCTGTCTCCTTCGAGAAAGTTCAAATCTTAACCCAACATTTTGACGGTGGCGTTTTAAGAGCCTTGCAGGGTTAAAGATATTTTGAACAGGATTCGTGGCAATTGTAGATTTTTAGAATCTGAAGGCTCTTTAGTGATGGTCAGAGGGTGTATTTAGGATAAATATTTTCAAGTCAGGGTTTTATGCCTATAATCTGAGTTTCTCAACTTATATTTAGCTCAGACTTCTTTTTAAAGTAATTTCTTCTCTTTTGAATCTGCACCCTTTCAGAGTCCAGGGGAGGAAGCTCAGATGGCTCTTCAGATGGTAAAGCCTGTTTTACAAATCCCTTTAAGATATGCTAATGTATATGGGCTGATTATTAAGATAAATACCTTGTGTTGGAAACTGGAGTTAATTATAATATATATAATTAGTCACTGGTCAGCCTAGAAGTTATAATTTATTGTTCCCTGATTTGCATTTATTATCAAAGATATTTAATTTAAAGGAATTACAAAAAAAATAGCCTGATTTGAGTGGTTATGGAGATGGTGGGCATTTAGCAAACTTCAAAACTCTGTCTCCCTCCCCCCCCACTTTTCTAAACCCATTATATTCAATTTCAGGAAATAACACACCAACATTAGGACATGGGTCCTGCTTGTTGATTCAAAAAATGGGAAAGCCATTTTGGAAGAAGAAAGGAAGCTGTTTTTTCTTCTAGATCCTCCCTCATTTTTGGAACACTAGGTAAGCTTGCATGATAAGAGGTTCCAAGTCCAAGTAGAATTATGGAGCTTGGGTGATAAGGATGTCTTTTGTGTCATGTTGGGGGGAGGAGAACAAGGTACAATATTAGATGCTTTTTCTTTCGGGTAATCATTTTTCCCGGACAGTGAAAAAGAGGCCAGCCATTTGCTACAGATATAGCTTTTGTGTAAAAGGGGATTCTCGTGCCTTTCCGTAAAGATTGCTTCCATAAAGCCCCCACCTGCCTTTCAAACATATTGTTTCTGCGTTCCTTATCCGGGTTCCTGCTCTGTGACAGCTCTGGGCCCCCCTCAGTCACACAGGACCGACTTTCTGGTGTCCCTTTGTCTCTGAATTAATGCCGGTGTTAGAGGGGCCCCTAGGCACAGTGTGAGAAGGTGGCCCTCGGCCCTCTCGCCTCTAGAGATCCTTTTGAAAATAAATGCAGCCACAATTTGCAGTGAGTTTCTCTGAAATGCACCCTTAGGGGGAGGGACACCCCTGGGATGTCAGACTTTTCCTTCCTAAGATGAAGGAGTCGCCCATCCTTGGGTGACATCTGTAAGAACATACTGTCCAGGTTCTGTGTCTTTCGATAGAGATCATCCTGGAGCCATTTGCACATTCTTTTTGAACCTGTTGAATGCTGAGATCCTATGACACTCTCTCAACCCCCATGTCTTCAGAGGTCACACATGGGGGTATCTGATTTTATGGTTTTCATAAGCAAGAGTGAAGCAGTCAGATTGGGTGAGACTTGAATTATTCTTCCTGTGGATAGAAATCCTGTTCTCTTATTGGAGGAGAGGGAGGAGGTGAAGATGGGGCAACTCCTTTTGGGCGATGGAAAAAGCCGGAGGCCTAAGCGGCATGAAATACCATGGGGCGCCTCTTGGTCATTTCTGCAACGGGTTGCCTGGCTTCTCCTCTGCTTAGGAAGCCTCGGTGTGTAAATGTGCACCAAGGGTGGTGTACACACAATCTGGGAGGCATCGACTGCAGAGAATTTGGAGATGACCACCAGGGGTGCCTGCGTGGCCCAGTCCGTTGAGCAGCGGACTTCTGGTTTTCAGCTGGGGTCATGATCTCCGGGTTGTGGGATCGAGCCCACCTTGGGAGTGCTCAGCACAGAATCTGCTCGTCCCTCTCCCTCTCCCTCTGCCCCTCCCCAGGCTCATGTGCATGCACTCTGTCTCAAATAAATAATCTTTTTAAAAAGAAATAAAAGAAAATGAATGCCAACTAAAAGTGGTCTCTTTTCAATTATCACTATGGGCCGGTGATTCTAGCATCAGTGATAAAGTACCAATGTGGCTGCCCAGGGGGCCCTTCCGTAATGCACACACACACAAGCTGTGTGTTCACGCGGAGCTGGGTCTCGGTCCTGATCCCCATTTCTCGGTCAGAGCAACCACTCTCCAGCCACGGAGAGTGTTGGTTGCCAATGCCACCTTTTCACCATTTCCTGAAGACTTATAGTCAGCCTTCCCTGAGCAGCCCATGGCCCGTGGGTGGCCAGCCCCACGGGGAAACAGTCCCAACAGTCCCAAGGGGCAGTTCACCATTCAGCATCCTCATCTCCACAGACCACGCTTAGACCTTGCTCCAGACCACGGTCTTGCTCAGCCCTTTGATTCCTTTGGCCTGTTTGTCTCCCTCCCTTGAGCACACCAACGCATCCCAGGCATTCAGATTCCTGTCTCAGGCTGTGCTTCTAGGGAACCCTCCCTAAGTCATTTGGCTTCCAGGAATGCTCTGCATGGTGAAGAAAACTTGGCCTCTGCTTTCCCCAGGTCCACCTGTGTTTCCCAAAGCGTCTGTGTGTCTCCTCTCTCCCTCTTTGTCTATTGATGCAAAATGTGTTCCCACTACGACTTTGGACTTTTCAGGCACCTTTACTGTCATCCAGGGGCCTAGAGAGTTACAGAACCATGTGCAGCCCTGAAGATGTTAGAATTATTTTCTCAAGGACTCTGTTTGAAGGCCATAACCAGCCTCTGGGAGGCAGAATAACATGAGTTTTGTAGCTTGGCAGACCTGGGTTGAGTCCAGGCTGCCATTTACTTCCTGGGCAATAGTGAGTGAGACTAAGCCCAATGCCATCCTCCCCAGGTGATAAGATGAAGAGCCAGCATTTGAACCCAGGACCTCCAACCCAGAGTCCCTGTGTTTAGCCCCCATCCTTTGCTTAGCACAGCCCCTGGGTGCTCATCGGTGGTAGCAACGATTATCCCACCGATGGGATGGCAGTGATGTTGGCAATGAGGTAGATGGAACAAAATTCACACATGTTGGTAACAGGGACCAGTAAACCAACTGAAATCCCACTAATTCTTCCCCACAGACTCCTTCAAATGATAAAAAACAAAAACAAAACCCCCAAAACCCCAAAGACCTAAACCCTTGGGGTCCTGAAATAGGCACTGGTCTTAGAGACTGAAACTCTTAGAGTCAGATACTAGCTTTGGGTGAGTTAGCTTGTCTAAGCCTTGGTGTGCTCCTCTGTAAACTTGGTGGAAACATCAGGATGAAATGAAAAGAGATCCTAGGTACAAGCTCTTAGCGCTGTGGCTGGAGTGGTAGGTGCCCAGAAGATGTCTGGGGGCTGGAATAAAGTGTGTCTCAGGTGACTCCGGAGAGAAGCAGTGTGTTGCAGGGCTGCCACTACCTCCAGTGCCACCAAGGAAGAAGTGAAGGGGACTTGTAAGAATTCCTGGTAGACAAGGCCTTGCTGTTTCCCAGACTTTGCAGTGGCGATTCCCCTGTACTCCTGGGTCCTCTGCTATTGTCAGGTCCTGTTGTCACACCTATGGTCTCATTATCCTGAAAGTAAACTCCCCAACAAATGCACAGGAAGGCAGAGATTTTAGTCTATATTGTTCATCACTGCCTCCTAACACCTAGAATAGTACCTGGCGTATCCTAGGTTTTCAACAATACTGTCGAGAAAATAAACCTTACCAAGAGCCAGAACTGGGGACTCCTTGCTGGCTTGGTCAGAAGAGTGTTCAACTCTTGACCTTGGGATCGTGAGCTCAAGCCCCACATTGGGTGTAGAAATTGCTTAATTAAAAAAAAAAAAAAAAAGAGCCAGGACTGAATGTGGCAGGGACTAGCACTCCACTAGGTGCCAGGAAGCCTTAAGGTGTGTCCCTTCTCTGCTCTGTGGCTTTGGGAAAACTACCTATCTCCTATGGACTTCATCTAGCGTGCCAGTGACACCAGCTCTGCCTTAGAGAGTTGGCTTAATACTATTTATCTATTACTGGATATTTGAATTTCAAGAGCTATGAAATTGATTTGAAAAGAACAACTGAGGGAAATTTAGCTACTTCTAGGACTTACAGTACTACTTACAGTAGATAATATTTCTAGAAAATGTGCTGCAAACTTTCTCCCTTAGAAATGAAAAAACACCTTTCCAAATAAACTCTTTGGTTAAGTAGTCAAAACTGAAATAGCTGAACTATTTAGAAATTAATGGTACCATGTGAACCTGTGGGATGTAGTTAAACCCTTACTCAGAGAACAATTTATAGCCTTAAAGAGATTTATTGAAATACATGATTGAAATACATGAACTGAATATTCAACTTAAGAAGATGGAAAACAAACACCACACCAGTACCAACATGGATCTGCACACACACATACACGTGTGTGCACATGCATGCATGCAAGCACACACACAGGAAGGAAGGAAAACGTTTCCTCCTGAATTTTTCATGGAAAAGTCTTAGGAAAAAAAAAAAAAAAAAAGAAAAGTCTTAGGATAGTGGGATATGTTTCTACCAGGAGATTTTCTGAAAATGATACATTTTCCTTTAATCAATAGTTTGCTATTATATTGTGCCTTATTCAGAGTGTGAAGCTTTCTAGAGGATATAGCCATTCTGTAATAGACAGTCATGTTTTATCTACATCATCTTTGGAAAAGCACCAGTCAAGGAAGATGAAGGGGATTGTGGGAAGCAGACCCTTGATCATGTGAAGAGGCATCTTGCTTGGTGATGCGATTTGTACAAAATGGTCATGGATGGCATCAAGGAGGACCTGGAGACCAGAGTGTAATGTGGAAGGGAGGACCCTCAGCCACCAGCTGGAATTTCCAGGGCAGTAGAGAGAGGTAGAGGGGAACAGTGTGTTGGCTTCCTTTATCTAGTTCCATTTGATAATTAATCTGATGACTAATAGGAAACCAGACTCCTATCTCCCTGAGGATGTCATCCAGACAGAAGACCACCAGAAAGTCCTATCTGGGCTACAGCAAAGAAGACCTCCGACACCCATTTCTTTAAACAGCACCTGACTCTGGACTCCTGCTCAGAATGGCAATTATAGAATTGGGTCAAACACCCCCATCGATGTTTTTTTTCTACAGCAGTCTGGGCAGTGCCAGTACTTTCTCTCTTGCCAAGAGGAAGGAACCAAGAAACCAAGAAACCAAGCCTAAGTCTTCAACCCATGCATGGGGCTGCTGGTTCCTGTATGCCACTGATTGGAATTAGGGCTCTGGGGTGTCTGGGAGTCTCCCCTTGACCTATGAGTGCCTCAAACCAGACACATGACAGGGGTGATGGCACCTTTAGACTTGTGTGTGTCCAATGGGATCTCCACTGACTTATTTAACCTCTTGGAGCCTTGTTTTCTTTCACATTGTTGTTTGTGTTCGTCTCTCTCTTTTTTTTAATTCCAGTGTAGTTCACATACAGTGTTGTATTAGTTACAGGTGTACGACATAGTGATTTGACAATTCCATACATTATTCAGTGCTCATTGTGATGAGTGAGCCTTTAATTCCCATCACCTATTTCCCACCCCCCCACCCACCTCCCCTCTTGTAACCATCTGTTTTCCATAGTTAAGAGTCTGTTTTTTCGGTTTGTCTCTCTCTCTTTTCCCCCCCTTTGTTCATTTGCATTGTTTCTTAAATCCCTCATATGAATGAAATCATATAGTATTTGTCTTTCTCTGACTGGTTTATTTGGCTTAGCATTGTACTCTCTGGATCCATCCATGTTGTTACAAATGGCGATTTCATTCTTTTTTATGGCTGAATAATATTCTGTTATATATATATAATATATATATTATATCTTCTTGATCCTTTCATCTATTGATGGACATTTCCATAATTTGACTATTGTAAATATTGCTGCAATAAACACAGGGATACATATATCCCTTTGAATTAATATTTTCATATTCTTGAGATAAATATTCAGTAGTGCAACTGCTGGATCATATAGTAGTTCTATTGTTTGTGTTTTTCATCTGTAAAATGGGTAAAATCATACTGCCTACCTGTCAGTCTGTTTAGGCTGCTGTAACAGACTCTTATACATTGGGTGGCTAATAAACAGCAATGTATTTCTGAGTTCTGGAGGCTCCAAGTCCAATACCAGGGTGCCAGTGGGGTCAGGTGGGAGTTCTCTAAGGATCTGCTGACTTCTAATTGTACCCTCATGTGGTGGAAAGGGGATGGCAGACAGGATTTCTCTGGAGCCTGTTTTATAAGGGCACCAAATCCCATTCGTGAGGACTCCACCCTCACAACCTAATCACCTCCCAAATGCTCCACGTCCTAATACCATCACCTTGTGGGTTAGGATTTCAACGTATACATTTTGGGGGGGATGCAAACCTTCAGACCATAGCGCCATATCACAAGCTGTGTGATAAGTTTTTCATGAAGAAATTATAGAAAATGTTTAGATTAATGCCTGGTGTATGCCTACACTCAAACTAAATGGTGGCTCTCTGTGACTTTACCCCTTTTGTGTCAATGTTCTCGTTGGGGGAAGAGATGGGGTAAACACTAACCATCATATCCTCCCTCTGAAGGGAATTTAAATATAGAAGGTGGAGCCATATGAAATTGTCAACATTAGATTGCTTTTGACCTGTACAAATAGTAATTTTGTGTGGGTCAATCTGATGAAATGTGGTATGCTAATTCCTATCTGTAGAGACTCATGACCAATTACAAATATGAATTATTACTTTATTCCCCCCTCACTATCCAGCTCCACAGTGAAATGCACCTTAGAGAAATGACAAGACTGGAACTGTGGGGTTTTCTTTCTTTCTTTGTTTCATTTTATATCCTTCCCCCCACCTTGCTCATAATTATATTTCCTGGCACTCTGTGGGGGCAAGCTCTGCTAATCAGAACTATCCCATAGAAGCCAGTAGATTTGTTATTTTCAGTGTTAAGTTGTTAATTGATTTGATAATTACCTGGGAGACACACACACATACACATACACAAAACAAATGTCAGGCCACACACTTTTCTCTCGACAGTAAGATGAAGATGTTTTAGTTATTAGGACTCAGATGTCACCTAGAAGAATAAGAGGAGGTGCCGGGGAGGAAAGGGGGGAGTGAGACCAGCCTGGCGGGGGTAGGGGGGAGGCAGGCCATCCCTCTTGGTTATCAAGCGAAATGACTCCCCAAATATGACAATAAATCACTGCAGGAATCAATCAGACGGGAGGCCACTGCTCCACGCTGATAATGCATCAATCAATATTTAATGTTTACACTTTAATTAATCCACACATGGGAAGCATTCTTTCAGTGACAAAAATAAAGGGATGAGAAATAAAACACCTTTTATATCAAGGAGCGGTCAGCCACAGCCTATCTGGGTGGCTTTGATTGGAGCTGTCATTGATCCCCTTGAGCCTCGCCTGCTTCTGAGTCACATTTGGATAGCAAGCTAATGTGGGGGAGGGGCCAGCAGTGTCAGAATCCGGCAGGGAAGACTGTGACTCCCTCAGAACTGCCTCAAAGTATGGATTCCTGCGAAGGCAGAACAAAGCCAGGGCAAATATTGGATTCTGAACGTTGGTGACACCTTCTCCCCAGAAAAGATTTCTGTCTGCAGATAGTGATCTATAACTCAGGGGGAGGCAGGGTGAGCAGGAGAGACATGTTGGCCTCTGTTTTGAAGAGTCTGAGTGTCATGTTGGGCATGAGGATTTCAGTCTCAATCCCAGGATGGGTAAACGTCCATCGTCCAGGAGCATGCTTTTCCGGCTCTGCCTTACTTATCATGAGCTTGAAAATACCCACATCCCCACATTCATTATAATTTATCTGTAACTGCACACGAACCTGTTTGAGGTGTGGTTGACTAGTTGACCTCATTTTACATTTTGTAGACACTTAGTCAAACATACATTACATTTGATTTTACAGATTTCTCTCATATTTGGGAGCCAGTGCCTTTTGTTTAGGGTTGCAAACATTTTGCAGGCCCTCAAAAAGCCATAGGCTGTTAGCATATCTATGGTTTCTATTTGAGAAGATGACCCAGTAGGCAATGCTTGGCTGGATTTTGACTCTCACAAATGACTAAGCTCTCCTTTTTTGGAGCATAGCAGTGAGGTCACAAGCATAGATGTTAAAAATGCCAGGAGTCTTGATTTGGGTTCTTCCAGAAGTAGATCCCAAGAGAAGAATTTGAGAGCACAGGGTTTATAAACGGGACAGGGAAGAGCAGCCAGTCAAATACAGGAGGAGTCGTCACCACAGATACATGGGACTCCCTCCCACTGAGGACTCGGGAAGTCAGAGCAGAACACTCAATGTAGAGTGAAAGCTTCTGGAAGCCGAGGAAGCCATGTCCATCTACTGACTCCCTGTCTGCTATTAACTAAGGTTTCCAGGGAGTTGGCAAACTACCACTCCCCACTTCCAAAGCCAGAGAAAGAGCCCAAGACAGAGAATCCACTCTTCTTTCAAGCAGCCTTGAGCTTACAGAATTGCATGGTAACAAGACATGAGCACAGATCAACCCTCCCCATTCTACCAGGACAAATAAGGAATAACTGACATAGATCCTGACTGTAAAATATAAAACAAACAAACAAAAAAAACCGACAAAGCAAAACCAAACTCCTCCAAACCAAAGGGTTTCAAAGCAAAACATTTCAGTTATTCTTTAACCTTTTCTCAGTAAATCCCAACTTCTTAGAATTTCCTCCAGTGTTGGAAGACAGCACACTCTATCAGTTGAGCATACGGTTAAGTAGTTTTGGGGCTGTGTGTGAAAAATATAAAGTCACACTGGAGCAAGATGCTCATACAGTGTGGGGCATGAGTGGGGCATGAAGACTTGGAGGCTGGCAGGCACTGGATGATTCATGAATCACACTGCACACTACTTCTGGCTCATCCTGTCCTATTTCAATTTCTCTTTTTCTTTCTCCTTCTCTATCTCTACCAAGCTTCCTTAGCTTGATTTGAACGATGTCAATTCTTGTACAATGCAACAATTCTGTATAAATTTACAAACTCCACTCCTAATATAAGAACCAGACTACACTCAACCATTGTAGAATAATGTCCTTGCGATTCTTTGTATAGGATGCATCTCTTTGTTGTCCAGTGCTGACTATATTGATTTAATTTTTTTTCTTTTGCATCTATACTACCTGCCTCTCCCCACATCAAGCTCCCTTGAGACTTGATAACTTTACTTCCACAGTATATGTCATTGACCTTAACATATTTCTGATTGGTTGAATAGAATTTAATTTTCCAAAGCTCCTGTTATAGCTGGTTCAATCTGTGTCACTCTTTGAGTTTCAAAGACTTAATTGTGGGTCCTTTGGTTGCCAATAGTAGCCTGTGCTTAATTAAAAAGGAGCAAGAACAAGGAATTATGAGATGCCTACCAGCCAGATGCAAAACATCTCTAGTGATCTCAATTATGACCTATTTCTCGAGGGCAACTACCACATGGCCAAACTCCTAACACCTGTTCCTATGCACCTCTATTCAAGAGCCAAACTCTCAGGAAAGACTCTTTGATTCGCCTTGGTTATTCTATTCTCACCCTGTGGCTAAGACCAAGTGGTGTCTTAAGCTGTCTCTTTCCCAAAGAAAAAGTGAGCACTATATGCAGATGAAGGAATACCATACTGACAAAAGCAAAGAAGCTATGATGCCCACCACAGTCCTGTTTTCATAGTATTTTATATAAGAGAAGATTTTTAAAAATTTAAATTCAATTTGCCAACATATGGTGTAACACCAGTGCTCATCTCATCATGTGCCCTCCTTAATGCCCGTCACCCAGTTAAGAGATTTTCCCTCAATTTTCCTGCTCTGGTTTCACTTTCTGATTTTGAAATGAACATATACACCTTCATGATTATTTTTTTTAAAGCTTATGAAAGAAATAGACATGCAAAGACCAGCAGTATGGCAAAGAAATTAAAATATTGAGCACCGGCTGGATGCCAGACTTTTTATACTTATATCCAGAGAGTCCTGTAGCATAAACTCTTGTTTTTCCAATTCGTTTCTTGAGCTCCTGCATCTCCTGGAACCAAGATGTATACAATATTTCCCTCTTGACACTTCCACTACGCGCTCTTTAAATTGTCCAAGAGCCTCTTGGGATTATGTTGGCCCAGTGGTTTTCAACCAGGGACAACACTGCCCCACCTTCCCCTCAGGTCATTGGCCAATGTTTACAGATATTTTTGGACATTGCTGGGGGATGGGAAGTGGGCTGCTCTCAGCATCTCCTGGGTAGAGGCCAGAGATGCCTCCACACATGCTATAGTGCTCATGACAGTCTCCTACAATAAAGAATTATCTGGCTCTGAATGTCCATTGTGCCAAAATTGAGAAAGCATGCTTTAATCCCAGGTGGTCAACTCTAGCCCAAACACCAAGCAAAGAGACCTGATAAGGTAATCAATGGAATACCACAATTGCTTATCTCTACCACGTGGAGTCACTATTAAGATTGGTCCAGGGCAGTCTAGTCATTCTTTCTGCCATGAATCTCTACTGGTAAAAAATGGTGCCCCATATTGGCTCTTTTGGTTCACATTCACACATTCATAGGTTGTTTCCTAAAGTCCAACAAATGAGTCAGGGAGACTGGACCTGAGATGTTTCTATCTTAGCCATAGATAAATTTTCTGCCCTGAACTTGAGGGTTTAGCTGAGCTAATACCCTGGACTTTGCCTCCCGAAGCAGAATTAATCCTGCAGACAGGTTCCTACCACGGGTTCACTGTTGATCAGATTTCAGACCCTTGAGGGCCTTTGCCTTTTGCTTCTTCTGTCCCATCATTCTGCTTGACGAGAGCCAGACATCATATTTCTTCAGTTGCTCGTGCCTTAGAGTTGGCTGCATGTTCAGCATGAATTTGGCTACCCGCAAGCAAGCAAGTGACCTTGGCCCTAGCCTTGGCTCTCTATCAGTAAAGTGCTGGGTTAGGTTGCTGGGGGTTTTCTGAATGAAAGAATGTGTGTCTATCAGTTTTTCCAAGTTTTATCAGATCTATGAACACATATTCTTAGTCATATTGTCAATATTTTTCTTTTAATGGACTCACTAAATTTACATGCTCAATAACATTTTTTTGAAAAGGAAGCTTTATTCACTTTCACAGGTGGAAAATCAGTTGGCATAAATAGGAGGTAGGATAAGAAATAAGTTTGATGCAGATAAAACAAAAATCTGTTATTAAATTCTAACCGAATGCTGTGGCTTGCTAAGAGTTCGGAGCCACAGGTCCACCTGTGGTTCTTCAGAACAGTAATGGGCCAGTGTTAGAGAAGACACACTAGGACCCCTGGAGACTTGTTTTTTCTCTATAGCTCATCAGAGGGACAGGATGTGGGCTGACAGGTTGTCTTGTGATGGCCCGATATGCTCGTACAGCCAATCACTGTGGCTCATGTGTTACAGGTGTCCCTGCTATCTGAAAGTAGAGCATTCCTATGAAAACTTTCTTAAGCCGAAATGGAGTAAAGCGAAGAAGCAATTACTATTAATTTATATGGAAACATTTTTGACTGCAAACCCAACAAATAACCTCTCTTAAGCTCTTCTGAAACCTTAGGACACATCTTGCTGGGATGCACAAAATAGATCAGGATAAAGCACAGATGCTCGCAGACACAGTTCAAAGCTCTGGTGGCTAGATGAAGAGACACTGATTGGAGTTTCCAGGAAGGAGCTTGGCCATGGCCCTTCTGGCTCCTCTGGGTATACACTGCTTCTATGATCACTTCTTGGGAAGCAAACACTGAATGCTAATTTTTATTTTTTGCCCTTTTTTGGGGGGGGGGGGTGTAAAAGCAAAAATCCTCTTCAGATTTCTTTTAGGTATTGAAAGCAGGTACTAAAGTAAGTCTTTTGTAAAAGTGAAGTGGTGAATTCGAGCTTTCGAAGAGCAGGGGATACCTGTATATGCATCCTGTACTTTGGGAATTCTGGACTTTATGATCCTTAAGGGCTCTTTAAGCTCTAGCCACTGGCTTCATCTTCGTTGTTTACATTACAAAATGGCCTAGAGGCACTAATAAGAAGGCTTCCTGGGAGTGCTGTACCTCTGGGGGCAGCAGGTGCTCACTTCCTGTGGATGGGCCAACATCTGGTGGCCCATCCCATCTGATCTGTGAAAATCCCCAGTTCTTCAATCAGAGATAATCCCCTTGGTTTAAGGCTTCTTGTTCTCAGAAAATGTGCAGATTTCCAAGTGGCCACGGGGGGCGATCTCTCTTGGGGCCATGTGCCATTTACAGCACCCCAGAACTGAGTGTATCAGTCCTTTCCCGGGAGGGAGGACAAGACCCAAGCATGGTTAAGAAGGAAAAGTGTCTGAAGTCAGGCCAAGGTGACCAGCCAAGGAAACAGAGGTAAGCTAAGCCCAGAGTCACTGTTTTGCCTAAGTCCCTACTTGGTTTCTTAGTACTGTCTTCAGCACGGGTAACACTCGGTTTGGTCCCCAGGAAGGGCCACCATGAAAGCATTGGAAAGAGGAACTTACTGTTTGGAACTGATAGCACAGAGGCGCCTGGGTGGCTCAGTTGGTAAAGAGTCTGACTTTTCATTTCTGCTCAAGTCATCATCTCAGGTTGGTGAGATGGAGCTTGGAGTTGGGTGCTGCTGGGTGTGGAGCTTCCTTGGGATTCTCTCTCTCTCTCTCTCTCTCTATCTCCCTCTACCCCCTCTCCACCCCCCTGTGAAAAAAGTTAAATTAAATTAAAATCTATCAAGCACAGAGCCTGGTACAGAGTGAGCAGCTCCCAACTGTTACTATTATTATTACTATTATATTTTCCTTGACTAGTAATCAGTTACTAAACTTACACCCTCTCTGTTGTCTTTCACAACACTTGAATGGGGCCTGACCCCAAAAGAATACCAACAACATAATCCAAATTTTAAAAACTCTCAGAATTGGTCCTAGGGCCTGTGCCAAGTACTTTATATGTAGTTTTATTCCACCCATCCAACTACCCCATGGAATTAGATGCTATTGGTGGTAGCCTCATTTTAGACTTGAGAAGACTCTCAATGGCTTGGCCAAGTTGTCCCTGTGAGTAGGTAGCTGAGCTTGGGTTCAGTGCTGGCTTCCAACCCAGTCCTTCTCCAGCATTCCCTCAGATGCATTGAAGTTAGAATAGGAAGTGGACCATATTTCCATTTCTCTGGGACAGAAGTCCCTATGGCTTGGTTTTCTTTTGCAGACCCTATAGCAGAGGTTCTCAGACCACCCAAATCAATAAAATTACCCAGAGAAGAAGATGGAGGTAGTCTCGCCTTTAACCTATAGTTAAGATCTTCGGGGTGGGTCCTGGGAATGTGTATTTTTGAAGAGCTCTCCTAGCAATGAAGCCAGACTACAGCCTGTGGGGTATTTCACTCTAGAAATAGTGGAGTAGGGATCCCTGGGTGGCGCAGCGGTTTAGCTCCTGCCTTTGGCCCAGGGCGCGATCCTGGAGACCCAGGATCGAATCCCATGTCGGGCTCCCGGTGCATGGAGCCTGCTTCTCCCTCTGCCTGTGTCTCTGCCTCTCTCTCTCTCACTGTGTGCCTACCATAAATAAATAAAATAAAATTAAAAATTAAAAAAAAAGAAATAGTGGAGTATACTAAAAGTTTATTGAAGGGATATGTTCTTCTGTAATTTGCCAAGGATGAAATACAGAGTCTCAAGATAGGAGAAGATTTATGTTCTGTAATCCCATTAGGCAGCAAACCATAGTCTTCAATTCTTTTTATTACTGTTTTCCTTCTTTCCATTTTGTATCATCTATCTATCCATCTATCATCTATCTATCCATTCAACCATCCACCCACCTATCCATCTATCATCTATGTATCTATTTTCACCTCTCTTATTAAGTTTTTTTTTTGTACAGAATCTGCCTATCTGCTAGGATTATCTTTTCTATCATGGAACTGGGATGGTATTTGGGTTCTGATGGTAAGAAATTACAGAACCTTTTTGAGAAGCAATGGCATAAATATGAGGGATGCCATCAATGTGTCCTTTCCCTAACTGGGAAGCATAGAAGGATGACTTGTGGGGGGAACTGAAATGACTGCTGAGGGACTGAAGTGTTAGGCATATGGCCAGGCCCCATCCCCTCTACCCTCTGCCTCCCAAATCTGTGAGACCAGGCTCAACTTGTCTTATTTTTTAATTCATTCATGTTACCATTTGCCCATGCCTATAACACGCTAAGGTGCATCCAGAGTTTGGTAGGCGACTCCTCAAAACTGAAAGGATTCTTTTTTGGATCCATCCTTAGGGTTGACAAATGACTTCCTCCCAGAGGAGGAGACTGTCACAGAGGGAGGGTGATCGAATAAAACATGGGACAGGTAAAGTACTCCAAGGTTCTATGGAAGGAATGGCAGTGTCACCTGGAGTTCTGGGCCACTGTTCCTTTCCATGGATCTGGGCAATCAAGGCTTGATGGTGCTAAGAAACCCTGTGACTTTTCATTTCCCAGGAAGCCAGACATTCAAATTCCCCTCCTTTAATTTGTACTCAGGCATGCAGTGAGGGCGCTGGTGTATGTAAGGCACTGGGGAGCTCACCTTGCTCTCCAGCTAAATTCTCAGCCCCCTGGTATGAGATGTATGCTGGAGTTGAAATTCTGAAAATATATCCCAAGGTCACCAACCAAATACACACAGAGGCATTCTTTCATGGATCTGTATCCTCCAATGAATGCATTTTCATTGATTTCTGATGGCCTCTTGGTGAGCTCCCTTGAAAGTCAGAGAAAGACATCTTTTTTTCTCCCTCCATTTTAGCCTAATGGAGGTCTTTCTCTGCGAGAAATCAAACTAGGGAAATGGTAAGCCAAAATCATAATTTTGCATAAAAATTGTAGGTTTTTAAAAAGAGATTTTATTTATATATTCATGAGAGACACAGAGGGAGAGGCAGAGACACAGGCAGAGGGAGAAGTGGGCTCCCTGAAGGGAGTCCGATGCAGGGACTCAATCCCTGACCCAGGGATCACGACCTGAGCCTAAGGCAGACACTCAACTGCTGAGCCACCCTGGTGTCCCTGTAGGTGTTTTTAGTAATGCTTAAGGATTTCCGATAGTGACTGAAGGGAAAAACATTTTGCATAATCACTAGACTGATGCTTTATAAAAAGCAGATTCTAGTTCTACATTTTTTAAAAAGATTTATTTATTTATTTATTTATTTATTTATTTATTTATGATAGAGAGAGAGAGAGAAAGAGAGAGAGAGAGAAAGAGAGAGAGGCAGAGACACAGGCAGATGGGGAAGCAGGCTCCATGCCTGGAGTCCAATGCAGGACTCACTCCCGGGACTCCAGGATCACGCCCTGGGCTAAAGGCAGGCGCCAAACCACTGAGTCACCCAGGGATCCCCAGTTCTAGATGTTTTCAACAATAACATTTCTAGAACAATGAGTTCTAGTGGAAAAATGGCCAACTGTTGGGGCACCTGGGTGGCTGAGCTGGTTAAGTGCTTGCCTTCTGCTCTGGTGATCCCGGGGTCCTAGGATGGAGCCCCAAGTCTGGCTCCCTGCTTAGCAAGGGGAGTATTCCTCCCTCTCTCCCTGCCCCCACCTCCTGCTTATCCTGTCTCTCTCTTTCAAAGAAATAAAATCTTAAAAAAAAAAAAAAAAAGAAATTGGCCACTCTTTTCACTAAAGGATGACTCTTTTTTATTTTATTAACAAGGATTGTGCTTTTTTTTTTTTTTTTCTTTTAGGATGTCAAATGAGGAGAGCTCAGGTCCTCCAGTGTTTCATTCCAGAAAATATTCAGTACAAAACTGACTAGTATTACTGCAAAGGTGGGATAATTAAGTGATTGCAAGAGTTTGTGCCTAAATATTATATTTAAATCACCATGTTGGCCCAGACAAGGATGGTGAAAATTGAGTCCTGTTCAGATCTCTTGTGGTTGGAGTCAGAATGAGAAATAGAGTGGGTGTCTTGGTCACAATTTAAAAAGAGCTAAAATTCTGCAGTTAGACTGGGCTTGCTTTTTTTTTTCCTGTGTTAGGAAAATCTTTGAGAAAGAATATAATTTTGAACTAGATTGTCTTTAAAACCAAGAGGCAAAAAAAAGAAAAAAAAAAAAAAGACGGAGCAGTTCTTTCTTTTGCTAAAGCACATCAAAAACAATGTCCAGGTTTTACAGGGGAACTTGTGATTTTAAATATCAAAGGAGACCACCTTTGCCCTTTTCTTTCACTCACATGACTGTCAAGCCACAGGCACCCCATAAAGTCCTATTGCATAGCCCTTTCCATCAGCAACAGAAAATGGAATTTAGGGCATTTATAGAGTGACATTGCTGTGGCTGACAAATTATCCATGCCAAGAACCTGTTGTGACCGCTGATTGAGGGCCATGTACATTTCCTATAAAAGCAGTGTGAAGGGTACTGAGTTCGAGTTGTGCAAAAAAGTTTTGAAAGAGATAGAGTATTGTAGGTACTCAGCTGCTATGACCACTTTGAAACATTTAATCAGTACGCCGTTAAATTTAGCTTTTATTTTTATTTATTTGTTGATTGATTGATTGATTTAAAGATTTTCTTTATTTATTCATGAGAGACACAGAGAGAGAGAGAAGCAGAGACACAGGCAGAGGGAGAAGCAGGCTCCATGCAGGGAGACCAATGTGGGACTCGATCCCGGATCTGAGATCACGCTCTGAGCCAAAGGCAGGCGCTCAACTGCTGAGCCACCCAGGTGTCCCTAAATTTAGCTTTTAAAGGGTTAATTCCATAAAATGCTAAACGTCCTGGACATGGCTAGAAGAATCTGGTTACCCCTAGGATAATAGAACCTAAATCTAGATGATATTTAGAAATCATCTAGTAAAACTCACACATTTTCCTGGTGAAACAGGGGATCAAAAGAGGAAATAATTTGATTACAATCATATAGGGGGTTCGTGGCAGAACTGGAAGTCTCCTGGTTTTCTGATTTAGTGTTTCTTCTGTCTTAAACCACCTAAGAAACCACACTGCCTCACCCATGTGTACACAGGTAAAGGATTCCAAAACCTTTATCCATCCATCCATCCATCCATCCATCCATCCATCCATCCATCCATGCTTCATCTGTCCATTAAAATAAATAACATTTATCGTCTATCTTCTCTGTTTGGGGCATTCTACTAGATCCTGGGGGTGTAAGAATAAAGGATGCCATCTGCATCTTTGAGAAGCACATCACAAGGGTTCTCTGCTGAAGTGTTGCACAGTTTCCAGCAGGAATGCAGAGGGATCTGATTGGAGGGAATCCAAGAGGGCCACCCAGGAAATCTGATCCTCACAGGATAGGGAGTGTGGTCCTCCAACATGGTTCTTCTTGAAAATTCTTTTGATTTTTTGAGTTCCTTTGCCTTTTCATATGTATTTTAGAACCAGTTTGTTAAAACCTACAGAAGCATGGATACAGCACTTTCTCTGTAAGGTAAGTAGTGACGTCCCCTGTTTCCTGCTTGGTTTTAGTAAGAAATCTTCTCACTTTTTTTCTTGGTCATTCTCAATAAGGTTTGTTAATTTTGTTGACCTTTACAAAGAAGCGATCTTTCTTTTCACTGATTGTCTCTGATTTTTCTCTTCTCTATTTAATTTTTTTCCACTCTAACCTTCATTATTTCTTTCTTTCTGCTGGCTTTGGGTTTGCTTTTCTTTTTCTAGTGTCTCAAAGAGAAAGTTTAAATTACTGATTTAAAATATGTCTTTCTTTCTTTTTTAAATATAGGCATTTACAGCTATAACTTCCCCTCTGAACACTGCTTTCACTGAATCCATCCCATAAGCTTTGATATGTTACGTTTTCATTTTTATTCGCCGCAAAGTATTTTTCAGTTTCTCTTGTGAGTTATTTGTTGACCCGTTGTTTAGTTAAGAGAGTGTTGTTTGCACAGATTTACAAATGTTTCAAATTTCTTTTGATTACTGGTTACTAATTTTATTCCATCATGGCTAGAAAATATATTTTGTAGGATTTCCATCCTCTTAAATTCATTGCGCCTTGCGTTATGGTCTAACACATATGGCCCATCTCACAGAATGTTTTAAGATCACTTGAGAAGAATGTGTATTATTCTGTTGTTTTCGGGTGGAGTATTCCATTAGACATCTGTGAGGTCTAGTGGGTCATAGCATTCTAGTTCCTTCATCTTCTGTCTAATTGTTCCACCCCTTGTATAAAGGGAGGTATTTAAGTCCTTGGCTATTATTACAGAAATATCTATTTTTCCTTCAATTCTGTCTGGTTTTGCATCATAAATTTTGAGGGCTCTATAAAAGATGCGTATATAGATGGTGCATCTTCATGTTGGACTGACCCTCTTAGCAACACGAAATGTCTTTGTGTCTAGATTCTCTACTTTTTAAATCTTTGAATGATGCTATCATTGGAAATTTTATCCCAATGCATAAGACCTGTTCCTAATCTTCTGCTACCAATAACTTACTATATTGCTTTTTGAACCAATGGTTCAAAACTTGTTTGCAACAACATTCAAAACTTGTTCTTATAAAGTCATACCCTCAGGAAGAATGACTAAATCTGTTTCAAATGTCTTTGCCCTCTTTCTTTATTGATTCTGTCAGGTGACCTCTCTCCGCATCCCCAACCAGCTGGCCGAGGTTATTTCAGGCTAATTTGTTTTCCTGAAATAGTACTGTTTGTTCAAAATAAAATATTTGAGAGAGCCTTTTACAACATGAGAGACTCTAAGCAGATTTAAATATAATCCAACTCTCTCTTATCAATAAATAATTTTAGAGAAAAAAACAACAACTTTGCCTGATTTTCAGGCACATACAATCTCCAGCTCTACATATTCTTGTATTTATTCTCCTTCATAAGGAGGTTCAACTGATCACACATCGTGCCCTATCTACTCCTTCTTCTTCTTCTTCTCTGGCTTTCTGGTGCTTTAAAAGTTTCCCCTTCCAGGGCACTGGACCTTCTGAGGGCAAAGTCTTCATGAGTAGCATGTGGGTTCTAGCTAAGAATGGAGCTTGATGTCCTGGTCTCAGGAGAGCCTTGGCTGGGCCTCCCAATCTGCTTCCCATCCAGACTCTATCAGATAACTAGCAGGCTTAGTCTGTTAACAGAAGCATAGCCTTATTTTTCATAAAGATTAATTTTCCCCAGGACACCAGAAAAGTATGGCTCATTCAAGGCCAGCATCCACCATTGTTAGAAACTCAGTGCTTGATGTTCTTCCCAGCATCCTAGAGTTTCAAGGCTGGCAGGTCTCAAGATAATTCTTTCATAGCATGACTGACAGATCCTTCTGTTATAGTCACATGGAAATATGACTGGGCCCAAAGACATAGGCTTATTTTCAATGTATATATCCAAATATGACCGAGAAATGCACATTTTAGGGACACCTAGGTGGCTCAGTGGTTGAGTGTCTGCCTTTGGCTCAGGTCGTGATCCTGGGTTCCACATCGGGCTCCCCACAGGGAGCCTGCTTCTCCCTCTGTGTGTGTCTCTGCCTCTCTCTGTGTGTTTCTTATGAATAAATAAGTAAAAATCTTAAAAAAAAGAAATGCACATTTAAAAAAAACTGGATCATCTGGCTTTAAAATGCACATCGAAAACAAGAGTGCCAGGGAGACTGTCAAGTATGCCCTGTATTCAGGACTTCTAGTTTACTGACCTCCAATCCTCTTCCTACCTCTTTTCTAACCCCAACACTTATTATCCCCCTTTAAGAGACCAAACTGCAGAACTGTACAAGTATTGCCTGGATTAAAAGCAAGATTAAAAGAGAAATGACACCTGTGTTTAGATATCTAGGAACCCGTGAGTTGGAAGAGAATATAAGCTTAGCTTGTACGACGCCAAGAGATAAAACTGGAGCTAACAGAGATTATGTAGATTCAGATCTATTTTAGAAAAGTTTTCTATTTGGCAAGAGTGTCCAAAGAAATAATTGTCTGCTTTGGGAAGTAATAGCTCCCTGTCTCCGGGGACACTGAAATATAACTTTGATGATCGATCATTAATTTATTATTTCACGGTGTGTATTTGGAATTTGCTGCTGTGAAGAACGCAGGGTCCCTGACTGCTCTCATGGAGCTTCCATTTTAGTGGGGTGGAGGGCAGAGACCATAAACTAAAAAACATCAGATATTTTAAAAACGTACATTGTGATGCATGCTAGAAAGGTCGAAGACAGGCTGCTATGGTCGGGAGTGAGAGGGGTCTCGTTTTCCACCATTTCCAGGATGGTTTTGAAGGGAATCAGACACTCCTTTGGGTGTTTGTTTCCTAACAATTCTGGGACCATGATTCTATGACTCAGCAATGGGAATTTCTTGATTGCTTTGCTGCCCAGGAATTCAAGATGACCCAGGAAATTTTGGGTCCAGTTACCTGGAAATTTGATAGAGTTCAATAGAGATCTCTGAAAGTCAACTCTTGACATGAGAGAGCCAACTCCCTGAAATTAGCAGGAATCTTGTTTGCTGCTGGTTTTTGGTCTGGGTTGGACTTTTCTGATTTTGGTCAAAGGTCATTGTGTTGATTTTTTTAGCAGAAAGAGTCTGATGAAAAGAACTGGCCTGCTCTCTAGATTTCTTTTGAAAATCACCTTCCAAGTTCTGTCCTGGACTCAAGCCCTTTTGGTTCAATCATCTATAGCTGGTATGGGAGAGGTGAGGATGCAGTCATATGTACGTTATCCTACACATATTCTTAGCTTGGCCCACAAAGGGGTGTTTGTTTGTTTGTTTGTTTGTTTGTTTGAGCCAGCATTTAAAATTGGGTGTTTTACTTAAAAATCCAGACTTCTGGTGTTGCTTGGGAAATTGAAGATCTGTCCAAATATGCCCACATTCCCGTGTGGTCACATCAGCTAGGGACATAGGGCAATGGCATCCTTGGGACGGGGTGTGAGCTCCTCAGTTCCCTTTAGTTCTTATTCAGCCCAGTTCACTCATTTCTGTGACCTGCTTGGCTCCTGGAGGCATTTGAGGTTTTTGATTCCTGATCCGTGCATTTCTGGGCCTGGAGAGTGGAAATGCTGTTTAATGATGAATCCTTTATGACCCTGTCATATTGTCAATTTGAAAAGAAAGAGTATCATTGAAACGTAGCCTCTCAGAGCTGAAAAGATCTTTAAAGACCCACTCTCCAATCCAGCCCAAATCCCTGGTGAATTCAAGGGGAAACTGAAGCCCAACGAAGAGAATGCTTGCCCACGGTCACATACTGAGTTGGTGACATCAGTAAGGCTCCACGGGGAGTTGCCCATACACTCAAATCCCATGGTAACCATTAAATTTAATTGAATCCAAACCAATTTAAGAACAGATTTCCATACTGGAAGGATTTTTTTTTTCCTTTCTCGAATGCATTGGCAATGAGTAAAGAAAGGAAAAGAAGGAAGTGCTGTGTTCTTTGTCAGGCCCATGTGAATTTTGTTCACGACCCAGAAAAACAATCTCCCAGATAAAAATGTCTAAATGTCTCATCTTAATCATTATCTTGTTGATTAGTACTTAACATTTAATCTAGAAACCCCAAAACAATCTTAATCTCTGTGGCAAATATCTCCGGGGTGGCCAATGCCATAAAGATATTAAGCTCTCTTTATGTCTTCTCAGGTGTTCGAAAGGAGGAGACTCTCAGTATTTGTTAAAATGGGAAATGTTCTTTGTATCCAGAGGGTGAGCTTAGACTTTGGACTCAGTCTTCATCCTTTGGATTTGGCAACTAAAAGTGAGAGTACGGCTACTCCTGATGCCTCCCTGGGGAAGAGTGAGTTGCTAGGGGGTCTAGGTGAGATTCCAAGAGGCTGAATAATGCTGAATGCCATTAATAATAATGATAGGGGTTCCTGGGTGGCTCAGTTGGTTAAGCATCTGACTCCTGATTTTGGCTCAGGTCATGATCTCAGGGTTGTGAGTTCGAGCCCTGCATCGGGCTCCCTGCTGGGCATGGAGTCTGCTTAGGATTCTCTCTCTCCCTTTCTTTCTGTATTCCCCCACCCTCCTGTGTGCACACACACTTTCTCTAAAAAGAATAAATAAAAATAAATAAAAATAAATGATGACAAATAATGACAACAAAAAAAGAATAAATAAAAATAAATGATGACAAATAATGACAACAAAAAAATCCAGCTACATTTAATGAGTATTTACCAAGTATCAGGCTCTGTTCTAAGACAGTCCCATCTATTACCTCATTTAGTCCTCATACCAACCCAGTGAGGAGGGTCTGTGATTATCCCCATTTAGGACACTGAGTCACCAAAAGGCAAAGGGATTTGTCCAGAGCCTCAGAACCAGAAATGTTAAACCTGGGATGTAGGACCCTGGTTCCAGAGCCCAAGTATTTCACTAATACTTTTTTTCCAGAGGCAAAAATGTCCATTTCTGAAAATTTCTCTCCACATATTATATGGAATAGACAAAGCCTCTTAAGTCACAACTCTTTAGACCTATGCTTCCCAGAGTGGTAGCCCCTAGTCTCCTGGAGCTATTTACACTTAAAATAATGGAAAATTACATAAAATTAAAAATTCAGTCCTCAGTCATGCTCAGCACATTTCCTAAGCTCAAAGGCATGTATGGCTAAGCCCACCCTGTTGACATGGCAGATGTAGAGCACTTTCTTCATGGCAGAAAGTTCTCTTGGACAGCACTGTTATAGATGAAAATTTGAAACTCAGAGAGGCAAGGAACTTGTCCAAAGACACACAGCAAGACCCAGGATTTGAAAATCATGATGCCATCTTAGTCTTTTTCTTGGTTCTTTGTTGCCTACCCTCAACTTATGGCCTCTGCATCTCTGCAATGAGATTTTCAGTTCTTCGGGGGCAAACAGCACATCTTGAATTTTAGTTGGGTACCACATTCCGGCCTCCCAACCCTCTAGGAGGGAGAACCTCCTTCTCTAGGGCTGCGCACACGGGAGAACCTCCACAGAGTGTCTTGCCTTCCTTTTTCTGCTCTTCACGTTCAAATGACGATGGGCGTTCTGGCCAGTATCAAGTCTCAAGTTTTAAGTAAGACGTGTTATTATAATTTTTTTAGGGGCTGGCCAACTTAATTGCATAAGGCATAGAGATAGTTTTTATTTGAAAGCCTCCGAGGGCTAGTATGTTGAGTGAGTAGAGAGGGAGTGAGCAAACCTGTAGTGTTTACCTTTCTCAGGGTGAGAGTGGGGGTAGGGCACATGGAGGCCTGGGCCGTCAGGACCTGAGAACTAACTTGGTCTTGTAAGAATCTTACTAGAGGTTTAGTTAAGTATATAGGCCCTAGAGATGGAGAGGTCTGGGCTGCTGTTCCAACTTCAGTAGGTGACTGCCGTGTAAGCTGAAATTTATGCAGACTTTCTGACCTGCATTTCATAATTGGTAGAGTTTGCCCTACTAGGGTCAGAAAACATTTTTGAGATAACCCTGTAGAAGGACAACAAAGACCCTGGCCTCATACCTGATAGCCAGTTATTTTCATCACCTCGTTGTAAATTCCTTATTATTTTCCCTCTCACTAAATGGCAAGCTCCTTAACGGCAGGGTCCGTGTCCACCTCGTTCACTGCTGTATTCTCAGGGTCTAGTTCCCAGCCCCACAGTAGGTGTCCAATAAGTATCTGTTGAAACAATGAAGGGATATCTTAGCCTAAAAAAATGTCTATGTTATAGGGACACGTAAACGTTTATGATTCAACTTGCCAGATGCATAAATCATCAATTATCACACCTTTGTAAAGCAGTTGTCTGTGCACTGCTTGAATACTTTCAGTGATGGGGAGGTTACTACCTTATGAGAACCTCTTTTTCAATATGGACCTCTCTGTTGGTCTTGAGAGTAATCACATGTCTGGCTGAGTCACAGATAGGAAGGGTCGTGCTCCTCAAATACACCCTGCTATGTTGCCCAGCCACCCAATTCTCTTTTAGTCTTTGTAGGAATAGGGTAGGACAATAGAAGTCTCCAGCCATCTTTGTGAGTTTCATGGCTATCACTGGGGGAAGGGAGAGAGGTGGAAAAATGAACCTAGAGAATCTGGCTATAAAACACATTACCTGCATTTATGGTCCTTGTGCCTCAAGGCCTGGGATAAAGTGAAGAAGGAAAAACATTCCACTCTGGCTCTCAGTGACCCCTAAAAGAAACCCCCCGTGGAGTCATTTAGGATAGTAATTTGAGTATAAACTCAAGCATGCGTTCCGAGCCTTCCCTTCATAAATGCAGGAGCCTCACGATGATCGGCACCAAATTGCTTGAAAATGTGGCCCAGAACCCTTCCAGATGAGGGGCCGGGCTCAGAGAAATAAAAAGTAAGGGGGCATGTTGCTATGGCATTAAAATCAAGGGAGTATGCATGAACCTCAAACTGTGCGCAGAAATATGTTCTTTCTATATGCTATGCCCATGAAAGCTAAGCCAGCAGAAGTCATTAAAGTGTCAGACAGGGAGCTGGGTGGGAAAAACACATGTTTAAAAGTAAACATGTAGCCCTGTGATAACTGTGTTCCCTAAAAAGCTAAAGATGATGGAGAGAAAGAAAAAAGAACTGGGAATAAAGAAAAAGTCAGAGAGAATGGGGCTGCCTGGTTCCTCAAGCACTTCCTTATAGTGTTTATACTTTGAGGACATGCCACCATTATCTCTTCATTTGTTGGAGCTAAGCACCCGAGATTCACCCCTGATTCTTCCTTTTCATTGGTTCTTGCATCGAATCAACACAGCAAGTCCTGAATCCTGACTTATCTCCAAAATATTACGTTGAACCATATGAAGTTGCCAATATTTTTTTTTTTTTTTCTGGTGAAGTTGCCAATATTATATCTCCTTTGAACTACACACACGAAAAGTGGTAATTCCATATGATTCAACCTAAGTAATTTCACATCAGCTCTTTTGTCCGTCATTATCGCTACCATTCCGGTTCAAACCACCATCTTCATTTGTGTAGACTATGCTGCGGTCTCCAAAGGTCTTCATGTTCCCACTCTCATCTTCTTCCAGTCCCTTAATCCCACGTTAGAAATTAGAGAAGACCACACCAGTTTCCTGTTTAAAATACTTCAGTGTGATAAAAGACCTGTATGCTGAAAACTATAAAGCATTGTTGTAAGAAATTAAAAAGATCTAAATAAATGGGGAGATATACTATATTCATGGGTTAGAAGTCTCAATATTCTTTATTTCAAGTAGATTTATATAGATCTCTAGGTAGATTAATGCAATCCCAATCAAAACTCCAGCAGGTTTTCATTTTGTAGAAAAAACAAAGTGATTTTCAAATTCATGTGGAAGTGGAAAGGACCTAGATTACCCAAAACAACTATGCAAAAGAGCAAACTAAAGGACTGACATTGCTTGATTCCAAGACCCCTTTAAAAAGCTACAGTAATCAAGAGAAACAGTTTTGGTGTAAGATAGAAAAGTAGGTGAATGAAACAGGTTAGAGAGTGCAAAAATAGACCCACCTATACGTGGACAATTGACTTCTGACAAAAATGGGAAAGCAATTCAGTTGAGAAAGCATAGTCTTTTCAACAAATGGTGGTAGAACAATTGAACAGCCATATACAAACTAGAAAAACAACAACCCCAAACAAAAAAACTCTATTCTTTACAACCTAAAAAAAAAAAAAAAAAAAAAAAGAAAAAATTAACTCAAAATGATTCCAGATCTATATGTAAAATGTAAAATTATAAAATGTCTAAAAAAATAGGTTGAAATTTTTTTGACCTTAAGTTCATCAAAGATTTCTTTGATTTGACATAAAAAACATGATTCATAAAATAACAAACAAGATTTTACCAAAATTTAAGACTTTGGCTCTTCAGAAGATACTGCTGAGAAAATTAAAAGAGAAGATACACAGTGGGAGAAAAGATTTGGAAATTGCATATCTGATAAAGTACTTGTATCCAGAGTACACACACACACACACACACACACACACTCATACATTCACATATCCTCAAAACTCAATAATAAGAATAATAAGACAACAACTGCGGTACCTGGGTGGCTTAGTCAGTTGAGTGTTCAACTCTTGGTTTCAGCTCAGGTCATGATCTTGGGGTTGTGAGATGAAGTCCTACATCAGGCTCAATCAGCAGGGAGTCTGCTTGAGATTCTCTCCCTCTCCCTCTGCCCCTTCCCCTGCTCACATGCTCTCTCTCTCTCTCTAAAATAAATAAATAAATCTTTAAAAAACCTCAAAAATAATAATAAAAAAGAACAAAAGCAGACACAGGGAAGACAATGTGGAAGGCAAATCAGACACAGGAAGTTGCTTAAAATCACTAGTAATTTGGGAATGCAAGTTAAAATCACAATGAGGTGCCATTACACACTTATTAAAATGGCTAAAATTAAAAAGATTGAATATATAAAATGTCAGTGAGGATTTAGAGGAATTAGAATCCTCTTCCACTGTTGGGGGGAACATAAAATGGTATAAGTACTTTGGAAAATAATTTGGCAATTTCTTAAAAAGTTAAATGAGTACCTATCACATGGTCTAGCCAGATCACTCCTACCTATTTGCCCAGGAGAAATGAAAGCTTAAGTCTATATGGTGTTCATTGCAGCTTTATTTGTAATAGTTCAAAACTTGATACAACCCAACTATCTATCAATAGATAGATAAAAAATTGTTGCATCTGTGTGTAATGGAATACTACACTTTTCAGCCAGAAAAAGGAATGATTATCATTACATGCTACAGCATAGATGAATCTCAAAATAATTGTGCTGAGTGAAGGAAGACAGAAAGAATATATACTGTGTGAGTCTATTTATATGACATTCTAGAAAATATAAGTGAATCTATCATGAAAGAAAGCAGATCAGTGGTTGCCTGGGGATGCTGGGGGTTGTGGGATGGAAAAAAGATAGAAGGAATTTCAAAGGACCAGGAGGAAACTTTAGCATGCAAAGGATGTTTGTTTTCTTCATTGTGGTGTTGCTTTCATAGGTAGATACATGTGTCAAAATGTCACGAGTCAATCATAAGCTCAATAAAACTATTTTAAAAATGCTTCAGTGGTCTACTGAACAGCTCCCTGAGACAAACCAATCCCTCTTGAGCCTTATCCTTGCCCCTCTTCTTTGCTTTGATTTTGGTGCTAACATTCATCTTATTTTATTTTTAGAGAAAGAGCACATACAATTGTGAGTAGGGGGAGGGTCAGAGGGAGAGAGAGAGAGAGAATCTTAAGCAAGCTCTGTGCCCAGTATGGAGTCCAACATGGGGCTTGGTCTCTTGACCCTGAGATCATGACCTGTGCTGAAATCAAGAGTCCCACACTTAACTGACTGAGCCAGTCAGGTGCCCTGCTAACATTCATTTACATAGATGTTTTATTGAGGCCCAAGTTTAAATAAACTCATTCAGTCTTTCAAGGCTGTGTCTTCCTGAGATGTCTGTGATTTTTTTCGGCAAAGACTGATCCACAAGAACTTTCTTGTGAAGACGACATAGGCAAAAAGGTAGACTAGGAAGCTCCAAGTCCTTGTTCTCTCTGGAGACATAAAAACAAAGAAACAAAAAACAAGCAAAAAACCCCTCACAGACTTGCGAATATAACCTTGTGGGAGCTTTGGAAAATCATCAAAGATCTATAGCAATCAAAGAAATACCCAATTAAGAAGAAAACACGCACACAACATTAGGAAAGCCTGTAGCATTTTTGCTTGCCCTTGCTCTATCCCTTCTTCAAGAGCAGTGTGGTCTGGATATGAAGGAGACAGCAACTTAGTTCCCAATTCCCTTCCTTAAATTGGAGAGAGCAGAGCCGTCCTCAGTGGTAACATTCTCACCTATCTGGGGACTGCCAAAGAACTCATCTTTGTTTCACCTAACATGGATCTCAGGTGGGAAGAAGCAATGGATGCTACTTGGGGAAGCTGGAGGGAAACTAAGACCATGGATATTTGGATCAAGAGATCATGAGTAGAAACATACAATAGACCACTTAAGACCCCCAGGAGAAGCTGGTGAGAGATTCTAAGGGAAATTAAAGCTTTTAAAGGCAGCTCTGTAGACAGGAGAATCAAAAATGCACACAGGCCCAAGAAAGACTAATGCCCAGAAAAGATCTGAGAAGACCCTAAGCTTTCTCTTCAGGCTCAGAGCATGCCTAGCTAATTAGTTATGGACTTCCCTACTTAGTCTGCAAAGACAGGGAGCAAGAGCTCCTTTTAAAAATGGTCAGTTTGGGGGGCCACCTGGCTAGCTCAACTGGTTAAATGTCTGACTTTGTTAATTTAAGATTTTATTTATTTATTCAGAGAGAGAGGCAGAGCAAGAAGCAGGCTCCCCATGGGGAGCATGACACGGAACTCAGTACCAGACCCCCCGGATCACAACCTGAGCCAAAGACAGATGCTCAACCACTGAGTCACCCAGGTGCCCCTAAACATCTGACTCTTGATTTTGGCTCAGGTCATGATCTCAGGGTTGTGAGATTGACCCTGCATCAGGCTCCATGCTGAGTGTTGATCCTGCTTAAGATTCTCTCTTTCTGGGCAGCCCAGGTAACTCAGCAGTTTAGTGCCACCTTCAGCCCAGGGCGTGATCCTGGAGAGCTGGGATCGAGTCCCACGTCGGGCTCCCTGCATGGAACCTGCTTCTCCTTCTGCCTGTGTCTCTGACTCTCAATCTCTCTCTCTCTCATGAATAAATAAATAAAATCTTTAAAAAAAAATTCTCTCTTGCCCTCTCCTGCCCCACTCCCTCACTCTCTCTTTCTTTCTCTAGAATAAGTAAGTCAATAAATAAAATTAGATAAAAATGGCCAATTTTCAACAACAATAACAAATCACAAGGCACACGATGAAAAGGAAAACATGATCTATTCAGAGAAAGTAAAGTGGTAGAAATAGTTTCTGAAAGGCATTAGGTTTACTAGACAAAGACTTTAAAAGAACTGCTTTAAATATTCTTTTTTTTAAAATTTTTATTTATTTATGATAGTCACACACAGAGAGAGAGAGAGAGAGAGAGGGAGGCAGAGACACAGGCAGAGGGAGGAACAGGCTCCATGCACCGGGAGCCCGATGTGGGATTCGATGCCGGGTCTCCAGGATCGCGCCCTGGGCCAAAGACAGGCGCTAAACCGCTGCGCCACCCAGGGATCCCCTGCTTTAAATATTCTTAAAGAGCTAAAGGACAACAAAGACAAATAGTGAGGAAAATCAGGAAAATGATATATGGACAAAATTAGATTATGAATAAAGAGAAGAAATCATAAAAACAAAACAAACCATAAAAACCAAACCAGAGATTTTGGAGCTGAAAATTATAATAGTTGAATTGAAAAATTTACGAAAGGGTTGAGTAGCATACCCAGGCAGGGAGCAGGATGAAAGCAAACTGGAGAGTACGACATTTGAAATTATTGAGTTTGAAGAGCAGAAAAGAATAAAGAATTAAGAGAAGTGAATAGAGCATAAGAGGCCACAAAATGGACCAATATGTGCATTAGGGGAGTCTCAGGAGGTGAAGATAGAGGAAAAGGGCTAAGAGAACTTTCCTGAAGAAATAGTGGCTGAAAACTTCCCAAGCTTGAGTAAAAAAATAGAATACAAGTTGAAAAAGCTCAATGAACTTCATGTAAGATAAACCCAGAGAGATACATATTCAGACACATAATTAAACTGTTGAAAGAAAAGGATGAAGAGCGAATGTTGGAAAAAAACAAGAGAAAAGTGACTCATCCTGTACAAGGGATCCTCAAAAGATTATGCCAATTACTCAGCAGAAGGCAGTGGGATGTTCTATTTAATGTGCTGATTGGAAAAAAAAAAAAATCCTGCTAACAAAGACTTCTATATCTGGTAAAATTGTTCTTCAAACATGAAAGGGAGATTAAGACATTCCCAGGTAAACAAAAGCTGAGGGGGTGATTATTGAAAGAGCTGTACTATAAGATATTCTAAAAGGAGTCCTTCAGGTTGAAATAAAAGGATGCTAATCTCAAAGCCTTATGAAGATACAAGGATCTCTGGGAAAGGTAAACACACAGGCAAATATAAAAACCAATATTATTGAAATTTTGGTTTATGGGACTACTTTTTAATTTTTATAGTTTTTAAAAGACAAGGCATTAAAAAAAATCTATGCCAACAGATACACAATACAGAGAGACATAATTTGTGTGTGACATCAATAACATAAAATAAGTCCGGGATAGAGTTGTAAAGGAGCAGAGTTTTTGTATGCTATGAAGTTAAGATGATATAAATTAAAAATAGATTGCTATAATTTTGGGATACTATATGTAATCTCCATGAAAACCACAAAGAAACTATAAAATATACATAAGAGAAAGTGAAAAAAGCATCAAAATGTGCCACTACAAAAAAATCAGCAAACACAAAAAGGACAGTAATGAAAGAAATGAGGAACAAAAAAAGCTATAAGACACAGGAAATAAATAACACAATGATAAAAGTAAGTCTTTTCTTATCAGTAATCACTTCAAATGTAAATGGATTAATCTTCCCAATCAAAAGGCATAGGTTGGCAGAATGGTTGCAAAAACACAATACAACTAGAAGCTTTCTACCAAAGAGTCATTTTAGGTCCAAAGACATAACTAGGCTAAAGTGAAATTATGAAAAAGATATTCTATGCAAACAGTAACCAAAAGTGGACTGAGGTGGTTATACTTGTATGAGAGAAAATAGAAAAAAGCCAATAAAAAAAAGCCAACTAACCCAAAAGTTAGTTTCTGAAAAGATCAATAAAATTGACAAACTTTTTGCTAGATTGACTCTATAAACAGAGGAAAGATTCAAATTACTAAAATAATTGAAAGTGAGCATATTACTATTGATTTTATGAGGAAAAATAACAGTAAGAGAGTATGATGAAGAATTGTATGCCAGTAAATTAGATAACCTGCATGAAATGCACAAATTCCTAGAAAAATCACAATCCTGCAAGCCTGAATCATGAATACAGAGCCTGAGTAGACCTATAGCTAGTGAGGAGATTGAATTAGTAAACAACAATATTCCAACAAAGGAAAGTTCTGGACCAAATGATTTACCGGTGAATCCTATCGAACTCTAAAAACTGAATTAACACCAATCCTTCTCAAACTCTTACAAAAATAGGAAGAGGAGAGAACACTTTCTAATTCATTCAATGAGGCCAGCATTAACTGTATGCCAAAGACAAAGACACTACAAGAAAAGAAGACTTCAAATCAATATTCCTATGAATACTGATGCAAAAATTTTCAAAAAATACTAACAAACAGAATTCATCAACGTATGAACGTGGATGACCACTTATACACCATGACCCAGTGGGATTTATTCCTGGAATGCAAGTATGGTTCAACAGATGACTATTATTGATGTATTACACCACGTTAACAGAATACAGGAAAAAAACATATGATCTTCTCAATTGATGCAGAGAAAGCAGTTGACACAATTCAACAGTCACTCACGATAAAAACACTTCAACAAACTAGGACTGGAAGGAGACCATCTCGACCCAGTAAAGGCCATGTATGAAAAATCCACAACAAACATCATACTTACTGGTGAGAGACCCAAAGCATTTCCTCTCAATCAGGAACAAAACAGAAACATTCTCTTTTGCCCCTTCTTTTCAACAATGTACTGAAAGTTCTAGCCGGGTCAGTCATGCAAGAAAAAGAAATACAAGATACCCAAATTGAAAAAGGAAGAGTAAAATGATATCATTTCACAGATACTCTGATCTTATATATAGAAAACCAAAAAGATCCCATAAAGAAGTTGTTAGAGCTAATAACTGAATTCAGCAACATTGTAGGATACAAGATCAACATGAAAATTCAGGTTTTTTTTCCATATGCTAACAGTGATCAATCTAAAAAGGAAATTAAGAAAACAATTCTAGGGGCATGTGGGTGGCTCAGTTGGTCAAGCATCTCCCTTCTGCTCAGGTCATGATCTCAGGGTCCTGGGATCAAGTCCTGCATTGGGGTCCCTATTCAGCAGGGGATACTGCTTCTCCCACTCCCCACTGCTTATGCTCTCTCTTACCCTCTCTCTTTCTCTCAAATAAATAAAATCTGAAAAAAGAGAAAACAACTCCATTTACATTATAATCAAAAATAAGAAAATACTTCAATAAATTTGACCAAGGAGGTAAAAGATGTACACACTGAAAACTACAAAATATTGCTGAAAGAAGTTAAGGGCATAAATCAAGAGAAGACATCCAGTGTTTGTGGATTGGAAAACTCAGTAGTGTTAAGACAACAATACTACCCAAAGCAATCTCCAGATTTGATTCAATTTGATTCAAAATCCCAACTATGCGTTTGAGAAACATAAGATTCCATCCTAAAACTCACATGGAATATCAGGGACTCTGAGTAACCAAAGCATCTTGAAACAAAACAAAGTTGGAGGTATTAATTTTCTGATTTTGGAACTTCCTACAAAGCTACAGTAAGCAACACAGTGTGGCACTGGCATAGAGTCAGACATGTAAGACCAGCAAAAGAGAACAGAGTCCAGAAAAACCCTCACATGTCTGGTCTGAGGATTTTCTGCAAGGAAGACAATACCATTCAATGGAAAAGAGACTGTCTTTTCAATAAATGGTGATGGATAACTGGATATCCACATGCAAAAGAATACAGCTGGACTTTTCTGTTAGGCCATATACAAAAATTAATTCAAAATTGATCAAATTGCTCAGTGTAAGAACAAAAATTATAAAACTCTTAGAAGACAGCATAGAGGAAAAGTGTAAGGACGTTGGACTTGGCAATGATTTCTTTGATACGATATCAAAAACATAGGCCACAAGAAAAAAATAGATAAATTGGGCTTCATCAAAATTTAGAATTTCTGTGCATCAAGAGACATTATCAACAGAGTGAAAAGGAAACCCACAGAATCAGAAAAAAAATTGTAAAATATATAGTTGTGAAGGAACTCAGATCCAGATTACATAAAGAATTCCTACAATTCAAGAACAAAAACACAAAGACCCAGTTAAAAAATAAAAGACTGGACTAAAAGTCTTTGGATAAAAGTTTCTCCAAAGAAGATAGGCAAACGGCCAATAAGCTCATGGAAAGATGCTTGGAATCATTAATTGTTATGAAATGCAAATCAAACCCACAATAAGATCCCATCCTACCGCCATCACGATGACTATTTCTGAAAAAAACAGAAAGTAGCAAGCATGAGTGATGATGTAGAGAAGTTGGAACACTTGTGTGTTATTGATGGGGATGTAAAATGGCCGAGCTGCTGTGGAAAACATTAGGGTAGTTCCTCAAAATTAAACATAGAATCGCCATATGATCCAGCAATTCCACTTCTGGGCATACACCCAAAAGAATCGAAAGCAGGGTCTCAAAGAGATATTTGTACACTCATGTTCATAGCAGCATTACTCACAATAGCCAAAAGGTGGAAACAACCCAAATAGTCATCAACAGATGAACAGACAAACAGAATGTGATAGATACATACAATAGAATAGTTTTCAGCCTTAAAAGGGAATGACATTCTGACACATGCTATGGTGCTGACGAACCTTGAAGATGTTGATGTGAGGTAAGCCAGTCACAAAAAGATGTATGATGCCATTTATTCAAGGTATCTAGAATGGTCAAATTTGTAGAGTTGGAAAGTAGAATGGTGGTTACCAGGGGTCGAGGGAAGAGGGACAATGGGCCCTTATAATGGAATGAGTTCCGAGTTCCAATTTAGGGCAACGAGGAAAGTCTGGAGATGGATGGTGGTGATGATTGTACAAAAAAAGGTCAATGTATTTAGTGCCACTGAGTTGTACACTTAATAATGGCTACAATGCAGGGGTGCCTGGGTGGCACAGTTGGTTAAGTGTCCAGATCTTGTTTTCTGCTCAGGTTGTGGTCTTGTGGTGGTGAGATCAAGCCCCAAGTTGAGCTCTGTGTTCATCCTCCAGATGGTTCCATGAAGATCTTTTTCTTGCCCTCTAGCACCAGTTCAAATGTCATTAAGAAAAAAAAAAATTCCCTGATCATCTAATTCAAAATCTTACACCCCAAGTTATTTTATCTTTTCTTCTCTATAAGTTACACTGCTTTGCGGAACACTGTTTCTTTCCTTTAAGGTATTTTGGGCAATCAAAAACGATCCTTTTGATCCTTTTGTTTACTTTTATTTATTTTACACCCATATTGATGATTACAGTGTGCCAAATACTATTCTGTCTAGGGTCTGGGTTACACCAATAAAATCATTATAACAGATCTTATACCCAAGTGGACAGATGCAGGCACTGGATAAATTAGCAACATAGGAATTATGTTAGATTGTGACTAGTGGTAAGTAGAAACATAAAATAGGGCCAGGACAGAGCATGTTGGGGTGGGGTTTGCAATGTGCTTGCTCATTGGCTGACCTCTGCTAGAATGTAGGTCTCTGAGGCAGGACCTCCTCTGTGTTGGCTACCTTTGTATTTGCAACACCTAGCAGTGTTGGGAATATGCTGTTAATATTTTTTTTAAAATATTTTTTAAATTTTATTTATTTATTTATTTATGATAGTCACAGAGAGAGAGAGAGAGGCAGAGACACAGGCAGAGGGAGAAGCAGGCTCCATGCACCGGAAGCCCGATGTGGGACTCGATCCCGGGTCTCCAGGATCGCGCCCTGGGCCAAAGGCAGGCGCCAAACCGCTGCGCCACCCAGGGATCCCCGCTGTTAATATTTTTTAAACACATGCTATGTAGATCAGTGATGGTCCTATTTGAATAAGGGGTTTGCAGCAGGGGTGTAGAATGGGAGATCATTTATAGAGGGTGATCTCAACTTGCCCACCCACCCAGGGACTGTGTCTGGTGAGACCTAACAGATCTTCCTTCTTTTCTTATTGTGGTAAAATGCACATAAAATCTACCATTTTAGCCATTTGTAAGCGTACAGTTCTGTGACACCAAGTACACCCACAATGTTGCGCAATCATCACCACTCTCCACCTCCAGAACTTTATCATCATCCCCAATCGAAGCTCTGTACCCCTTAAACACTGACTCCCCCTGCCCCCTCCCTCCAGGCCCTGGTAATGACTATCCTATTTTCTGTTTCCATGAATTTGACTACTCCAGGCACCTCCTACAATATTTGTCTTTTTGTGTCCAGTTCCTTTACTTTAGCATAAAGTCTTCAAGGTTCATTTATGTTGTAGTATGCATCAGAATGTTGTTCCTTTTTAAGTAAAAGGGATTTCCTTTTTTGGTAAAGGCTTACTTTTTAGGCATATCATTCTAAGAGCCATCTAAGGCATCTCATTGAGGTTTTAATTTGCCTTTCCCAAGTGAATTTTTAAGGCTGAATAATATTCCTATTAAATATATACCCAAGGGAACTTCCGGACATGGTCAGGTTTGTGACTGATGAAGGAGTACAGCCAGACCATCAGTGCTTTGAGGATGGCAATCATGCTTACCTTGTTCGTTGCCTGGCCCTGGTGTTCTGCATCTGAATACAGCAGGTGCCCAATATGCTAAAATGAGACAACGTAAAGCTCCCTGACCAACTGTGGACTTTCTAGAACTGTCCACTTCAATGTTGGTAATATTTTTCCTGGTTACAGGATGGGGAGGGTCCCCTGATGGCATTTCATTCCATACACCAGATGACCCTAACGGATTCTGATTTAGTTTCATTCAGTCACCACCCCAAATTGGATGTAACTGGAACCAATGGATCTGTTTGCTCTTATCATAACATAAAAAAAAAAAAGATTGATTGATTTGACAGAGAGAGAGCGAGAGAGCACACACAAGTAGGCAGAGTGGCAGGTGGAGAGAAAGGGAGAAACCGGCTCCCTTCAGAGCAGGGAGCCCAACCTGAGGCTCCATCCCAGGCCCCCGGGATCATGATCCAAGTCCAAGGCAGATGCTTAACCGACTGAGCCCCCCAGGTGCCCCTGTCTGCTCTCATTAGAAAGACAACAAGAACATGGGGATAGGATAGAAAAGAAAGCTGGACTCCTGTACCCGTGGGTGCCTGTGAAATTGACATCACTACCAAAATTTGGAAAACTTTCTGTTCTACGTCTTTATTTAGGAATGGCTGTCCTCATTCCTCATTTCCCTCCTTTTCTGTCTCTTGCTTGCAGTTTGGATTTCTTTCTTCCCAGGGCTCAGGCGAGGAAGTGTAACTGTGGCTGCGCTCTCATAGGGACCAGAGAGAACCAGATCAGCAAGCACCCGGGAGGCCTTCTTTCCGACCTGGGGAAGCGCCGACTCCAGGCAAGGCCCATTCCTCACCGCCAGGAGTGCTGGGTACTGAACCAGCTCGGAGCGAGTTCCCCAAGTCATGTTTACACTGTCATGCTGTGCAAATTGGAGAGTTTGTTTCCAGGAACATCTGGGAGGACCAGCTGGACACGTGTTTCCCTTCTCATTAATTTAGGCTCCTAATTAATCGTGCAAAACCCAAACCAAATAAGCAGGAACCAGGACTGAAAATAATCATTAAGCCCCCCAAACACGCACACATTTTAATGAAAACTTGGCCCAGGTGATTGGACCTCTCTTGGCTCAGCACTGTGGCTCTAACAGGGGAGTTCACCAGGGAGAAATGCCTGGGGAAGCAGGCAGATTTCTATCCTCTGTTGGGCAGCACAAGACCTAAAGGGCCAGGGGGACTTGGGACCAGCTTCTTATTTGTTCCTAAGGAATGGATTCCGCCCCACCCGCATCCCCTGGGGTGAAGCATACTGTGGACATTCCAGGGAGATAGCCAGAGTTCAAACCCTCCAGAGAGTGGGCCTCAATGTCCACATCTGTAAAATAGGATTAATGATAGTCTCTGCTCCACAAGGCTATTGTGAGGATGGAGTGGGATAATTTATTTAAGGTACTTTGTTCCAGACTTGGCACCTTGCGAACTGGATCACTGGTAGCCGTTATTGTCAAAGGTGGCTGTAGATCATTATTCTTACTAATAATCTCCTTCTCTGCCTCTGATGATAATGACTAGTCAGAGATGCCAACTCATGGAAATGAAAATCCATTTCCTGACTTTGTCATGCGTCTTGGTCCAGAAGAGGCCAGCTGAAGGCACAATTTTGGCCGCCACACTCACGATATAGTTTTCTTTTCTGATTCTGACAGCATCTTGGGTTAAGGTCCCCCTCCAGCTTTATAGAATCAGAAGAAAGAGGTTAGCAATGTATCCTCGTGGGTGATGGCCATCGTGGCCAGGATGGAGCAGGACATCTGGTGGGGTTGTGAGCTCCATTATGCCTCCTGAACAGAGTCTAGAAAATGCTGGTTTTGCAACCTAATCACATGCTGAGCACAAGGCTTCCTACTTCGAGGAAAAACAGAGTTAAAAAGATTTATTGAAAGGATTCCAAGGGCATCGTGAACATCAAACAGCTGTGCAAAGGGGGCTGGAGGTAGAAGTGCGTGTGCATCTGAAACCCATGGGTCGTGCTTCACTTTTACTGCACATGGATTTTATAGGAAGATATGTTTGGGGTTCTATTGGCTTGCCCCCTTTCCCTTTGGGGCTCTATTGGCACTGCCCCCTTTCCCTTTATGCCCCAAAAGAAGACCTTGGAACACTGGTTTAGAGATATATTTGGGACAAAATGTGGGCGAGAGCCCACTGAAAGGCAAATCTGATCAAACAGGCCATTCTGTCTGTTGGAGACCACCCTTGTGATAAACCCTACCCTCTGCCTACCTGACTGAGCCCTGGGAAGGTGGGCTCCTGCCTGTGTCAGGGGCTGCACTTCCCATCTCGCCCTCCTGCTGCCCCCTTTCCTACTTCACAGGCCTCTCCTGTTCCTAGAAATCTCTATGCCCCCTTCTTCTCTGCCCAATGCTCTTACCTCTACATGGAACACATCCCCTCCTGCTCACCCCTCAACTAAAGCTTCTCATCTCTCAGGTGTCAGGGCAATGTCATTTCCTGCAGGAAGTTGTCTCTGAACCTGAATTGAGCTGGTTTGTCTTCTTGCATTCTGCCCATGACATCTCACCCCTCTTCTAGACTGGCGACTGCCATGTTGTGTTACAACTGCTTCATCGTCTGCCTCACTTGAGAGATGCAGGAAGGATTAGCACAAGGGCCCCATGGAGTGTATGTATCTTTAACTCAATGTCTGGGGCAGTTCTATTTCTCTGTACCTTGACATGTAAGGAGTGTTGGGGGGATAAATGAATGTCCAGCCCAATATGGCCGCTTCAAGCCTTGGGCTCAGGTGCAGATAATGGCCCCATGTTCAGGAGTGACCCAACGCATGTTCTTCACCCATAAGTGTGAGACCACTTCACATATCTGTCCCAAAGCCCTTCCCACCCTCTGCCAGTATGCCTTTCCTTTGCTCTCTGCTTTTATAAGTCAGTGGTCATGCTAGCAGTGTCATTGTTTCCTGTCCATCGTGACCTGTAACCTTGAGTCACCACATGCAACATTCAACCTGACTGGCCCAGATCCCCCTACCAGACTTCTCTACAGGAAGCAGTGCAGACCTTTGGTGAGTATGTCTCTCCCCAGCCCCCACCCATGGATGAAGACAGCTTTCTCAGCTTCTCGTTTCCCAGAGATGGGGCTGCCTTTCCCATAGGTAGGCACCGGGATGCCGTGTCGAGTCAGCAGGAAAAGCAATCATTGCATAAGCTTTAGAAATGATGTATCAGGCAACCTATAGAGTGGGAGAAAATATATGCAAATCATTTATCTGATAAGAAGTTAATATCCAAAATATGTAAATAACTCATACCACTCAATAATAAAAAAAAATAAACGATCTGGTTAAACAATGCACAGAGGAACTGAATAGAGATTTTCCCAAACAAGATATACAGCTGGCCAAGAGGTACATGAAAAAGTGCTCGACCTCATTCATCATCAGGGAAATGCAAATCAAAACCACAATGAGATTTCACTCCATACCTGTTAGGATGGCCAGTACCAAAAAGACAAGAGATAACAGGTGTTGGGGAAGATGTAGAGAAAAGAGAACCTTCATGCGCTGTTGGTGGGAATGTAAATTGGTGCAGCTGCTATGGAAAACAGTATGGAGGCTCCTGAAGATTTTAAAAATAGAACTACCCTATGATCCAGCAATCCCACTTCTGGGTAGATATTAAAAGGAAGTGAAATCACTATCTCAAAAAGATATTTGCCTTCCCATGTTCACTGCATCATTATTTACAATAGTCAAGATATGGAAACAACTTAAGTGTTCGTTGACAGATGAATGGGTAAAAAAAATATGGTGGATACGCACAATGCAATATTATTCAACCATAAAAAAGAAGGAATCTTGCCATTTGCAACAACATGGGTGAACCTTGAGGGCTAAGTGAAATAAGACAGGGAAAGACAAATACTATATAGTTTTGCTTATATGTGACATCTTAAAAAAACTGAATTCATAGATACAGGGAATAGAGGGGTGGTTGCAAGAGGGGAGGGATGGGGTTGGGAGAAGTGGGTGAAGGTGGTCAAAATGTACAAGCTTCCAGTTTTAAGATAAATAAGTCTTACAAACTTGGTTTTAGAGAAATAAGTTCTGGGGATGTAATGTATACGATGGTGACTCTAATTAACAATATTGTATATTTGAAAGTTGCTAGAAGAGTATATGTTAAAAGTTCTCATCACAAGAAAAAATGATTTGTAACTATATGAAGTGATAGATGTTAAACTTATTGTGGTTGTCATTTTGCAATATGTACATATATCAAATCAGAAAACTAAACATTATATGTCAATTATATGTCATTAAGACTGGGGGAAAATGATGTATTAGAACATGAAGACTGCTCATGTCCAGGCAGTGAGGCAGAAATTTCCTGAAAATAATTTGTGAGATTTTCTGTGGCAAGCGAGGATGATAAATTATGGCAAATATTTTTCTCATTGTAAATAACAGAAACCCAAATGTTGGTGGCCCAGACAAAAAAGAGAGTTTATTCGCCCATGTGAGTGGAAAATATAGATTGGCTTTCAGGTAGAGCTTGATCCTGTAGTTCAGTGATGTCATTAAAGACCCACTTTGTCCATTGCACGATGCCTTGTAATGGCTTTTGAGACTTTGGACTTGATCACTCTCCGGAGGGAAGACCAAGTGCCTTGATTTTGGCATCAGAAAATGTTCAGTTCCAGGAGTGGCTTAAGTGGCTTGGGGCAAGTTCAACTCTCAACCAGTCACCGCAGGCAGGGTGGGGGAAGATAATGATCGCCAAGGTCATGGATTTCAGTCCTGGGAGCAAGAGATGAAGTTGGCTACTTTGGAACACCATGGAATTCCAAGTGGAAGTCAAAAGGAGAAAGGTAGACGGGCGGGGGACCCAACCACAGAAGTGCCACAGTGGTCTGATGGTGGGAATCAGAAGACACTGGCCCGGGCAGCTCCCCTTCCAGCGGCACAGGGGGACCCTTGGCTGTAGTCTTAGTCAACAGAACGGGTGCACCAGGGAGCTAGAAGGTGACTTGGTTGGTGGTTTGCAATCTCTCTCTGCCTGAGAAGAGGTGCTTGCAGGTGACACTGGAATGCACTTGGTTGGAGCACGCGGGACTCCAGAGCCAAGGGCTTGCACCACATTCAGCCTCTCCCGTGCCCCCCGCCCCCCATCCAGTTTTACGCTTGAGACAGCGTCTCCTGTTACATTTCATTGTGATCTGGACCTTAATCCAAGCTCAGCACGTGTAATGCTAACCCACACAGCGGACCCCCAGCAAACCTCAGGCCCTCTAGTCGTCACAGGTTACCGCGCACGATCCCGTGGAGGAGCTTGTTTACTTTGATGCAGCACACAGGTTTTACTTGGTTCAGTGTACTGTGTAACAACAACCTAGCAATTTGCATGTTCTTTCTGATTATCTGGTAATTAAACCCAGTAAGTACAAACATACTGTAATTATCGTGTAACCGACCATCTGGATGGAGAGATGGAAATAACTATGTATTTACGCTATAGCTGTATGATAATTATGACGTCATGGAGTGATCCGCCACGAACCAGGAGAAGGCTTTGCAAGAGGCACCACCACGCTGTAACGCGGTTCTACCATTAATTCTAGCCTTCGCTTTGCAGACACAAGTCAGAGGTGTAAGGCGGCTTGGCTGATGCATCCCGGCCGGGTGGAGGCGTTGGAAGGCACAGGAGATCCACCAGCACCGAGCGCACGCCTGCGCAGGAAGTAAATGTGCCCACTCATTTATTCGGATCTTGTTTACACTTCATTGGACAACACTAAGCATTTGTTGATTTGAACTGCTCTCCATTTGCATGGGAGTCATCAGTGCCTGTCAGTAAATGGTGATGTGTTTGAATATGGTTACTATGTTTTGTGCTCCAGATCTTGGATTCATGGAGGAAACCGGGTGTCCCACCGCAGAAAAAGTTGTGATATAATTGCATTTGTACTACTGTAAAATCATTTGTAAGATGCACGTGCTCTTTCACACAGAACCACGAATAGCATCCTTACCAGCGATGGTGCTAAACGCCCAGCTTCACTCTACTTAGGCTGCAATGTATGCATGGGGTGGTGGTGGTGGTGGTGGTGGTGGTGGTGGTGGAGAAAATAGTGTACGGAGTATTGGAGCATGGCCCTCAGCAGGAAAGAAAAAATCACTATAACTGGAATAGTAGCTTTGTGGGGCTGCATCTTGTGAGCTTTTACGTTAGGAGACTCTGTCAAATCTGGGATGTCGCTAAGTGACTATTTCACATGCCACTAAGCAGGAAAAAAGTGCCATCAAGTAAATATGATGCAGTGTTTTCTCATCGTTAGAATTTGGAAATGAAGTGGATTTAAAGTGCTTTTGTACACGCGTTCAAACATGATTTTAGGGCAGCCCCGGTGGCTCAGTGGGTTAGCACCTATCTTTGGCCCAGGGTGTGATCCTGGAAACCCAGGATTGAGTCCCGCGTTGGGCTCCCTGTATGGAGCCTGCTTCTCCCTCTGCCTGTGTCTCTGCCTCTCTCTCTCTCCCTCTCTGTCTCTATGAGTAAATAAATCTTTAAAAAAAAAACAAAAACACAATTTTAGTCCCATATTCTTCTTGAGCAAACCTAGAGGGGAAGCATAGTGATAAGGCACTGCTAAAGTGTCTTCACGTTAGAAGTCCAACACTTGCAGTTCGTTTCTCGACTCTGAGATTTCAGTGTCTGTGCTATTCATACAACATTGTCCTCTGCCACCATGCACATTGGTGATTCAGCATTTCCTAAAACGGTGCATGGCTATTGTTTCTGGCATTTTCTCCCTGGGCAATTACACCCATCCTGCAAATTATACGCCATTATTTATGGCTTACGTTGTTTGTGATGGTTCTGAAATGTTATACGCTATTCTCATCCGGTAAGATTTCGAAAGTTTTCCTCTTTGAAAATATTATATGAATATTATACATATAATATGAGACATGTAGTAAAACAAAAGCCTTTTTTTTAAAAAAATCAAATGACTCAAACTATGATTTTTCAGTATGAGTCAAGCAACAAAATTTTGATTGAAATGGATTATTATAAGTTAATGAAACATTATGAAAGACGTAGGATTTGCATTTAAAATATTTTCGATTAGTCCTAGTAATTTTACTTAGTATCATTCTATTAGATTTTGTTTATATCTTACTATCGGTCACAATAATTAAATTTTTATAGAGCTACAGAGCTTGATCAAATCTGACTATCTTTCTATCTCCTTGATGAGTGAGATCTGGCTCCTCTCTCTCCTTGCCTACATAAACTGGGCAAGGGTATCCCAGGAGCTCCTAGGAACAATTTTGAATAAATTAGTTAAAGGAAAAGGTGTGAAGATCACACACACCTAGTTAGCTAGGACTCCTTGGTTAAAAGCTAGAAATTCACTCAGGAGAGATTTTTTATTTTTAATTTTTAAAAAAGATCTTATTTGTATATTTGAGAGAGAGAAGGAGGGGTGGTGAGAGGCAGAGGGAGAGGGAGAATCTTAAGCACACTCCCCAGTGAGTGTGGAGCCTGATACCGGCTGGGCTCAATCTCACAACCCAGGAGATCATGACCTAAGCCAAAATCAAGAGTCAGACCCTCAACCAACTGAGTCACCCGGGCGCTCCAAGAAAGATTTTTTTTTTTTTTAAAGAATCATTTATTAAGGCTGCAAGATATAGTAGGAATGCGTTGCTTGTTTTTGTAACATCTCTCCCTTGCCTCCTGTCTCCACCAAAAGTGCTCATTTGTCCTTTGGGCAGTTCTTCCCTCCATCTTCAGTGGTGTAGTGTGGAAGGGATAGACTCTTGCCTTAGCTCCAATACAGAGCTCTCCCTGATTTAATCTAAAGGACATATAGCTTATCTCCTTATCCATTGGTTCTGAGATGGGTACATGGCCTAGTTTTGGCCAATGACAGGGAATCCAAGGATGTGTACAGGGTCAACTAGAAGAGATTTTTCTTTCCCTTTTAATAACTTGGGTTATGATGTGAGGTCCGGAACTACCGCAGCCATTTTGCTACCACCACCAAAAAAAAAAAAAAAAAAAAAAAAAAGCCGAGAGCTGCAAAGGACCCTATGGTTCCTGAGAATAATTCTTCATCACAAAAGGCAGAAGAGAGAGATAGGGAGAAATTGAGTCCTTGGTCATATCAGTTACCAAATCAGCTCTATCTGAAGCCAGAACTACCTCTGGATTTTTTAGTTACATGAGTGACATTCAGTAATATCTTTATTATACAAGTTTGATATAAGTTTTCTTTCACTTACAACAAAAATAAAAAACTTTACTCTCTACTATGGAATCCAGAGTTAGGAATACAGTGGGATCCCACGAAGTTACTGGAAACACTCTGGATCTTGTCTCTGTTGCTTTAAAGAGGGATTTATCCCTCTTCCTTCTCACACATCCATCCTCCGGTCAACACACACAGTCAGTGTCTCTTAGTAGAAGTTCCACATTTCCAGGAGGGAGATACTAATTGGACCAGCTTAGGTCAAGGGTCAACCTTTGATCCAACAATTCTGGCCACAGTGTCAGGGTCACAAAGCATGAAGATGACATCAAATCAAGCCCTGAAGGTGGAAAGTCAGCTCTAAGAAGAGACAGGGCTGGTGAGGAGATGCCCAGGCACCCCAGAAAGTGCCCACTCTTGGTGGCCTATGGGAAGTCTCTTCATGTCTTGGGGCTACCATTTTCTCCTGTAAAACAAAGATACTCAACCAAAGGGTTTTCTTGAGTGTAAAATGAAAAATCTCAGGGGACAGGCTGCTGATGGGGGTGTCAGGGATCATTTCCACACTTCCTGTACTCTGAACGGTCCTGAGCACATTACAGGGTTCAACAAGCACGTTCCTTATGACTGCAGAGCCCTACTCTAGCTTGACTCTGGGAACATTTGTTATTGCAGTATTACAAACAACTCAGATTTAGACTGTGCAGTTCTACACAGGACTTTCACATCCATGAATGTAATGGACACTTAGGACCATCTCGTGAGGTCAAAATGAGTCACCGTGCCCATTTGATAGATGAAGAAACTGTAAATCACTCATCCTAAGTCAATGGTTCTCGAAGTATGAGCATCACCTGGGAATTTGCCAGAATGCAAAATCTCAGGCCTCCCCCCCAGACCATCAACTCTGAGGTGCTGCCTTGCAATCTGCATTTTAATGGGCCCTTCAGGTAATTCAGGTGCCTGCTGTTGCCTCTGAGGTCAATGAATAAACCCAATTCCCCCAACCCTCACCAGGGCTAATGCCCTGCAGCTGTTTGGTCATCTCAAAGGGAAGGACGGTAACTAGTGACCATAACATGTTGTGACTCAGAAGCTACTGCAGGAAGGAGATTTCAGCTGAGGACATCAGGCTGCTTGATTTTAATTTGCCAGTACCTTAAAAGCCTCTAGAAACGAGTTGGCTTCCTCTCCAAGGAGCTTTCTCCGGGCAGTGGCCAGGCCATGTTTTTCTGTGCCCTTGAGATCTTTGTATTTGATTCTAGTACAGTAAGCACATGGCTGCCACGAGCTTCTCCGCATTTCCTCCCTCCTCCACAACTTCCTCTCATCCCCGTCTTCCCTGAGGAGTCCAGGTGGCACCCTAGCGTGGTCAGTAGTGAGCAGAACACACATTCCAGGGCTCTTGGCAACAGTCTTGGCCGCATTTGCCTGTTGATAATGCAGGGGTGTCAGTCACTGCCAGCTGCAGGGTCCTAGCACCTAGGCATGCCACTCCGGCTTGGTCATGGTAAGAGGCATCCTTAAGAGGTTAGTCATTGAAAAGGATTAAAGCCAAAACCCTATCAGAGCTTTGAGAAATGTCTCTGTCCTGCATTATTGAATCAGGAAGGGTATTTAGTTAAAAGAAGCCGACTCTGGTTGACTTGAGCAGGAGAGAAATGAATTGAGGGATATGGGTGGCTCATCACCCTTGCTAGTAGAGGTGGCGAGCCAGGCTCCAAGGCCACATAGCAGGGAAACACCTGAATGGTGTCACAGAAAGTTCTGGTAAGGGCACGAATGCCACCACTGCAAGGCACCAGAGAGACACAGTTGACCATGCTGGGGGCACCCTGCCAGCTGCTCTTCTAGCTCCTGCCACAGCTGCCCTGGGGACTCTGCATTGCTGTGAGGGCCACCACCACCCCAAGAATACTTCCCAGGCCCAACCTTTTTGTATCACGGGTAATAAATTAATAACCTAGGTGGATGTTTCTGATCGGCAGAACACAGGTGACAGGCCTCCTCTCTGGCTCCGAGGAATGCTGGGAGGATGGACATCTGCCATTTTCATCTTTTGCCTGAGGAAGGTGGGCTCTGCACCTTCCAAGATCCAAAAAGTGGCAAATGTTCCCCAAATAAGAGGTTAATGAGTTGGCTAACCAAAAGAATAACTATGCAAAACTAGCCACTAAAAAATTCATAATCATAGAAGCCAATTAATACTATAGCCTAAGGCGCCTGGGTGGCTCAGTGGGTTAAGCATCTGACTTAGGCTCAGGGAATCTTGGGGTTGTGGGATCGAGCCCTGTGTCTGGTTCCCTGCTCAGTGGGGAGTCTGCTTCTCCCTCTCCCTCTGCTCCTCCCTTCTACTCGACACACACACTCTCTCTCAAATTAAAAAAAATAAAAAATAAAACAAATACTATAGCGCTTACAATGTGTCAGGTGCTTTGATAACTATCATATATCGCATCACTTAATCCTCACAAGGGTTTTGCAAGGTCAGTCCTATTCTTACCCCTCCCATATCAACAGATGAGGAAACCGAGGTCCAGGTTGTTGACTGACTCACCCAAGATCCTGTAGCTCTAATGTGACAGAGTCAGGCTTTGAACCCAGGATGTCTGGCTCTGGGGTCCAGGCTGAGATGCCTCTCAAAGCAAAAAGGTGGGATACCCTGGAACCAGGATTTCTTGTTCCCATACCTTTCAGCTGCAGGAGCCAGTAAATTCCTCATTGTTAATTCTTCAATTGATTTGGCCCAGGGCAGTGGAAGTTGGGTTTCTGTCCCCTGAAGAAGGGTGCTGACCAATGCACTTTTGTCCATGGCTGACTAATACCAAGTTTAAGGGAATATCTGTAAGGACGACTAATCATAAGTGTGCCCTGTTTTCCTTTTTTTCATAAGTAAATCATATGCTTTTGCAGGAACTCAGTGAAATAACAGCAATTTTACCCCTTTTCTCTGATGTAAAAACATAGGCCTGCAGAGTCAAAGTGGCCGGGCCCTGCTATCTTAACTCTTTTCTGGAAGAATCAGGACTGGAGTCCAGATGTGGCCGTCTCTCACCTGCCAAGCCTTTCCTGAGTATCCCCCAGTGCTGGGGTGGGGGCCACATGGTGACCTAGATATGTCCTGCCCCCAGGCTCTCTACAGTCTACTGCAGGGACACAGTCAAGGTCACAGGCTGATACTGCAACACCCCACCCCCCCCGACAGTCAACCTCTTAGAAACTTTCCAGCAAGGACTCCCTGGTACAGGGATGGAGGTGGGGTGGATGCTGTGGCTGACACCAGGGGCCCCTGCCTCTGAGAGTCTCAGCGTTGGGTATGCTTAACTTGAGTCCTGCCCAGTGGTGCAACGTGGGCTCTTCTTTTACAGACTGGCCATGGCTGAGTCAAGATGGTGAAGGGTCCAGTGAACTCATTGGATTTCCAGTCCTGGAACAAGAGTCAGCCTTGGGGGAGCCTCGGGAATAGAGCAGTGGGGAGCTGGGGAGAAGGACGCTGATGGGGAGCTGAGCCTCAGCCACAGCCCAAGATCGTGAAGGGTAATGACCTCCCAGAGGGCAGGGCATATGGCAGAGAGCATGAGGCAAGGACATGGTGAGACATGGACCCAAGAGTGACTCTCCAAAAAAAACCTGATAATAATGGCAGTAATAGATAATATTGAATGTCTACTTGTATTTAACAAGGGCCAAGGTAAGTTCTTTACACTTAATCATCCCCTTTGTTCTGTAAGATAGGATCCAAATGTTACTTCCTTTTTACAGATGAGGACCTGAGGCTCAGAGGTTTAGGAACTGACAAAGGTGATGCAGCCTGTGAAAAAAATTGAATCCAGGGCTCTTGCCATTGAAGGCTGATGACAATTGGCCAAACAAAATGGGTGCCGCCTACATCTGGTGGCTTCACCTGAGCCTCCGTAGGAGACTGTTAGAAGGGAAGGCACTAATTTCTCCCCTGCCCCTCCTCCCACTATGGGCAAAGGCCTAATTGCTAATGACAGCAAACATCCCTAATCTACCAGCCTGCATTTTCCTACTTAACCTAAGCATGACCTCAGATTCCTTCTTAACACATGTGCTTTTGATATAGCCACTTCCAACTGACCAGAATTGGCACATGAGATGCAAATGATTTCCCCTCCCGTGGGTTCCAACTGGCATGAGCCAGAGGTGCCTTTCTACGGAATCAAAGCAGCGGGCAGGCTGAGCTGGCATCGGGAGTGTGGATATTAAAGACAGGGCCCATTTTGAGTTTAAATCATCTGAGCAGAACAGGAGCAATTAGGAAGGCGGGGAATGGCCGCAACAGAATCTGCAAGGGGTGGAGGAGGATGCGGAGAAGGGGCAACTAGCTCTGATCCTGGGACACCTCCAGCCAGGAGGACGTGAGCCTCACAACAGCAAACTTTTCATAAGGTATTGTTCTCACAATACTTTTCTTTCCCCTGAGCACCTACCGCACATGGATGCAGAAGAGGGTAGCTGTTCCCCCGCAGTGTAAGTTTGCTAGAATCTATTCCCCATTTAACAGAACTGGAGATCACTTGTAACAAAAAGCACACGTTCTGCAACCGGACATTTAAAGCCACAATAAGGGATCCCTGGGTGGCGCAGCGGTTTGGCGCCTGCCTTTGGCCCAGGGCGCGAGCCTGGAGACCCGGGATCGAATCCCACATCGGGCTCCCGGTGCATGGAGCCTGCTTCTCCCTCTGCCTGTGTCTCTGCCTCTCTCTCTCTGTGACTATCATGAATAAATAAATAAAATCTTTAAAAATAAAAAATAAATAAAAAAATAAAGCCACAATAAGCTAGGAGGACTGGAAGAAGAAAGTGGATGACTTTTGCCAATAATTTGCAGGATAGTGATGATGCTTTTATTTATTTATTTTTTTAAAGATTTATTTATATATTTATGATAGAGAGAGAGAGAGGCAGAGACACACAAGGAGGGAGAAGCAGGCTCCATGCAGGGAACCTGACGTGGGACTCGATCCTGGGACTCCAGGATCATGCCCTGGGCAAGGCAGGCTCCAAACCACTGAGCCACCCAGGGATCCCATGATGATGCTTTTAAAATTAAAGTTCCCGGAACACCTGGATGGCTCAGCGGTTGAGCATCTGCCTTTGGCCCAGGGTGTGATCCTGGAGTCCTGGGATCGAGTCCCACATCGGGCTCCCCGTAGGGAGCCTGCTTCTCTCTCTGTGTCTCTGCCTCTCTCTCTCTGCATGTCTGTCATGAATAAATAAATAAAATCTTTAAAAAAATAAAAATAAAATTAAAGTTCCTGAGTTTCCTGGAAGCAAGAAGAGCAAGAGCAAAGGGCAAGGAGATGTGTTGTATGAGTTCTTCCTTGCTGATGAGAGTTTCAGGGAGGGGTATAAACTGATGGCTTGTCTGGCCTCAAGTTTGCATTGTTTAATTGTAAAAGGTTTAAAATCAGGTGAGTTCACTTAAAAAATGCAGCCTTGCTTGAAAATGACAATATTTGGCCACTGCGTGCTCCTACCTCTCAGGGTCACTGAGCCGCAGGAGTGGTTGCCCTTTTAGACCAGCGTGCAGGCTCCTGTTCCTAGGCTGCCTGCCGTTCTCTAGCATTCATTCCCTTTCGCCCCCGCTTGGCCCCTGTAGGGACCCTGGAGAACGTAGGGCCTTGCTGAGGATACAAGCCACACACCTGGTCTTTTGGTCTGTTCTCTGCATTGCAGTCCGCATGGTCCTGTTGACCTCAGACCTCAGATCATGTCACTCCTGTGCCTACAACCCTTCAGTGGCCCCAGTGCCCTCAGCGTAAACACCAATGGCCTTAAAAGCACCTTGTCTTGAACTAACTTCTTTCTTTCTTTCTTTCTTTCTTTCTTTCTTTCTTTCTTTCTTTCTTTCTTTCTTTCTTTCTTTCTTTCTTTCTTTCTTTTCCATTCACTTAACAGAAACAGAGAGAGCGCACAAGCAGGAGGGGTGGCATAGAGGGAGAAAGAGAAGCAGGCTCCCTCCTGAGCAGGGAGGCCCCCCAACACGGGGTTCAATCCCAGGACCCTGGGATTATGACCCGAGCCAGAGGCAGATGCTTAACAGACTGAGCCACCCAGGTGCCCCTTGAACTTTGTTCCTTTTTGTCCTCCAGCCTAATTGGCTCTTTCTGTGCTTCAAACCCACCGAGTATACTCCTGCCTCTGGGCCTTTGCACTTGCTCTGCCTTCTGCCTGCATCACCCTTCCTCAGCCTGGCTGCCAGCTTAGGATTCCACTCAACTGTTTCCTTCTGAGGGAGGAATGCCTGACCACCTCATATAAAATAACACTTCCTCCCAACTCCCTACCTCTGAGACTGCTTCGTTTTTCTCTCTAGTACTATAACGTGACCTATTTCTTACATTTTATTGTCTATTTTCATACCCAGCAATATAAATTCTATAGGGGGTGGGGCGGGGGGCTTCTTGTTTGTTTACCGCTGTGTGCTCGCACTAGAGCAGTGCCTGGCACATAGGGGACACTGAGTGTGTGGTACGAATGGATAAAAGTCTATGATAGCCCAACATTTCTATGGGAGACATACAGACATAATCTTCCTGAATAAAGATATCTTTATATAAATATAAAGCTTAGAGATTCAAAGAGGCATTGTTTTATCGTTGCCTGCAAAGATACAATGCTATAAAGATAGCTATATTTATATCCATAGTGTTTCCAGATTAAAGGCCAAACAATGACCAACAGTCACAGAAGGCAAGAACAATGGGAAAGCTGTTTACAGTTTCCTTGCCAGGCACACTGTTTGCTTCTTTGAGCCTCTCTTCTTTATACGTGCCATTAACCCTTAGGTGATTGCTTGACTCCTAGAAATTGCCAGAGTTGGCCAACTTCCCTCTAATCTGACATGTTGGAATCTAAACACGGGGTGCTCAGATTTCCAAATGGCCCTTACACATGGAGGGGTGGCCAGGACTGCGCCAGGCAGCCTGGCCCTACTGCACTGGCTGGGTGAGGATGGCCCAGGTGGCACATGCCCAACCTAGTCCATCAAGAGTCCCTGCGGACAGGCTGTGTGTATCAGCCTGGAGAGTCTGCAGCACCCAAAGCTTGTGTCCTGCGTTGTCCCTTCAGGTCATACTAATGGAAGCCCTCCTGGACCTGGAGGGGTCCTTTTAAAAATACCATGGAGCCAGAAATGTGCCTTTCCTGCAAGCAGGGTGGAAAAGCCATTGCTTTTTTCTTTTGTTTGGAGCCCACTTTCCTGATCTGGAGAAGCCTGTGCATTACATGCAGCCCAACGTGGGTATGTTTTGAACACTTGGCTCCCAGCTATACATGACATGAATGACAGAGGGAACCTCATCAGAGCCTGCAGAGCCACACTGGCCCAGCCACCAAGCCCAGGTGGGGGACTGGGGGTTGGGGTGGGGGAGGCCACCATGCAGGCCTCCCTGCCCCCAGAAGCTCACCTCCCTTTCCTCAGGCTCCTGTCCCTTCCCACCTGCTGCTGGAGACCTCCTGGGGGGCCACCTCCCAGCCCCCATCCCTCCCCAGTGAAGACCAGAGAGGACCAGGGTGGAGCCCACCTTCCCCAGGGCAAGAAGTTTGGGGGGATACTTGGTGGGGGTGGTCATTGCATTCCCAAACCCCATCAGAACCTTCTTCCGGGGAAAGTTTCTTTTCCTACCTTCTTAAACCACTTCCGGAGATGAGCTTCACGAGAAAAGGAAAAGCAGATGTCAGCCGGTGACACAGAATAATCACTTCGCTCACTGCTTGTATTTTCCTACCAATTTTGTATTTTTCAAAAAGGACAATAAAACAATTGTACTCTCGGCTAATTAATGACAAGCTGGTAAAAGCATCTCCTCATTGTTCCATTTATTTCTCCATTTCTCCCAGTTAACAGTCCTGTCTCTGAAATGAATCAATGTCGTTTACACAATGCTGTCACCCCATTGTTCCTTTATCATCCTCCATTTTCATAAATCGGGGTGTTAATCCCTTAATGGCTTTTCTCAGTGCTTTAAAAAAAAAAAAGAAAAAAAAAAAGGAAAGAACGGAAAAAAAAAAAAAAAGAGCCCAGCCCCTGCTCCTCTTAATCCGCCAGTAGACAATGCATGTTTACACAGGCGGCCCTGCACTGTGTTTACTAAAAAAGCAGGTCCAGTTGGGGATTTGGCTCCTTCTGTTTGTTGGCTAAACAGGAACCCTCAGACCCAGGGATCTGTCCCTTCCCCAGGTAGGGTCCACTCAGGCCCCAGTCCCAGCTTCTAGGCTGGACTCATTTGAAGCCTCTGACCTTTGCCCTGGTGGCCCAGGAAGGCCCTTCGCGAGGTAGGGAAGATGGGAGAAGCTGGAGTAGGGAAGTGTGGTCTTTCCTGGGCTCCTAGATCCACAGTCCCAGGCCCTTCTTGCTCATTTTCCACTGGGGCAGTGGTTCTTACTGTGGTCCCAGGATCAGTAGCACCAGCACCACCTGGGAACTTGTTAGAAATTAGCTAATCGGATCCACACCAACCTGCTGAATCTGAAACGTCAGGTGAGGGGCCAGCAATCTGTTTTACAAGCCATCCAGGGTATTTCTAATGCACCCCTGAAATTTGAAGACTATGAGAGGATTTAATTCTAAGGTTAAAAATTCAATAAATGGAAATAAAACTCATTTCAGTTAACAAATATTGGCTGACTTCCGGTTCCTGTTGAGTAAGACACAAGGCTTGGAGCACTGGTTAAATCATGGCTTGGTGCAAGCCTCCAAGGAGTCTACTGAATGGGAACTCCTTGGGTTGGAACCCTTCCCAGACCTCCTCTTCAATTCTCAGACCCCAGCACAATGACTGGCATGAAGTGATAGATCTCCTCTTCCTCCTCCTCCTCCTCCTCCTCTTCCTCCTCATAGTACTTGGGAGTGAGCCAGGAGCCCTGTCTCAGCCTCTTGCTCAGGAATCTGGGTTTCATCAGAATCTCATGTTCCATCATTCAGTGAAAGTAGCCTGCTTGCTCTGGGCAAAGCCATTTGCAAGCTGCTGAAGGCTCAGAGTTAAGTCAAGGGATCCCTGTCCTCAAGAAGCTCCCTGTCTAGTGAGTATACAAACAGTTTGTACAGACAACTTGCAAAGCCCCTGCAAGTGCTGCGATAACCTTTCTGAAAAGGTACAAAGGCTGCATGACTAGTGCAGGACAGGTGGTGGTGATGGTGATTGTGATAGAGAAGGCGGTGGTGGTGATGGAGATGGTGGTGGAGGTAGTGGTGGTGGTGGTGATGGTGGCTGGGCAGTAAGTAGTCTTTACAGAGATGACTCTTAATTCAGCTTTTCAGTCTGAGGCAAATTTCTCCAGTTGGACTTGGGAGAATGTTCATTCAGGACAGAATGAGAAGCTTATACAAAATACAAAAGTTTGAACAGTATAAACTGCTGCTGAAGGAGGTGAGGGGTGGTCATAAAGGAACTGTGAGTTACTGAGGATTCTCTCTCAACTGTCCTGGCTTAGGTATGAGATTCAAGGTCTTAGAGCAATTGGAAAAATCCTATGGATTTTAGGTTTGTGAGCTAGACTCTGACTTACACTAGTTTAAGCCATATAAGGAGTTTATTGACTTCTACACTGCATCATTCAAAACAGTTCAAAAAGCTTTAGGCAGAGTTGGCTCCAGGGGCTTAGGCACCTTATCAGAATACTGTATATCGGTTATGCTTTCTTCTTTGTGGGTTTCGTTTTCAGACAGACTTTCCCCAGTTGATACCAAAGATGGTCACTGGCAACTTTACGCTTATTGAATCTTTATGCCTAGAAATTTTGGAGAAAAGTGGACATCCCCCCCCGCCCCCCCGCTTTCCCCGTGCTCTCAAAAAAATTTCTAGAAGGACCCTCATAGGCCTGACTTCCATAACATGACTCCCAGAATCAATCACTTTGACTCAAATCCAAGTCAACTCTGAAACAGACAGAGGGTAGGGTATGTGGTGAACCCCATTTGAATGGCATGGCTGACAGTGGAAGATGCAAGGTGGTTTCCCAAAGAACTTGGCAGTGTTTTCCCAGAAAAAGTGACAGTGGATTTGAGCCAGCAAGAAAGAAAAACATGACTTGAACAAAGAGCTAGAGACAATTGAGTAGAAATAATTGAACTGTGAGTAAAATTATGTACATTCACCTCTACACAGAAAAGAACACTCAAAAGGCAATCACCAAAATGTCCCAGTTGGTTATTGGTGATGAGATGAAGGGTAATTTTCATCTTCTATTTCTTTAGCTGGGTTTAGTAAAACACAGACAGAGACAGACAGACAGACAGACAGACAGACAGACAGCCTGCCTTTGAATCTGGGTTCTCCTGCTTTGAACTGGAGGCTTCAGGATGAGCTTCTTTGCCCTTCTCCACTTCCGAGTTGAACATTTATAAAATGGGTTTCCTCATACCTTCCTAACACTCACTGGTTGGCATGGAAGGGGAGATGATATTATTATTATTATTATTATTATTATTACTATTATTATTATCTCTTTGGACGGGCTTAGAATAACCAGGTATTACTTCTATGAGAACCAAAGTCATCTACCCCACATGGCTGTAGTATTTACAGTACCATGGCTTTACTAGTCTATTGTCTTCATTAGCATAACGTTCCTATTCTATGACTACTTTTGCCCAGTCAATTAACTTTATTGTTCATTACAGGAATATCCCATAAACACTTCGATAGAAAGCATCCAGCAACGTTTTATACCCTAAGACTCTCTGAAACGCCCCCCTCAAAATCACCCTGCTGTTTCCATCAGTTCCAAACTATTACAATGTGGCGGTTGCCAAATTTTAACCAACTCTCCCTCCCGCCGCTTTGGAAACTGTTCTTAAGGCAGAGATTCGGAATCTTGGTAAAATCTCACTTCACCTGTCCCTCTTTCAGATGCTATTAACGCTCTGTTGAGGTGGTTGATGCTTTCCAGTGTGGGGACCAATAGACTCAGCTGTGCCTCATGACAGGTTGTGAGTGATGCTTGGAAGGCAGCATTCGATAGCTATAATAAAAAGCTGTAGGACTATGGAACTGGTATTTTTTGCCTGACTTTATTTAGACGACTCATGGAGGCTTCTGCTGCTATAGGAAATTTCACCCTTGTCCCTTTAGGAGATGGTAACAGCAAAGTTTATGGTGAAACACGCTGCCTGCGAGTCTTAAGACAATGTTATAGTCTTTATTACAGTTTAAGTGATGTTTGTTTGTGATCATTTGTTTCGTGTCCTTTTTCCTGCCCAAACTATAACCCCATGAGGGCACGTACTATATCTTATTCATCATTTGTCTCCAGCATCTAGAAGAGTGCTTTGCACAGGATCAGTCCGGTAGTTGTTGAATGGGTGGGTGAATGAATGAGTCAGTGAGGGGAGGGGCCCACAGTTCAGGATAGGCTACTGATTTGTTGTGTGCCTTTGGGCAATTCCATCCTCTTTCTGGGCCTCAGTTTCCCCACATGTACATTACTGGGATGAGCTGACACTTGGATTCTACATCTATGCTTATAAGCAGTTATGGTTCCGAAAAAGGAAGCAGTGTCTCAGGCTTTGAAGGATGCTGGATAAGAAGGCTGATGACTGCCCTTCTGGAGGCCTGGGGTCAGCAGCCCTGGGATTCATGGTAACTAATCCCAAATTCTCAGACCTGATTCCCTTCCCAGTCCCTGAGACTAGGCAGGATGGTGGAGGCTAGGAAGTTTCCTATTAATTAGCTACTGCATTTATATTATATATAGCATTATATATAGCATCATTCTCTTGTAGGTTGTGTGTGAGTAGGCATCGACTCTGCAAGTGGTCCTTAGTGACATGCAGTAGAAGGAACCCTTGGTCCCCTTTCCTTGTTATATCCTGGTCCTGTCAGTTGTCCCCAATCCCCAGTACAGCCTGCTCTGGAAGGGACTGCTGTCTACCATTTACACTTTCCAGGGGATTTAGATTTCTCATCTCCCTGCCAGAGACATTTATGATTACTTTTTCCTATTATGAAATACAAGGCTGGACCCCGCTCTACCCTTACAGGAGGTTCCTGAACTTACCTACTGTGTGACTTTGGGTAAGCTAGGTAACCTCTCTCCCTGCATGTCTCCCCATCTACAAAACCGACATGGCGCTAGTAGCTGCCCCACCGGGACATAGAGAAGTTAAAGGAATTAATATGGCAAAACACCAGGCCAGAGCTTCCTATCCGTTAGCTGCTATTATCATCCCGTAACGTGCCTGGTACACGCCTGACCCTAAGCAGAGGCTTTGCAATCAAATACTACTCAGGAGGAAAAAAAAAAAAAAGGAGCAACTGTAGATACAGGCAACTACTTGGATGGGTCTCAAAGGAATAATGCTGTGTGAAAGAAGCCAGTTTCCAAAGGTTACATACTGTATCATTCCATTTAAATGACATTCCTAAAAGAAGTATAATGATGAAGAACAGATCAGTGGTTGACGGGGGTGAAGGGTTAGGGATCGGGAGAGGGTTTGACTTTTTAAAAGACTAGCAGAAGAGAGATTTGGGGTTGATGAGCTGTTCTGCATCCCGATTGTAGTGGTGGTGATAGGGCTGTAGACACATGTTCATAAATTCATAAAACTAGGAACCAAACTAAAATGAATTTGGGCGTGATCATTTCCGAAAATGTTGGGGCTCGATAAATGTTACTGTCTTTCTGCTACCTCCTTTTCCCTGGCAGGGTAAGCAAGAAGATGCCATGTCTTTAGATGCCCCGGGCAAGCAGAAAGCATTATACACAGTGCCTCACGGTAGAGAAGGAAGCCGGGATGTTAGAGACCTGCTCCAGACTGCCCCGGGGTCTCTGCGAGAGCTCAGAACCTGGGCGTAGGGGAGCTATTTAGAACTCCGGTAAGCTATTTAAAGAGACTTAAATGTGCAGTTGCCCAGTTATTCTGAGGTGCAGCTATAATTGCTGTTCTTTCCAAATAAATCCTTCAGATTAAATGGATATCGAGTGTGTAAGTTCAATGATTGCTCATGGCACGCGAATCTTGTCAAAGTTCAGGGTGAGTCAGTCTAGATTAGCAGGAGGAAGTTGGCAAACGTTGTTTTAGTCTTAACACTATCATTTGGGACTGGTGTTGAATGTTTACATTTTGGGGAGAGAAAACCCCGGCCAGATAAGGCCGCCTGGGGCAACGTTCGGGAGTCAGGAATCTTGGCTTGGCAACAAAGTGGTACAATTTAGGGGGAGTTCCTTCTCCTCTCCGGGACTCGCTTTGGCCACCTGCTCTTTGGCAACAGTGTGAGTTGAACTCAATCATGCTTAGGGCCCTTCCCTCCCTGGTTTATGGATGAGACGGGTCTCTACTCTCTGCTCTTCGGGACGGAGATGCCTCCTCTTTAACCCAGCAGCATTTGCCCGGGCGCGGCTCTCCGGGCTCCCCAAGGCCATCCTCGGGGCGTCTGCAACTGCGTGAGCATCCTTCACCCGTCTGCCCGCCCAAAAGGGATTCTCTGAGCCAACTGGTGCGCAGATGCCCACAGGCTCCGCAGAGCATCCGAGAAACGTGCCCAGAGGTGCCGTTAGGATGTGCGAATTATGAGGTGAGCAGGCAAAAGCCAAAAAACCAAGGAAGCCACTTGAGCAGAGAGTATAAACATAAATATCCCCGGGCAGGCCCCAGCGCTGGGTTTTTTATGTTGATGTGCTAATATGTTATCCACTAAGGGTTTATTTACGCCGTTTTGGTATTCCCTGCAATTCATTTATCTGCATAAGGAAGAGGCGCTAACAGGACAGTTCCTCATGAACAAGCGTCCCTGTGTGATCCCCACTGCTGTTTATAATCCTTCATGCCCAGATCTATAATTCATGAGCTGATGGCCTGGTGGCAGTTTCCATAAAGGCCGTGGCGGGCACCCAGTCGTTAACGCTCGCACTGTCATGCATGGAATCGAAATCAGCCCGCTCTCCTTCTATTCATCATGACGCCACCGACGTGTGGGCAATGATATTATCCAAATATTATTAAAACTTTGAACCCTGTCCCCATAAATTACGGCCGAATGGCTCCGTGGCCATTAGGAGAGGGGGATGTATGGGCTTCGGTTGCCGCCGAGTAATTATGTGCTTAAAAGGAAGCGTGGCTGAGCATTCCCCTAGTAAAACAGAGAGAAGCTGGGATCATTTGTTACTGCTGTGGGGTTCGGAGCTGGACGGCTCAGGCAGGTCAAGTCAACCTTACAGCAGGACAATTATCTGCCTAGAGAGACCAAACATCTGTTATTAAGTATGTACAGGCATCAAGGCAACATGCTAGAAATCTTGTCCACTTCAAACACTTGGCGTATGCCGCACAACGCCCCCCTTGCTTTTTGTAACTTCAGCAGTCAGCTTTGAAATATGCCCTATCTTCCCTCCCCCGGCCCCTCGCTTTAATGTACCCTGCAGCTGCTAAAGATGCTGTTGTAACTTTAGAAGGACCTCGCTATCTTTCTCCAGCTCTTTAAGTAATAATAATAATTTTTGTGGCGTTTTCCCCCCCTCCCGAATTTCTTTTGCATTTATTAGTTATTCAAGGAGGATGACGGGGGCCGCGATATCATATAATTTGAAAGCGCAAGGTCAGCCCGTGTTTACGTTAGAAGGCCAATCTCTCTTTGATTCCTGCATCTGCGGCAGCTTGCAGGCTGGTACGGTGCATGGGAGCAAGATGGCTCTGGGTTGGGACTGGGAAATGGGAAATTGGTTTTTCAGGCTATCGTGGTTCCCTGGACCATCTGTGCATCTTGGAATCTCGAGGAAGGAAGGAGTGGGGAGCATGCCAGAGAACAAGGCTATTGGAGCCAGAAAGTGGGCAGAGCTAGGGGGTGGGCAAGATGGCAGGATGGGGGCCATATCGATGGGGGTGGCCCAGAGACATGACATTGCAATCACCCCCGCTGAGCATGTCCAGACAAGAATAACTGGAGTGCAATTTTCCTCCCATAAAGATGCACAATATCAAGTAAGGAAGAGTTGGGCCATGTTCGTGGAGGAGGGAGGGCAACACTCGCCTCGCTAAATGACGTAGTAATAACAGACCAGATTCCTTTCTTCTCAAGAAGAATGGAATCTCCAGATCTTCTGGGGCACTTGCAATCTGAGCATCTTAAAGATATATGATGTTTGGATTAGCTTCAAAGTCATCCAGGGTGGAGCGGGACGGGTGGGACTACACATGAAACAAAAGTAGCCCAGAGTTAATCATTGCTGAAGCCCAGGAATGGGCACGGGAGGGGGTGGTTATTAGACTACTCTCTACACTTCTGATTGTATCTGAAATTTTTCCATAATTAAAAAAAAATCTTAAGGAACAGCACTCCTTTCTGATGTGAGTGACCTACAACACCAACAGAAAACCCATCTCCTCAACAGAGTTCTATGGAGAAAAGCCCAGAGGATAGAAGCCAAGATTGACTGGTTTTTGGAGATCATGGGACTCTCTGCTCTAATCCATCCCATAAACACTTCTCCCAGAAAGATCTACTTAAATACTGTTTCATCACATCCCTACTCGGGAGACCACAAAGGCTTCTTGGCTCAACGGCACCAGGTAAAATTCCTTCTTGTGATATTCCAGGTCTGCCATACCGGGGTCTCGTTCTACTGTCCCATTCCTTTACCTTCTTGCCCCACTGGAGCTTGGCAGGAGAGTCAGGGGGCAGCGATGGTGGAGAATTAGACACAGGAGTGATGGCCCCAAGACCACTTCTGAGACCTCCCTTCCCCCTGGTTTCTTTCCTCTTGTGTAGGGCTATCAGGTCTAGTGGCATGCCTTTGACCTTTGGTCTCTCTTCCCGTGGTAAGGGCTGGGAAGAAGGCAGCTCTAGCATAGCTACTTGATGTCACCACAGAGGAAAGAAGGAAAAGCACACAGATGACCAGGATCTAGTCCCCTTCGAAAGCACAGGCTACCTTTTCCTTCTCATGTGGGCTACATTGGCCTTTAAAACAGTTCTAGGGATCCCTGGGTGGCGCAGCGGTTTAGCGCCTGCCTTTGGCCCAGGGCGCGATCCTGGAGACCCGGGATCGAATCCCACGTCGGGCTCCCAGTGCGTGGAGCCTGCTTCTCCCTCTGCCTATGTCTCTGCCTCTTTCTCTCTCTCTCTCTGTGACTACCATAAATAAATAAAAAAATTAAAAAAAAAAATAAAACAGTTCTAGTAGAAATAGGCCGCAGCAGAAAATAGGTCCGAATAGGAGAGACAGCAAAGAACTAAATATATCCATTGAACCAAGACAAATCCTTGAGAGTCATGGTGGACATCTGACATCCACTAGCCTAGAATCCATTTCCACTTCTTTGGGAAAAATCACCCCACATTTCCTTGGGGGAACCAGTCTTCCACTCTAGATTCACAGAATGTTAGTAGAATTGACCTCTGATCCCAAGAGCCCATCCCATTTCAGTGTCATGTGACCCAGGTATGGCCTTCTGGAACACCCCTTGGACAGAGTCATTGGCTTAAGGGTAGCCATGTGACCCAACTCAAGCCAAAGAGACTCAATGCTGAACTTTTGCTGAACGTGTTTGGTGCCATTGGCCACCATTTTCCCCCCCATCTTTAGCAGGAAAACCTACATGAGGATAAGTTACTATAGAAGAAAACAGAGAGGGTGAGATATCTTTCCTGGAATGGTCCAGTGATATGAACCAGTTCTTTCCTTTTTTGTATTTTTTTCATACAGAGCTGGGTTTCTGTTACTTGCAACCAGAAAAGTCTTGCCTGACATCATCGCTTCTCAATCTGAGGGTGACCAGAGGAAGATATTCAGTCCAGTTGGGCAAGAGGGCAAAGGACTGTGGGCTGCAGCCATGGGGTTGAGTGAGATGCTAGGCCAGTGACAGAAAGCCTGTGTCCTAGGCCCAGGGCAACATCAGTGACCAGGGTACCTTTCCTGGTGAATCCAGATGTGACCCAAGTACTTTCCCACTCAGTGATGTGGGTAACCACAACTGGTCAGCCACACTTGGCCCAAGGACAGATCTATCTGCCATTCTTGCTTGAGGCCCTGGAGAGGAGTTGGGTAGGGCTTTTTCTGGGAGGGCCTGGAGAGAAAGGCTGCCACAGATTCCAGGACACTTGACAGAGTTGGGTCCAGGCTCAGGGAGGGCTCAGTAGTAGTATTGAGGGTGCTTGATGGTGAGGCCACTAAACAAAGCACCTTGACTCAAAACAGAGGAGGAGGGCAGGACTTGGGCTCTGGACATCCTCTCAGGGGCTACCCATGTGAGCTGACCCCTATAGATGGACAAGCAGCAGCATGGCTTCCCAGAGCACAAATGCCTAGTGTCCAAGCCTGGTTTTTCTTCTTTCTCAGTTCTGTGACCACAGACAAGGTTCTTAACTTATCTGTGCTTAGGTTTCTTCTGTAAAATGAGGATAATAATAACACTACCTCCCCGGGGGTTGTAGTGAATATTAAGTGAGCTTAGTTAAGAAAGGGACTGAGAACAACGCCTGACGCATATTAAGTGCCATATGTTTGTTAAGCAAACAAATAACTCCTTTATTTTCTGGGGTTCAGCTGATGGTCTTGCTTAGACTTAAGGCAGTCAGTCCTGCATTAATACTCTTATTTACTCCACATATTCTCTTGCTTTCTTTCCTTTTTTTTTTTACGATTTTATTTATTTATTTAACAGAGAGATTGCGTGAGACAGAGAGCATAAGCAGGGCGTGGGGGGAGCAAGCGGATGTTGGCAGGAGAAGCAAGCTCCCCACTGAGTGGGGAACCCAATGTGATCCCAGGACCCCAGGATCATGACCTGAGCTGAAAGCAGACACTTACCTGACTGAGCCACCCAGGCACCCCTACTTTCTTGCTTTCTCTCTCATTTGTTCAGCAAACATGTGTTAAATGCTGATCCTAGGCCCAAAGCATGTGTAATATGTCAAGATTTAGAGAGGAACAGCTTCACTGCCTGATGCTTCTTCAGATTACTTTTAGTTCATGGATGATGCAAACCTCAATAGGGCTTCTAGATGTCTGCCCCAAAACCTCAGTCCATACACAAGCAGGTTCTGAACCTTTTTTCCCATGTGATTCACACTCTTCCACTTGTTCTTGCCAAACAGATCTTCCCAGAGATGAGGTCCCTACTTCTTAGATCTAAGAAACTGGGACTCTAGGAGGTGAAATGACTTCCTAAGGTCCACCAGGTAAGATGTAGTAAAGCTAAGTTTGCAACCTGGGTTCGACTTATTTTTCCATCATATTGACATGGGCCACCTTGTCACCAGTTGCCTTGCCTGATACTATGCTGAGTGGTTGATGTTTCTTTCTCCCCACTACACATTGGGCAGATCTGGAAATCCAGATCCATATTTCACTCCTCTCTGCCTCACTGGCCCCAGAGTAAGCCCTCAGAGCAGCTGTAGACTTTCATTGCCAAGGAGTTTATGCAAATGGGCCAAAGTTGCAAATCAAGTTAGCAGCTGGAGAAGTGGTAGAAATATATCCTTTCTTTGAAAATCCCAAGAGCATACATTATGCACTCATTGTTGGGTTACAAAAGGATGCCCATTTCCCACTGAGATCTTTGTCCCTTTCTCTGTCCTAAAAGGCTCTTCCCTAGGATTGGGCTTCTGGGGATAACTGGATGGAGAAGTCAGTGAAGGACAGCCTCTGAACATCCCCTTGGGCCAGACTACTCCCCTGTGGTTCAAGCAGCTAGGCCAACCTGGCCCCAGTTACCAATATCTCCGCAAAGGGCTGTCGATTGTCATCTCCTCTTTGCTGGGAACGGGCCTCTTCCCTTATGATTTCCTGTTCTCTGGCCTTTCTCTAATTTATTGCTTCTGTTTATGATTTGAGGCTAAATGCTTTCAGCTCCATTTTCTTCAAAACATAGATTTCATTCCCCCTGCCAAGTTATCGACTGCTGGTCCCTGAACAACAGGCTCCAGGAAGGGAGGGGGGGGGGATTCCACTTAATGAGACCTCCTGCTTGCTCCTGTGTGAGCTGGGCAGGCTGGTCTCAGCTCAGCCATTTCCCAACTGCTTCCAGAGAACCTACACATCTCCTGCTTCCAGAAGCTGCAGTGTGAATTATGTGAAGCACACGGTCTTAACATTTTAGACAGACTCTTTTTTTAAAAAAATAAATTTATTTTTTATTGGTGTTCAATTTGTCAACATACAGAATACAGATTCTTAAGGCAGGAGGCACTGATAGTGGGTAGAAGGGGAACACATCTGGGCCTAGTCGTGTGGGAGGCCCTGGGAGAATGGGGGGAAGGCTGGGGACAGACCTAGCTTCAGATTGGCACCCAGACTTCCAAGAAACTACCCCACCTGGAACAGTCATTTCGCAAAAAAAACAGAGTCTTCTGGGCAAGTGTGCCTGTTTCTGGATCCCTATTTGAAGATTTACCTCTAGCCTTCTGGCCAGGTGTGGCCACTCACCTGTTTTAATGGCACCTGGAAATACCTGGCCCTCTAAAACCACACTGTTCCTGGCCACCTCTCTTTTAGATTCAGCTTATGGACTGTTGGACTTCTCTCTAAATTTCTGGTCAGGTTCCCTGGAATTCCTAGATGTCCCCCTGCTTTCCTTGCCTGGACTGTCTTCCCATTCATTCACTCATCTAACAAGCAGATGCTTGGCACCAACTATGGGACCAGGTGCTGGATTAGCTATGGTATAGAGAGAGATGAATTAGACACTGCCATTTGCCTGGCATTGGGAAGCCTGGGTGGGAAGGTAATGTGTGACAAATGTGACAATTGTGCATTGAAACCATCTCTATAATTTTGTCATTTCTAGAATGCTATATAAATGGAATAATATAATATGAAATCTTTTGAGATTGCCTTTTTACACATAGCATAATCCCCTTAATCTAAGGTCATAAAGTATAAAATGAGGGCCTAGTGTGGGATAAGAAGCTCTCTTATTTAATACCTTAGAAATCAAAAATCCTGGTTCCTACTTGCTGCTCATACTACAGTTTCATCTGCCTGGGACCTACTGTTTCCTTCCACTGCTCTGGTGCTATGTTAGTCTCTGCACTAGGCAATGGTGAACCAGAGGGCATCATCCCCACCCTCATGGAGCTTATAGTGAATAATAGTAATTGTTACTGTGCAATGCTTTCTATGCACCAGACTGTTCTAGGGACCCATACTTGGGGCAGCATCCCCTAGGAGACAGATGGGGTGCATTTTCTCTGCATGGAGGTATTGATGCTGATGAAGTGATGGGGTGTGTGTGTGTGTGTGTGTGTGTGTGTGTGTGGAGACCATGCTTTCCCAGAGTGGAGCTTTTAATTTTTTTTTTTTTTTTTTTTTTATGATAGGCACACAGTGAGAGAGAGAGAGAGAGAGGCAGAGACATAGGCAGAGGGAGAAGCAGGTTCCATGCACTGGGAGCCCGACGTGGGATTCGATCCCGAGTCTCCAGGATGGCGCCCTGGGCCAAAGGCAGGCACTAAACTGCTGCGCCACCCAGGGATCCCCAGAGTGGGGCTTTTGAATGCATCCAAAGGCAACTATAGGTAGTAGGCTCTGTTCAGAGCACAGGTAGAGGCTTTGACCCAAGTTAGGAGGGCACTATAAAAATATATCTTGGGCATTATCCCCAGGAATTTGGCAAATGCTTTTTGAAATGACTCCAGTCATGGGAACAATTCCCTGATTCTACTTCCTAATGCCATATTGTTAGCTGAAATCACTGTGTCAGTCAGGGGATGTTCTTGGCTCATCCTTCTCCTGGGGTTATAAAGGAGACCACCTCTGGGCAGCCTCTCCAGGGAGACAAGCAGGGACCTGGGGTTGAGAGAGGGGGGAGGACAGGCTGCTCTTGAGTATCCAGTAGTGATCAGCAGGGTTCCTCAACTCCATTCTGTCCTCACTTCTCCAGATCCACTCCAGCCACAACCCCAGGTTTTATAAATTCCAGGTTGTCCTTTGATGAAAGGGCAATACCAGGCCAGACCTCTTCTAGCCATTTGGAATTTCAGAATATTTTGTGCATCCCTGTTGGCCCCGTCTTGGGTGATTATTTAAAAAAAAAAAAATCAAATAGTTTCTGAGAAGAGGCCACCGGTGACTAATGGCTGCTATTCACAGTTAACTAATTAGTACAGTCAAGCCCAATTTGGAAGATAATATGTACTTATACTGCATAACAATATTTTCCAGGGCTCATCTCCTGCACTTAGAGTGATGCTTTCAATTTGCTCTAATTCTGGCTTTCAAGCAAAAATATAATACTATGAGTGAGTGTGAATGCCTGTAATATGTAAGGATTTAGAGAGTGTGGAGGAAAAGGGAGATGAGTGAGAGAGGATGTAAATCCAGGTAGATAATCCCAATGGACCAAAGAATCATCAGATGACCCATAAGCTCACTTCATTTCTTTGCAAGCTGTTTTTTCCCCAATTATGGGCTGAACAGTGTCTTCCCAAAATTCCTACCCTGAAGTACTAACCCCTAGTAGTTCAGAATGTGACTGTGTTTGGAGACTTAAAGAGGTGATTAAATTAAAAGTAGGGCATGAGAGTGACCCAATCCAATCTGATTGGTGTCCTTAAAAGAGGGAAAATTAGGACACACACAAAGGGAAGGCCATGTGAAGACATGAGGAAGATACCATCTACAAGATAAGGAGAGAGGCCTCACAAAAAAAATCCCATCTGCTAACACCTTGATCTTGGACTTCCCAGCCTCCAGAACTGTGAGAAATAAATTTCTGTTGACTAAGCCACCCCATCTGTGGTATTTGTTATGGCAACCCGAGTAGACTAATACACTTTCCTTGCACTGTGAAGGTGTGATTTGCCCAAGCATCCAGTGGTTAGGACAATTGAAGGTGACTTTGAGAGTGAACCTGGCTTTGGATGGAAAGATTTCAAGAGAATGAGGAGGGGGATCTGGCCCAGCATAGGGTGGGCCTGAGGACAGTCCTTGGCTTGTGATGTTCTGGAGGATTGTTGCTCCTTATGTGACCCAATTGCTCACTAATGTCCCCAAAGGAGGAGGGGACAGATGAGTGGATTGTGTTTCCACAGCAGAGTTTTGTTCTTTGCCAGGAAAGCTACTATCTTTCCCTTTTCCCCATCTCTTTCTTCTCCTGTGAGTTGGATGCATCCAATTTTACCACTAGAACTGTTTAAGAAATACAACTGAATATATGTAAAGAGCTAATTGTCTTTATTGAACAATTCATGGATTGGACAGCATCTCATACAGCATGTGAAGAGTCATAGAGTCCACCAAATCATAGGAAAGGTTTTTAGTTAAAAAAATTTTTTTAAAAAAATTTATTTATTTATTTATTTGACACAGTAAGAGTGAGCACAGGCAGGGGGAGTGGCAAGCAGAGGGAGAGGGAGAAGCAGGCTCCCTGCTCTGCAGGGAGCTCGATGCAGGTCTCAATCCCAAGACCCTAGAATCATGACCTGAGTGGAAGGCAGATGCTTAACTGACTGAGCCACCCAGGCACTCAAAGGAAAGGTATTTAAAGGCAGAAAGGGGCCTAAAAAGGAAATTATTAGGGAAGAATACATAATTTCAGGCAAGGTTGTCCTTCTAAGTGGATCGGAAGGCCCTACTGGGTAGGTTATATCACTAGTGCTGACCAGGTAATTCTGGGTCAACTGGCTAAAGGTCACATTCCTGTGGGTTGAAATTAAAATTAGCTTAGACGTTAAGTCTTGGTTAGCTGATGTGGAGTTTAGCACAAGTGATTCCATTCTGGAACTACTGTCTCCTTTTTAACAATTTCTCCCTTTTGATCAGGACTCTCAGCTTTTCTTTTTTTTTTTTTTTTTTTCTAATGCAAGTTGATTATTTACATAAGACACCAAGAATAGCGATTGGTCATATAAACTCTTTTTAGGACTGCTTTGCTGGAACCTTGGAAGCAAAGTGCCAGGCTGAATTCTTCAAGGGCCTTTATTGACTCTGTAAAGTCAACCTTAGTTCCTTAAAACTGCCTGGTCATATATGAGTCTAGGCACATCTCTCTCAAATATGACATTCCAGCCAAAGCCTTGACAACATGGCCAGTATTTTCAACTGTGTTCTTTTACAAGGAAGACAGATTCTTGCTAAACTTATACAAATAACTAGCTGTATTGCCATGGAAAAAAAAAAAAGCAGTCAAGAGAGTTTCTGGAATCTGGAAGGATCAGGTAAGGGGGAAAAGTAAATGTAGCATCTTAGCTTACAAAGTATACTTTACTAAATTGTTGTAAATCATAGATAGATTAAGAGAAAAAAATGTCCTTAAATCTGGAAAAGCAAAACATGAGAAAACCAGTAATGTTTCAAACTAGAAGTCATAAAAAGTTTATAATCATCCTCCTAAGTTTATTTAGTCCCATGTTATTAATTCTTGTTCAGCTTGAGCCTAGTTTTTCATTAGTTTTAGAAATTCTTACCCGGTTCCCAGTTTTATGATCTCAAAATTATCAGAAAACTTATACTTGTCTGAAATCCTTTCCTTGAATCTCCTTGAAGATGAGGTACCTTGCAGGAAGTCTTCTGTAAAATATCAGAGTAAAACAATAATTGTCTGCAAACAACAAATGATTTTAAAAATGTGCATTGTTAGAGAGATGCTGAGAGTTTATTGTAATGAAATTGATAAGGAAATGTGGTTATTTCTATAACATACAGCATTTTAAGGTAACAACTGGAGTTATGGCTGAAAACATTATACTAAGGATATCAGACTATAGGAATTTCATATATTTTTTTAGAACTTCATGTACAACTACAAGATAAGGAAAGCTTAGTATTCTTATTTGACAATACTTCCCATGTAATTTAACATATCAGATAAGCCTAAATAGTTTAAAATCCCCCATTTTTTTTTATAAGGAGAGAGAGAACAAGTCTTTTGAGACTTGTTCCAGAGACTCTCTGGAAACTCTCAAAGTTAATTTGAGGTCAAAAAGACTTCATTAAGGGCACCTGGGTGGCTCAGTGGTTGAATGTCTCTGCCTTTGGTTCAGGTCATGATCCCGGGGTCCTAGGATCGAGTCCCACATCAGGCTACCTGCAGGAAGTCGGCTTCTTCCTCTGTCTATGTCTCTGCCTCTGTCTCTGTCTCTCTCATGAATAAATAAAATCTTAAAGAAAAAATACTTTATTTAGAATTTGATTTTTAGGAAGTTTGGTAAAAAATATGAAAACACTTGTCATATAGGATCACAGTTTACTGTGTAACAACACTTACTATTCATTTAAGCATGGTGACAAAGATTTTTCAGGCAAATACAGAGAGTGAAATAGTTGTAAGTAAAACTTAGCTCTTTTAAAGTAAAAGACTCAGTTTTATTAAGTAATCAAAGACTTGATAAAAAACAACATGGGAAATTATTTTGACAAAACACAAAATCTTTGCTTTCTAGGCAAATTACTTAAAAGGTAAAGAAAAAAAACTTTATCAAAATTTCTTATTAAGAGCAGACCAATAATCTAAGAAAAGTTTGTCCTTTCAACAAGAAGAAAACCAAATTCTATTTTTGTACCAGCCTACTCTTCATATTAAAATGTACTTATTTCATTAAATTCATTCTAATCTTAGCCAGTCCTGACCACACAAAGTTTTTCCCTTTTTTTTTCCTGTGGATTAGAATTTTTAACCCACAGAAACCCTTAATTTGTAGTGAAAACTAAGAAGTGAACAATTAGGAACTGTGTTTCATTTTACACATTGTTTAGCCCAAGTGACTCCATTTTGGGCCTAAAGTCTCCTTTTTAACAGAAACTTCCATAGCCTAAGGCAATATGTGCCAAATCTGTAGGTGCATGGTATAGCTTATGAGTGCCTTATAAATGTCCCTATTTGGGTGCACTCTCTCAGACTCAGAGAGACAGAACATTCACAGGTGTAAAAAGAAGTTTCCAGATCAGATGGTGAAGTGACCTGAATGTGGAAGGTATAGCGGTGGAAAAGATTTCTTTCTTCCCTTCTAGGTTCTTAGGCTGGTCTAATAATAATCTAATAATGGAATCTATATAAAATAGATTAACAGGCAAAAAAATACCCCAAAATTTAACAGCATGTATATATATCTTCTGCATACATGGGAGAGACCCAGGAAAACTGAGTAACTCCCTGAAATAGCCCAAGCCATCACCTTAAATACTGTCTTTAGCTAATGATAACCAAAGATGTTGGAGGTGGTTGCAGTCAGGGGAGGTTGACAGGAAAAGTGCAGTCCATAGGGTAAGGTTTTGATGCAGATTTAAGTTCTAGTCTTCTCCGTTGATAAGAGTTTCTAGAGACTGAACCATCACCTTGTTTCTGGTACAGCAAAGGAGATGCCCTTAAAATGGATATTTCTCTTACAAAGGTAACTATCTCTCACAAAAGGGTAACTTCTGCTCAGTTTCCAGAGCTTCACTTATAGCTGCTGGGTTTTTTTTTTGTTTTGTTTTGTTTTTTGTTTTTTTTTTTAAATAACCAAGTTAGGATCACCTGGGTGGTACAGTCAGTTAAGCATCTGACTCTTGGTTTCAGCTCAGATCATGATCTCATGGTCCTGAGATCGAGACCCAAGTCAGGCTTTGCACTCTGCATGGAGTCTGCTTGGGATTCTCTCTCCCTTTCCCTCTGCCCCCTGCCCCCTGTACTCTCTCTCTCTCTCTCTCAAAAATAAATAATCTTTAAAAAAATGACTAACTTAAAATAATCAATATGCCAAAGACATATATTTTGGAATGGTATATTTGGCTCACCTTCAAAGCTATTAGACATGGGGGTGGTTGTGTGGGTGGTAGTAGAGCTCACCATGCTATGTTGCTCATTCCCCAAAGGCCAGCAAGTTGGAGTGGCTGGAGCATGAGGGGGTCCTCAACCCTGCAACCTTAGGGTTGTTTCTGTGAGAACGAGTTAAGTCTTGCTAGACTTCTACTGTTTTGTAACAGCCATACTCATCTCCAAAGACTCATAAAGTTGTGAAGAGCTTTTGTGTTCTGGAGGAAGGTGTGTGACTCCCCAAGGCTCCTGCTTTAGGGTCTTGCCTGGTCAGAAACAGCTGTCCTGGGACTACCCCTGCCAGGAGTGCTTTGGGAATACAAGGCAGCAGCAGAACCCCTGACCCCCCACTTGTGGAGTGATGCCTGGGTGGGATTAGAGTTGAGAGGTCCATGGTGCTAGAAAGGAGATGGCGCATTTGTGGGAATCCACTTTGGGAGACCTTGAGTTGGTCACTTATCTCTCCCTGCTTTGGTTTCCTCTGCTGTAACGTGGGGACATTAATAGTGCTTTTCTTGTATAGCTATTGCCAAGGGTAAATGAAAAAAAATATGGATGAAACTCTTAGCAGAACTCTTGTCGTGGAGTAAGTATTTGATATCGATGATGATGACCATGATAGTGATGATGGTGACAACGGCTGTAGTATTGATTGGGCTTTTTTTTTTTTTTTTTTAAGAGTTCTAGGAGATATATTCATCATGCCTTGCCGCTGGCCTGAGTACACAAATCTTCAAGATTACCCTCTCTCCTTGGCTCTTTTCCTAGCCCAGGGGCAATGTCCCCTGTGGCTGCCTGCAGTCCTGCCTCCCCACCCCAATATCAGGCCAGTTTTGAGGGAACTGGTCCATGATCCAATCTCATGTCTAATTCTTCCCTGCAGGGGCTGGGCCAGAGGAACAGGGAGGAGGATGTAAGGCCCACCTTCCCCATGACTCTGATGATGGATAGAACATCTGGTGAGCTGCAGGTGCCCCCTCAGTCTATCTTTTGTCTACTTGATAATAGATGATCTAATCTGTCTCTCTACAGCACTTCTTTCTCTGTGCAGGTGACAGAGATGGAGCGATCGCATCCTTCACCTGGGGGAGACATGACTTGCCAGGGAAGGCACACGGCATTGCAGCAGGCTGCGGGTGGCGTCCTGGGAGGTTGGCCACACTTACTGCTTGCAGGCATCGCCAGGTGTGGCTGTGTGGCTGGCAGGACTGCCACCAATGGCAGGGCGCCTCTGGCCGAGCAATGGGAAATAAGCCCTTCCTCGGTTCACGTTCAGCCAGTCTGGCCACCTCTCACCTCTGACCCAGTGGCATTTCTTACAGAAAATCAACTACTCTCCCTCTCCTTCTTTTAAAATTCTATTATGTTGCAATATTTCAGCCAAGCCAAATAAAAGTCACAGAGAATATTTTCATAAATATTGGGGTACCCAGTACTCGGCTTAAGACAGGCAACATCGCAAATGCAGTCGAAGTCTCTTCCCCATGCCATTTCCTTCCTTTCTCCCAGTGCTAACCACTGTTTTAAATTTTCCCTTACATGTTTTGATAATATCTGTGTGTGTGTGTGTGTGTGTGTGTGTGTGTGTGTGTGTATCCATCTGCTTTTAAACTTAAAAAAAATATTATAGCACTGTTGGTAGTCTGCAGCAGCTGGAGACTCTTTCGTCCCCAGTGTTGTTTTGATAATTCTCCATGTCATGTCCTGGGGTTTGGGACTTCCGGTGCAGCTTCTCTCCTCCGCAGACTTTCGTGGAATAAGGACCACACTTTTATTTATCCGTTGTCTTGTTAATGGATTCTTAGTTTGATCTGATTTTCTTTTCTTGCATTTTGAGCGCTATAGCAGTGAATATTCCTGTACGTGTCTCCTTATGAAAATGTGCAAAAATTTCTCTAGCATCTACATGTGGGTGAGGGAGGCTTGGGGCATTGGGCCTCTGAGTCTTCAGTTTTTCTAGGTGTCAGCAAATTGTGTTTCTGAATGATTTTTACCGATTTATAAGTTGCACCAGAGAGCTAAGGATGTTCCCACTCTTTTAAAATGTTTTCCAACTGCCCTGATTGGAAATGGGGTACCCTCATTATGGTTTACATGGCATCTCTGTCTGTCTGTCTCTCTCCCTCTCTCTCTCTCTCTCTCTCTCTCTCACACACACACACACACATACACACACACACACACACACAGAAGCCTTTAAACCTTTGGTGCTTGCATTCATCAGTGGAGAGCCCCTCTGCATGCTAGAAGCTCAGAGCTGTAGAATTTGGCAATGGGGTGTGTAATGGTGCTTGGGGAGGATGTGCTTTCCAGTCAGACCTGATCTGTATTTGACACCCTGCATGTAAGGTCTTGCGACTTTGGTTTAGATGACTTTATCTTTCTGAACCTCAATTTTGCTCCTCTGTAAAATGGAAAACATAATGCTACCTATCTCAGAGTGACTGGAGAATTAAGGGGTGGTGGTGCATAGAGCATTGATCCCGATGACTGGCACACTAACTCCTGGGCAAATGTCAGCTGCAAATCCCTCTCCTTCTCTCCCTCTTCTGCTTCCCTCCTTTTGCACTAATCTACTGGAAAGGTAGTTGTGTTACCCCTAAATGTAGATAGGGAAAAAAAAGAGAGAGAGAAAAAATGTAGATAGAAACTCTAGGAAGGCTGCCAGCATTGCCTAGGGTGGATACCCTTAGGAGTTCCCTACTTCAAAGAATAATGGCTAATGTTTTGTAATTAATATATTAATTGTATGCAAATAGGTTCCTCTGTGTTGCTACAGGGCACCTTTGTTTCCCAGATAATTGAACTGCTTCCTTGATATTTCGAGATTTGGTCTCATTTGCTCAGAAGACTATTCTTTGAGGGGGCCTAGAGTACACTGCAGCCTGGCTGAGTTGAATAATCATGAATTCCAGATGAGTGAAACCGTGGCAGCCAGATTCCTCCTCCCCTCCACCCCTGCGCTCAGGGTGAACGAATGACAGCAGACAGCCATCAGGACAAGATCTGTCTATAAATGAATGGTAGGCATTTCCAAAACTCTACTCTGGGCTATGCCCAAAGCTAATCAGCTAAAAAAGAAGTTGTACCTGGTTGTAGACCTTTGCTTAAGAGATGTTTGCATTTCATAAGTGCTTGAATTCCATGCCTTCCATTTCAAGCCAGGAAACCACTGTTCATCCAGTCTTTCCCTGTGCTTAATATCTCTGGCTACACCAGCAGGATTTCATCAAATAACCAATTAACTCTCAGAATTAAAGTATACAAGGGCACAATTAATTTTCTAAGTTTTATCTTCATTGGACATTAACCTGCTGTCAGTCTTTAAGTCTTTAGCTATAACACATATACACACATACGCGCACACACACACACACACACACCAATTAATCCAATGAATACCCATTGGATGGCCATTCTGCTCTAAGCTTCACCAAGTGGCAGACAAAAAGAACCAGTCCCAGCCTCTCAGAGCTCACGATCTAATGGGTGAGACAAACACTAATCAGATAATCTTACAAGTAAAAATATCTCAAATTGTAATAAATGTCATGAGGTATATAGAGTAAGGTATACTGCGTGAAAACAATACAGTGGACATGTTTTGAAGAGGACAGTGGGGAAAGCCTCTATGAGGAGCGATGTTTGATCTGAGATGGAGAGGGTGAGAAGAGTTCCCAACCGGTGAAGAGTGGAGAAGACCCTCCAGACAAAGGGAGGGGATGAGCCAAGCCTCTGACATGAGGAGGAATGATAGACTCATTAGGGACACACATAGAAGATCATGTGACTTCTATCCAATATTTTCCAAAAAGGTTGCTGAGGCTCCAGCTATCACATCTAGATTCCAGATAAGAAAGGGGAGCTAGAAGGAAATGGAATATTACCCAGATGAATAATCTTTAAAAAATGTTTCAATATATTAAAAAGCAATATAATACAAATGCTGTGGTTAACATGAGAAAGGATCCCAATTTTTCAAGGAATGAATTTTTCTAAACAAGGTCTACAATGAAGGGAAACAGTGTCTTAAAACATAAGAGTTTGGGCAGCCCGGGTGGCTCAGCAGTTTAGCGTCGCCTTCAGCCCAGGGCCTGATCCTGGACACCCAGGATCGAGTCCCACATCAGGCTCCCTGCATGGAACCTGCTTCTCTCTCTGCCTGTGTCTCTGCCTCTCTCTCTCTCTATGTCTCTCATGAATAAATAAATAAAATTTTTTAAAAATAAAAGTTTTGTTAAACAAGATTTAAAATTTTTTTAAAGGTTTTTTTTTAAGGCTCTTGTTCATCTCTGGGTGCTCCGGGTCTGTGACCTCCAGGTCCTTACCTGAGCTGCTGTTTCCCACCTGAAATGAATTCTCTACAAGCTTCCTACTTGGCAAAATTGCATCCACCCATGAAGCTCCTGCTTCCTCCTGAAGCCTTGCCCCCTGCCCCCATCCCAGCCCCCCTAGGAAAAGAGACTCTCTCTCCACACCTGTCTTATTTCGGCTGTTTGCCAACTCCTGCTCTGGCTTCACCTTCGCAGCCTGTGCTCCTACCTGAATGTGAGCATTCTGGGTGTGAGGAGCACACCCCCCTCTCTTCCTATTTCCTCCCTTCCCTGTCAGGCCCCAGTGGAATGAATGAATGGAATATCCTGCCTCGGATCCTCCCTCTGAAGCCTTACCTGCTGTGCTAAGAGGGCTGGCTGCCTCTCCAGTGTGCATTTTCCCCTTCTTCCTTGCCAACAGAACCACGATTTCATCTGGCTGGCAATTTGTCTCACCAAAGCATTACATTTCCCTGTAGGCGCAGCCAACGAGAAGCAAGCACAAGCTGTTGGGTGGGGTTTTGGGACAGCTCCTTGAAAATGTCTTACTCCGGGCATCCGGGTGGCTCAGTCGGTGAAGCATCTGCCTTTGGCGCAGGTCACGATCCCTGGATCCTGGGATCAGGCTTCCTGCTCGGCGGGAGCCTGCTTCTCCCTCTACCTCTGCTTGCCACTCTGCCTACTTGTGCTCTCTCTGTCAGATAAATAAATAAATAAATAAATAAAATCTTTAAAAGGAATGTCTTATTCATCTGAGTGATATACGATTTACCCCTTTGCTCCCTTTTCTTATCTGGAATCTGGATGTGATAGCTGGGGCCTTGGCAACCTTTCAGGACCTTGAGGCAAAGTTGAGAATTAAAGCCAGTCATAAAACTGATGGAACGCAAATCCAGGACACGGGGTTCTGATAACATCACAGCACTGTGACAGTTTTGGACAGTCCACTTCAGGACTTCCTACCTATCTGAAGCAATTGCTCTTTTCTCTTATATGCAGCCAAACGTAATCTTTACTAAACAGCCTCTCTATCAGCATTCTCTTTTTCCTATCCTTGCCATTTATCTTCCACTCTTCCTTACATCAAGAAGATGAAACTCTATTATATATTCAGTGCCATCATTCTGGAATAGGTTTCATTTATTCATTCATTCAGTCGTTCAGTACACAAGAATATGTACTTAATACATGAGATACATGCCAGGCGCTGACTTTGGTTCTGAAGACCAAGAAATGAGTAGCAGAGCCCCTGCCCCTGTCCTCAGGAGTTCAGGGGCTACTGGAGAAAGGGTGTATTAACCAGATAGAGCAGCTTTCTCAAAGGCCCTAGGTAGGAGGGACCATCGAACATTGGAACAATTAGAAGAAACACATAAAAGCAAAGAGGAAAAGGTCAGACCATGCGGGCATTGGAGGCCAGAGGAAAGATATCCTGTTTTTTTCTTGCAGGTTCATGGAGCCACTAAAAGACTTTAAATTACAAATTGCATTAAGATAATGGCTAGAATCGGCTTTTTGGTGATACTTGGCTCTCAGTAGGTAAATGCTCAAACTCACCAAAGACATAAATCACAAATGGTGGAATTTATTGTCTAGGAAGGCATTTAGGCGTGCATAATCTGGAAGTGCCCCTAAAAACACACCTTAGATCCAGCAAACGCCACTCTCACCTTAACCCTGTAGGAATGATCAGAGCTGCTTAGATGTGCCTAATGCTTTTTTCTGTTGCTTTCATCAAAGGAACTTTCTTTTTCCTTCAGTCAATTAGATGAACTATGTCTCTCTAGCCCACCCCCACCCCCCTTGTTGTAGGGGTTACCTGCCTGGCTTGGGTTCCATTTTTTTTCATTGTCGTCAACCCTTTCTGTCAACTTTTTTGAGCTCAGGAGAAATTAGTCTTCAATGATCTGAGCCCACACATTGAAGCAAGTGGCACTGCCTGGCAAGTCATGGGGTTCATAGGGGATATGCATACAGTTTACAGTGCCCCAGGGTCCTTGTGCAACACCTTGACGAGAGCTCCAGAAAGTCAATGAAGGTTGAATAATAAAAATTGAAAAACCTTGCTTGGAAAAGGAGAACTTTCATTGATTGCCAGACTGTGACACACCCGGCTCTGGTGCACTTGTGCTATGTCACTCAATCTGCAAGCCACGCTGTGAGGGGCTCTGTGTTATCCTTGAAACCGAAGTTTAAAGAGGTTAGGTTACTTGTCTGTGGTCACACAACTAGGAAGTGGCAACATGGGACCTAAACCCTGGACAGCACTACTCTAAAGGCCATACTTTCCATGACACACTCCATGTCACTCGGGGGCCTCTCCTCAGCCTTGGAAGGTCCTCTCTGGGCACGCGGGAACCACCAGCAGGAGTCCCCGGATGTATTCATTTCCTAGGGTTGCTATAACAATTTTCCACAAACTGTAGTTTAAAACAAGAGAATGCCTTCTCTCACACTTCTGGAGGCCAGAGCCCCACACTGGTTCTACTGGACCAAAATCAAGGCGTCAGCAGGACCCTGGTCCTTCCAGAGGCTCCAGGGGAGAGCCTGTTCCTTGCCTCTATCGACGTCTGGAGGCTGCCAACATTCCTTGGCCTGTGGCCCTGTCACCCGGACCCTTGCCTTCTCTCCTGTCTTCGCCAGCACTCCCTCTGCCTCTCCCTTGCGAAGATACCTGGGATTGCATTCAGGGCCTCCCTGCATGATCCAGGCTAAGAGCCCTAACTTCATTATATCTACAAGCCTCTTTTTTCCAAATACGATAACGTTTTAGTTTCCAGGAATGAGGATCTAGCCCCTTTGAGGACCGGCATCCAGCCTGGCCCACCTGCTTCTGTGTCCTATGGCCTGAGGGAGGGCCACCCGGGTTCACCATCTCTGCGTTTAGCAGCCAGACCCTAACGAAAGCCTTCTGTGCCCCTCAGCCTCCCTCGGGGTCAACCAGAGCCTAGCTGGGCTGAGGATGGGCTCAGCATTTGAACCCAACGTGACATAATGTTTGTCTGAAGGTAAGTCTGCCTCTAAAGTATTCGCGAATGTTCCTCACATTTTTCCCCCTCTCTTTTTAGGATTCAGAGCCAATTTGTAATAAGCAAGAGCAGTTTGACCCAGATTAAAAGATACAATTAGTCTGTCTGCATGGTAAACCTAAAAAAGTACTACTTACAACAAGTTATTGTGTTTTTGACAAAGGGAGATGTCCTAGCAGAACAATAAAGCCCCCACCATGGATAAGAGCCTTGTAATTTACTCAAAACACTATGGTGCAGAGTTAGAACAGCCCCTTAGAACCTGCGAGATCTCAGCATGTCCTGCTCTTGCAGGGATTGAAGGGACCCCCAGGGGACGCCTGGCTGGCTCAGTGGTTGAGAGTCTGCCTTCGGCTCAGGGCGTGATCCCGGGGTCCTGAGATCGAGTCCCGCATCGGGCTCCCTGCATGGAGCCTGCTTCTCCCTCTGCCTGTGTCTCTGCCTCTCTCTCTCTCTCTTTCTGTGTCTCTCATGAATAAATAAATAAAATCTTAAAAAAAAGAAGGGACACCCAGGAGAAGGGGACTCCATCACCGTACAGAAAAGAAGGGATAGCCAGGCAGGGGCTCAGAACCCCTACCTCCCACCCCAGCCCACCCCTCCACCACCGCTAAATTCCACCCTTCACTTGGAACTACTTAAAAGTTGTTTCCCTGGAAGTGCATGCTCACTGGGCTGCCAAGTATGTGGGGGCCACCCTGAATGGCACACAAAAGTCCCACTGACTCGGGCGACCAGCTGTCCCAAACTGGCAGTGGGAGGGGCAATCCCGGGGCGTGAGTGCCAGCTAGTGAGCTCTGGAGTCGTGTCTGGCCCTCAGGCTATTGGCTGGAAATCTTGGCTATGGTGCTGGGGATGCTGGATAGCAGCTGAGGTGGCTGCAAGGCAATGGGGCCCTCTGCTCCTTGGCTCCACCTTTTATAAGGCCTCGGCCTCAGCCATAGGAGTGGAGAGCCATGGGAGCCATCCCCCAGAGGGGCTGAGTACTCAGTGCTCACTCTGGGCCAGGGACTATGGTAGCGCCTGTTGGGGTTACCCCATTTACACCTCACACCGCGGTGTGGGGAACTCTTGCTCTGCTCCCTTCATAGAGCAGGAAACTGGATGTTATAGATTGAACTGTGTCCCCTTCAGATTCATGCATTGAAGCCCTTAGCCCCCTGGTACCCCAGAAATTGACTTCATTTTGAGATAGGGTATTTATGGAAGTAATTGATTTATTTCATTTTATTTTTAAAGATTTTATTTATTTATTCTTGAGACACACACACACACACACACACACACACAGAGGCAGAGACACAGGCAGAGGGAGAAGCAGGCTCCATGCAGGGACCCCGACGTGGGACTCGATCCCAGGACTCCAGGATCACGCCCTGGGCCGAAGGCGGGCCCTCAACCACTGAGCCACCCAGGTGTCCCAGAAGTAATCAATTTAAAATGAAGTCATCTGGGTGGGTTCCAATTGAATAGGACTGGTGTTCTGGGAAATCTGGAGCCAGACACACACACAGGAAGAATGGACGTCATGTGTAGGCCAAGGGAGAAGTCGAAGTGATGCCAGGGAGTGCCAAAGCTGACCAGCAAGTCACCAGCAGCCAGAGGAGAAGCATGGGCCATGTTGTCCCTCAGCGCTCAGAAGGAACCAGCCCTGTCTACACCATGATCAGGGACTTCTAGCCTCCAGAACTGTGAGACAGCACATTTCTGTGGTTTAAGCCACTCCATTTGTGGTATTTTATTATGGCAGCCCTAGCAAACTAGTACATGGCGCTTACAGAGGGAACTCTCTGGAGCGGTTGTGGCTAATTACCTGACCTACAGGTGCTCCCAACCCTTTGCTTGTTACCTTCCACTATGAAGACCTGAGAAGCAAAACGCCTGCTCGGCCAGCCTCTCTTGAATTAGGAGAGGCCACCGAGTGAGATCTGGCCAGGGAGACCTAAGCCTTTGGGCTACTTCTGGAAAAGGTTTGGTCTCCTGATAAAAGAGACAGCCCAGACTTGCCCCAGCCCTGCATCACCTCGTCAGTGGGCATGTGTGCTTCCTAGTGCCACAGAAGCCAGCACGCGCAGTGACCACGAGCCCAAAGAGCCTCATAGTTCCTGGGTCTTTCCTGGCTTAGTCACCACGGCTGGACTTCTTGTTATGAAGGAAAAATAGACCCTGATTTTTCCAATCTGCTGCAATCGTATTTTATGCTGCTTCCTGCTCAGCTCACTCGGAGCTGCTCCAACAGCCCAGGGTCCCCGGCTGGTGCATATCAGGGCTCTGGTTAGACCCAGTTCACTCTAGTGGCAGTGCCTGTGGTGTGAAGCCTCGGACCGTGGACAGAGGACAGAGGGGAGCCACACATCCTAGAGCTGAGCGTCGTCATCTCCATGGCCCTGCGGGCACCCAGGGAGGGCGTGGGGGGTGCAGCAGCGGCCCAGCACCACAATCAGAAGAGGAGACCCACGCCTGTGGTGCATGGAAGCAGCGCGGAGTTGAGAGAGCTACAAGATGCTTCAAAGAGCTTCATTCCTTCTCATGCAACTTGGCTCTCAGGCCCTGGGGAGAGCCACACTGCCTTCCTTCAAACTCCTTGGGGCTGGAAGTGGGGACACCCAGCTGCTTCAGGCCAACCAGAGCTCTCTGGGAGGGAGTTGGTATTTCAGGGGCAGGGTATCGCAGAAAAGTGTCCATGCAGCATGGCTAGACAGGATCTAGGTGATTCCTTTTTCTCCTTTCTATTTCCTCAAACTCTACAATCCCTCTAGGTGTATTTCCTTATACCTCCCCTGTGCCAAGTACAGCCTCTACGCGAGATTGCATAAAGATATAAAAGTAGAGAGTCTGCCGGTCACGATTATTTTGACCTCTGTTCCTCCTATAGCAGATTTGAACAGAAGGCTGGGACCTAGTTTTGGCACACCCATTCAGCGGCATCTTACCCAGAGGCCACAGTGATTGGTTCAAGGGCAGACACGTGACCCCCATCTGAGCCAATAGGAAGTCTTCTCTGGGATTTTAAAAATCATGGGGAGGGAGGTGTTGGAGATGTATTCTCTTCTGTGGTCATGAGGCTCTAAGAATGTGAGGCCCTGGCCCCTAGAGCCCCTGGTGCCTGGCATATGAAGAAAGGTCCTGGGTAGTATGATGGCTCCAGTCCAACCTGCCTACCCACCATTCCCCAAATGTGAGTTGAACTAGAGTCACAACGTAGTCATTTTAGTAAGTATCACTTATTGAACACTTAGGGTGAGTAGGCTTCTGCTCAAGATGGCCTCACTTTTGACTTGCAAGTGGATTTGCCCTTCACCGCCTTCCAGGGGTCCACGCTTGCCCTTCCTTCATTGCAATTACCACACCTCATTTGCTGAATGTTTGCAGGGATGGAAGACTATAGACAAATGTAACATGATTTCATATTAGATTCAAGTGTAAGTGTGCGTATCACTGTGTTAGCCAAGCTTATGCTGAAAGAACCTGGAGCAAATAAGCCAACATTTTTAGAGGGTTATAATCATGCATGTTTGCTTCTTGCTCACATTTCACATCCATGGTGAGAGGTCTAGGGCTCTGGCCAAGGTTGCGGCAATGTGGCGGAAGAAAAAGAGAGCACGACACACTGACTCTTGGATCTTCTACCTGGAAGTGACCCATCCCCAAGCTCATGTTCCAACGGCTAAACAAGCCACATAGCCATGCCTGAGCTCAGCAGGAGAGGAAAAGATGGCCCTTCCGGGGGAGGGATGCCAATCCTTGTGAGCTGCTACTGTCTACCCCGCCCGCCACACCAGCGCTTTGCACCTAGCGCGTGCTCAGGGATCTCTTGCACGCTTTCCTCCCTGCCTATTTATCACAATTGTAACAAATGCTCAGGCATTGTCTGTTTAATGTCTGTTTCACCCACTAGACTATAAATGGCCTTGGGGAGGGTGTGTGTCTGCTTAATTGCTATAACCCAGCACTTAGTCAAGTACCTAATACATACTAGGTACAATGAATGCTCATTCATGAATAAATGAATGAATAAGGAAAGAATCCAGGACGGAATTTACACCTGCTTTATTCAAGTGCTATTGCAGCTCTCAGTGTATGCCAGGCCTTGCGCCAGGGCCAGGGATGGAGAAGTGGATCGCACCCCGCTGCCCTGCCCTCCTCCTGGAGCTGGTGGCCGCAGCAGGATCTCTCCTAGCGCCTGCCCCACCCCCATCTGAACCAGGAGACTGGACACATCAAATACATTTAACTCCAGAACCCTTCATTCAAGTGACGTAGCTCCCACGAAACACCGATATAAAACACGAGCCATATGAAATTATCAATGTCCTGCTTCTGAGCAACAAAAGTGGCCACGTTCATACAATGCAACCTAGTATGAAAGAGATGAGAGCTCTGTTTGAAGCTGGGCTCCCACCCCTTCAGTGTTTTTCCATCCCTACGACACTCTCTCCCCTCACATTCACAGAGTCCTAGTATAGAGCACTGGGTGTTATTCTGTATGTTGGTAAATTGAACACCAATAAAAAATAAATTTATTAAAAAAAAAAAGAAATCTCCGGATAATTTAATGTCCAAGTCCTAAAATTCTGACTGCCTGAATTGAGCTCTAAGGCAGGACTCTCGGCGCCAAAACCCATGGACCAGATAACTATACATCCCCGCTGCAACTGCGAGTCTCAGAGGCAGTTCCAGGGCCTGGGACCTGCAGACGCTGCTGCGTGCAAGGCCTTCTGTACGGCTTGCATCCCGTGGCATTGATTCCTCCGCTAACTGGATGAGAAATTGCAGCGCGTTTTCCTTGCATGGCTCTTCCATGCATCTCTGTCAATGCTGGTTTACATTCTGGGATTGAACTAATTTGTTTCCCGTTTGCTCCTGGCTGCAAACTTCAGGCAGCTGAGCTTTGCTGCCCTGTGTTTGCAACATGGTCACCGCCCCCCCCCCCTTCCCGTCCCCCCCATCCCCAGCTAACCACATCTGAGAGCAAGGAGGATTAGCAGGCTCAGTGTGATGTGATGCTGACAGTTGTAGCCTGGACACTCCTGCTACTGTTGAGAGCTGGGGGAGGGAGAATGAAGGCTCTGATGCTGCATGAAAGGAGACAGTAGGGGGATGGTGATCAGAGGAGAGGGAGCACACCTTTAGTGAGCACTTTGCATGCCACCCAGCTGGAACACCCCCTGCTCTGGCAGCAAGCAAGCGCGAGTCCTCATGGCAAGGCTGCTGACTGCGCTTTACTGAGGATCAAGCACCGATCCAGGGTGCTAACTCCTGTTCATGCATTCCAGACTCCTCTCCTCACCACCCTAACACGCTGGGAGATACCATTTTTATTCCCATCTTGCAAACGGAGGACCCGGGACCCAAGGGGACCCCAGCCTCCAACTCTGTGTCTAACTCAAGGATTTATGTCCTTAGTGGCCTCCCCAGATCTTGATGCTTCTAGGCAGCTACTGAAAAATCGGCCTCTCCCAAAGTATACTGAGCACCATAGCCTGACAATGGTGGGGATGAAGTGTGGGTTTCTGGAAACCTGAGCTGAGAGATGCCTTTCGGGGGTGGGGGAGTTTGGAGATACTTGCTGTCCTCCGGATGGACCCACATGGCATGTTTTAATTTTAAAATGACGAACTAGGAAGACACTTCCTCAGGCTTCCCCAACTGGCTGACAACAGGGCCAGTTTTCTCATTGACATTCTTCTCCTCAATAGACTAAGTAGCTTCAGCTGTAAGAATATTTATTTTTAACCCCCCATGGGACTCTTTACAAACTATTTTCATGGTGAGTATGAAAAAAAGTGGAACCTCTAAACGGTTTTACTTTTTTTTCAGGATCGGCCTGCAAAACATCTGGTTAATATTTTCTAAAGCTGAGCATATGCATATTCTACGACCTGACAGTTCGACTCCTGGGTAAACACCGAACAGAAATGTGCACACATGTTCATCCCAGACGAACGTTCAGAGCAGTACGTACAGCCCCAAACTGGAGGCAGTGCAAAGGCCCAGAGTTTACAAAGGAAATGATGGTCTGGTCACACAGTACACTAGGACACAGCAGGGAGAGGGGACAGATTCAGCTGCACCCAGCGAAACGGAAGAGGCTCACACTCATCAGGTTCACTGAGCAGAAGTCAGATAGAGAAAAGTGCATCCTGCATGATTTGAGGCTTACAAAGTTCAAAAGCAGGCGAAACTAACATCCGGAGTTGGAAGTCAAGATCATTTTGTCCTGGGTTGGCGGGAGGGAAGCGCCTGGGAGAGGGGGCAAGGGGGCTTCTGGGTGCTGGCTTCACTGGGGCACTCACGGTGCTCTCTGCACCTTCTCTGTATATGCTGTACTTAAATAAAAAGCTTACCTGGAAAAGAAAAAGGCTGTGACCTTCAGGTGTCCTTGAACCTTATATTTCTGCCCAGCTCCCCAGGGAGACAGTGGGGTGGGACCGGGGCAGGCTTTATTTTCATCCAGAGCTCCTATTTCAGTACCTGAATCCCTTATCTGCTAGCTCAGCATTAAATGGAGGGGTGCCAGTTTGTAAGCAGAAAGTGGGTCATAAAAATAATTAGGGGGTCTTGACCAGCATTTTAAAAGACAAAATGTGCTCTCCTATGACAGAAAATAACAGCAATATCAGACTGTAAGGTAGGTAGTAAGAGTGAGGATAATGTGAGGATATGAAATATTTTTAAAATTCCAGTACAGTTAACATAAGGTGTAATATTAGTTTCAGGCGTACCATACAGTGACTCAGCACTTCGGTACAGCACCCAGTGCTCAGGAAGAGGGGCCTCCTTAAAAAAAAAAAAAAAAAAAGAAGAGGGGCCTCCTTAATCCCCGTCTGCTATTTCACCTCTACCCCCCACCAACCTCCCCTCTGACAACCAGCAGTTTGTTCTCTACAGTCAAGAGTCTGCTCTTTGTCTCCTTTTTCTTTGTTCATTTTTTTTTGTTTGTTTCTTAAATTCCACACGAGATCAAATATTTTTCTAAAGTTATATACATCGATACATGCTGGATAGATATGTTGACATGTAAAAATTTAAAACTTTAATTTAATTAGGGGCATGTGGGTGGCTCAGTGGTTGAGCATCTACCTGGGCTCAGGTCCTGATCCTGGGGTCCTAGGATCGAGTCCCACATCGGGCTCCCTGCAGGGAGCCTGCTTCTTCCTCTGCCTGTGTCTCTGCCTGTGTCTCTGCCTCTGTCTCTGCGTCTCTCATGAATAAGTAAATAAAATATTTTTAAGAATTATTTTATTTTATTTCATTTTATTTTACTATGAGTTTAGGTTAAAAAGTTGGAAGTTTTGCCAGTTTCTCCCAGGGACAGCAGGCCTTGGGTTTGCCACTGGGAGTTATACCACCTGGGATCTTATTCTCTCAAGCCCAGGAGTAGGGGGCCTGTCACATGGCTTACCTCTTACCTGTCTGAGGAACCCAGGTGAAGCAAGGTGCTCATCCCTAAGGAGATTAGAGAGGTGTGACCATGTACATGAGCCATCCTGGGGGAATGATTTGCTCCTCTGTGGTGTTGGGTCTTGATAATGCCCAGGGCCCACTCTGAAGTCCCAGATGTCTCCCAAAATTCTGAGGCCTTCAGGATAACTTTGGCTGGAGGGAGTCCAGGCATGACCCTGAAGGGTACCCTGCAGGGCCGGGCTCTTGGGTTCTCTACTTTCTTGACTACAGATGTTGTTGAAAAGCAAGTTGTGGTCCTCACAAAGTCATCCTACTTGCTTTTCCTCTGCTGGTGGCCCCTGAAGAGGATGAACATGCAGCTGACCTTGGCGGTCATAGCCCCACCTCAGTATGGTCCTGCTCAGACTTTGGGCTAGTGGCTCGCACCATCGTTTTTCCATACACACAGGGAGCAGACACTCAATGCTCATGGCCCACTTGAGTCCCCTGTGGTGTGCACATAACCATGTGGGTCTTTTTTCTTTAGTCTTTAAGGGCTTTCTCTGGCACAGTGCTTGCTCTTCCCTGAAAACCGGGGCGACCAGACATATGGGGGACTTACCAACTTGGAGACAATTCCCAATCAGTGGGGGATGGTTGTCTGCAGATAACTGCCCCAGCCTCCTGTTCCCCAGGGGTTCACATCTGAGGTGGCCCCATGGAAGCTCTCAGAAGGCACCCAGTAGAATGCACCCACCTATCCATGGTGGTAACCTGCTCTTTGATGTATCTTTGTCTTTCTTCTCTTCCTGCTTTGTCTTCTCCTCTTCTCCTCACCTGTGCTTCTTGGGGCCACATCTCAGGTCTACCTCCTCCACCAAGACCTTTTCTCAGAATCTGCTTGTGGGGGCATCCAAACCAACACACTATTTTGCTTCTTTCTTCCGTTAGTGATTCACTCTTTGGCTCCATCTGGTAACTCCAAGAGTTCAGGGATTCACCGATGTGTTCTGAGTGCCTGGAACAGTGCCAGACAGATAGATAGTTGACACGCAGTAAGAACATTTTGGATATTGAAGAGGATATGCAGAATTAGACAGGAGTTCAAGATCCACAAAGCATCAAGCTGCTCAGAAGTTTTTACCCAGGGATACCTAGGTGGCTCATTTGGTTAAGCATCCATCCAACTCCTGGCTTTGGCTTCAGTCATGATCTCATGGGTTGTGAGGTCAAGCCCAATGTCAGGCTTTGAGGACAACAGGGAGTCTGCTTAAAGATTCTCTCCCTCTGCCCCTCCCCCCATTTGCACACATGTTTTCTCTCTCTCTCTCTCTTTCAGATAAATAAATAAATCTTAGAAAAAAAGGAGGGATGCCTGGGTGGTTCAGTCAGTTAAATGTCTGCCTTTGGCTCAGGTCATGGGTTTCTGGAATTGAACCTCACATCAAGCTTCCTGCTCAGGGAGGAGATTCCTTGTCCCTCTCTGTCTGTCCCTCCTTCTACTCTCTCTCACTCTCGCTCTAAAATAAGTAAATAAAATATTTTTTTAAAAGCTGTATTACCCAGACCAAAGAGAACAGGTGTCATGTCAATGAAGGCCCATGATGTCTGTGCCCAGAGGCTCTGCTCTGACTTCATAGTAGTTCACATAATGGTCACTGTCATAACATCACAGACAGTGCTCAGTTCCCCACGATGGCAAAGCTTCAGAGAAGCAGAGCTTGTCTGTCTTGTCTCTGTGGAGGTCCCAGGACTTGATGCTGAGTCAGATACATAGGAGGTGCTCAATAAATATTTGCTGAATAAACACATAATAAGTGAATTTAAGCGTGTTGCCTAATTTCACAGCTAAGAAGTGTTGGAGCTTTGCATTTGGTTTAATATGACTTGAGAGTCCAACTTCTTTGGCCACACCAGGCTATTGATCCAAATGACACCCACTTCACTTCTGCCTTCTTGTCTTTGTCTCCACTGACTACAGGGTTCTTCTCCAGGCCACCAGCTGAAAATGCCTATTATTTTATAATACAAATAAAGCTCTAGATCCTGGTTATATATATATACTTGTTTATGTGGGGTGGGCCCTAGCCAGAAGCTGGCCACAAGGTGGATCCCGTGACCCTATCTTGCCCTTGTTTTTTTTTTTTAAGATTTTATTTATTTATTCATGAGAGAATGAGAGAGAGAGACAGGCAGAGGGAGAAGCAGGCTCCATGCAAGGAGCTCGACATGGGACTCAATCCTGGGACCCCAGGATCACATCCTGGGCCGAAGGCAAGCACTAAACTGCTGAGCCACCCAGGGATCCCCCTGCCCTTGGTTTTTAAAAGCCTTCTTGGAATCAGCCAAATAGTTATAAACTCCACTGAACTCTTACTTGGAATACCAGACAAAGAAAATAGTGTCTCTCCAGGCAATCTAAAGTCTGATTTGTATTCAGCTTTAAGTTTACAGACCTAAACAAATGGGATGTAGGATGGAAATAGGGCAACTATGGGGATCTCACTGGCAAGAGGTCTTAGAACATCTCTCTAAGTTCCGTATTAACTGATTCAATTCACAACTCCTTCGATCATTTAAGTAGTTGGGAAATCAAAAATCTAAGTGGATACTGGTCACCAATAGTTTCGCCCCTCCAATGTCAATTGAATACCTCAGATGTAACTGGCTATTGCCAAAGAATATGACATCACACGGGTAGGCAGGGTTATTTGTCTTAAGGCTATGTAAGTTATGTGTAGTCAGAAGTTGAACAACATCTTCTCCAAAATATGGTACCCTGTTCTTGATTTGGTTCTCAGGGACTAATATGGCCAGAGTAATGTCCCTAGGGTTGAGACACTTCATACAGGCAATTAAAAGAAATGTTTGGAGGGAATATGAGGTTGGAATTGGGGTAAATTTTTTTTTTTTTTTGGAATTGGGGTAAATTGTTAAAGGCAATTAATCAAAAGTGTTTTAAAAATGTGATGAGAAACCAAAGGAGTATGGAAGAGGGAGAAGATAGTCCTTGGAGCAGGTGTAGAGGTGGCCTAGTAGATGAAGGAAGTGATGATATTCCACATACTCACTCCTAGTGCACCAGGGGATGTCCCCACCTCTCAGGTGAATTCTGGATACCAGAAGGTCCCCTCTGGTATGGCTCCAGGAAGACCCTGAGATTGGCTCTCTTCACATCCTTATCACCATCAAAACTCACCATTCCCTCTGGGTTTTTCCTTCCTGCTCCACAGAGGTAACACATATACTTGGATGGAGCCTAAAGAATTAAATCAGTAGAGAAGCCAGAAAAACATTAATCAACTAGCCGCTTTCCTCCACAGTTCCATTTGAGGAAAGGAATTAGAAACATGGAAAAGAGAGCTCATGCTTCTCCTCTCTCCCCTCTCCTCAAAGGCCATGGATGCACCACTGCCTTGTGCACCCAGTCTCTTACACACACACACACACACACACACACAGAACTCCACCTCCCAAGCCCACATGGCATCTTGCATACACGCATGCACTTCCATATTGAGCCAATATCTTCATTCGCGCTTTGTTATTTGTGCTTGGTGGCTAAGCCGTGTGAACTACAGTGGGCACCCTTACCTTCTGGCTTCCAGGTTGGTTTGGCCAATTAGAAACTGACAGGACATCAGATAATTTCTAAGAGTTTCCAAATAAGCAGAAGTAGGGGCCTGGAGCCAGAGGTGACCCTGAAAATCAGAGGACTCTTGAAGAGGGACCTAGACTATCCATAGCCTGACTCCATCTTACCTAGATTGTGAGAAGTGGAGGGACCTTAATGAATATCTGTGATGCAGTTTCAACTGACAATCAATCTATCTATATAGTGAAAATGGCTAAGACCCATTCTGGATGCATCTTCTCTAGGTTTAGGTGTTTTACTCAGAAACAAATGTTTAAAATGATAAAGGATTAGTAGAGAATGGCTACGTTATTTATGGAAACCTGTGTGTGTGTGTGTGTGTGTGTGTGTGTGTGTATCTGGGTTGTAATGACCTGTTGCCTCTTTCCATGGTCTCCCTGAATTATTAGACTATAGGTGTCTTTGGGCTGAAACTGGGCCACTGTCTCCCTTTGCACAGAGCTGTCTGGCCAACGGTCCTGTGCTTCTGAGCAACTCCATTGCCAGCAGTACCTCATGCATATTGCTCTACCTAATAACAATGGGGGACCCCAAGCATCATAGTACTTTAGGACTATCACCAAGAGGGAATTTTTATGAAGAGCTCCTTGGGAGCAGCCCAGGTGGCTCCATGGTTTAGAGCTGCCTTCAGCCTGGGTCATGGTTCTGGAGACCCAGGATCGAGTCCTGTGTTGGGCTCCCTGCATGAAGCCTGCTTCTCCCTCTGCCTGTGTTTCTGCCTCTCTCTCTGTGTTTCTTGTGAATAAATAAATAAAATAAAATAAAAATAAATGGCAGTTTCTTAAAAAAAAAAAAAAAAGAGCTCCTTGGTCATCACAGTGTTGAAAATTGACTCTCACTTGGCACTTCAACGTTTTGAAGTCCATGTCCACAGCCATATTTGTGCAGACACTTACTGCATTGTCTGACCTGGAAGAAACTGGATCAGAGGAGGCAGCTATCCAGAAGGAGAAGTTCATATTTTTGGAGCCCTAGTCTATGCCAGAGGCTGTGTGAGGGTTTTCTTTTAATCCTCAAAATGACCCAGTGGGGTGGACATTGGCAGAGTCCCTGCTCTACAGACAAGAAGCTGAGGTTTGGAGAGGTTATGTAACTTGCCCCAGGTCACCCACATTAGGCCAGGATCTGAACGCAGATCCAACCAGCATCAAAGCCATTGGAGATCTCTGCTGCTGATGCAGGAGTTTGGTGCCAGCAGCTGGTGATGACACCTGGAGTTGCTACAAAAGCTTTGTAACTGAAGTAGGGACACTGTATCCTTATGACATAGGGAAAGAGCGTCCACCAACCCTGATTGAGAACTTCATTAACATTTCAGTAAAATGTGGCTCTTTGACTCCCCCCCCCCAAATAATTGTGAAATAGTGTGGGACCCAGATAAAAATACAAAGCCATTTTTTAAAAATTCTGATTTTGGGGATCCCTGGGTGGCTCAGCGGTTTGGCGCCTGACTTCGGGCCAGGGTGTGATCCTGGGGTCCCGAGATGGAGTCCCGTATCGGGCCCCCTGCATGAAGCACGGAGCCTGCTTCTTCCTCTACCTGTGTCTCTGCCTCTCTCTCTATATCTGTGTCTCTCATGAATAAACAAGTAAAATCTTTAAAAAAAAGCCACCTCTGATTTTACCATTCCTCTGCTCAAAGCCTTCAGTGGCTTTTCTTTCTTTCTTTCTTTCTTTCTTTCTTTCTTTCTTTCTTTCTTTCTTCTTCTTTCTTTCTTTCTTTCTTTCTTTCTTTCTTTCTTTCTTCTTCTTTCTTTCTCTTTCTTCTTTTTTTAAAGAGATTTTATTTATTTATTCATGAGAGACACACACAGAGAGAGAGAGAGAGAGAGAGGCAGAGACATAGGCAGAGGGAGGAGCAGGCTCCGTGCAGGGAGCCCAATGTGGGACTTGATCCCGGGACCCCAGGATCATGCCCTGAGCCGAAGGCAGATGCTCAATCTCTGAGCCACCCAGGTGCCCCAGTGGCTTTTCTTAAGTATGCATCAGTTTCCTACTGCTGCTATAACAAATTACCACCAAGGAAGTCTAAACCATACAAATTCATGATTTTATAGTTCTGGAATTGGAAGTCCAACATGGTGTCACTGGGCTAACAAGGTATTGGCAGGGCTGTGTTTCCCTCTGGAGGCTCAGGAGGAGAACCCTCCTTCCTTGCCTTTTCCATCTTCTAGAGGCCACCCTCATCCCTTGGCTCATGGCCGTTCGCTTCATCCTCCAAGCCAGCAAGTTCACATCTCCTTGACCTTTCTTCCATTGTCACGTTTCTCTGTGCACAGAGGTAGGAAGTCTTCTTTTAAGGACTTGAATGATTGGACTGGGCTCAACTGAATAATCTAGGATAACATCCCAATATCAAGTTCTCTGCCATTAATCCCATCTGCGAAGTTCCTTCTGCCTTGTAAGGTAACACATTTATAAGTTCTGGAGATTAGGGCATGGGCGCTTAGGGAGCCATTATTCTGTCTACCACAAATAAAAGGCTGAAAAGGATGACCTCACCTGTCCCTAACTTAGTTGCACTATCTTTACAGTACTTGCTCCCAGACCCAGAGCCCCCCAAGCTTCGCTGAGGTCCTTTGGGCAGGTTCACACTCACACTCCCTCCAGCTGCCACCTGCCTTTTCCCTCTCTCTATTCACCTCCCACCTCCAACGTAATTCCAGCTCATCCCCCTTCCTCGGAAATGCCATCCCTCACCTTACTACACCCATTGGAAAAAGTTAGGCCCCGTGTGAGATCCTTAAACTTATCCATCATAATGTTAGCTGCAATTTGTGACAGGTTTTTAGTTTTTCACGTAATTATTCATTGAATTAATAGTGCAATAGTTAAATCTAGTGATTCTGGAGCCTGGGTAAATATCCTGTCTTCTCGGCTAATTGGTTGCTTGGTATTAGAAGAGTCCTTTAGGTGGCTCACTGCCTCAATTTCCTGATCTGTAGAGTGTATTGATCATATTATATTATTATAAGATTAAAAGAATTCCTATTTGCACTTTCTTACCAGTAGATCTTCATAGAGTAGTGCTTGGCAAATAATAAGCTTTGATACACACATCTATATATAACATATATATATATATATAATTCATTTATATGTAAATACTTACATATTTTATATATTTATTATTAAAGAAAAAATTTAAAAACTAGTCTATCTCCAGTGCCTGTGATATGGTAGTTGCTCAATAAGCCTTTGTGGAAGGAAGGAAGGAAGGAAGGAAGGAAGGAAGGAAGGAAGGAAGGAAGGAAGGAAAGGAAGAAGAAAGACAGAGGGAGGGGGGAGGAAGGGAAGAGGGGGAAGAAGGGAAGGATGATATAGAGATCTCTGATCTCTATAGTAGATTTTTCTGACGTTTCCTTAGTCAATACGATGGCAAAGTAGCCACAATAACAGCAGAAGTAACATAACACAGATTATTTTGTGAGCTCTGAAGATCTATCTTAATAAACTCAGGCCAGTCACATTGCTACCAAGCCCATTTGACCAGTAAGCAAAATCTAATTGCCGAGAAAAGTAGAAGATGTAAGCCACCTTGGCGGCATGAGCAAATTCTAATAGGTGTAAGAATGTCGCCGCAGAGCCCACCAATTTTTGTTTGAAAGTGGGCTTGGATTAAAAAAAAAAAAAATTTAGCACAGAAAAAAGAATAGCTAGAGTCACAAAACAGCTCACCAGAGCAGAAGTTCTGCTACTCTGCTTGTGCTAAAGCTAACACACCAGCAGACCTTATTGATGTAGCTGTTGCTGTCGGCAGAAGCATTACAAAATCTGTCCAGACAAAACAAACAAGTATGCCGCTCTGGCAAAAGAGCTAAAGTCCATGTGGAAACTGAGGAACATTAAAGTCAAGGCAGTCATCATCTTGGCAGTAGGAGTGTTGTCCTCTGCACGAACCACACATCTGGGACGGTGGGGGCAGGCTCGGTTTGAATTTGCATAGGAAATAGTGCTTGCTTTTGCTTATTGTGTCTCCAGTGCTCATTTTGGAAATAGCACCCAATTTTTCATGGAGGGCCGACTCTCTACTACTCACAGTCATTGACTCCACCCCTGGCTCTAGGAACTAGCCCATGACATGACCCAAGACCAGTCAATGAAAATTCTGCATCTTCCCAACCACCAACATTTGGTCCAGGAATGGACGTGTGGCATTGTTGGCACCAATGAGGCTCTTTCCCTTGAAGTTTCATGGAAACTAATGGGAAAGAGACACTGTCTTTCCAGAAAGTTGCTAAGGTCATAGATGTATGTGACAGAAATGGGGACCCTTTGTTCAATGAAATAGGAAAATAATGAGCTTCCACCGACCCTGCTTAAGAACTTTGTTATCAGCTTAGGAAAATGTGACTGATGTCTGACTCCCCAAACATGGTGAAATAGAGTGTGACCCAGACAAAAATTTGTAGCTACTTAAAATCTGATAGTAGCAGTCCTCCGCTCAAAGTCTTCAATGGCTTTTTTAAAGCATGCGTCGGCTTCCTACTGCCGCTGTTGTCAATTGTCAAAACTAAATTTAAACTACACAAGCTTATTATTTTATAGTTCTGGCGTCAAAGATATTGATGGCATCTTTGTCATCATGTGGGGAAAATCTAGCTAAAATCCAAAGCCAACAAGAAACAAAGACCCAGGAGGTGGAGGAAGCGTCCTGAAGGAAGAGTTGAAATCATGATGCTCCCTGAATTTCATTGGAACATGAACCAATCAAATATTCTTGGGGAGGAAGAGTCATGTGCAACCTATCCAGTACTGATTGGTACTGGAAGTCCCTAAGTGCAGGTGACCTCACGGGGCTCTGAGCCCAGATGCTCTCTCATACTCAGATTGGGAAACTGAGCTTTGGCCCAGGAATTTCCTCGACCACCCACCTTAAGGAACTCCTGTCCCAGGCAGTGTTGAAGCTTGGGCCTCTGCTGGGATGGTCTTCCTTCCCCACCTCCTCCACTTCCTAAATTGTTTCTCAGTCTTTCAGGCCCAATGGGGAGACTTATGCGTGATGTCTTCTCTTCTCCTTGCCCACTAACCAATCATCCCTTTCTCTCGTCACCTGACAGCTCTTACAACCCTCATGAGGAGACCCTACAAATTATTTGATGCCTGCTTGTCTCCATCTCTGTACTGTGAGCTCCTCGAGGACAGGCGCCATGAATGGTTCATCTCTGATCCTGCACTTTGCACATGGCCTGGCCCAGTGGTCAGGCAGTGGACGGTATGAGGACAGATGCTGAGAAGCACTCAAAGTCCCATGATGCCTTGAAAAGCTTGACTTAGAGGTTTAAACTTTATTGTGAGAGCAATAGGGAGAGCCATTGAGGGGTTAAAGCAGTAGGGAGGTAGGATCTTGCTCCTGGTGAACTTTCTGGCATAATGACATGAGCGCTGGCTCTGTTCCTATGAGGAGGACCCATACCTGAGCCCTATGCTTTGTTCTGATTCTGACCATCTGAGTTTTCTCCTTAGGATCTGCTGATCCCTCCACTCCATCCTAGGGGGGCTATGGAGTGTGCATCTTCTTACCCAAGCTCGGATTACACAGCGCCAGCAGCCTCCTGGACCTCTGGGTCACACCTATGGCTTATACCCCGGCTGGGATCTCCTGCTGTGACATTTTCGACTCCTTCTATTTATAGACTCTTTGCCTGGAAAATATCCAGAGAGTGCCTTAGCCCCCTGACCCTGTGTTTCACTGGATCACTTCTTCTTGCCACCTGGAGGTAGCCAGGCTGCTCTTGATCTCATGCTGGGATGCCTTTGACTTCTCTGTGATTCTATGGGGTGCTGTTCTCAACTCAAAATGCCTGCTGCCAAGGTGTGATTTTGAAAAGCATGTTCATTTGTAGTTGCCTATTGCTGGGTTAGCTTGTGAGGCCAAACCTAGAGGAGAAGCGGGGATGCTCTGGCGGGGTGGAGGCGGGGTGAAGTTGAGAGGAGGGAAGCCGATGTGACTAAAGGATTCATCTCAACTTGAACTTCTCAGATCCACACATGTTCAATGGTCTGTCTTTTGTTAGCAGGTAAAAATCAGCCAAAGTGGAAAACATGATTTCCTAATGTGTGGCCATTTAGAGATATGTAGACACATTATCTGGACAAATGAATGGATTTCTCCCTTCTTATTCCAGATATGGGCTCTATCTTCTCTGCAGTAACAAAAGGACAGTGGCCAAGGTTCAGTTCCCTGGATGAGAAGTGAGTGTTTCATTTTTCAGGGAAACATCTAATTTCCAAATCGACAGGACTGGAATATCATACCCAACTCTTAGATTAAGTCACACACGATTTTTAAAAATACATCTTTGAATGTCGTTTCTTATCATGCTTGGTTATGTTAATAGGCTAACAATGGCACCACAAAATACTTTGATAGGAGGGCAAAGGGAATTATCAACAATTGGGAACCTATATGAATAGAAAACAATCTGTGAGTGTTAACAGTGGCGGGGCATGATGTTGAGGGAGGATAGGATTATTTGTGGGAGTTCATCTAGTGAAAGGCAAAGTTAAACCACTCAGGTTGGCTACCTGGAACCCACCATGCACTAGAGTCAAAGGGAAATACAGTGGTTTGGGCTCCTTTTTTTTCTTTTTCTTTTTTAAAAGGATTTTATTTATTTATTCATGAGAGATACACAGAGAGAGGCAGAGACACAGGCAGAGGGAGAAGCAGGCTCCCCACGGGGAGCCGGATGCAGGACTCGATCCCAGGACCCCGGGATCACACCCTGAGCCAAAGGCAGATGCTCAGCCACTGAGCCACCCACGCATCCCTGCTTTGGGTTTCTGTTGAATCTGAATCAAGTGCACGGAGCTGACATCAATGGGCGGAAAGTCTGACCGGAGATGGGGGAGGATCTCTTCTGCTGCAAAAGTTGAGAACTGTTGTTACAAAACCCTGAAATTAAAAAGGGCGTAAAGAGACAGACTTTCCCCAATCTTGGAAAGCCCCCCTTTTTAGATTTCAGGAAGAAACGAAACAGAACGCAAGGATAATGCTTGCTTGGTTGTTTGCCTGGGATAACATCGAGGCCTAGGACTCAAACACTCGCCTGCCTACAGGGACCAGCAAGCTGACATGAAAGAACAAGTAGGGTCTGGTGGGGACCAAAGCAACTGGGGACAGCAAGTCCATCTGAAAGGCGCAGTGGCTCTCAGCCCCAGCTCAGGGCTGCCATGGATGGGTGCCAGCATTTCTGAGTTTTAAAAGAAATAGGAATTGTCTGTATTTAAAATACCCTGAATTTAATATTCTCATTTTGAAAACATTTAGAAAGCAAAACGCCAGGCCATGAAATTGGCATCAATGCCACTTACAAGGAGGAAGATGGTGGGGAAGTGTCTTAGGTTGGGTTCTCCTCGGGAGTGGAGTCCCAGACCAGGACTTGAAAGTGGGGAATTTGTTTGGTCGGTGATCTCAGAAGTTACTGGCCAGGCCCTGGCAGTGATGTGGGGGAGGGGAAGCACCTGCCAAGAAGCAGGTAGCCCTGTGCACCCTGGGGCTCAATCCCGTTGGGGGGCCTCTGGGGGACCCGGGGGCTGGGTCTCTGAGTCCTGGCATTTGAGGGGAGAGGAAGTGAGGGCATTTATCCACCTGCCCACTACCCTCCTTGCCCTAGAGCTGCACCCAAGGCTGCACCAAGGGCTGGCATTTCTGTTTGGCTTCTTACAAGGGTCGAATACCCTCCTTCTGCCTGAAAATGCCCTTGGGTGCAGTCCCAGGTCCCCGTGGGGGAAGGCCGTCTGTGCGGGCAGGAACGGTGGGTGCTGAGGGCCTCTGACTGACCACGATGGTTTGTACACCAGAATAATAACATTTCTCCTCCTGAGGTATTGGAGAAGGACGATCATCTTGAGAGTCCCTTTATTTTTTTCTTTTTTTAACGATTTATTTATTTATATGAGAGAGAGAGAGACAGAGACAGAGACAGAGAAAACAGGAGAAGGGGCAGAGGCAGAGAATCTTCAAGCGGACTCCCCACGAGTGGAGCCTCATGCAGGACTCGATCCCACGACCCATGAGATCATGTCCTGAGCTGAAACCAAGAGTCAGGTGCCCAACCAACTGAGCCACCCAGGCGCCCCTAGAATCCCTTTAAGGAACCACTCACTCTCTTTCAGTGTTTCTAGCTGGCGATGTGCAGTGGTCGTTGTTGGGGACCCGACGGGAACCATTCCTCCTCTGATATTTGAGCTGAAATTCCATCTCCAGAGGGCAAGATTGTCCCAGGCATCAGTGTTTCTAGAGAGTAGCAGTATGGAGCTGGAGACCTGGCTCGGGGACCAGGGTGCGGCGTGATGTCTGGCCAGTTGCTGTGTGTCTCTGAGCCTCCCTTTCTCTGCCTGTAAACTGGCAGCAGGAAGGCAGCATCTTTAACTTGAACTCCCGGGAGTTCAGCTTTGGCTCTGCCCAGGGCTGGGGGGTGGGGGGCCAGGAGGATGGGGGGACGCTGGACAGCTCCTAGAGGCCAGTCAGTGAGAGCGCACCCAGCTTCACTCCCAGATCCACCTGCTGGAGGTGGTAGGAACGGGGAAGCCAAGTGATTAGGAGCAAAGCCACCTCTGGCTTTGCTTATCCAGTCCCTGGAGCTGGGGGGGCCGAGACCCCGAATGGGAAGAAATGCTTCCTGCCTCCAGGATGAAGCTCAAGGTGGGCCTGGACGCTGCTTTGGTTGGTGGTGTCACAGGAGACGAGGGCAGCCTGCGCCCCGGTGCCTGTCACACCTCGGCCTTGAACGAGGGTGTGTGATGGACAAGGGGACCCCTCCCTCGCTTTGATCGGCGGCCGGATGTGAGGACAGCATGTGCCCACCCCGCCGGGATTTCATTTTCCCTTCTGCTTTCCCCGCGCCTTTAATCAAGGCCTCGAAGGTAATTGCTCTGTGGACAAACAGCTCGCGGCCTAGTGTGCAACTAACAATTAGTTTAGAGGCTGTGATCTATAAATTTTGAGGAGAGGGAAAGAGGATTTGGTGCACTTGGGCTATGGTTTCTAATGAAGAAATATAACACACCGGAAGGGATCCCGAGTGTTAGCAAAGCAACTTAATATCATCTGGTGGTGATTTGTAGGCCTCGATAATGCTTTGTGATCTTGGGGAGAGAAAGAAGACCAGGTGGGGGAGGGCCTTGGTGGTGGCCCTGGTGGTGTTTCTAAAAAAGAAAAGAAAAGGGAAAAAAAAAAAAAAAAGAAAGAAAGAAAAGCCCCTCGCTTCGTGTTTGTGAGATTTATGACACGCGGGCCGCCATCTGTATAAACCCCACCAATCTTCCATCAGTGTCCCCCAGCTCTGTAAGCTAGGCCGGCCGGGGAGGGACACCATAGGAATGCCGTCCTATTTATTGTTTATAAAAATAAACCGGCCGGCCGGAGATGTATGTGAGGAATTTATATCAAGCAGCTGCACAAGCAAGTGGCCCCAGAGCCCGAGCACTGAGGAAGTGGGGAGGGGAGGAGCTGTGACCCCCAGCACAGAGCAGGCCCTCTCCCATCAGCCAGGGGAGGACCACTTTGGGAGATGAAAGGGAAAGACGGAGGGAGGAGGCCAGATTCAATATCCAGCCAGGTCACAGCCCTCTTCCCTTCGGTCAGGCCACTGAGCCACCCCATTCGGAATCCGGCCTCGAAGGAGCACATGCCCCACCCCCCCAGAGGGAGCACTGGCATGAGCCCTGAGGGGCCTCCGTGGGGGTCTTCGGAGGGGAGCCAAGAGCAGGAGAAGAAACTGAACCCTATCAAAGGCTCCCTGATGCATTGCTGTTCTGATAGCCGGTGCAGGCTGGCTTTTGACTTAAGGAGCAGCATTGAGTGGAAAGAGGGCGAGAGTGGGTTCCAGCAGGTGGGGAGCACGGACCCTGAGCTCTGTCACCTGCACAGTGAAGTGGGGCATCTCTGGGCTGCTCCGACCCACAGGGGGCCACAGTTGAAGGGCTCCTGAACGAGGACCTCATGAGTCCTCTTGTTTTATGAAGGAGGAATCAGAGACCCAGAGGGAGGGAGATTCACACCTCCTGTCAAGTGCTCAGAGGCTGAGATTAGACCCTATGTCTCCTGGCTCGCAGGCAGCGATTCCTGTCCGCCAGCCGTGCATCCAGTCCTTCGTTCACATTTCCCGTTCCCTGGTGCTTCTCTGTTCCCTAGAGTCCCTTCTCCAGACCGAAGCCAGGGTACTCTTTTAAAGAAATTAGGCCAGTCCCCTATCTAAAGCCATTCTGTGACTTCCAAGAGTAACTAGAATAGCTCCCAGACTTTTTATACCATATGACACAGCCCCTGACAGGGTCCCCAAACTTCTCATCTGAACTCTTGCTGGCACCCATGAGCCCTAGATGCAATGGCCTTCTTTCTGCTCCTTGACCAAGCCAAACACCAACCTCAGGGCCTTTGCACTTGCTGTTCTCTCCATCTGGAGTCATCTTGCCCAGAATCCTATCATGGCTATGTTCTTGTCACCATTCAATCTTGGCTTAAATGTCACCTCCTCAGAGAGGTCTTCTCCTGCCTACCTATTTTATTTATTTATTTACTTCTGACTGCCTATTTTCATATAGTATCTTTTTGCCACAAGTCATGCTCAAGTCCATTAATCAGCCTTACTGCTTTTTTTTTCCTTTAAAGCATTATCACAATCTGAAATGAAATAATTATCTACTTTCTTTGTTCCCCACTTGTCTATCTTAAGAGAGCAAGGCCTTTCTTATCTTGTTATCTTCTGAATTTCCATGTGTAGAATCGTGCCTGGCATGATATTGGCATTCATTCAGTCATTCATTCACTTATTCAACTACATTTACAGCATTTGCTTGTAACTGATGGTCCCATGCCATTTACTTCCTTGTGAAGAAGGTAAAAGAGTTAATTACTGGTAGGACACCTCTCTCAGGATTGTGGTAAGTACTAAATATTAGAAAATTATAATAGTTTAAGAGTGTAAAGTTCTGAGCCCAGTGCCTGCTCCTTGGTATCTGCCTCATAAACACCAAAGTGTACTAATTCTGTCCTCGAGATTCTTAGGTTCACCCAACTTAATTAATTTATAGTTAAATATAAGAGACTTAATGAGCTTGAAGACAAATTGCTTAAGAAGGAGCTAATATCTCCTCAGAGAGGATAACTGAGGCAATGGGGCCAGATGATAAGATCGTTGAGTCCTGCCAAGGTTGTTGAGAAGGGTTGGCAAGGGTTAGGGGGGATGACCCCTTCGATCCCCCTGCCAGCCCAGCCCTGCTCTCCATGAGCCAATACCCATCTAGCCAGACCTATTTCAATGGTGTACCAAGGGGAAGAAATGGCATCAGTGACACCAGCAACACTCACCTGCTAACCAAGTGGATTTACAAATGTTTTTTCACAGTCTTTGAAGTAGGGCTTCTCAACGGTGGAGGGGGTGGGGAGAAATCTTAAAACTGTATGCACCATACTTTGTGTATATATAAGGACAGTTTTTTTGTTGTTGTTTTTTGTTTTGTTTTTGTTTTCCCAGGGGAGAAGGACCTTAGTTTTCAATGCCCAGGGTTGCCAGTGCGTTCCATGTCTCATCATAAGCTAAGGACCATCGAGTTAAGTTATCAACACCTGGAGCTCCTTGGGCTATCTCTCCCCTAATTTCTTGGGAAAAAAAAAAAAAAAAAGCCCTTTCCCAATAATTTGGAATGACATTTCTAATATACTAAATTCCAGTACTATTATACTGTTTGCTTATTCAATAATTATCTAGTTAGCCTGGCCCTAATAGGGCCTACTTACAGCCCAGACATCAGAGCCAAGATGAAGAAAGGTCCTGTTCTGAAAAGGTTACCTTCCAGGGGAACAAGGAGAGTAGATCATAAACCAGTAAACAAATATACAAGACAACTCCAGTTGTTGGTGAGTGCTGTGGAGAAAATAAGGCTGATATAATAGAGGAGAAGGAGAGCATTGCTAAGGTGGTGTTTGAGCCAACCGGAATGACAAGATAGAGCAAAGTCCAAGGGAAGAGGAACTCAAGAGGACATTTAAAGCAGAGGGAACTGCTGGTGCTAAGGTCCTGAGGCAGATATCAGGTTTAGTAAGTTCCAAGGTTGGCAAAGAGAAAGTGTGACTCCAGAGCAATGAGTAGAGTGAGAGTGATAGGGCGTGAACCAAGGTAAAGATGGAGGTGACACCTTGTAGAGCCTGGTAAAACTTGATTTGGATTTTAGATTTGATTTTAGTGTTAGGAGAAAATGATTGACAGTAATTACCAAGACCACATAGTTTCCCACAGCAATAGGTGCTTCTGATAATAATTTCTATATATTCACATATCTGGTAAGAGCATAGCAACACCCTATTGTTTCTTTAAGAAGAAAAATGCTGACTTTGACTTTCCAAGTTGAGTTCGCAGCCCACTTATGAGCCCTACCGTTGAAAGACACTGCGTCAAAGGATTCTGAGAAGATGGGAGGCCACCTACACTCCAAAAGGATAATCTTTTTTATTACAGTGCAAAACAGTTCAGTTTTCATTGTTTAAAATCTCTCCATTATCGACGTGGGGGGTTGGTGTAATTCTGCATAGGCAAATGATCTCGAAGCATTTTCCTCAAATAAAAATTCCATCTTCCCTCCAGTATTAAATGGACCTTCTTTTTTCTTTTAATTTTTGGGTTTTAAGGTTTTTATTTTAATTTCAGGCAATAAGTTAATATACAGTGTTATATTAGCTTCAGGTGTACAATTTAGTGATTCAACAATTCTATGTATCATCCAGTGCTCCTTATTCCCTGTCACCTATTTATCCCTCTGCTTGGGCTGCTTTCATGCTATGGCTATTATAAATAATGCTGCTGTAACATAGGGGTGCATGTATCCCTCTGAATTTGTGTTCTTGTACTCTTTAGGTAAATACCCAGTGATGCAATTGCTGTATCATAGGGTAATTTTATTTTTAACTCTTTCTTTTCTTTTTTAATTTAAATTCAATTTGCCAACATATAGTATAGTATATCAATGGACCTTCATTTCTTTTTTTTTAAATTTTTTTATTTATGATAGTCACACAGAGAGAGAGAGGCAGAGACACAGGCAGAGGGAGAAACAGGCTCCATGCACCGGGAGCCCAACGCGGGATTCGATCCCCAGTCTCCAAGATCAGACCCTGGGCCAAAGGCAGGCACTAAACCGCTGCTCCACCCAGGGATCCCTGGACCTTCATTTCTAAGAGAAAACAAATGAGTATGTCCAGAGCTCTGTGTTGAGCTCTGTGTTGACATTTATAAAATGTAGTTTAGGCACAGACAAAAAAAAGTTAGTAGAAAGCATTTAACCCAGGTTAGGCAGGAAGCAGACTCAGAGAAGGAAATTTGCATGTAGGAAGTTCATGATGGAAGACTCTTGGATCAACAGCTGTCAAGGAAAGGGACTGTGGCGGGGGGTTGGTTGCTGCAGGGCTGTATCAATGGTCCGATGGCCCCATAGGAAGCCTTGAAACTGGGATGGTCCTTAAGAATGGTCCTGCATGGGACTGAAGAAGTCGGGGCTTTTCTCACTGCTCCAGACCCACCATTTTACGTAGGCTGCCTCTGTAGGAGGTGGGAACTCAGGTGAGGTGGAGGCATGTCCTGAAGAGTGCTGATAGCTGGGGACTGTTTTCAGGTGGTACTCCCAACAGCTGGGGCAGCAATCTCCTTCATTCCAAGTGCATTTCCAATATACCTGGTTCTGAAATGAAAAGCAAAGCATCCCCTTCACCTGCTCTCCCAATTCTCATCCCCATCCCACAGAGGTAAACATATTTGTTTGTTTTTAGTTTCCTGAGTTGATTTCAAATGGCTACACAAAATACAATTTTACCTCTCAGTCTGTTATTATCTATCAACTTCCTGATAAAAAAGATGAAGATCTGAACCCATTCTGCCCTCCTTCTCCTCTCAGCGTTTTTAGTTATATATATATTTTTAAATTTTTAAAATATTTTTTAAAATTTTTCTGTTCAGGGGTTTTTAACTACTACATAACATAGTTGTCTTTCTTAATCTGATAACATCACGTTGTATCTCATTTCTTCCCGTTGTAATTTGAAGGAAATTAACACTTCTACATACTCCTTCCACTTTCTTTCCTTTCTATCAACCATATCATTATTTTTACATTGTCAAGGTTTATAACACACATGTCCTATAACTATAATCAATAATCAACTTTTTTTCTACTGGTTGAAACCTAATAAACTGCAGTGGTATAGCTTTTAAGAGAATGTTCCTACCATTGGCCTTGTGGCTTCCCCATTTCTCTATGTGGTAGAGACCTCCTAAAAGGTGTCCACATCCTAATCCCCTAATCTGTGACTATGTCACCATATAAGGAGAAAGACCTCATTTTGAGATGGGGGATTATCCTGGGTTATCAATTATCTGGCTAGGTCCAATGTAATCACAAGGATCCTTTTAAGATGGAGAGAGAAGTGTCAGAGTGAGAAAAAGGAGTGTGATTAAGGAAGTATGGGGAGGGAAAGATTCTGTTTCTTTCCATCCCTCTAAATGCTCCAACTAGAGATTTGTATGTTAAACTAACAAAAGACAAATTAACAAGAGAAAAACCAACAGAAGTTTATTCTCCTGTGCATGGTGCACACACTTGAGAGCGCCCAGAAATAAGTAACTCGAAGGAGTGGTTAAGATTTGGGGTCTATATATCTAACTTAATAGAGGGAAGGAAGGGAAAGAAAGGGTACTTCCAAAAAGCAAAACCCTTTTAAAAAAATATTTAAAAAAAGATTTTATTTATGTATTCATGACAGAGGGGGAGAGAGAGAGAGAGAGAGAGAGAGAGGCAGAGACAAAGGCAGAGGGAGAAGCAGGTGCCCGACTGTGGGACTCCATCCCGGGTCTCCAGGATCACACCCCGGGCTGAAGGCGGCGCCAAACCACTGGGCCATAGGGCTGCCGCAAAAACCTTTTTGGAAGGAGGAACAGTCCCTTCGGAGAATAGATGGGAGATACGATGGTTTGTGAAGATGTCTATCTGGGTGTGAGTGCCAACTTCTCTCCAAGAGAAGAAAAGTAGAATTGTTTCCAGGGAGGGGATTTATGACAATTGCGTTCTTTGAGGAGACTCTTCTTTTAGGCAGATAAGGGATTTCAGGTATTCAAATACCTTCAGCCTGAAATAATTTTTATGCCAAATTGGTGTATTTGGGGATGGCATATTTGAATCCTCTTCAGAAGAAGAGACAGGATGTCAGGGGGAGATTTGAAGATACTACATTGCTGACTTTGAAAATACTAGATGGGGCCATGAGCCAAGGAGTGTAGGAACCTCCAGGAGCTGGAAAGGCAGGGAAGGGGAGCCTCCACTAGAGCCTCTAGAAGAAACCAAACCTGATGACACTTTGACTTGCACAGTAAGAGCAATTTGGATTTCTGATCTCCAGAACTGGAAGAGCATTAAGTTTTATTATCTTTTTTAAAAAAACATTTTATTTATTTATTCATGAGAGGCAGAGAGAGGCAGAGACATAGGCAGAGGGAGAAGCAGGCTCCCTGTGGGGAGCCTGATGCTGGACTAGATCCCAGGATTCCGGAATCACGACCTGAGCCAACGGCATATGCTCAACCACTGAGCCATCCAGGTGCCCCATGTTTTATTATCTTAAGCCAGTAGGTCTGTAGTCATTTGTTAGAGCATCATAGGAAAGTAACGCACCCCACTCTGGTGCTCTGCTTTATGCCACTTGTGAGTTTGACTTTATTTGTGCCAATACTTTTTATTATATTTTCCTTCTAAAGCTGCTGGGTTTTTTTCTAGTTGACTAAAATTATACTTTTGTGCCCTGATTAAGATCATGCAGCTACTCCATCACAGTATTGGTAAGAATAAGCCTACTTTCTTCTCGAAAGCTTACAGCCTTGACTTCTAATTCAAATTTGGATATACTCTTTCTTAAATCTGTTCCATGAAACTCATCCAGGAATTGCTCCTTACTTCAGTCTTCAGTCAGACTCCGTGTTGATTGAATCTGTGTATTCTCTTCTTCTGTTTCTGTTTTCTGTAGTATATTGTCAAGTATGTTTGGGGAAAAGATATGCAGGAGAAAACCTTAGAATCCTTTGATGTCTGGAAAATATCTTTAGCCCCACCCACCCCTCCCTTAAACTCATAATTTTTATAGTTGAGTGGAATATAATATTCTAGACTCAAAATCATGTCTTTTTATTATGTTTAGATTATTTGTCCATGTTCTTCCAGTATCCTGTATTGTTTGTCACAAGTTAGATGCAGTCCTGAGTCTCATACTTTATAGATGACTGGTTCTTGCTCTCTGTAGATTTTTATAAAAATGGAGTCGAAATATGAAGTTTGTTTTTCAATCCTGCTCAGTATTTGGTATTTCTGTTCAATATGAACTTTTGTGAGTAAAATATTTTCTTCTATAATTTTAAAATTATTTTAACAGCTTTATTGAGGCATGTTCAAATACTACACAATTCAAGGTTTTTTTTTTTGTATATTCACAGAGTTGTGCAAGCATCATCACAATCAGTTTTAGAAAATTTTATCATCTCAACAAAATAAAACAGGTGCCCACTAGCTGTCAAAATAAAACAGGTGCCCACTAGCTGTCATTCCCCTTCCTCTCTTATTATCCCATGCCCATCTCTACCCGTAGGCAACCACTAGTCTAATTTGTCTCTATAGATATGCCTACTCTAGATATTTCATAGAAATAGAATCATATAGGAGCACCTGTGTGGCTCAGTAGGTTAAGCATCTACCTTCAGCTCAGGTCATGATCTCACGGTCCTGGGATCAATCCCTGTGTTGGGCTTCCTGCTTGGTGGGGGGGCCTGCTTCTCCCTCTCCCTCTACTGTTTCCCCTGCTTGTGCTCTCTCGTGCATTCTCTCTTTGTCAAATAGGTAATCTTTAAAAGAAATAGATTCATATAATACGGATCTTTTGTGCTTCTTTCTTGGAAGCATAACGCTTCCAAGATTCATTCATGTTCTAGCATGTACCAATGCTTCATTCCTTCTCCTCCCTGGTACATCCCATGGTAGGACTATACTCTGGTTATTTTACCACAGTCTATTTTTGCATGTGTTGGAACTTATATGTTGCTAATTTGAATTTATAGAGTCTTCACTCATTTTGTATCTTTTTCTTTGGGAGAGTTGTCTTTGGCCTCAATTTTCAATACTTGCATTGATGTGTTTGTAATTGTACTACTTTGAATACATTTTCTGCAACAGAAAGTTGAATTCAAGTAGCTTAAACAAGCAGCTGGTGTAATTTATAGAACTGTAAGTTCAGAGGTGGGATAGAATAAAGCATTGGTTGATTTATCTATTCCAACATGTCATGAAGGACCCACGTTCTTTCCGTCTTTGTTGTTATCCCCAATGCTAACTTTATCCTAAAGCTGGTTCACTTCATGGCTGTAGGATGGCTTCCAGGAGGAACCAGCTATATCTGCTTCTTTTTTTTTTTTTAAAGATTTTATTTGTATATGACACACACACATAGAGAGAGGGGCAGAGACACAGGCAGAGGGAGAAGGAGGCTCCATGCAGGGAGCCCGACATGGGACTCGATCCTGGGTCTCCAGGATCACACCCTGGGCCGAAGACAGACGCCAAACCGCTGAGCCACCCGGGCTGCCCTATCTGCTTCTTTATTCATGTTTTTCCAGACAAGAAAACCTCTGAAGACCTCTAAAGACTAGACAAACTAAACTCTCTTTATATCTCTTTGGACTGAATTTTGTCACGTGCCCATTTCTGACTCAACAACCAGCAAAGGGGAAGGGGTATTTCTGAGTAGCATCCAGTGTTTCTCAATTAGGAGATGGTTGTCATTTGATCAACATAATTCTTCATTGTAAGCAACTGTTCATGAATTTCAGAACATTTAGCATCCATGGTATCTGCCCACTAAATGTCAATAAACCCCCCTATATTAGTTTTCTATTGCTGCTATAACAAATAAACACCAACTTAATGACTTAAAACAACACAAATTTATTTTCTTAGAGTTCTGGAGGCTGGAACTCTAAACTCAAGACATCAGCAGGGCTATATTTTTTTCTCAGGCTTCAGGGGAGACTCCATCCCCTTGCCTTTCTCAGCTCCCAGAAGCCAGCTATATTCCTTGGCTTGTGATCGATCCCATCTTCCTATAAATCCAACATCTTGCTTCCGTTGTTACATCTTCTACTGCTACTCTGATCCTCCTGCTTCCCTCTAGTAGGACTTGTGATTATTTTAGGCTCACCTCAGATAATTTGGGACAATCTCTCCATCTCAAAATTCTTAACTTAATCCCATCTGCAAAGTCCCTTTATCATGTAAGGTAACAGACTCACAGGCTCCTAATCAGGAAGCTGGCATCTTTGAGGAGCCATTCCTCAGCCTAAATCTCCATACTCTTTGCCCTACATCTTCTTCTTGTAATAAACAAACAAACAAAAAATGAGTTGTGTGGCTCCCTGGGATGATTGGACACCTCAACAAAATGGGTGTTCTTTTGGGAAGGAGTAAGGGAGGGATGGGTGCTAAGTAGGGAAGCAAAAACACCTACAAGATTATCAAATGTTTCTTTTCAAAGCACTTTCTCTTATGCTCTGATTGCTTTGTCTTCTGAGTGGCCTGTTCTTTCTTTTAGATGTCATATTACCTACATCTCTTTGAATTTTATTTTGATATCCTTTCTATTTTCTGAATTTTCTGTTTTCTCCAGGATCTTTTTTTGTTTGTTGTTGGGGTCGTAAGTAATCCTCAACAGGTTCTCCATCTTCTCCTGATCATTGGCTGTTCATTCATATGAGCAGTCAATCATGGACTTGGTTGATTTATACAACAGCAATTGGTTTCCATTTCAGTTGTATAGTTCTGCTTCCTCAACACAACTTTCCTTGAGTGGCATGGCAAGATAACTTGAACCTTGACAAATAGGTTGGGAGATTAGGAAGGGCAGACCAGCTAGCAAGCTGTTCCTTCCTCGTTGTTGAAAGAGGCACTAACAGCCATATCAGGAGCTGTAGGCCAGACCTTGGGTGTAAACCATCATTCACTCAGTATGAGAAGAGTGGAGAATGGGGGAGGGGAGCTGAAAGAACTTCAAGTCATCACCTTGATTTCCACCCTTGCTTCACATTTCTGTTCTGCCTACCTACATGCATATCACATGCAGTGTCTCTAGGGCTCTGCCCAGAAGAATGCCCTATTTTTCCAGATGCCTTCCATGAGTGTTCTGGACTCCCACTTCCACTCCCATGACTTATGCTCAGTTAGGATCCCATTCACTTCTCATATTCCAGAAGCTGCTCAGATCCTTTGCTTTACCAATGGATTCCCTTCTGTTCTCAGCACTCTGAATTTATTACAATTATTTTATTCAATTTATTAGTACTTGATGAGAAAAGGAAAAGTATTTGAATCTTCTTCTCCCTTGTGGGTTTTTTTTTTTTTTTTTTTTTGAGAGAGAGAGAGAGTGTGTGTGTGTATGTGTGTGGGTGTGAAAGGGGGCAGAAGGACAGCAAATTCCAAGCTGAGCTTGGACCCTAATGGGGCTTGATCTCACAACCCTGAGATCATGACCCGAGTCAAAATCAAGAGTCAGAAGCTTAACCAACTGAGCCACTCAGGTACCCCCCTCAATACCCTACTGCTTTGAACTAGAAATCTATTAGCAGCTTTAAAATAACATTATGTCCTTGGTTCTCAATTATCAAGATTTCAGGAGTCTAGTCTCAGCTCAAGTACCCTGGTCTACTTGTATACAAAAGATAATGGAGTGGCTAAAACTAGGGCAGGCTAAGAGTGAAATAAGCTTTTGGGCATGAATTTGGGGTGAATGACGCACTACAGCCCCCTTGGCTAGCTGAGGATGGCTTCCTGGTAGAGGCGGACTCATTTCTTTCCCTCAAGACACCCCATGGCTACTAGAAAACAGGATGTCAATGTAGAGCAAAAAGAACTGGCAAGCAGCAGAGAGCAGATCCTCAGAGAGTGACTCTAAGGGCCATACTACAATTTTCCTACCACCTTCACAACAAGCCCAGAAGCTGGCTGCCCTTTCAAGTTCTGGAAACTCATGGAGTTGGATCCATCCAATTGCCCTGGGGAAGTTCACTCACATTCCATCTGAGAGCAGCAGTCTTTCAGTCTCTTTAGGGGTGATGTGGCTGAGGGAGAACTTCCTGTCCTCATGTACCCCTTTGTCCACTTGCCTTGTCTATGGCCCCAGCGGAAGGCAGGCTCTGGGACATCAGGCCTCCACAGTAGCCATATGCCCACCCTTTCTCTGGATTTCAGAAGGAGAAGATACTGTGGGCCCAAGGATCCAGGGAGGGTGAGGAGGAAATGGTGAAGGTAGAAGAGTGAGTGAATCCCAAATGGGAGATAGGGGACCCCCATTGACTCCTTAACACTTTATATTTTTTCTGTCTGATAATTATCCTTTATAGTAGGTTTTATTTCAAATCTGTTAAAATTGTACAAGCAAGTAATTCACATAGACTTCCTACATCCTCTCCTCCATTTATTCAAACCTCTCACATTTTGGTCAAGATATAATATCATTTTTAGGAAAGCACTTGCTTTATTTGGTATGTATTGCTATAAGCAGTAGTAATATTAACTGCTCAGAAAGTAATGTTCTTATTCATCAGTGCTTTCATCAAGTTGTCCAGCATCATATCCAAATGACCCTTCTGGCCTTTATTGTCTTTAGGTAGCAGTTGTCACCCTGTTTGGGAGCCAGTGCAGGAATTTATCATCTACTGAAGTAAAATTAGGAGTCTTTTGGCTTTTATTTTTGGCTCTGATTTTTCCTCATCATCTTCCCAAGAGAGATGTGGTTTTCTCAACCATTGTATGCATGATGTCAGAGGAGATGACCCAATTATCTGGGGAGATGGGGTGGCTACTGGATGAAGGAAGCATGCAATATAGAACATGGTAGAGACTGGGTGGTGATGGCTTTCTGCAGGCATGTGCTGAAATAGTGCTCTCTTTGAGTTCATGTTTCTGCAGTAAAATCTTGATGATACCAAAAAAAGTTGATAGCATACCATTTTAATACCTACACTTTCTGGGCCACTACTCTAATCATGAGATGATATGGAAGATTATGAAAAAAGACCACAAGTTCCTCCTTTGCCTATATTCATACCCCTTTGAATGTGATTTTGCCACTCCTGCAATAAAGAGGTGGAATCTATTTTTCTACTCCCTTGAGTCTGAATTAGTGACTCACACTGATCAGTAGAGAAGGGCAGCTCTTCTCCTTGGACTCAAGAGGTGTTACAGCTCTGGCTCTTGCTTTTGCAGAGGTAAATAGATGACAAAACCTCAGATGAGCTACTGAAGAGTGAGAATAAATGGGACAGAGATGGGCCATCTTAGCTGAGGATCCCTAGACAGATTAGCTCCCTCCCAACTGACCCATGGAGGTGCAGCAAGAGGAATGACTCAGTAAAATAAGCAGAAGAACCACTTAGCTGAACCCAATCCAAGTTATTGGCCCACAGAGTCATAAGCAAAAGTGGTTGTTATAAGGGATGCTTGGGTGGCCTGGTTGCTTAAGTGGCTGGCTATTGATTTCCACTTAGGTCATGATGTCAGAGTCTTAGGATTGAGTTTCATGATGAGCCCAGCATTGAACACCACCCTAGGCACTACACTCACCAGGGAGCCTGCTTGAAGATTCTCTCTCTCTCCCTCTGCCCCTCCCCCTTCTTTCTCTCTTTCTCTCTCTCTCTCTCCCCCAAATAAATAAATAACTTTTTAAAAATCATTTTTTAAGCCAGTAGGTTTCAATAGAATAGGCAATAGTTAAATTGTTGCAGATGTTCTTTACCTTTCTAATCAGCCTTAGACTTTTTTAAAAAGATTTTATTTATTTATTTATTTGAGAAAGAGAGAGAGCACAAGCAGGGTTAGGGACAGAGGAAGAGGAAGAGGCAGAAGCTGACTTCCACTGAGCAGAGGGCCCCAAGTGGGGCTCAATCCTAGGACCCTGAGATCATGACCTGAGCGGAAGGCAGATGCTTAACTGACTGAACCACCCAGGCACCCCAAATTTGCCTTAGTTTTGACAGGCTAGGTTATATTGCAGTCACAAGTAATTCTCTAGTCTCAGCAGGTTAAAACCTCAAAATTAATGTCTTGCACTTGTCCATTTGGGGTCAGCTGGGGGCTTTGTTCCATTTCTCCATACTCTGGGATGTAGGCTGATACCTCAAATATTGCTGGATGTTGCATCAGAGAAAAAAGATACGTGAAGATACTTTTATCAGCAATTCAATTCTCTAGATGGAAGAGACGCATCATTTGTCCTCACAACTTATTGGTGAGAACTAATCATAAGGCTTCACTCAACCTCAGGAGGCCAAGAAGCACAATCCTATGAAGTGGATAAGAGGTGGAGAATCAGACATATTTAGTGAGCCCCACTAATGACTACTTATAAGTCAACCCAGAAAGAGGAGGAAAATGGTGGAAAGTTTCATTACCCAAAAGGAATGGGAGAAGCCAGAGGCAGTGTACCCTCAATGGTATGTGGTCAATATATTGAACATAGCTTGATCTTTTATCCATTTGAGAGTCTCTACCCAGAGGCTCAATTTTTGTTTCCTTTCTCAGTTTGTGTCCAAGCTGGGTGATCTAATACTGAGCAATGTTGTCTTATAGGTAAATTGAGTCTCGTTGGAACCAGTTAGTATTTCAAGGTTGAAGGTGATACCCTTCTGGAGGAAAGGCATGGAACCCTCTTCATTGTTCATAAAGAGAGATGATCCCCTTGAAGCTTTCACTTCAAAAAGTGAGTGTTCATACCCTATGAAAGCAATCAGAATGTGCAGTAAGATGGACTCATACTTTATGAAAGCACTTTTATAGCTTCTAACTAACTTCATGGCATCTAAGCAGACAGAGTAACATTCTCAAGGAGGCTTCTTCTGTTTGATAGAAATTCTAACATTTATAACTTTTGTTCCTCCCCAAATTATTGTTCCTCTTAACCTTTATGCCAACTCAAGAAAAAGAGCCCTTACAGGTAATATAATTATCTGGGAAGGGCAGGAGTTCTTAGTTACAGAAAGTGCAATTGCACAGATATAACTTATACCCAGATCTCGAAGCTCACTATTATGCTTCTACTTATAGAAGACCCAGTTGCCTTAATGCCATTCTTCTCAAGGGGCAAGTAAACATTTGTTCCCAAATTGTTTTCTATAATTAGAGGGAAGAGTTCTGAGGACTTCTTTTGCAGGTTTTATATCATGCTGATAGATTTATCTCATTGCTCACTTGTCCATGATTTGACAGAAAGAGCATCGTACAGAGATGAATTCATTTCATCACTATTTATTGAGCACCTAGTAGGTGCTAGACAATCCACAATGTTATATTAGAAAGACATGGACTTTATCGCTCTTTCATGAAGCTTACTATCATATTGTGTATGTAGGGGGAATGGGTGGTATGCTCAGATGTTTGTGTTTTAGGGAAGTAAGACTGAAATTAGTAGCAAATCCATGCATATGTGTATGTAGTAAATACATACTGGGATTATAGTCTGTGATGAAGAGCTATTAAAATTTCTGCTTCCTGGTCCTAGATGACCAGCTGACTTGCTGTGGACCAGGAGCAAATCATCCTTCTCTCTCTCCCTCTCTCTAATCTGTTTTCTCAACTGGAAGGAAGGGGCTGTCTTTTACAGGTTGCTTTAGACATCTCTGAAATGTTTGCACTGAGCATGCATTGTTCTATTAATCATGAAAACAGGCAATAAAGACTAAAGAAGATAAAGAAGAAAGAAGTGGAGTGGGAGAATGTAGCATTCCACTGTGGATTTTCTGTGATTGGTGTGTCTGATGTTCTGCTAATATGCCTGTCACTCGGCTGGACTTCTGTGTGTCATTTGAGTCGAGTCATTCTTTGGAGATTCAGGTAATTAAGAGTATGTTCTCTTTTCTAATGAGTTTAATTTTTATACACAACAAATGGCTATCCCCATATCTGTTCAGGCAACTGAGTCAGAGAGAGATGCAAGTACTCATACCTCAATATGTGAGTGATGGCTTGGATGCTGAGCTCAGTTCCTGGCTTGGAATCTCCTTTAGCCCTTTCTTCTGCTTCCCCAGAATGGTTTTTATCCTGGCATTAACCCCCTTGCATTCAAATATCTTATTTGGATTTTCTTGGCTTTTGTGTTTCAGGCAAGTTGGTTGAACATCTTTTTTTGGTTTAAAATTCTTTAAAAATGCCATGTGATTTCACTGATCTTACTAGAAACCAATAAAAACACATTACTTTAAAAATAACTCCCATAAAACCTCTTACTTGTGAAAAGCTTTCATTCTAATAAAATTGGAGCTAACCAAAACCTTTTAAAACTGCTCGCAGGCATACATGAGACTTGGCATGTCCAGATTGTCCTACCTCTACTGGTGATGAAGATACCAGATCTCTACTCTGTCTGTAAGAATGTGGGTCCAAAAGAAATTAATTCACCTACTTTAGAAAAGAAAAATCCAATATGAGAATGGTAACACCCCACAGAAGGCCACTCATTCTGCCTTTTGCCAACATAGCCACTGGGAATCTACAATCTTTTCCATCGTGTGTGAGGTTGTGGTTGTTTTTTTTTTTTTTTTTTTCCCTTTCCTTTTACTTGCCTAAATATAGAATTAATGGGTTTTAGGGAAAGTCAATGATTGCTCTTACTTGAGTCTGGAGAGGGGAAAGAAAATATCCCTTTTTTCTGCAGGCCTCAAAATTCTCTTGGGATTGGAGCCATCATATGCCAGTTCCACTTTTAGATAAGACTTGTGCCAACAGCTGGGGCCTCTGTGATGACAGGGGATGGAAGGTGGTGTCATGGACACAGGGTAGAGGTGTGACCCCCTGAGTGTCAGGCTTTGGTTGCTGTGCCAGGTCGGCCATCTCCAAATTCTCCAGTGGAAAATTTTAAAAGTGCAGAGTCATGAGCTGCTTACTCTGGGGATCTGGAGTGGGGCTTCAGAATTAGAAAAGTTTTTTTCTTTGAAAGATGCCTGGATGACTCAGATCCCAGTTTGAGAACCAGAGATATAAAACCAAAACAACAGCAACAGCAAAAGATAATTAAATTAAATTCTTCCTTTCCTGAACCAGGAAGGAGAAACAATTGGCTGATGGACAACGTTGCTTGTATCAGCCTTCTCCAAGGTAGATTCTTGGGATCATGTGGTTCTTCACAAAGATTACAACAAAAGGGATCTGAGAGCAAGTAAATATGGGAAAAGCTCCCAGCTGCCTTCCTCTCTGCAAGATTCCCAGGTTTTGTAAAGAGTATCTGAAACATCCTAGAATGATCTCTACTAAGAAACAAGTTTCATGGGCACCCAGGTGGCTCAGTCAGTTAAGTGTCTTCCTTCAGCTCCAGGGCCCTGGGGATGGAGCCCTGGAGCCTGCTATACCTATGTCTCCCTCTCCCTCTCCTCCCCTCCCTCTGCCTGACGCTCCCCCCTCCGTGTGTGCCCTCTCTCTATCAAATAAATAAATAAAATCTTAAAAAAAAAGAAACAAGTTTCATAATGTTTAACAGAGTGTTTCTCAAACAAACTTGTCTACAGAACTTCTTTTTTTAATTAATTATCAACATCTCTAAAGACCTAAGGAACATATCTTAAGAAATGTAGCTGTAGAAGATGCACTGAATAAATCGCCTGTAATAGTCCAGCCTTGATTGCTGACAGACGTTTCCAGACATGTGTGGCCTTGACTTTCTCCACTGCTTTTCTGGGGGAAGAAGCATCGCATGCCTCATGCCTTCTTGGTCGGCTGGGCAATGCCATTCCCGTAAGGAAGGACCTCCTGGGTGGCTCCTCAGGGGCTCTCCTCTGTGACTCCTGAAGTGCATCTTGAGACTCATTTTCATTTCTGGCAAAGCCAGCCCAATCCTTTGTGTGTTTCAGGTGGGTGATTTAGAGGAGGGTTCTCGATATTTCTTCATAAGACCGAGGTTACTTTATTTTATTTTATTTTTATGGCTGAAGGTGTCAATCAAAGCGTTTCAGAAATGTCACTCCACCTCCACAGAGCTGGTGCTGTGCAGGAAGCCCACACGCTCTGCTGCGACTCCAGGAACACTCAGCTTGTCCTGTGCTTGTCCTGCTCTGCAGGCAGATGAGAATGAAATGCATTGCTTCTGAGTAGCTGCGCGCCACCTTCAGAGTCCCCCATCTATCGTTAACAAGTACTAATCATCTACCCTGTGCAGCTGGATCACCTGTGTCATTTCTTTTTTTTTTTTCTTTTTTCTTTTTATTTATGATAGTCACACACACACACACACACACAGAGAGAGAGAGAGAGAGGCAGAGACCTGTGTCATTTCTAATCTTTACAATGTCCTGCCAACCTGCCCCCATTTTACACTGAGAGAAAACTGAGTCTCAGGAAAGCTAAGTAGCTGGTTCACCTGGTAAGTGATAGAATGAACTGGCTGCCTCTCAAATGGAGACTCTTCTCTTTCAAAAGAGAGGATGTGGGGGCAAAGCCATTTTTTCTCTCTGTGTTTTTAGGTATGACCAGAGGTTTTATTTTCTAAGAAAATTCTGGACATCAAGGGGAACTGCAACAACTTGGACTCCAAAACCATATTCTTTGAACCTCTCCATTCACAACCATAAGTTTGTTAGTCTTGGTAAAGGAGAGCAGTCAGCAAAAAAATCAAAGACCTGCCTCCATGGTGCTCAGGGTGGGGCTGGGGTAGGGGGGGTGTCTCCCTTTAGGAGCTTGCTCTTCTTTTGTTCTCTGTGTCCAGCCCTGGCCCAGCTCCACAACCGGAAAACCCAATATGTATTCACCCAAAGTGGTGTCTATTCCTAGACCTGGTTTCCTGGCTTCCTTGTGGCCCATCGTAGAAAACAGAGTGGAGTCAACGGTGGCCATGAAGTCACCTGGTCTCCCTGCAGGCCACCATTAGGAAGGCTGGAGATGGGAGGGGAAGAGGCTCCAGGTAGTAATTAAAGAGACTTTTGTTGTTTCCCTAGAGTAGTGGGTATCCTGGGCTCATACCCATGATAAACAATTTCAAGAGCCACTGTGCGTGTTTACTCGTCCATCTAGACCTGGTCTCATTGGTGATAGTTCTGGACCTTAGGAAGCTCTTTAGAAGTCAGTTCTAGACAGTGGTGCTGCCTTTTTTTTTTTTTTTTAAGTAAATATTTCCCAATATTTCCATTTTTCTCTTACCTAGAAATTACTTTGGTCAAAAATAAAAATAGAATTCTGGTCATTGCCTCTGAGAGTGTGAATGGAAAGCATCCCTGCTTCCAACTGATAAGACGATGGGGAGGTACCCCAAACCCTGTGCATATGAAGAGAATTAATGCTCCTGGCAAGTTCTTTACAGTAAGTCCTGCTCTGCCTTCCAGGGAAGCCTCTGGCTGGCTTGCTGCTCCACTGGCAACAGGGAGTTTTGGCCTCTGTGGTCCTTCCTTGTTGACACATGTCATTTTTACCACCCAGAAGCTGGCAATGGCTGACTTGAGTCCCTCTGGCTTGTGTATTCTGCTGACCTCTGGAATCCCTGTGTATCTTCCTTGTTTCTTGCTCCTACAGATTTTGAAGGACCTTAAAACACACACACACACACACACACACACACACACACACCCAGATATATTTTGTGTTCTCAACGAACAGCTTTTCAAATGACTATATTATTTATTCATTAGTATTGCACTACGAGTGCAGTGCCTTGTGTTGCTTGGAGAAGTAAATGCAGGATGGCTCTAAATTCCCAATTAGAAGCTCTCAGGGAGCCCAGACCAGCTCTGTTGCAAAGCTCTGTGCTGGGCTGGCCCAGCATGTGTCCCTCCACTGTTCCTGTTCATCTGTCTCTCTAGCACTCCATAGGCCTAGGATGGACCAACCTAGTCATTTTGTGGGCTCAACACATATCTTGATCCATTTTGTGAATGTTTTCAGTTTGGCTAAAACTTAAAACACATTTTTCCCCAAGCACTTTTTCCTCTTCATTTTTAAACTCGTATATTTTAAGGAAAATTTAGCCCATGTGTTCCTCATTATTCCTAATTCATTTGCACTTAACTCATCAAAATGTTGCTTTGCAAAAACTGCTTGCTTTCCAAGACTCCTGAAGTCCTTTTTCGTACATTCAGCCTCCCCCCACCCCTTTTCCTCTCCCTTCCTCTCTTTTTGTTTCTTCAAAGGCACACTTTTCTTAGAAACAGGAATTTTCACCCCCAGCAGCAGATCTGTTGGCCTGCTGCGGGAAGAGCCCACCCGAGGGTGTGGAGTCAAGCTTCCAGGCCCAGTTACACCTTGCGGTCCTTGTCAGAACATTGCCTCCAGGAGAAATGTGTGGTGCTGCAGTGTGAAAGTCATTTTCTATTTTCTTGACTTGGTAAATAAATGTCAGGCACTAGAGAAGAGCAGTTTAGGGTACAAACTCTAGAGTCAGCCATTTGGGGGTTTAATCCCCTATTGGCCTTTGGATGGTTTTTCTCGTCTGTACAAAGGGGCCAGGAGGAGTGCCTGCTGCATGCACAGTTATAGGGAGGATTGGTTGATATTTTGTCCACGAGACAGAGCAGTGTGTACCAATACACAGTAAATGTCCAATTCTTACTAGGTCAATTTAGCACGTAAGACACTTCCTGCCCAGGATCACATGTGTCTTCTCACTCAGATGCTTGGGATCTGCCTTACATAGGTTACCTCAGAGATAGAATCCTGAGACCAGGATTCAAGTACAAGTAATTTGTTTGGGAGGTTATTCCCAAGCCATTCCAGTGGAAAAGTCTACTATTCAGGCTTCCAGAGAAATAGAACCAATGGGAGATGCATAGATACAGAGGAAGAGATTTATCTTAAAGAATTAACACCCATGGTTGTGGAAACTTGGCCAGTGCACAATCTGATGAGCAAGACCAGAGGCTACTGGAAAGAGTTGAGAAGATTCCAGAAAATGCAAAGGGCTTCTACTAGGGGAGAAGGGCTGATGTTGTAGCTGAAGTCTAACGACAGTCTGCTGAAGACTCCTCCTTCTTGCTCATAGGAGGCTGGCCTTCTGTTCTGTTCAGGCCTTCCACTGATTGGATGAGGCCTGCCCACATTATAGAGGGCAATTTGCTTTACTCAAAGTCCACTGCCTTAAATGTAAATCGCCAAACACATTTCTCACAGAAACATCCAGAATGATGTTTGGCCAAATATGTCTGGCCCAGCCAAGTTGACACATAAACTTAACCATCACAGGAAGTAAGAAGAGAAAGAAAATAAGCAGTTAAAGATGTGGGATTAAGCAGATTACCTGGGAGGGCAACTGGAGCTTCATCCCACTGGGGAGCTGAGAAGGTGCTGGCTGTACCCCAGAGTTACCCGACATGGAGGCATTGGCCGAGGGCTGCTCCCACATTTGTGGCACAAACAGGAGAGTGGCTCTGGCAGCCAGAGAAAGCCTTCAGGGAGAGAAGGCAGGTGCTAGTGGTAGAAAGTCAGGCAGGTGTGCAAGGAAATGGTATGAGAACAGAAAATCACTTGGAGCATCGACAGCAACTAACACAGGGTCCCTTCATCTGAAAAGATATGGCTCTCGTTGATATAGCCAGGCCTCCCTTTCTGTCTCCCACTTGTGCTTCTCAGAACTTCAACGTAAGAAAATAAGTTCAGTTTTAGCAGCAAGAGATTGAGAAATAGGCCTAAAATTCTTTGGGTCTGCTGTGGGTACATTAAATGAATGCAGAGAGAACAGATACAAGTCCTAGTTTAGGCAGTTGGTGTTGGCTGTAAGTGTACTTTACACTTCTGTATGTACTGGGCATAGACAAGCACTGACATTAATCCTTTCCAAATTGGCAGGAAGAGCTCATCATCCAGGAATAAAGAATAGTTTTATTCAACTGTCAAAAATAATGAAATATATCCTCAACACTAATTTCACTATCTCTGAAGCAACTCAAAGCAAAAATAAATAAGTAAATAAATAAGAAATAGAAAACTTACCTTTCCCATAAGAAGAGTATATGACTAATTAAAACTCAAAGTTAAATAATGTGATTTAAAAATACTGTGTCTCTACTTCATTCCTAGCTTAGCAAAATCTTTGAGTCAGTTCAGGGGTCATATTTTTGTTTATTTGGTTAGTTTCTAACAGCTTTATTGAGGTGTAATTCACATACCATGCAAATCACTCATTTAAAATGTACAATTCAGTGGCTTTGGGTATGTTTACAGGGTTGTACAACCTCCAACACAATCAGTTTGAGAACATTTCTATCACCCTAAAAAGAAAGCCTTAGCTTTCATTCCTTACCCAAACCTTCATCCCATCCAGCCCTAGGCAGCCAGTAATCTACTTTCCATAGATTTGCCTCTTCTGGGTATTTCACACAAGTGGAATCATATAGTATATGGTTCTCCGTGACTGGCTTTTTTGACTTTGCATATTCATCCATATTGTAGCATGTAGTATTTTATTTCTTTTTGTTGCTAACTGATATTCTGTTCTATGGGTATACCACATTTTCTTTATCTCTTTATCAGTTGATGGTTACTTGGATTGTTTCCACTTTTTTGGCTATTATGAATCATTGCTGCTATGAACATTGGTATACAAATGTAATTAGCTTTTAAATGAACTATTGGGGCTTCATCAAGATAAAAAGCTTCTGCACAGTGAAGGAAACAATCGACAAAACTAAAAGGCAGCCCACAGAATGGGAGAAGAAAATTGCAAACAACCTATCTGATAGAGGGTTAGTATCCAAAAATTATAAAGAACTTACCAAAGTCAAAACCCAAAAAACAAACAATCCAGTTAAGACATGGGCAGAAGCCATGAATAGACACTTTTCCAAAGAAGACATCCAGATGGCTAATGGACAGATGGAAAGATTCTCAACATCCCTCACCATCAGGGAAATACAAATCAAAACCATGGTAAGATACCACCTTGCACCTGTCAGAATGGCTAAAATTAACAATACAGGAAACAATGGGTGTTGGTGAGGATGTGGAGAAAGGGGAAACCTCTTGTACTGTTGGTGGGAATGCAAACTGGTACAGCCACCTGGAGAACAGTCTGGGTTCCTCAAAAAGTTAAAAATAGAACTACCCTATGATCCAGCAATTGCACTACTAGGTATTTCCCCAGAGGATGCAAAAACACAGCTTCAAAGGGGGCACACGCACCCCAATGTTTATAGCAGCATTATCAACAACAGCCACACTATGGAGAGAGCCCACATGTACATTGACTGTTAAATGGGTAAAGAAGATGTGTATATGTACAATGGAATATTATTCAGCATCAAAAAAATGAAATCTTGTCATTCACAACGATGTGGATAGAGCTAGATTGTATTGCAGTAAGTGAAATAAGTCAGAGAAAGGCAAAAACCAAATGATCTCACTCATATGTGGAATTTAAGAAAGATAACAGATGAACGTATGGGAAGAGGGAAAAGAAAAAAAGGAGAGAGGGAAACAAACCATAAGTGACTCTTAATGATAGAGAACAAACTGAGGGTTAATGGAGGGAAAGGGTGTGGGGGATGAGCTAGATGGGTGATGGACAGTTAAAGAACCCACTCGTGATGAGCACTGTGTTTTGTAGGTAAGTGAGGAATCTACTCCAGAAACCAATATTGCACTGTATGTTAACTAACACAATTTTAGATAAATCAATCAATTAATTAATAAATGTGTTTAGCTTCTGTGAAAAAAAAATAATTTGCTTTTGAAGTAACTTCAGAACTAATTTTAAAAATTCATGTAATTTTAAAAAAATTGATATATTCTCCCCTCAGCCATGAATAGATACTATTAACCAACAAGTTTCTAAATGGTTTGGTTTGGTAGTGACTTTAAAATCCATTTAAACTCATAGAATATTTGCATAGTGGTTGTGATAAATACAGGAGAACTTGGGAGCTAAGTTTCCTTGAGTCACATGATATTGGATTCATTCATTTATTCATTAAGTCATCAAATATTTATAATGCACCTACTATGTGCATCATTCTAGGTACTAATATAAAGTTGAACAAGACAGACCAGGTCTTTCTTTCCTTTCAGTGCTTACAGTCTGAGGCAGGAAGTAACAATTATAAAGGAGTGAATATTTAGCTATTTTTTTTCATGAAGGCTATGGAAAAAAATGGATTAATGAGATAACAAGTAAGTAGTTGGAAATAAGTAACTAGCATAGATAGAGGTTGAAAAAGCTTCTTTTTGAGAGGGCGACATCTTTATTGATATTCAAATGATAAGAAAATAAGTGAATCACAGAGAGTGTGGAGGGAACCACAATTACAAAGGCAGACAGTCTATGCCAGCATTGGGGGTTGATCCAAACAGCAAGAGAGGAAATGGTGGGAATTTCCTGACAGGATTATCTATGGCATATGGTGCCAAATAGGTCTTGTGGTATGTAGCCTTCAAACATGACTTCCGATGACTCCTGTCTTGTGTAATTCCCTCCCCCTTGGCGTGTGCTGGATCTGGAGACTTTTTCCTAATTTATAGAACACAGCAAGTGTGATGTGAAGCCACATCTGAGATTAGGTTATAAAAGATTGTCACTTGCATCTTCCTGGCTCTTTCTGTCAGCTTGCCCGGATGGAGAAGGCTATCTGACAAGGAAATGAGGGCAGCCTTTGGTCAACAGCCTACAGGAATTGAATCCTGCTGACAAATACACGAGTGAGCTTGGAAGTGGATCCTTCTCCTGTCAAGCCTTCAGATGAGACCTCAGCCCTGCCTGACACCTTGATTGCAGCCTTATGAGACCCCAAGACCAAAGACTCAGCTACACTGTGCCCAGGTTCCTGATTCACTGTGAGATAATAAATGGTGCTGTCTTAAGTCACTACATTTTGGAGTAATTTGTTATACAGCAATAGAAAACTAATTCAGCTCTAATGAAGCATTGACAAGATGCACGTGAGATTTACTGAACTCTGAAGCAGGCAAGATCTGCCCAGGCAGGCTGTACAAGTGATCTCTCTTCATCTATCAGGGACTGTAATTGGTACTTGGAAGTGCCTGAAATCTAGGGACCAGGGCGTTTACTTCCAAACAGCTAGCAACCTCACTTGGGAGTCACTCTTAACATCTGCACCTCTGCATTTTAGTGCTTGTAAGTCAGTTAAGAAGAGAGACCTATGAGATCTCTCCTCCCCTCAAAAAAGTGAAATAACAAGGAAATACCATGTTGGATATATCCCTTCAAAGCACTAGAGAACATCATAAGAGGAAAATGTAGAAACAGAAGGTCCTGCATACATATGTGTGTGCACGCCCATTTCTGTGAGACATGTGTGTGTATGCCTGTGGATCTGCGTGTGTCTGAGAAGAAGAAATGGTGAGTCTGTGCACGTCTATGTTTTTCACTGTTCTCCAAACACATTTGGTCTGCCTTTCCAACCACCCTCCCTGCCAGATGTTGACATGTAAATTCTGGCTTCAGAAATGAGAAGATCCAATGTGGTACAAACAAATTTAGCTCAACAAGGCAGAGTCAAATCACCCCAAAGTAAGAAGTGACCCTTTTACCCAAAGATCCAAGCAGCACACTACCATTTGCTGCAGGGCTGCCCAGGGAGCTAGTTTAGCTCGACATCTAACATGCATTTCTGGCTTTCGTATTGTTTCAATTACTAGACCATTCACATCTCAGCTGACACATGCAATGAAGCTTGCTCCTTGCCTGGTACATAATTTAAGGTAAAAAAGAAAAGAGGGTGTGTTTCATCATGGTCTATCATATCTTTGTCTTTTGTTCTGGGAGGTATTTGCATACCTAAAGGGAAATGGTCTCTTTAATTTCTTTCCTTTCTCCTAATCAGCTGAGGCCTATTAAGAAGCACTCTGTATCCTGTAATCAGACAATTTATACAGCATGCACCCTTAGGCAACAGCTATTATAAACAAGCTGGAGAAATCCTTTACAATAAATGATTAGCATGGGAAGACACCATTCATAATTAATTTTTTTTCTGTTTTTGTTGGCAGATGGTCTGAGGCATCCAAGCATGGCCTATTGCCCGCGTCTTTATTCTGAATAGAGTAGGGCAGCCTTGGGAAAATGCTGGCTGCTCAGCTAGCTCACTTGAAAAAATAATATAGCCCCTCCTCCTATCGGCGGTGTTCAAGGCTTGTAAAAAGCTTTAGGAAAGGGTGTCTAATGGATCACAGGACTGTACCTATTGATCCTTTCCCTGCCTTGTTAATTACAAGTTGTTATAACCCTCATGGTAGATGGGTTGCATTAAGGGGCCCAGTTTTCCATCCCATTTGCCATGTAACTTTGTCATGCTCCCTCACTCTGAGTCTGGAATCTGCCATGTGAGTTGCTTTGGCCAATGGGATGTTAGCAAATATGATGCACACAGAGGCTTGAATACCACTTTGTGTGACTAGACTTGTTACCTCTTGCCTTTCACTGTGGCCATGTGAACATATGTGTTCATGATGGATGGTGGCAGACACGTGGAATAGAGCAATCCGTTCACTCATCTCAGCTGAGACCTTTCCTGGATGGGTCACAGGAAGTCACCACCAGACATGTGAGTGAGCCCACCCAAATCAGCTGAGCCCGATCCAGATCAATTCAACCCTGCAGTTTTGTTAGCTCAGTAAAGGCTTATTGCTGTATGCTACAGAGGTTTTATGGTTTTTAACCTCACAGTATCATTGTGGCAATAGATAATCAATACAGTCCCCAAATTGATAGGTAATCTCTTTGGATGTGGAAAAATAGGACTTGGAGACCCATATGTCTAAGCCTTCATGTATTAGTGAAAATTGTGTTGTTCACACCAGACTCTAACTTCAACTGATAGAAAAGTTAAAGTGGTTTTGGACTAGAGACACATTGACTGTACAGAGAAGTATGTGTATTCACACAGACTCCTCAAGAAGTCAGTGAAGAGGGCTGCTACAATGTCACCCATAGGGTATAGGGGTATAGTTTTCTCATGTTCATCTAACTCCTTACTATTCTTCAAGATAAGTTTCCTAAATTCTCAACATCCAGGTGCTCATTTTACCATTTCTTTAGATTTTTGAGCTGTTTTTTTCAAGCTTTATTGAGGTTAATTGACAAATTGCAAAGTATTGGAAGTGTATAACGTGATGATTTGATATCCCTATATGTTGTGAAAGGACTCCATCCCGCATTGAGTTAACAATCCATCGCCTCACATACGTACTTACTTTTTGTATATTGGTGAAAACATCTGAATTCTACTCTTAGTAAATTTCAATCATACACTACAGTAGCATCAACTAAAGTCACCATGTTATACATTAGATATTCAGGTTTTATTTATTTTATAATGACAGGTTGGACCCTTTTACCAAGCTCTCTCTATTCTCTCCCTCCCCAGCTCCTTGAAACCACTTTACTATGGTTTCTATAAGTACAACTTTTTTTTTTTTTTTTTAAAGATTCCATTTATAAGTGATACCACACAGTATTTGTCTTTCTCTGTCTGGTTTATTTCACTTAGCATAATGTCTTCCAGATTCATCCACATTGTCATGAATGATAGGATTTCCTTCTTTTTTAATGCTGAATAATATTTCACTATATATGAAATATATGTATATATCACAATCCCTTGATACATTCATTGATTTATGGGCACTTCAGGTGTGCCTTGGCTATTGTGAAAAATACTGCAATAAACACGAGAGTATAGGTATCTCTTCAAGATAGTGATTTTGTTTCCTTTGGCTTTATACCTAGAAGTGGGATTCCCGAGTCACACAGTAGTTTTATTTTTAGTTTCTTAAGGAACTTCTGTAGTGTTTTCCATAGGGACTGTACCAATTTACAGCCCCAGCAGTGTACAAAGATTCTCCTTTCTCCACATCCTTGCCAGCATTTGTTGTTTCTTGTCTTTTTGATAATAGACCTTTTAACAGATGTCAGATGACAACTTATCATGGTTTTGATTTGCATTTTCCTGAGGGTTAGTGACATTGAGTCCCTTTATATGTATCTGTTGGTCATTTTTATGTCTTTGGAAAAAGGTCTATTCATTCACTTTGCCCATTTCTTTTTTTAAGATTTTATTTGTATTTATTTGAGAGAGAGAGAGAGAGAGAGAATGAGGAAGGAGAGAGGCAGAGGGAGAGGGAGAGAAAGAATCCAAGCAGACTCCATGCTGAGCTCAGAGTTGGACTGAGCCAAGAGCTCAACACTGGGCTTGATCTCACAACCATGAGGTCATGATGTGAGGTGAAATCAAAGTCGGATGCTTAACTGACTGAGATACCCAGGTGCCCCTTGTCAATTTCTTAATTGTTTTGGTATTGAGCTATAGAAGTTCATTGTGTGTTTTGGAAATTAATTCCTCATCATATATGTGGTGTGCAAATATTTTCTCCCATTCCATAGGTTTTCTTTTCACTTGGGTAATTGTTTCCTTTGCTGTTCAGAAGCTTTTTAGTTTGATGTAGTTCATTTGTTGCGTTTCACTTTTGTTTTGCATTCGCTTTTGGTATCAGATCCAAAAAAATCATTGCAAAGATCAATGTCAAAGAGCTTGTCCCCTATGTTTTCTTCTGAGAGTTTTAGGTTTCAAGTCTTACCTTCCTGTCTAATCCATTTGGAGTTGATTTGTGTGTGTGTTTTAAGATAGAGGTCCAGTTTCATTCTTTTGTTTGATTAAAAAAACTATCTTTGGGATCCCTGGGTGGCGCAGCGGTTTACTGCCTGCCTTTGGCCCAGGGCGCCATCCTGGAGAACCGGGATCGAATCCCACGTTGGGCTCCCGGTGCATGGAGCCTGCTTCTCCCTCTGCCTATGTCTCTGCCTCTCTCTCTCTCTCTCTCTCTCTCTCTCTGTGTGACTATCATAAATAAATAAAAATTAAAAAAAAAACTTAAAAAAATTCTTTAAAAAAATAAAAATAAAAAAACTATCTTAAAGAAAAACAAACAAACAATCTTTTTCCTGTTGTGTATTCTGGCTTTTTTGTTGTAAATTAATTGACCATATATGTGTGGATTTATTTCTGTGTTTTCTTTTCTTTTCTTTTTATTTATTTATTTTTAAAATTTATTTCTGTGTTTTCTATTCTGTTCCATTTATCTATGTGTCTCTTTGTATACCAATACAAAGATACCATAGTATCTTTATTACTATAGCGTTTAATATGGTTTGAAATTAGAAACTATGTTGCCTTGAAATTTTTCTCAAGATTGCTTTGGCTATTCAGAGTCTTTTGTGGTTTCAGATTTTAAGATTGTTTTTCTATTTTTGTGAAAAAGTGTTATTTGCATTCTGATTAGTATTGCATTAGTATTGCATCTGTAGATCACTGTGGGTGGTATGGGCATTTTAACAACACAAATATGTTCAATCCATGAACATGGAACATCTTTTCATTTGTGTCTTCTTTAATTTCTTTCCTCAATGCCTTATAGTTTTCAGTGTATAGATCTTTCATCTCCTGGGTAAAATTTGTTTTTAATTATTTTTTTTTCTGATGTCATTATAAATGGAATTGTTTTATTATTTTCTATTCCTGATGGTTTGATGATGGTATATAGAAATGCAACTGATTTTTGTATATTGATTTTGTATCCTGCAACTTTACTGAAATTGTTTACTAGTTCTAACACTGGTTTGGTGGGGTCTTTAAGGTTTTCTATATATATCATGTCACCTGAAAATAGAAACTATTTTGCTCCTCCCTTTTTGATTTGAATGCTTTGTACTTCCTTTTTCTTCTCTGACTATGAAGCTAATTATGGGCTTGTCATACATGGCTTTTATTATGTTGAGTTTTGTTCCTTCAATACCCAGTGTTGTGTTTTTGTCATGAAAGAACAATGAATTTTGTCAAATGCTTTTTCTGCATCTGAAATGATTATATGATTTTTATCCTTCATTTTGTCAATATGATATATCACATTGACTGATTTGCATGTTGACCCATCCTTGTACCCTTGGAATAAATCCTGCTTGATATTTTAAACAATACATTTTATTGTATTGTCGAATTTGGTTTGCCAATATATTGTTGAGGATTTTTACATCTACATTCATCAAGGGTATTGGCCTGTAATTTTCTTTTCTTTTCTTTTCTTTTCTTTTCTTTTCTTTTCTTTCTTTTCTTTTTTTTCTTTTCTTCTTTTTTCTTTTCTTCTTTCTTTCTTTCTCTTTCTTTCTTTCTTTCTTTCTTTCTTTCTTTTTTTTTTTTTTTTGTAGTGTCCTTATCTGGTTTTGATGTCAGTGTAATACTAGCCTCATAAAATGGATCCAGAAGTGTTTCCTCCTGTTCTATTTTTTGGAAGAGTTTGAGGTGAATTGGTATTAGTTCCTCTTTAAATATTTGGTGGAATTCACTGGTGAAGCCATCTGGTCCTGGAATTTTGTTTGGTGGAAGGTTTTTGATTGCTGATTCAATCTCCAGGCTATTCAGATTTTATATTTCTTTTTTTTAATTAATTATTTATTTATTTATTTATTTATTTATTTATTTATTTATTTATGATAGTCACATAGAGAGAAAGAGAGAGACAGAGACACAGGCAGAGGGAGAAGCAGGCCCCATGCACCGGAAGCCCGACGTGGGATTCGATCCCGGGTCTCCAGGATCATGCCCTGGGCCAAAGGCAGGCACTAAACCGCTGCACCACCCAGGGGTACCCAGATTTTATACTTCTTTATGATTCATCTTGGTAGATTGTATATTTCTAGGAATTTATCCATTTCTTCTAGATTGTCCAATTTGTTAGCCTATAATTGTTCATAATAGCCTCTTACAATCCTTTGTATTTCTGTAATATCAATTGTAATGTGCCCATTTTTATTTACAGTTTTCTTTAAGTCCTCTCTCTTTTTTTTTCTTGGCTAAGTCTAGTGAAAAGTTTGTCTATTTTGTTTATCTTTTTTTAAAAAAAACTATCTCTTAGTTTCATTGATATTATCTATTGTCTTTTATTCTCTATTTCATTTAAATCCATTCTGATCTTTGATAGTTCTTTTCTTTTTTAAAATATTTATTTATCGTTAGAGGGAGAGAGACCGAGAGAGAGAAGGAGGGGAGAGAGGGAGAGGGAACAAGGAAGCAGACTCTCCACTGAGCACGGAGCCCAGAAGCTGGGCTTCATCTCATTCCTTTGAGATCATGAGTAGAGCCAAAATCAAGAATCAGATGCTTAACTGACTAAGCCACCAGGCATCCCTGATTTTTGTTATTTCTTTCTATCTGCTAATTGTGCATTTAGTTTACTTTCCTTATTCTAGTCTCAAGATATAAAGTTGGGTTGTTTATTTGAGATTTTTTATTTTTCTTAATGAAGGCTTTTATTGCTATAAACTTCCCTCTTAGAACTGCATTTGCTGCATCCCATAAGTTTTGGTATGTTGTGTTTTCATTTTCATTTGTCTCAAGATTTTTTTTTTTAATTTTTATTTTGATTCCTTCTTTGACCCATTGGTTATTCAGAAGCATGTTGTTTAATTTGAGACATTATGAATTTTGTAGTTTTCTCATAATTGATTTCTTGTTTCATGCCATCATGGCCAGAAAAGATGCTTGATATAATTTCAATTTTTAAATTTATTAAGACTTGACTTTTTGGCCTATTATATGATCTGTGTTTAAGATGTTCCATTTGTGTTTGAGAAGAATTATATTCTGTTGCTCTTGGATGGAATATTCTGCGTATGTCTGTTAGGTCCAGCTGGTCTACCTAGAGTTTAACTCTGATGTTTTCATATTGATTTTCTCTCTGGGTAATCTGTGTATTGTTGAAAGTGGAATGTTAATCACTGCTGTTATTGTATTGCTGTCAATTTCTCCCTTTAGATTTGTTAATATTTGTTTTATGTATTTAGGTGCTCCTCTATTGGGCAAATAGATATTCACAAATGTTGTATTCGCTGGATGAATTAACTCCTTTATCATTACATAATGATTTTATTTGTCTCTTGTTACAGACTTTAAGTTAAAGTCTGTTTTCTCTGATATAAGCATAGTTACCACTGCTTTCTTTGGTTTCCATGTTCATGGAATTTCTATTTCCATCTTTTTTCTTTCACACTATGTGCTTCATTAAAGCTGCAGTGAGCCTCTTGTAGACAGCATATTGTTGTTTTCTTAAATCCATTCAGCCACCGTGTGCCTTTTGAATGGAGATTTAGTCCATTTTCATTTAAAGTAGCTATGGATAGGCATGGACTTACTATTGCCATTTCTTTAATTGTTTTCTGGTCGTTTTGTGATTCCTTTATTCCTCTATTTCTCTCTCTTTCCCTTTTGTGGTGTGATGATTTTCTGTAGTGGTCTACTTGCTATATATTCCTTTATCTTTTATATATTTATTATAGGCTTTTGCTTTGCGGTTATTATGAGGCTCACAGAAAACATATTTATAAAGTTATTTTAAAGCTGATAACAACTAAACTTTGAATGCTACAAAAGACTTATATCTGTATACTCCCTTCCCATATTTCTGTTTTTAATGTCACAATTTGCATCTTTCTACTTTGCATATTCATTAACAAATTTTGTAGTTATAGCTATTTTAATACATTGCCTTTTAATCTTCATACTAGAGTTAGAAATCATTTTCTCAGCACCATACATCAAAGTCTCTGAATTCAACTATATATTGACCATTATTAGTGAGTTTTATGCTTTCTTCTTTTCTTATTATTAATTAGCATCATTTTGTTTCAGGTTAAATAATTCCCTTAATATTTCTTATAAGGCCAATTGGTTGTCAATGAACTTTTTCAGTCTTTGTCTTCTTATCTCATCTTTAGTTCTGAAGGATGATTAAGCTGGGTAGAGTATTCTTGGTTGGCAGATTTTTCTTCTAGCATTTTTGAATATAGCATCCCAATTCCTCATGGTCTGCAAGGTTTCTGTTGAAAAAATTTGCTGATAGTCTTATGGGGGTCCTCCCATACAACATAACATATTGCTTTTCTTTTGCTGCTTTTAAGATTCTCCTTGTCTTCTACTTTTGACAATTCTTAAATAATTTGTCTCAGTGTGGCTTTCTTTGGATTCAACTTATTTGGTAACTTATGGGATTCCTGGATCTGGGTGTCTGGTTCTTTCCCCAGAACAGGGGAGTTTTTAATCATTATTTCTCTGAATAAGCCTTCTGTCCTCTTCTTGCTCTTCTCCTCCTGGGACTCCTATTATGAGTACTTTGGCCCATTTGATGGTGTCTGATTAGTCCTTAAAGCTATCTTAACTTCTTTTCATTCCTTTTTTCTTTTTGCTCTTTAGATTATTGAATGAATTCCACTGCCTTGTCTTTAAGTTTGCTGTGCCTATCTCTTAAAAAATGGAAAAAATAATTATTTTGTCTTACATTTAGAACAATGCCAGTTGACTCGTTCAATGTCAGTTGAACAATAATTTGCTAACTCTTAGAATGAACAAGTATTGAACCTATGGGACAGAATTTTTGCCATAATTTTTTTCAATAACATCTTTTTCTAACCTTTTAGTTGTAATGAAATATCACAAGGGTGCCAGGCTGGCTCAGTTGGTGGAGCATGTGACTTAATCTTGGGGTCATGAGGTTGAGCCCCATGTTAAGTATAGAGATTACTTACATAAACAAACTTTTAAAAAGTCATAAAAAGTCATTTTCGGGAGTGAAAATATTTGAAAACTGATCCTTTTTTTCTCCTTGATGCAGTTTGTAGTTAAACCTCTCTATGGAGTTTTTCAATTCAATTATTGTATGCTTCAGCTCTGCAGTTTCTGTTTGGTACTTTTAAAAAATTTTCTATCTCTTTGTGAAATTCTCACTTATTCAATCAGTTTCTCCAAAGACTTTTATTAATTTTTTGGAGCACGTCTTTATTCTTAATAACAATTCTGCGACAAATGTAGGAAATGGTTAGTTTTCATTTGGTTGTAATTGACATAAAATCTGACTCAAAACAGCTTAGGCAAAAATGTGAATTTGTAGATTTCCTACCACGTTCTTTACCAAGTGATGTGCAAATAGCATGGAGGTATCACTGGTGAATGATGGAGTATTCCTCTGCCTGTGTTTCTCCACTAACATTGAACTCAGACCAGCTTCTCCTCCCCTTTCTTATTTTTCTGCAAGTTCTCTGTCCAGGGTAGATTTAGATATATATGTCCTCCTTCTAGGAGATAATCTGATTTAGCAAATCTGTTTGGAAAGGGAAAAAAGTAGGCACTGGGACTGGTCTCCAAGAGTGAAGTGAATGTTGTATTCTGGGAAGAACCAGTTTGTTCCTAGGAAATGTAATTTTTAAAATGAAATTGGTATTGGATTTGCCTTTGGTAGCTGAGTTCCAAAGCTCTCTTCTATTAAGTTATTCTTGACCATGAAGTGAACGTTGTTGGCAGGGATGTAAAATTTGCTGCACTATATGGTCACTCATCATTTCTTACCCTAGCAGACATTGTTTATCAGTTTGGACACTGATACAGCTCAGAAGTGGACTGAGGCTTCTTGAGTTGATTCTCTAGGCAACCACTACTAACTGATCATGATGATAAAACCTGTTCCAACTTCTTTTGCTTTTATGATCTGTACTTTACAATTATCTTTTGATATGTTTACTAACATTTGAATTTTTGTAGCATTTGATAACATAGGACTTGGGAATATTGTTATATTATCCCTTTTCTTGATTCATATGAGTAAAACACTATTTCTCCCAAACAGTTTAAGTTTCCAGGGTGCTTAAACTGTGTTTTGCACCACTATGTAATCTTTCTAACACCAAGATGGGTACAGACTAGGTGCTCAATAAATACGTGGTTGATTAATTACCTAAGGAATTAGGATTAATCACCTAAGGGAATCCTTGGTTGATTAACCTAAGGAATCCAATACAATGGAGGGCTAGCAACACTTTTGCTTGCATGGAACTATCAAAGTAAAGCTTTGGACTATAATTTAAGTCAATTTGCAAACCTTTATTACCTGCTCAGGGTTTATGAAAACCTTTACTGTACACACTAGTATGTATTGATAATTAATGTGGTCTTTACCCTGAGGGAGTTTGTGATTCAGTATCAGAGACAAGAAGAATATGCATCATCATCAGAAATGTAGAAATACAAAAGTGCCTTGAAAGGAAAGGATTAAGATTGATGGAGTGGGCTAGCTAGCATAATAGCAAAACACTTGAAGTGGAAAGTGGTAGTGAGATGGGAAGTCATCCCATGACGCTTCCCTCCAAGATGTCAAAAAGAAATGTAATGCCAATGGAATAGGAACTATTCTTTTGGAATTACCCTGCCATATTTAATGGACCTTTGACTTTACAAAAAAAAATTACTAATGCATGAGTACAGTAACATTTCATCTCGGGTATTCTTTTCTTATTCACTCATCCAAACTTACCATAAATGTTTCCTTGGGCTTTCATATTTTTTTCATATTTGTTGGCACTGATTTTTCAGCAATGGAGCATCTTGGGCCAAATGTGTTGTTAAACTATGGTCTCCTAAGCCTGACCCACTTGATAGCCTGCAGTTTGCAAAGCACTTCACCTCCCTTACTCTATCCAGATGCCCTCCTCCCACCTGCCCTGTTTCACCAAGATTCTCTCTCATGAAAACCATCCTCAGGCTGCAGAGCTGTTTTGCCCCAAAATACAGAGAGCTGGAGGTACCTGGGTATTTGCATCCCCTGTGGGTCAGCTTTAGCTGATTGGGACAAATGTTTGGAAGCCTAGATCCTTTGACTTCTATATGAACACACTTCCAGTCATTCCTCTGTAGGATTAGACTAAAGTTGGGACTTTACCTGAAGTCATACCAAGTATATGTTTTTTCTCCTTCCTGTCCTGCTCTCTCCACTTTCTTGACAATTTCTAAAGGGAGAAATTACTTAATCAAATATTTATATACAAACTTCATGCCAGAGGCTGCCTCTGGATGCCCTAGCCTGACACACACAGAGTTTCTCAAAATGCCATCTCTAGGTAAGAGGCTTCTTGCATAGCATATTCCCAGTTCTCATGCTACTCATTTTAAAACAGAATTTTGTGTTTTTTTCTCAAATATAAAATACTGATTAATGGATATTAAACAACACTGTAATTATAGAGTTTATTATTATATGGTTGATTATTTTAAACAGTTACACCTTGGTCAAATATTTTGGGATGGAGATTAATAAGATGGAATACAAATATCCCTTAACCAGCCTCGTGTTGAATTCTATTAAAAGATTGAATGATCTGACTACAGAATTGATGTTCTTAACTGACAGTATTTTTATTTTGTGCATACAAATCTCAGAAATATTATTTTTCCCTTTCCAGTATCATTACTGTTTGCATAGAATTCACTTTGGAAGCCACTAAGTTCAGTGATTTTCAACTTTATTTTACTTTTAAACCTATTTTAATCAATGAAACCTTTTTATGGAAAGAATAGGCAAAATCTCAACATGTAACATATATAAGCCCAGAGCTGTCCTGTTTGATGCAGGTGGAGAGACAGGGTCCCCTGCCTGCTTCTGTTCCTTCACATTGCCCCAGGGCTGCAGGAAGCACAGTTGGAAAATGACTGGCCAAGTCCCAAATTTCACTTTATGGGTGGAGAAATCAAAGCCTTGAGAGGTTGAGGACTTGCTCAAGGCCACATGAGCAGTATTGGGCAGCACCTGGTGCTAAATGTGACTTTTTACATTCTCTGATCAGATCTGCTTCCACCAACTTCTATTAGTTATTGAAAGGAGATTAATTATCCTGTTATCTCAGGGGGTCTCCTAGACTTCTGTGTGAGCAGAAGAGAAAAAGATAGATGGGCTTTCTTTTTCTTCACTAGGTCACTTGCTTGGCACTCCTGTGAATTCCACTTTTTGAGAATAGAAAGTGGTTTCAGCTTGTCTGCTCTGCTTACAAAAGTTACTGCACTACTCTAAAAGTGTTTGCATGAAATGTTTTTTCCCTGGTGCAGTAGAAGATGTAGTATGAACCCAGCCTTTAGAATTGTGTGAGAAGAGTTAACTGGGATTAGGACAGAACAAAGAGTCAAATTCAACAGTGGGAATAACCAAGAAAGACTTCACTTCTTTGTCAAAGCAACTCATCTTAGTCCCTGAGCCCACTGCTCCCTGTCAGTTAGCTGTTCTTCCAAATGTCCTAGTGGGATATGTCTCCATCCATTCTCATTCTTTACCCTGCCTTCTGCTGCAGGGAGGAGTCACACTGGGTCAGCCCCAAAGAGAGTGGCCCTGCTGATCCACTGTGGCTTTCTCTGATCGTTAGCCAAACGAGAGGACTTCTCCCTTGCCATAAGCTGCTGGAGGTTTGGATGGGCTGAATTTTACACAATGGCTTCATTCCTGAAACAAACAAATAATGCAACTGGGCACTTGGGGATAAAGGAACAGTGTCTCCCTTGGCTGATTTGGGAATGAGAGCTATTGTCGCTACGGGAGATGGCAATCAGGTGAGGCTGTGGGAAGCAGGAACTGAGTCCAAGCTGGCTCTCTGGATCTCAGTAGAAGGATTGTGGGGCAAGGGGATCTGTCTTCAGATCCTCAGCTGTGCTGCCCACTGGGTCTGTGCTTTTTCTGGCCTCTCCCCACTATCCCTGCTTGCTGCTTCTCATGTGTGTCCTTGCACTGCTTCATGCCTTCTGCTTACTCAGTCTTCACATCTTCATCACTTTATCTTGCACATGGCTCTTCAAGGTACAGCCTCTGCTGTCAGCATTGACCTTCAATCCCACTTTCTGGAAACAAAGTTCTATTTAAACACCAAAGAAGTTGTTCTTCAAAGAAGCCTTTGACAAAGTAAAATGAAGAATCCTTTTGGAAACCAAACATTACCTGTCTGTGGAGTTAATCGTTTTGATGTGGCTCCAAGTAGCACACATATATTCTAAAGAGGGCTTGGAGAGGTCCAGATGATGGCTGTGAAAGTGTCTGAGCACTTGGGGTACAGAAGAGACAGCTGAGGAGAGTCTTCAATAAGAGAAGTAAGGGCTCAAGTATAAAAAGTCCTGGATAAAGAGTTGGGGGACCTGGGTCCTAAAATCAACTCATCTGGGCTTTCTAAACCATGAACATGTTACTAGGTCTTCTGGAAGAATTTGGTGCAAGGAATGAGGGGTGGTCTCCTTACTCTCATCTTTCTCTTTCCCCCGTGCACTTCTGTAATGATGAACATTTTGGTCCATCACATCATGAGAGCAGATCTGACATTCCTAACTCTACTGAATTAAAAAGATTTTCCACCTGATTACCTGTCGGGTACCAAGTGCCAATCACTCAAGAAGTCTCAGACGAGACATCTATTAGAGCAGACAGAGGCTGATTCATGGCTCTTAAAAGAGTGTCCACCCACACAAGCAAGCTTTTTCTTTGGAAGGCTTTAAAAAAAAATACACATATGCACATACCCCACGGGGTGTAGCTCCTCCATTGGCCAGACCTTCAGTCTTATCATTTCTATGGAGGCAAAAGTCCAATCTAAGGTACAGGAGATCTAGAGATCAGGGGTCTCCTTGGTCTCTCAGCTCCTGAGTTTTGGTGGAAGCCTGACTTTTTGCTTCCTGACTCTGGAAGAACTTTGGTAACTGGGTCCAGGTTTGAGCCCTGATTTTATTCACCCTGTGATCAAGTGAAGGTTGTATGAAAGAAAGTCACTTGAGCATCCTTAGGAGATGGGGGCTGATGCTCTAGGTGGGTTATTCTAGAAAAGGTTTAAGCCTAATGATAGGAGTGAGTAAAAACAGTGTGGGAACCATAGAACAGAGAAATGAATTTCCTCTTCATGAGACAAAAGAGCAACAGGCCCCTGTGGGGAGGCTAAGGCTTCTGGAAGGCTAAGCAGGCAAGCATTCTGTAGTTTGCAAACTCCTCCCACCATTAGAGACAGACCAGCTCCCTTGGCCTGAGGAAGTGCCAAGACAGAGGGAAGAGGTCAACCTGGAACCTCAACTGTGTCCAGGTCTCTGCAAAAACAGTCAAGAACCTTCACTGCTGTGAGGGCCCTTAGAAGCCACTATCTCCACTCCCTTCTTTGACAGAAACACAGGGAAGGAAATGGACTCCTCCAAAGACATGTACACATCCAGGGTCAGAACTCTACAAGATGCTTCTTACCAAAAATGAGTTTTTGCTTTCGATCTGAAAAGGACAGATCTCTGATTTAAGAGCCCAGAAAAAGAATGAATCCCTCTTGGTTGAATCATTATTAAATATTGGGGAAGGGAGCAACTGCCACAGGAACCCCAAAGCCACCGAATCATATTTTCTTCTAACCCTCCATCTGACATGGTGCTGTGGAGACAGCCCAGGGCCTTGCTAAAGCACATTTTGTTAGTCACGCAAGTATCTTTTAGAGCCATGTGAATGCCAGAAACACTGAGTAAAACCATTTTATCAATTTTCTATGGCTCTAATTACAATGTAAATTAGTTGGAGCTCAAATTAGTATTGCCAAAAAGGGGATTTCTTTGGCACATGTGCCCGCACCAAGATAAAGATTAGAGGCCCTATGGAGCTTCAGAGATGACTGAATACTGGAAATCACATAGGCCAGGATGCTTTCAAGTCCCTGTGCATGATGGTTTTATTTTATCAGGGTAGTTTTCCCATATTTTTTGGCTTCTTCTAATGTCCCAACTCAGGGCTTCATTCCTGAAGAAAAGTTGGATTTCTACTATTGGCTCCAGATAGAAAAATCTCAGGTATGGTCACGTACTATGGGTCACTTGCCTATGTCGCTCCTTTGATGAACCCTTCTCTGGACCAGCTTCAGCAGAGGAAGGATGGTGATCAAGGGAGCATCGATGTTTTCCTCCCACCTTGTCTCATGTTCTTGTGCTTGCAAAGCCCTTCCTGCATGAGGAAGGCTGCATATTTAGGCATTAGAACAGAGGTGTGGAAAAGGTTTCATTTTTCATGTCATCTCTGATCAGTTGCTAGTGGCTACCCTCAGGTCTGTCTTGAAGAATTCTATGACCAGCAAGAGACCCAGTAGAGTGATTGATTTGTAATGTCTTTCACGGTATAGGAAGGTGGCGCAGTAGTACGCATGCCGCACATTTATCATCCTTGTGCAAGGGGTCTTAGAGGTGCCTAACCCAAAGCAGGGGTACAAGATGCATCAGATAGGGTCTCTGCTTTCAGAGTCAAGCAAAAGCAACAGATCATTAAGAGATTAATTACAGCAAAGTGACAAGAACCAATGCTATTGACATGAATACGGAAGAGAGCTAACACAGGAGAAAGAGCAGTGTTTCTTGTGGCCTAGTCATGTTTCGATTATTTATGCTGCTTTGAGAGAGGGATGGAGAAATAATTGCATTATTTCTCCCTTTTTTTCCCCTCCAACACATTTACATGTCTAATTATGCTTTTCTCAGATTAGTACTGAAATGATAGTGCATTGTCCAAATACACAAACCAGATAAGAGATTATCTAGAAGTGCTCTCTAAGAGATGATGGGGTGCCATCCCCCGTGATTATTTTCTGTAAATGAACCATTTGGATTTACTGAGGGCTGTTGCACACATTTTACATTTACATTTTAAATAATACTCTAATGAAGTGGTTAAAGATACTAGGACTGTGTCATTATAACATGACAAATTGGCTTCTGCTCCCTTTACTCTTCCCCCATCAGAAATCAGGCATACGACCTTGGAGAAGTCACTGATAGCCTCCTGCGATAACTGCTTCAATGTGGTAGCTGATGTGGGTCAAGGCCAAGCCCTGGCACATACTGGTGCTCAAAAAAAGGTATTTGGCAAAGGATGGTTATAAAATGTCAAGTCATCCAGTAAGCTTGTGTGGATGAGAGTAGGCTCTTTAAAATCTGTCAGATGGGCAGAGCAGAAGCCCAGAAGTCCAGCCTCATACTACCTATCTGCAGGCAGTAAATCTATTGCTGAACTGGAGTTCAATGTCTTCCTGGCTCACAATCCATTTTTCGTAAGCTCTGGGAAGCGAGCAAGTTACTACTTTTGATTTTTATCTACACTGGAAAACCAAGAGTCTGTCCTGGCCAGATCTGCCCCTTTCTGCACTTTGACCAAGTTATAAAAACTCATGAGTTCTGGTTGGTTGGTAGCAAGGTGCAAGAGCCATTGTGGGGTCCCATGGTTCCCAGTACCAACCATACCACCCAAGCTGGGTGCAGGTTTCCCAAGTGGAGTGCAAGGGGCAAAGGGCAGGTGGGCAGTGTGGTGGCTGAGCAGGGACATGGAGACCCCATCGTGTGGTGCACACACAGGACTGAGCACATCCCCCTGGGCTTGGCCAAAACCACAATGCATTTAGCCCTGGGTCTGTTTTCCCCTTAAAATTTTAAGCCAAGTGTTTTCAGGGGAATTTAATCCACATGTTTTTTATTCACTTTTATTCATTTTGCATTTAGCTCATAAAAATGCTATTTCTAAATAGGTGGTAGTTGGCCAAGAACCATTTTTTTTTCTTGATTCTTCTTCTCCTTCCTCTTCCTCCTCCTTCTGAGTCTTCTTTCTTAGGAAAAGAAATGGCTTGTTCCTCTTTTTATTTGCCTAAATATCTAAGACCAAATGTCTGAGTTTGCTCGGACATTAGTATCCATTGATCTGAATAAATGCTGAGTTCTTCCAGGACAGAACCTGAAGTGTATTTCTATTTCAATGTTCGCTCTGTTAAAGCCACCACAGGGTACACTTAGGATAATGCCATTTATCACAGTATAATATTAGTCATCTTGATGACTCACACGAGGATGGGGGTAGAGCAGGTGGCTGGAAGGATGTTCTTTAACATAGAGTTTCTGGAAATTTAGGGCTAGAGTTCTTGTCTTCCAACTCTTGGGGTCCAAATGCATCTCCTACTGATATCATAGCCTTGAACTCTGAATCCAGATCAGCACATCATATTGTCTCCTGGACAACTAGTTGGCATGGGGACCTGCAAAATGAGCAGAACACTCCAGAATGCATGTGAGGGACAGAAGGGGCAATTGTCCCCTGTCTATTGCAGGGAGTGGAAGCAAAGGCTGGGCAAGGTCCAGGGCTTTTGTAACGCGGTGACCATGCCCTCCAACGGATGTCATCCTTCATTGCCTTACAAAGCAACTTCTCTTCTCTCCACTGGGGAATGGCTAGGAAGGGAGAGACCGAGAACTGGGCTGGAGGATGCCCATGATTCTGACAAAGGGTGTAGGGAGAGCTCTCACTTCCCTTGTGTTCAACATTCTAGAGTGATTTTTTCCAGTGAAGACAAGACCATACTTTTTTCTTCTTTTCTATTCCTCACGGTACAGAGACCAGGGTTCCATAAACAAGAGGAGTCAAGTTGAAATTTGGTTATATTAAATATCACTTTTAGCCTGTCTTTTGAAGGATACAGGGAAGCACATGGGTTTAAAGTTTGTGTCACAATTGTAAGCCTGGGACTTGAGTTTTGTTTTGTTTTGTTTTTTCATGAAGTGGTTTCATTTCCCATGGGATGTTTTATTTTTTTTATTTTTATGTTTAAAAAGCTTTTATTTATTAATTCATGAGAGACACAGAGAGGGAGAGAGGCAGAGACACAGGCAGAGGGAGAAGCAGGCTCCATGCAGGGAGCCTGACATGGGACTCGATCCCAGGTCTCCAGGATCACGCCCTGGGACGAAGTTGGTGCTAAACCTCTGGGCCACCCAGGGATCCCCCCATGGAATGTTTTAGAGGCAAACTCCTGCCTTAGCTTGTTCTACTGTGAAGCTAGGAGGAATTCTGCACCGTGCTTCAGGAGGCCTGGGTTGGAGAACTGGCTCTGCCTAACTCCGTAGCTAATGATGGCAGCAGGATACTTAATTTCTCTTGGCCTCCTTCCCACCATCTTTAGAATGGAGACCCATAGAACTTTAAAAATCACCTAGCTCAGTTTACCTCATTTCTTAGATTAATATTTCGATGAATAGAAACAGATACTTAGATCTTTAGGAAGTCAGTAGGCATAGCAGGTAGAGCCTGCCTGGGTTCAAATCCCCCATCAGTCAACTACTGGCTGTGTGATGCTGGACAAGCTACTGTATCTCTCTGAGCCTCAGCTTCTTCATCTGAGAAATAGGATAACATCTGAGAAACAATAACAGAACCTACCACACAGACTAAGAAGAATAAATATGTGCAAAGAGTGTGGAAAAGCACTTATCCATGGCAAGGGGTAAGTAAGCACTAGCTTTTATCATCGACCCAAGTTCATGCCAACTCTATTGACTGGAATTAGAACCCCATCTTCCAAGGGCCACTATTCCCATGTTTGTAGTCAGGATGGCAGGTTAGATTCATCTGGAACACTTAAAAAAATAATAATACTGTGCTGGACCCCAGGCCACATCAATTAAATTAGAATGAGGATAAGGGTCCTGGGAATCTGTATTTTTAGAGAGTCTCCCCGCCAAGCGATTCCAGTACATGGCTCGGACTAAGAACCACTGTATTGTGTTGTCCTCAACTACTTCGGAGGATTTTTTTGAAGCTAGAGCATAGTTTGAAATCTTTATGTGTAAATGGTATCATTAACTATTTGTCAAGATCTTATTCTCCTACAAGGGGCATAAGTTGTTTTTCATTGTTACTCTCACTTCGCGGATGGGAAAAATACATTTTTTCTCCTGTCTTCCTTTCTTGAAAGCCCCTGGTGGGGGCTGAGCACAGGCACACTGGGACTTATTTCAGAAGAACCAGGACAGCCCCCCACCCACTGTCTCCCCCTCACTACCTCACCCCCCTTGGGAGAGACACATCTGATCCCCCCCAGTCATTATCATTTTAATGCACGAAATGACATTATGCCGAAAAGAAGGGGTTCATAAATTATATCTGATTTTAGAAAGTTTTCCAGCCATTGTATAAATGACAGATCTATAAAAGAAGACTGAAAATGAATTTCAAATAAAAAAAAATAATTCCATGTTTTTATGGCAAGCTTAAAAAAAAATCTGGGAACAAAATGTTTCTGAGGAGGGTGATTCAGGAGCCCGTGCAAGGGGCCCTGCCTGGCAGGAAGCAGGCAACTCAGAACCTGAGGGAAATTCGAAGACAGTCACCGACCTGGCTGATGGGCCTGGAAGCCAGAACACGGTCCCCAGCGGCATGAGGAAGACTCATTTCATGGTCTGATTTGAGGAAAGCAAACATCGCAAGTGTTCAGGGAAAGACTGTTCACGGGCCCTCTGACAGGCCTGGAGGCCCCAGTGCAGTTGATGGATGGATGATGGATGGAGCCAGGCCTTGAACTTCTCAAAGCTTACATCGTCGGTTGGGGTTTGGATACAGCAAAGTAGAACTGGACAAGTGTCCTCTTCTCTTAGTATCGCTGCAATTTACAGAAGGCCAGACAGCCTCTCGGAAGAATGTTCCCCAAACCATGCCCTTCCCTAGGTAAGACACAGTTTCTCACCCCACCTGCAACTCAATCCAATGTTGGAAGTGATCGAGTCTGGCAGGTGGCTGCTGTTGGGGAGGAAAGGGGTGCAGTGGTTGTGGGGCCTAGTGTGGAGACACCCAACAGTGTTGTCATGCCTCCTCCAAGCGGCATGGGACGGATCTGGGTGCATGGAAATGCTCCTGGGTGACTTAACAGTACTAGGAAACGTGCCTGGAATTCCTGCTCGCAGAGTGGGACCGTGGAGGGAAGAAGAATGGGCTGCAAATTTGCCATTGGGGAATCTCAAACCGTGTGTCACCCCACCGTGTTCCATAAACTGGTTAAGTTTGATGATACCTACCTAATTTCCTTCTCTAATTCATTAGCCCTCTTCGTTCATTCAACAAACATTAAACCCAAATCTGGGATAGGCACAGAAAGAAGGAACAGAAAAGAGATTGAGACAAGCATTTACCCCTGGGTAAAATGGTCCCATATGGTGGCAGAGCGGCTGGGAAGAAGCTCATAGCTGGTCACCCTCTCCCCTCCTCTCCTTCCATCTCTGATAGCTGCGTGGCTTCTCCGCACCTGTGTTCCACACCAGCCCGAGCTCTGGATCATCACGCCAACACTTCCCTGCCTGGCTTTCAGTTTCTTTGAGTCGATTTCCCGTGGTGGGTGGACATCCTTTGCCCACAGGAGTCTTCCTTAAACACATCCCCAAAGACAACATGCTCCTTGGAGAAGTCCTACGAGAAGAAGGCTGGGAAGCCAAATACATTTAGGAAACACTGCATGTTTCTTTCCCTTCTTGGAGCCTCCTCATAAACTCTGGCAAACAGAAAACTTCTAGATGTTCTGGGCATGGTGGGGTCTTTTTAGGTTTGATTAACCCAGTACCTCCCAAGCCTGTGCAGCCACGGGGCAATTTCCCCACAATGTGTAAGAATATTTCTATTCCTTCCTCTCTCTCCACTATGATCCCCGTCTTCTATTCCCGCTTTATTTTTCTCCTTAGTACTGAGCACTTTCTGAAACTCATTTTTTTGTACGTATGTATGTATTTCTGGACTCTTCTATTGCCTGTCCTCCCCCATTTGAATTCAAGCTTTATGCGGGTAGGGACCTATACACACATGCATATACAACGGTTGAGAGGGATGCACACATACACTCAGTGCCTGTGATGGGGTGGATCCTAACTTAGTAAATATTTATTGTGAGAACATAAGCCAATGGGCTTCCCACCGCGTCTGCCAAGCATTACTGGGCTCAGGTGAAAATACCTTAGCTTCTAGCTCCAGGAAAGCCCTGCTCCTGCAACTCAACTAAAATACTATTTGTTGAGTCTCACAGCTTGCTCATCAAAGTTGCCTTCAAAACCTTACTCTACCCACCAATCCAAACTATTTTGAAACAAATTTTGCTTGGTTCCAACCAGTTTCCCACCTTGTGAAACTCACCTTGAAATCACCCAACCCTGACCCTAAAAGCCTGGAAATACCTTCCTGATTCTCCTCGGATTGAGATTCTATGAAGGTGGTGTTGTCTGTTACAAGAGTAGGTCTGAGAAACTTAGCTCTGTGCCATCAACAGGTTTTCTGATGGTCCCTTGCAAGGCTGGTGATGGACAATTCAAATAATGCAGTTAATTAATTTTTAATTAGCTGTTTACTGCTAATTCTCAAAACCAACTTTGGTAAACATAGTTTTTGCGGGCCAGGAAATAAGTTTTTTGGTTTTTTTTTTTTTTTTGCTTTTTTTGTTGTTGTTGTTTGTTTGTTTTTTTCTGGTCAATGTCCTTCCATTTGCTGGGTCCTGGCTACTTCACATACTCTTTTAGTACTTGGCTTGTACTACTACTAAAGGATTGCTGGGTTCATGTAGCCTGTGCTTTACTGAGAACTTATTTGAAAGCAGGACCTTTCTTTTCTCATTGGTCCCAGTGGAATTAGAGCCCCTTCTCTGCTCTTCGCAAAGCATTTCCATTATAATATAAAGTTTACTAGAGCTTCCAGAACAAACTACTACAAACTTGGGGTTTTGATAACAACAGAAAAGGGGGTGCCTGGTGGCTTAGTCAGTGAAGCATGTGCCTGTATAATCCAGCATGATCTATTGCAAGCGCCTTAATTTAATTATATCTGCAAAGATCGTTTTATTCCCTATAAGGTCACATTTATGGGTTCCTGGAATTAGGATGTAGACCTATCATTTTGGGGGCCACCATTCAACCCATCACAGGGCTAGAATTAAATATAATAGTTCATGAAACCTTGTTTTCAAAGGAAATGAAATGCTTTGGAGAGGTAAGGGACCACCATTGTTTCCACAGGAAAGAAATGGACCAGCCTTTCTAGCATACTCTTCCTTGCTTGCAGCATCCCATGGGAGATAATTTGGATTTTTTTTTTCTCTCTGGCTTTGGATTTCCACCTCGGGAATCCTCTCATTGAGAACTTCTAACGATCTTCAGGAGAAAGCATTTGAGGTGTCCACAGTCCAGGGGATCCATATCTTTGCAGTCTTGTCTTCCCCTGCACCCCACCTACCGAGCCAGCTGTGACTCCTCTCCATGCCATACACACAGACTGTGCAGTCCAGGGCTTTTGCTCAGACCACTCCTCTCAGCTAGAGCGCCTTCCCTGCCCACCTCTGCCAGTCCAATGTGTCTGCTGATCAAGGACTCCAAACATAATCACCTGTTCTCCTCACCCCTGACCACTGCCTCTCAACTCCACCATGAGAAGTAATTTCTTTCTGTAAAGCATCTCAGACTTTTCTATCCCCCTCTAGCCGCCGACGATTCCCTTGTAATTGGTGTGTATGTCAGTCTTGCACACCATATCCGGAGGCCAGTCACACAAGATCTCCTTTTTTCCCTCTACCCTCTTCCTTCTTTGTCCCAACTTTGTAAATCCTCTGCCCCCCACCATCTGCTCTTCTTCCTCCTCTTCTTCTTCTTCTTCTTCTTCTTCTTCTTCTTCTTCTTCTTCTTCTTCTTCTTTCTCCCTCCTCTCTTCTAAACCTTCCCTTCTCCTTCTCCTTGACTGGCTCCTTCTTTATAATAAGTGGCCCTTTACACCTGTTAGACATTTGACTTCTATTACTTAAGTCCAACAACTTATGACACACAGTGGCATTATCTCCATTCTCCGTGATGCATGAGTCAGCCCAGGTCTGTGACATTTGCATCTATGCACTGAGTCCTGAGGCCAAAACTCAAATCCCAACTTGTGGGGCGCCACAGAGCCTCTGCGCCTCACAAAGTAACTCCCTCGCAGGGTCCCCCCACGGCCCTGATCGACTGCCTCACACACAGTGGGTATTATGCAAATGTGTGCAGAATGAATGAACAGATGTTGAATCATTGGGGCCATTTAAAATATTTTTAAAATAGCAGAGGAGGGTAAGAAAATCAGATCGTTTGAGCCCAAGCTATTTGCGCATCTGCCAATTGCAGCCAAAGCATCTAAACAGCATGTTTGTTAGTGGTCTGTGGGTTAATTAGTAGGTGCCTGCTTGCTTCTGTGGAAATGAGACCTCATTATCCTGTCTTTTTTATTTCAAGTCTGACATTTATGAAAGGTGAACAGATATGTGTAAGAGCAGCCAGCCACTGCGGGGCTCCTGCCTCGACAAAAATACTTCTAGTGTTTGTTTTCCTGGGAGCCTACACTGTTGGCTTCTTTGGCAAGACTTTTTTAAAACATGAAACTTGGGTTTGCAGATGGGAGGCAGAGATCTGGCGGGTCCTTCAAAGCAGGAGAATGACCGGGGTCGCTCTCTCGGTAGTGACCTCTCTGGCCCTGTCCCAGGCGGCTCCTTTCCCCCTCTGAGACCCTTGGCTGCCCAAGGAATAGGCTCCTGCTGCCAATCCTGGTGGTCACCTTTCAAGCGTACATCTGCCTCTCAGAAAGGGTCAAGTTCAGAGATCTTTGGGGCTTAAAACGGGGCAGATCAGACCATGCATGGCATTCACCTTCTACTGCCTGGCTGGACCACGCTAGGAAGAGATGGGAGCTTCACTTTTTGCTCTGAGGTTTTAAATAACTCTCCCCAATGGGCACCTTTTTGTAGTCAACGATAATGGTAAAGAATAGTTCGCACCTATTGAGTATTTATTAAGTGCCCAGCACTGTTCTGAAGGCCACACGTTTCCACAACAATGCATGAGGTGGATAGAATTGCACTAAAGATAAAGCAATAGTGGCTCTCGGTGCAGCAGGACTCCTTCCTGTGAATGCAACTGCCAAAGCCCGTCCAACCGCACAGCTGAAATGCATGCAATTTCGCGCACATAAATTATACTTCCATAAAGTTGGTTTAAAAGTTACATGAATACTCATAATGTAGTGTTTACCACCTGGCCACACACGATTTCCAACGCTTCCTGTGCACCAAATCCTGAGAACATCCCTATGATGTCGCTGTTGTCATTATCCCCGTGAGGAGACCAAGGCACAGGAAGGCTGACAAGTTGCCCAAAGCCACATTACTACAAAATGGGACAGCAGGGATTTGAACTCAGCCAGACTCCACTGCATTTATGAGCTCTTTGCGGTCATGAAGCCCTTCGAGAAAGTACTAGAAGCTGTGGCTCCTAGGAATCCCACATTAGAAACTTCTGTCCTCAATGAAATGCTCTAATGAAAGAAGCAACTAATGGTTTGTCTTGTCTATCTGTCTTTGTCAACACATCCCCAGGGCCTGATGTTTAATAGTGGCTCAATAATCCATGTTCAGTGAAATAAATGGACAGTGCCTCAGGTGACAGGGTAGGTATGATGGCTCATTTTAGGTCAACTTCATGGGGTTAAGGGATGCCCCGATAGCTGATTCTTTCTGGAGATATTTGGGAAGGTGTTTCAGGAAGAGATTGGCATTTGAATCGGTGAGCAGAACAAGGGGGAGACCCTCCCCGGGGAGGATGGGCATCATCCAATTACTGAGAACCCAGGTAGGACAAATAAGTGGAGGATAGGTAAATCTGCTCAAGGGGTTGGAGTTGTAGTTTTTGATTTAGATAAGCCATTTAGTCTTTCCAAAACATTTTTATTTATCATCACCTTTGCGATGGGGTAATAGCACCTGCCATAACTCCATTGTGGGTGCCTGATATACTTATGGGAACTCTGTGGGTTTTTTAAAGTGCATTTAGACTCTGGAAGTGTGGAGGGGACTGCAGATGTGGGTTACACAACTACACTTCACTAACCATGCATCTTAAGAATGCCTTAGTCTTCTTACCTGTAAAATGGGGTATCACAAGTATTGACCTCACAGGGTGATGTGAGGATGAAATGAGTTGATATATGTGAAATTCTTAGAATGGTGCCTGGGACATGGCAAGTACTGTATAAGTGCGTTGCTGTTATAATAATTCATATTGTAATTACTCAGTTTAGTCTTAAAAACCTACTATTTTTTTTTTTTTTTTTTTTTAGGCAGGCAAAAGCTGATGCCCTCGCTTTGCTGGTAAGGAAGCAAAGGATTCTCTGTATTATTTCTGCAACTTTTATATGAGTCTAAAATGATTATAAAACCAAAAAATTAAAAAACAATATAGAAACTTGTGGTAGTTCCTTATGGACTCCAACCTAGAGTCTGAACCTCCTCGCATGGCAGGCAGATGGGAATCCCATGAGCTGGCCACAGCCTGCCTACCTTCCAGCATATAGCTCTGCCCACCCGGTCCCCCTCGCCCCGCTCCCGCAGAATCAGGCTGCTGGGCATCCCCCAAATAGGTCTTAGAATTCCTACCTTTGGGTACACTGTGCTCCCAGCCGGAATGTCCTCCCTCTCACCTGCTGAGCTTCTATTTATCTTTTAAGCCCAAAGAGAAGCATTTCTTGTTCTATGAAGTCTTCCTCAACTTTGTGTGTGTGGCTGGTCTGCTCCTTCTGTCCCTGCTCAGTATTCTGAGCTTCTTTCTAGTCTCTCACCGCCCCCACACCCCAACTGTGTTGTGATGTGTGTTATAAGTCCGTGTTTGTCCATAACCTGTGGACGTCTGGCAAGCAACACCAGGCACTGGCACTTGGTCATCTGAGCACACTCTGCATGTGGCACAGGGTCCAAAGCACAGATGCTTGTGACAACTTTGACTTGCTACTATGAGCATTTCCTTCTCACTAATTGGTCCTATCGTTCATCTGAGTGCTTTATCAGGAGTCTGGGAGTCAGCCATGCCTCTTCCCTTTCCCTGGTCCAGTCAATCCAGGCCAGTCCCATCCACTCTACTCCAGAGGAGCCCTTGATCCAAGCCCAAGCCACCACCAACTTTCCCTTAGAGGACTTTCCTACCTGGTCTCAGCACTCTATTTCCAATCAATCCCCTGCAGAGCACAACCAGAATAATGTCTTCATAAGTGACTCCTCTCTTGCAATGCCCTTGTTTCAACCTCTCCAAAGCTTCCTGATAAAGCACATGTTCCTCCACAGAGTTTGTAAAGTCCTCCTTACTCACCTCTGCAATGTCATCTCGCTTGGTTTTCTCGGTATTCCTTCCAGTTCCTCCAGCCTTCGGGATAAGCAGTGTCCCTGCTTGTACACTTGACTTGCCTTCCCCTCCCCATCACATCCTTTGTGCATCTACTAAATCTGTCTGGTCTTCACTGAATGGTGTTTCCTTTGGCGAGCCACCTCTGACACCTGAGATAGGTCGGGTCTCCAGTTGGAAGCATTCACGGCAGTTTATCCTTTCATCACATTTATAAATTAGGGTGATCAACCCTCCCTGTTCGCCAGGACAGAGGACACAGTCTCAGGATGCAGGACTTCAGTGCTAAAACTAGAAAAGTCCTGGTCAAACGGAGACAGGTTGGCTGCCCTACTTGTAGTGTATCATTCTATTGTTCAATGCCTGCTCAGAAGATTAAACACCATGAGAACCAAGGTCTGTGGGTTTTGTTTGTGCCTCTATGCCAAGGTTAGAGCAGTGATTGACATGTAGTGGATATTTAGTAAATATTTGTTGGATGGACAGATGGACAGATGGATGGACAGACAGAGAGACGGATGGGTGGACAGATGGATGGATTTATGGATGGATGAATGAATGGGATGAATGAGTGGAAGAATAAATGGATGGATCGATCTTAAAGGATCCTTCCAATCCTTGAGTCTGAGGCTCAATTAAGGAAAAACAAATAAAAGAATAGTAAAAAGACCAGTCCTTTCAAATATCCTTGGGACAACTAGTGATTGAACTCTGCCTGTGGGAAGGAAGAAATAAGAACAGAGTTGTTTCTAAACAGAATACCTATTTCCAGGCATGAAAAAGAGGCAAGAAACAATGGCTTCCAGTAAAACAAGGTCCCCAAAACACTGTGCTGAACACTTCATGCATTCATTCCTCATAATTGCCTATTAAGTAAGTACTGTTTTTCATTTCTCTTTGGCTGATGAGGAGAGTGAGGGATGATAAGGAAAGGTAACAAGTCCCAGGTGACACACGCACTGGAGTTGGTGGTGGGGGAGGTCCTGTGATTAACTTGCCTCTTTCCCCATGTTGCAGAGTGCTTTGAGCTTTTCAGTCTCTGGGTGCTAATGAGAGAAATAGGGGTCACAGGGGAAAAAAAGGGAAATGCATGGAAAGAAAGAGGGGCCAGAATGAGACAAGGAAGCAGAGGCACTCCCTGAAGTCACCTGAGGCCCTGGGAAGAATCTGAGTAACAGAGAAATCATAAGAGAAATGGAATCTGAGTAGTCTTAGGGAATGAAAGCTAAATGACCATTCCCGAGGATTCACACTTGGAAATTATCTTTCTCCATAGAGGAGGAGGATTGAGGTATTGATTGCATTTATTTTCTCATGACACAAAAGGTAAATTAATCCTTTTAGAGCGGAAAACATGTTTTTATTACATTCTGAGTAATTTCTTTTGAAAAAGAAAAACATTTTTTAAAGCCACTGGCAGTAAAACTAGATTTCCTCCCCCCCACATCTTAGATGAGAATGTGTGTCATTATTCATGCATAATCTGATTCCAAATGATTCCTTGTTTACAGTTTGTGTTTTTTGTATTTCCTTATGTAAGCAAGAATTAATACACTCCGACATGAAAGAAATAAGCTAAATTATTTTTACTGCTTCTCTTTAGGACATACAATATGTCTTCTTTAACTCTCAATGACATGCAAAATAGTCGGAGGAAAACACAAATAAATACCTATGGAAACAAAGACAAATATCCTCGGTGGAAGGAGAGAATGAGTGCTGTTGGCGGGCTTGCCTGGCTTTCCTTCTCCACAGAGCCTGCTGGGGACCAGGCTGGTCTGGGACTCACCCGGGAGCTGGTCTGTCCCTTCCCTGTGCCCATATCAGATGCCAGCTCAGCCTGGCATGTGGTCTCATCAAGCCTTCCAGCTGAGCTGAAAGCAAGAGGAGCATCCAGATGTGCAGGCTTTTTGCACATCTGGGGAGGGTAGCTCCTTGTGGGGGGAAAAGCCCTCGCTATTCCTAGCCTTTCCATTCCAACAGAGAGAGCTGCCAGCAAACTCTGGCATGTGCAAATAATCTGAAGATTGTATCTGCGTTAATTTGTCCAAGAATTGACTGTGATTTCAAAGCCTACCCAAGCGCTTTTAGAAAGCCTTGGTTGGGCAGCCCCGGTGGCTCAGTGGTTTAGCGTCGCCTTTGGCCCAGGGTGTGACCCTGGAGACCGAGGATCAAGTCCCACGTCAGGCTCCCTGCAAGGAGCCTGCTTCTCCCTCTGCTTGTGTCTCTGCCTCTCTCTCTCTCTCTCTCTCTCTCTCTCTGTCTTTCATGAAAAAATAAATAAAATCTTTAAAAAAAAAAAAATAGAAAGCCTTGGTTAACACACAGGATGCTTCAAAGCCAGAATCAAGAGTGAGATAAGGAGCCCAGTGCTTCTCCGGTGCCCATCCTGCACTCACACAACCCCCGAGAAGGTGTGTGTCCTTAAGTTTGCACTCTGGCCACCTGTCTGGACTCACCCACAGTCTCAGCCCCGAGATGTCTCTCTGAGTGAAGTATATTGCACACTCCTTTCCTAGTGCTCTTGACAATCTGAGTACCTTGCATTTCACTAACTCACGTTTCAGTAGACAGCTCTGGATGTGTGGTACCTGTTTAAAAATATGTTTCTCCTTTTTAATTCCTGTGTCCCATAATGCTCTTTTGTAGTGTCATTATAAGAAAAACACAGAAGCTTTCCTTTTTTTTTTTTTTTAATTTAATGCAGAGATGAAATAGCATATCTTTGATAGGGATCCTTGAGAGTGGCAGTAACAAGGCTGTAAAGTTTGACCTTATGAATCCAGAATACGATGGCCGCTGGGAACTTCAGATCCCCTGTATCCCTGAGCCTGCCTCTTCTTATCCCATCATTCCTTGCACTCTTTGAAGAGATAAACTGGCTTTATTTTCACTCCAACTCAAATAAATTTTATTCTCAGTCATCTGTTAGTAAGTCTTAAACTCTGAGGACGATTGGACCTTATACAGCTAGATACCACAGTGACACTGAATTGAAATATGCCAGTGACTTACTGGACCTTAACCAGATGCCAGCCCCTGTCCTAAGCTGTCAGCTATTCCTCTTTCCCCCACCCCCAGAACCTGCCTTCTTGGATCTAGCAAGAGGGGTCCCTACCCTGTGTTCTGCCTAGGTGTGTGAGTACATGCATGTTCCATGAGCTCTGTGCAGGCCCTTTGCTGACCTGTGCCTCTCCCCATGGTGAGGAGACTGGGGCTAAGGGGATGCCCACCTGGAACTATTGTACCCTCTTCTAGACCACATCCGGGATGCCCAGAGCCTCACAATTTTCTGCCTGCAGGCTGCACACACCTCTGTCCTGGGTCTGTCCTCTCAAAGGAAGATGGTTCAACCAATGAGCGTCCCCCAGGTCTCGAGGTGACTGTTAAATAGTACAGGGTAAATACCTACCTGAGGGACCTTCCTGTGTTATTTCTTTAGCCTAGAAATGTTAGGAATGGACTCATTCACCGCAGCCTTATGACATTTTCTTAGGATTATCTCTCTTTTATAGTAAAGGGAGCTGAGATCCAGAAAAAGCCAAGTAACTTCTCCAAATGTACACCTTGAGTGGATGGTAGGGCCCAGATTTTACCATGGACATTTGGCTTCAGTGTTCCCAACTTAATCCACTGTTCCTATGTCCTGAAGATCTATGAGCCCGCTCCTGAGATCATTACCACTCAGCAATGCAGTATCACAGTCTAACAGGGAGACCATGACAGCTACCTTAGAAGCAGCATCAGGGCTTCCAGGGACTGGGCTGTCTGTGTGTGTATTTATGTGCATTTATACATGTACATATGTAAATAACAATGTGTATCTGTTAATATAAGAAAAGATTTATTACATGATATTGACTTATGCAATTACAGAGGCTGAGAAGTCCCACAATATACCCTCTGCAAGCTAGGGACTCAGGAAAACTGGTGGTGTAGTTCAAATGTACTAGAAGCAAAGCCACTGGTGAGGTTCTGCACTGCAGGCATGAGAGCCAGGAGTGCCACAGGCAGGGGATGATCAATATCATAGTCTAGCAGTTAAGTTGTCTAATTCAACCCTTTTCTACCTTTTGGCCCTCAATGGATAGGATAATGCACACCCACACTGGGAAGGGCCATCTTCCTTACTTAGTTCACTAATTGAAGTGTTAATCTCTTCTAAAAACAACCTGATACACCCAGAAATAGTGCATAACCAGCCATTTGGCCTCTTGTGTCCCAGTCAAATTGACAGATAAAATTAACTGTCACCACTAGTCAGAACAACCTTAGTTTTGAGGTAGGGTCCTAGAAGTTTCTTAACTGGCTAGAAGCTACTCACTTGGTTGCCTGATTGTGCGTTGACCCTACAGGTCAATGGGGTGGGTCAGTAGCTGAGCAGATGAGAGGATATTAGGGGCCTAGTGACATCACCAAGTGTGGGATCTTATTCTTTTTTTTTTTAAGATTTTATTTATTTGTCAGAGAGAGAGAGAGTAAGCAGAAGCGGGGGGGGGGGGCAGAGGGAGAGGGAGAAGACTCCCCACTGAGCAGGGAGCCCAACATGGGGCTTGATCTAGATCTCCAGGATTGTGACCTAAGCCAAAGACAGACACTTAACCAACTGAGCCCCCCAGGTGCCCCTCCAAGTGTGGGGCCATTAATCAATGGTAAGCACTGAGCTGAACAAAGTGCATGTTTCTAGACCTGCTCCATCTAATATGGCTGCCACTAGATATAGCCATTTAAATTTGAATTGATTAAAATTAAATAAATTAAAATTTCAGCTTCCCAATAACACTGGCTATATATCAAGTGCTCAACAACTTCATGTTGCTGGCAGCTGCCATATTAGACAGTACAGAACATTTCCCACTGTAGAAACTTCTATTGGACAACACCTCCCTGGAAAATCTTCGAGTGATCTTTGGTAATATTGCTGACATTGAAAGGACATACTCTCAACTTTTTTCCTTATTTCCAAATGCCAGATAAATTTTCTAACAGACCGGAATGCATGGGTGGCTCAGCAGTTGAGCATCTACCTTCGGCTCAGGGCATGATCCTGGGGTCTGGGGATTGAGTTCCTCATGGGGCTCCATGCAGGGAGCCTGCTTCTCTCTCTGCATATGTCTCTGCCTCTCTCTCTCTCTCTCTGTGTCTCATAAATAAATTAAAAATCTAAATAAATAAATAAATAAATAAATAAATGTTCTAATATACCAAAGTAGGGTTAGGGCTCCATAGTCAATGTTTGAGAAACTCCTGATAGTAAATTTGGTTATTGATTTTTAAGATCTAAATATGCTAATATGCATTTTGACCGTCAAAAAGGGAGTTTGAGAAGGTAAAGTTTTCCAACTTATTTGGGCCACATCATCCTTTTTTATTTCTATTTTTTAAATAAATTTCTTGAGTCTGACATTCCATCCATGAATCTAAGCAATTAGAAAAATACTTCTCTAGAAGATAAATATGAAGCCAAACTTCTTGGGGCTCTTGTTCTTAGGAAAGTCAGTTGCCATATAAGAAGTCAATTACCCTGAGACCTGCATGCTAGACAGGCCACCTGTGCTCCAAATGACACCCCAACTGAACATGTGGCTGATGGTGACTCTGACAAAGCACCAGACATGTGGTAGTGTTGCCTTAGACCCTTAAGACCAGACTGATCATCCACTAAGTGCCTCTGTGTGACATCAGTTGATGCTCAAAAGAATTGCCCAGCCACATGTTGCCCAAATTTCTGACTTAAAGAATCCATGAGATAGAATAAGCTGGTGTTGCGTTAAGTCTCTAAGTGCTGGATAGTTAATTTTTCCAGAAAGGAAGTAGCGGAGTTAACAAATCAGTCACCTATCCCTAGCTCAGAGTTTTTTTTTTTTTTTTTCAGTCTTTAAAAGAGAAACACAAACCAGGGGTGCCTGGGTGGCTCAGTCAGTTAAACATCTGCTTTCGGCTCAAGTTGTGATCCCAGGGTCCTATGATCGGCCTTGTGTTGGGCTCCCTGCTCAGCAGAGAGTCTGCTTCTCCCTTTCCCTCTGTCCTTCCTTCCAGCTGTGCTCTTTCTTTCACTCTGTCTCTCTCTTTCAAATAAATAAATAAAATCTTAATAAGAAAGAAAGAAAGAAAGAAAGAAAGAAAGAAAGAAAGAAAGAAGAAAGAAAGAAAGAAAGAAAGAAGAAAGAAAGAAGAAAGAAAGAAAGAAAGAAAGAAAGAAAGAAAGAAAGAAAGAAAGAAAAAGACAAAATCAAATAAAATGTGCCAAACAGTGATTGTTACAGAGGGAGTGGGACTAAGGTATAAGGAGAAAGCCAAACTAGGAGGCAAATTCTAACTCCACTAGTTACCCACCACTGCATAACAAATTACCTTACAATTTATTGGCCCAAATGAAAGAAATCTTTATTATCTTACAGTTCCTGGAGGTTGGGAAAGTGGGTGCAGCTTAGCTGGTCCTCGGGCTCATGAGAAGCTGTTATTAAGGTATCAGCTGGGGCTATGGTCATCTCAACCCTCAAGTGGGGAAGGATCTGCTTCCCAGCTCACTCATGTGGCTGTTGGCAGGGTTCATTCAGTTCCTCACTGATTGTTGGTCGGAGATTCCCCTAGGCTCCTAGCCATGTGGACCTCTCTACAGGGCAGTTCACGGCATGACAGCTGGCTTTAAGAGAACAAGCAAACAAAAGGCCACGAGAAAGTGAACAAGATGGAAATTGCAATATTTTGTAAGCAGGTCTCAGAAGGGATGCTTCATCGTTTTTGCCATATTTTATGGATTACAAGTAAGCTACTCGGTCCAGCCCACACTCATAGGGAGGGGATTACACAAGGGCATGAATGAGCAGGAGGTGGGGATTCTGGGAGGCCATCTTTAAAGTTGCCCACAGCATTGACCTTCCAGTGGGATCGGGCTGCAGCTTTACCTGATGGGTAGCAGTGTTCTTGCAGTGGACATGCAGGAAGCAGTGACACTGTTGTTATTAAATAGGGTGTGATAATTACAAATGCAAAATAACAGACTACAATTTCTGCCTTCCCACCCCTTGCCCCCATTACACTTCCTGTTTGTAGATCGTTTTTGCCAAGTTCACATAACATTATTCTCTAAGGCAATGACATCTCAAGCTAGACTTTCCATGTGTGAGTTTCTGCTAGCTCTATTTTCTTGGCCAACCTCATGTATTCTTGTGTTCCTTCTGCTGACTGCTGATATTGATGGACTTGAAAAGATCATGGGAACCTACCAACCTGTGCCATGGTCATTACTGATGTGTCTAAGGAGCCTAAACTTCAATTAAGCTTGTCTCAGCTACTGTTATATTATTTCTCCTGAATCCTGGGAAGCAGAGTGAGATAATCCTTCCCGTCCAGCAAGAGGAAAAGACCCAGCATGTACAATAATGTATATAGGAGCTGTGGATATAAGATTCTTGGTATCATGAGGATAGCTTCTTATATTTTAAAGTGAGAGTAATGAGGTGAAAAGTTAGTCAGATAGTCAAAATTAGCCCTTGAGTAAATCCTCTTTAATTCCACAGAAAGCACAGAACACGTGGTTTTTATACAGGCTCTCAGAAATTCCATCACATTGAGTTTTCTATGTTCTGCATTGGAAAAGATCATCGTTTCTTCCGATTGAACCCCAGATGAAGAGGTTGGCTTCATTGATGGGGCTTGTTCCACCAAGCAAGCAAACTTATTTAGTTTATGCCTAGCATGTTTACTAGAGCTCATATAAGTAAAATGGGTATATAATATGGTTTTACTGTTTATGGTTTTTATTTTTTTGGTAGGACAAAGACAACAAAGAAAAGAAAGGACAAACCATATGGAAACTCCTACAATCTAGTAACAGTGAAGCCTAAGAGTTGGTAAACTTATTCTGTAAAGGGCCAGATAGTAAATAATTTAGACTGTACATCTTCAGCTCTGCCTTGCTACGCCAGCTATGCTATCAGGATAGCATACAGTGCACAAATGAAGGGTCATAGCAACATCTCAACAAAACCTTAGTTACAAAAACAGGTGTCTAGTTAAACCTGAACTGCAAGTCATGGTTTGTCCACCTCTGGTGTAGCTGAGCTATTGCTTGCCTAGGCTACCTTGTGTTGAATCTCTACAATCATCCATCCGTGCATCCATCCATCCATCCATCCATCCATCCAACCATCCAACCATCCATCCACTCAGCCTGCCAGCTAACCACTTACTGATTCAATGCATGTTATTGAGGGTCTCCCACTGTAAGTGGAGAACAAACATCTACAGATGTAGGGCATCATTGCTTTTGCTTTACACTGAGGCAAGAAATAATTGTGCCTGTTCCTACAGCTCTGACTGTCATTGAGATCAGTGAAGCTGAAGCAAGTCCCCAAAGTCAGGACATCTCTTTTGCATCTAATTACCTCCTACACCCACCTTTATTCCAAGCTGTCTCTTTTACTTCTTGATTCCTCCTTCAGCTGCAAGGAAGAAAAACAAACAAATAAGCAAATCTTAAAATTGGGGCAGCAGCTAAAAGACCCTTTGGCCAGGCACAAGGTGTGGAGTGGTGAGATAGACAGGCCTTGGAGCTGTGGCCCTACACCTCTTTTGCAACTTGCACAGCTCTTCTTGCTTTCTGGAAGATTCTCTTCTTGCTTCCTACTGTGTTCTTTTTTTTTTTTTATTTTAAGATTTTATTTATTTATTCATGAAAGACCCAGAGAAAGAGGCAGAGACACAGGCAGAGGGAGAAACAGGCTCCCTGCGGGGGACTTGATCTCAGGACCCCAGGATCATGACCTGAGCCAAAGGCAGATGCTCAACCCCTGAGCCACTCAGGAGCCCCTTCCTACTGTGTTCTTAGCCACATTTGTAAGACCTTCTGGTTGATCCCAAGCCTCCTAAGTGTTGTCACTAGTTCTTTTTGGGAAAATATAAAGAATCTTCACTCCCCCCAGGGTGCTATCCTCCACCATTCAATTCAGAAGACTTTCCAAAGTCAACCACAAACCTGCAGAAATTGTACAAATGGCAAATAATTGGAGCCCAGTGTTGTACCAAGACCATGGGCTTGCCCTAAAAAATGTAGAATAAAATGATAGAGGGATGCCTGTGGACTTTCAGGGTTAATTTTTTATATGAGAGAGGCAAACTGACAGAAACATATGATGGGTTATTCTGCATGAAGATGATGGGTCATTCTGTACAATCTGGGAGTTAGGGGTCATTGCAGGAAGGCCCTTGGGTTTGCCACTGAATCACAGGTTGGCTCTAGCCGCGAAGCAGCCTCTCTCCAGTTGCTGGCTGGGCTTTCTGATGTGCGCACAGCGCTCGGGAGGCTCTTTGGTTTGAACAGGTGTTGAAAGCTGGGGAAAGCCAAAATATTTTGTTCTTTCTGGGTCACGAACTGTTTGCTGTTGGAAACATCTGTATGGACGGGTGTACGGGCTAAACATAACAGAAGCGCAGCGAACGATGATAGCAGTCTTTGGTAGGGAGCCCCCTGAGGACCCCAATAAAGTCGATCTCTTAAGCACAAGCCCCTTGCTTCAGGCCACAGTGGCAGGCAATGAATTATCTGTGTTGGTTAAAAGGGCAAGGTCACCTCATAACAACATTGCCCATATGCTGCAGCTAAATCAAGCCTGTCCCCAAATATCATTTGGGGAAGATGTGTGCGTGTGTGTGTGTTTGGAGCGAGGTGATGATGTAGGCCAGCTTTCAAAAGCAAAAATCACCATAATTAGAGGAAATGCTACAAGTTCATTTCCTCAAAAAAGAGCAAGTGAGAGAGAAGGAGTTTAAAGACTAGATGTTTAGACAGGCCCGCAAGCCCCCTTGTGACCTTGCTCTGATATTTAACAAAACATTAATCTTCTTGCCAGCAATTATAAAGGATACAGTGATGTCGCTGGCTCTCGGAGAGTGAGTAATAGTAATTCCATTGTTCTCCTTTATTTATGCCTTGGCTGTACCAGGCAGATGAGGTAAGTTGGGGCTTTCATATGTTATTATTCCGCACTGGCAATACATAAAGGGTGCTTACACAAATATCTGTCTGTTTCGGAGGCACTGTTTCACACCTCCTTACAACTTGCGATCAAAGCGTTTCAACATTTTATTATGAAATCATGAAAATCCTCCTCTAGTTTACATATGAATTATAGCCTTTTTTTAAACCACCAGTGTGTCCCTGTGACAGTGGCTTTTGAACCTCGAAAGGGAACAAGGTGTTAGATATTTATTTCTTGAAGGCTGTGACTTGCCCGATAACCTTGCTGAATGCTGTGTGCCAGGGGACTGTCCAAGCTCTCCAGCAAACACAAAAGCTTGGGGGTGGGGAGGGCCCTCGGTGCCACGAGGGGACCAGTGATTTCTCCTTTTCTTGTCGGGAAACAAAATTTGGTGTGAAAGCCTCCATTTGGGAGCAGAGGAGAAAGAAAAGGTTGCACACCTCGTAATTTCAACCTAAACAAAAAAGCCACCTTGGCCTTCCTAAAATAAAACAAAATCCTTATCCAGAGGTTGTGGGGCAGTGACTGTTTCCCTTAGGTGTTGACTTCTAAGTTGTCACACAGACTTCCTGCTCCCTTGGTCTGGCAAGTCGGAGAAGAAGCAATTGCCTCTGTTGTGAGATTTGCATATCAACTGGGGATCTTCCTTTTCAGCTGGCCTCCTCTTCTGGGGACAATTAATAATCTCCTTTGGAATGTGGAGGGTAGGAGGGAAGCTGCTTGACCAGCTCGGTGTCTCCAGGATATATAGGCGCCTGGGTGTGTTGATTCTTTCATTCAGGGTTTTTGTTTTGTTGGTGAATCTGTGGGGAGGTAGACCCGCAAGAAATCAAAGAGATTATATTTTAGTGAGGGAAGCTCTGGATGGGGAAAGAGCCATCTGCAGTTACAGAGGATAACTTTAAGCCTGGACAAAATTTTACTGCCGTAAGCCAGGTCTGTGCCTTTCTTTCATCGGCGCCTGTGGGCTGGGGGCATCTCAGTGACCTTGACAGTGTCCTGTTTCATCAAGCACGGGGGATGAGGAGGTGCTGCATGGAAAAGGGAAAGGAAGAAAGAACTGGAAGGAGTTTTCTTGTCTCATATGGTCAAGCCAAGTGAGATTCTCCATTGGATTCCAAGCCTCAGCCTGTGCCCTGGGGTGTGCCCAGAGCCCCGAGCAGCTACCCAGTAAAGATAGAACCGGACTCCACCATGGAAAACTCATCCTCCTGTTTTTGTAGAGGAGGAATGGGGCAGATGAATGCGGGGCTGACCTAAAGTTGCCAAATTATCTTCCAAAGGAAGGTCTACGGACACAGTCCTATGGCAGCATGCTCGTCTTCTCCCTAAGAATCAGGATAAATGCTTATGGGTTTGAGCAATTAAATTAATACACGTCCTTTCTGGCCTCTGCATGCCTCTTGGTGGCTTTGCTTGGAGGATATAACAAATGCAGTTAGCTTGTGACGTAACATTCTTACAGCAAAACATGTGACCTCATCTCAGTAGCACCCTGAAAGGGATGCTGTTACACCGAGTGACTTACAGTTTGCCCCATTTCACTTTAAATATTTTATTTATTTATTTATTTATTTATTTATTTATTTATCTGAGACAGAGAGCAGGGGGAGGGGCAGAGGGAGCAGGAGAGAATCTTAAGCGGACTTCCCACTGAGTGCAGAGCCCAACATGGGGCTCCATCTCATGGTCCCGAAATCATGACTTGAGTCGAAATAAAGAGTCTGACACTTAACCAACAGAGCCACCCCGGCATCTCTGCATTTCACTTTAAACATGCAATGATTTGTCAGAAATACAGGCAATAACTTCTAGTCCTGCTCCCACCACTTCCTTCTTATTTAGAGATAATGTGGCAGTTAAGGCCCTACTTATTTTGTACCGTCCTACTATGTCTCTGGGACTCCTGGCCTGCAGGAGTTTCAGGAGTAAGACCTGAGTTTCTCAAGTACCCTTATATCCTCTGAGGCTACTGTGATTACTCATCTCCCTTCCCCTCCCTCAGAAAGTCTGGGGCACCTGGGTGGCACAGTTGGTTAAGCATCCAACTCTTGAGTTTGGCCCAGGTCATGACCTCAGGGTTATGATATTGAGCCTTGCTTTGGGCCCCACCCTGGGCATGGAGTCTGCCTAAGATTCTCTCTGTCTTTCTCCTTCTGCCCCTCTCCCTACAAAAATGGATGGAAAATTCTATTTGATGAACTAACTCTGAACAATTGGTAATGCCTCTCCAGAATGCTGTGTTGAGAAGGATCCTGAAACCTAGACGGGAAGGTGGGAGATGTGGCTTGGTGATTAATGATGACTACCTTTGTATGGATGGGAGAAGCATCAACTGTGTGGAGTTGTCTCAATATCTGTGCTTCCTGGGCTGCCCACCTTTCCCCCTTTTTTCCCTCCAAGTCCTACTGTCCTCCTGGATCCAAGCAGAGTCCCACTTCTTCCTTGTAGTCTTCAATACCAATGACCACCCTCCTCTTTCTTCGCTGAGCATGTTTGTGGTCCCGGTCTTCACTGGGAACTGGATCATTGCCTCAAATGACTACTGAGCTTTTCCCCAGGTGCCTGGCTTGATATCCAAGTGAGATGAGCCTCTCTCCAGATCGGGACCTACATTCTTTTCCCTTATGAAAGAGCCCGACACAGGACTCATTGACACTGCTCAGTAACCACACAGGAAGTGAGTTACAGAGTTCCCATAATTCCATAGTAGGACATAAAATGGGCTGTGGGAGGGGTGCCTGGGTGGCTCAGTGGCTGAAGCATCAGATTCTTGATTTCAGCTTAGGTCATGATCTCACGGGTGATGAGATGGAGTCCTGGGTTGGGGTCTGCACTCAGCATGGAGTATGCGTGAGATTCTCTCTCTCCCTCGGCCCCTCTCCCCATTCGTGCACATGCTCAATCTCTCTCTCTCTCAAATAAATAAGTAAATATTTTTTAAAAATGAGCTGTATTTCCTCTGTCAGTCCCCACTGTGTTCTCAGTTCAGTCTCTCGAGGTGCACAACTTCCTGAGATACCCCTACTGGCTACGTTTCAAAAGCTGAAAACACAACACTCCAGGTAGATGCTCAGGATCTCACCAGGAAAAGAAGTGTAATTGCCCAAACCCACAAGTGTGCATCCTGATCCCTAAGGAGAAGACAGCGTGCTGCCACTTTACTGTGACTACCGCTAATTTAAAGTATGACGTGTCACTTCCCTCTATTTAGTCTACTATTAAAAAGGGAGTCTTCTCCAGCTTCCTAACTTCTAGTACAAGAGGTAGTGCCAAGCCTCGATGCTTTCTCCCCCTTTCATTTCCCTAAGGTTGGTGAAAATTTGGCAAATTGGTGATGAGTTCTGTCTTGATCATAGTTGTGGTATGACAGCGCTTCATGTCTCTTAACCAAAGGAGAGAAGAATAGAGATCTCTAGAGTTAAGAATATGATAAGAATCATACAGAAACCACCATTGGCCAAAGGGAAAGAGAGAGAGAGAAGCTCAGGGCTTAGGGTCCAGGAAAGGGGCCATTCTTAGGAGTTTCCTTCTAGGACCCTAAAATGATTAATGGTGTGTTTCCCAAATGGCCTACATGAAGGATGCTTCTTGTTGTCCCGAGAAAACATGGTCTGAATCTCCTAACACAGCTCAGAAAGCTAACTTGAGAGACGCTTGTCAGTTTATACAGCTTCCTGTCGAGGAAGCTTATCCTAGCATCAGTGATGGAGAGACTTCTTTTGCAGGTCATCTAGCGGCAGTTAGGAAGTCACCGAGAATCTCTGTGCCCTGCCTCTTGCCAGGCACTCTGGAACCCAGAGGAAGCCTCAGGGCTGGCCCTTCTTGGAGAGAACCTGCGGAGAGGTGAAGACGCCAAAGGATAGTAAGAGAGTGGGACTCCTGGGTGGCTCAGGGGTTGAGCATCTGCCTTCAGCTCAGGGAGTGGTCCCGGGGTCCCAGGATCGAGTCCCGCATCGGGCTCCCTGCGAGGAGCCTTCTTCTCCCTCTGCCTGTGTCTCTGCCTCTCTCTCTGTGTCTCTCATGAATAAATAAATAAAATCTTAAAAAAAAAAAAAAAAAAGGAAAGGAAGAGAGTGGTCAAAGTGGTCAGATGCTCCTACTGCTGTAAATAATCCTAGTAACAATGACTCACACTTGCAGGATTGTCTATGCACCAGACACTGCCCTAAGTCCTTTAGGGACATCTCATAAGGTGGAGTCTGCTCACTGTCCCCTTTCCTTACAGACGAGGAAACAGGCCGCAGGAGGTGAAGAGCAGATAGACTCTTCGAGACTAGGAAGGGTTAGCAGTAAGAATGATGGGCCGCATCACTGGAGATCTCTTGCCTTTGGCTCTTGGCAGAACAGACTCTCAAAATTTGCTCTGCTCTTTTGTCTTCTTTAGCAAGGGTAATAGTGATCGACTATTTAAATCTAAAAGAAAAAGGTAAGGTCAGAATAATTTTCTTTTCCCTTGCAATCTGAGAGAGCGAGAGAGGTGGAATGCCCCTGTGCGAGCCGGGCAGGGGCAGTGTTCCCAAGTGTGAACGGCCTTCCAGAGCTGGGCTGGCCTCCTGCGGCTGGGATGTCCCCCACCCCCGTGTCCCCCGCCCGGCCCCGCAGCCCAGCTGACACGTGATGGAAGCTCACAAAAGGGAAGAATTCCGCAGGCTCGGCTCTGAGCTTGTTCATAATTTGTCACATTGTTCCCCCACTTTGCTGCACATATGAGATATATAAGACCCCCGACGGCTCTGAGACCACTGCTGTGGCCGGGCACAATGCAGGAGAGCGGAGCCTGAATTGTGGCCGTAACCTGGAGTTCCTTTGCCTTTGTGGCTGCCAATGGGATGCTTCAAGTCGTTGGGGTGGGCCTTTTGTGAGCACAATCGAACACCGGGAGAGGGAGGGTGAGGAAGCAAAGGCCGTGTGTGCGCACACATGCAACAGTTGCTGCACAAGGGGGGGCGGTTTCTGGGGAGGCGGGAAGAGGAGCAGGGTATGCATGACAGAATCATGCTCATTTGTAGAACCCTCCGTAAGCAACGCTGACAACCTGCTCCTGGCAGGGCTTTGTTTCACAGACTTGCACAGGGCCCGGCTCTCCACCTGCTCACACCGCTGGAGGTAGGCTCCCAGGATCACGGGCAGGCTCGGGGGATTCGGTCTAATGTCCAGAGAACAAGCAGAAATGGAGTCGTCCCACTTGGGGACAGCACTCCCATAGGAGGCTGCAGTTGCCACGCGTCCTGACAGCCTTGGTCAATGTGGCATAGGCCATGCATGTTCCAAAGGACCCTTTTCTGAGACCACTCTGTGCCCCAAGGCTGGAGCTCTGGTTCCTGGGCCCCTGCCCCTCCCTGCTTTTCTTCACCTCCCATCTGTGCTCTTGACCCTTTGATAGGTGCCTGCAGCTATGCTGCATTAGGCGTGTGGCCATTCTGAGACTCGGTCTTCTAGTCTACAGAATGGGTGGAGAGGACCTATAGCTGTCTAAAGTTCAAGAGGAGAGGGCTGAGCCAATCATCTCACCCTAATTCACCTGTCCTGCCCCGGAGTAGCCGTCCCCCAAAGTTGTTAGAATCCTACCTACCCAGCAAGGCCCTGTTCACATGGCTTCCTCCTTCCAGCAGACTCTTCCTGACACTGGGTGGAATAAATCTCTTCCTGAGTAAATCCTGACGGACTATTGTCACAGTCAAAGTAATCAGCATTTGCCAATAAGCATGCACTTGGTTCTAGATGATGTTTTATGCAGGCTATAAAAGAAAAAAAAAGCAGAAGCTTGAAACTGTAGATTAATATTCTTAGTTCCACCACCTACTTTGTTTAGATTCTCCTCAAATGTCTATTTGGGAACTTTCCTGGGTTTGATCATATGTGTGACCATAGACTTGCTTACTATCTGTTTCCTCGACCGTGGTAGCTGAAACCATGTCGGTCTGTGGAGGCCTGGATCTGTCCACCTGGGTGTGTGCTGTTCAAGTAAACTTGTCATTAGCTTGACTTGACAAATGGCCTGATGACTAGTTACAAATTATCTAGTCCTTTTTGTGTTATTGTTGCAGGCTGATTTAACTTGATGGGTTCCGGAGATGCCAGGCAAGAGGCATGACATCTCCTCCTTGCCTAGATCCCAAACGGGCATTGAACAGCTTGGATGCCAGCCTTTGCAGAGCTATGGCTGCTGGCTGCTATACCCGGATGGTCTAAGATGCCACAGAAAATGGTACACGTCCTTCTTTTCCTCTCTGTATGGGTCACTGGGGGTCGTAGAATGTCTTTCTTAAGTTCAGTATTTCTTGGGCATCTGCTTGGCACTGCCTTTCTTAGAGACACAAGCTATGATCTCTGCCCTCAGGAGCTTCCAAGATTGAGGGTATTGGCCCTGTGCCCAGAAAACTCAGAGCCCAACTTGGCAAGTGCTACAGGAGACATGTACCCAGAATGCTGAATCAACACACACAGCTCTGCGGGTCTTAAAGGATGGGTAGATGTTGGTCAAATGGAAAGTGCATTCCAAGGAAGTAGAAATGTATATATAAACATGGGCACATGAAGGACGTTTCATACGAAGCAGTTCAGTGAGCCTAAAGTGCGAGGTGTGTTTAAGATGGAAAGGTGTCTAGAAGTGAGGGGTGATGCTTAGATTTGAATCCTAACCAGTGGGCAGAAGAAGCCAAGCCAAGATTTCCAGGCAGAGGTCGAGGGCTGACTTCTGAGAGATGCTGGGTAGGGTGGCCCCCAAGGAGGCCTCCTGGGAAAGTTTAGATCAGAAAAGACTAGCACATTGGGGATAAAATGAAAGGGAACAATTTGAGAGATATTTAAGGGAGAAAGTAAACAAGGTTCTGTGACCACCCAGACGAAGAGAGAGGGCCCTAGGTTTCTAGGTTGGGCAACTGGGTGACTAGGGGATGCCAGCTAAGACAGTGATCCTGCTGAAAACCTCCAGTGGCTTCCCACAGGCCTGTGACCAAAGCCACATCCCTCGCTGTGGCCGGCAAGTTCCAGCCTGATGTGGCCCTGCTTTCAGATCTCATCTCCTGCCACTGGCTCCTTATTCATTATTTCCAACCACAAGGCTCTCCATTCTGTTTCTCGAATGCCTGGGCTTGTTGCCACTTTCTGGGTATTGCACTTGTTGATCTCTGTGTGCAAAACGCCCTGCCCCAGTGTCTCATGGTTTCCTCCTTGCCATAATCCGATCTCCTCATTTCCACAAGGATGTCTTCCTGGTACCCCTTCCTGTGTGTCCCAGTGCAACCCAGCTCTTTCATTCATGATCTTTTGGTGATATCACCAAAACAGGCAGGACGGTATAGATGGGGATCAAAAGGAAACATTGTGCTATTAGGAACTACAGATCCATAACACCGCCACTCTTCTGTCCTCTGTCCAGGCAGATACCACTAATAAATCCCAGGATTGTTTGTTTGTTTGTTTGTTTGTTTGTTTTAAAAAAGAGCTAATTACAATAGCCAGATTATGGAAATAGCCCAGTGTCCATCAATAGACAAATGGATAAAAAAACAGGTGGTATATATCTATGCAATGGAATATTATTCGGCCATAAAAAGGAATGAAATCTTGCCATTTGCAACAGCATTGATGGAGCTGGAGAGTACCATCCTTAGTGAATTAAGTCAGAGGAAGACAAATGTCATATGATTTTACTCATATGAGGAACTTCAGAAACAAAGCAAATGAACAAAGGGAAGAAAAGAGAAAGAGACAAACCAAGAAGGAGACTCTTAACTCTATAGAACAAATTGCTGGTGACCAGAGGGGATGGGGTGAGGGGATGCGTGCAAGAGGCAATGGGGATTAAGGACAGCACTTGTCGTGATGAGCACTGAGTGATGTACAGAACTGTTGAATCACTGTATTGTGAACCTGAAACTAATATAATACTGTAGATCAGCTATCCTGGAATTAATTTTTTTTTTAAAAAAAGAGCTCATAACAAACTAAAATTCCACAGCACAGCTCTTCTAGAAGACACCAGTAACCTGGACTTGAAACCTACTTGTTGTACTTGCCATAGAATAAGACTTTCTTCTGGTTTCTAGTGTGCAAAGCAGAGAAATATGAAGTTCAGAAATTAAACTTCCTGTCTGGCATCTGGTGGGTCTGGTACCACTCGGTACCTATATCAACAAACATTTAAAGGGGGGGGGGAGGCTCTCCATCAGAAATGACTCAGGTAGAGTGGGGTCTACAGGCAGGAAAATGGACCCCTTAGAGTCTTTACCAGTCCTGGGATTTGTTGCTACTTTATTAGAAGAATGGGGGGCACTAGAGCAGCAAATGAAGAAATCAGGTAAGAAGGGCTACTGCTCTTACTTAGTAAGTATTTTCTGAGAACTTGCTATGGGCCAGACACTGCGCCAGGCAACGGGGGTACAGTGGCGAACAAAGCAAGAATCAGGGCACCACATATATGAAATTGGATGTTTAGTCTGGGCAAAAAATACACATAGATACATGTATGTGTACATATGTGTGTGTATCCATGTAAATCTATGCCGGTGCTCCTAATCATTAAACATATTGCCTCGATAAAAATGTCAGAATCCTGGTTCTTCTTTCCATTATGCCTCTAACTAGCTACAAGCCTAGAGAGGACCTTGATTCTGAAATCTCTCAAGTGGGAACGATACCTCCGGTCCTGTCTTTCAGGGGTTCCCCAAGTGCAGAGCAACTTGGTCAGAGAGAAAGCCCTTTGAAAAGGTATCACCTTATGCGTGTTTAAAGGCATTGTTATTAGTAACCCTTCTGGAATGAGCTACACCCATGCTTCCTATGAGCCTCAGCAGAAGCCCAGGCTTCAGAAAAGTGAGAAATTACAATATTTGGTAGAACCATCACTTTGGTCTCCAGCTTTCCTGCTCCAGGTATCTCGATAAAAAGCATGAAACTGTAATGTTCAGTCAAGGAGCCCATCATATAAAATGTATAGATACATTTCAAATGTTTTGGAGAAGTGGGTATGGGCAGAGGATTGAATGGTGTCTAGGTGCTGGGCAGGCAGGATATACCAGCTAAAGTGAAGTTAGGAGACTTCTAGATACTTCAGTTATTGGAGTAAATAGCTTTGGGTTGTTTTTTTTTTTAAGCCAGTTTGAGGACCCAGGTAGTCATCTGCAATGAAAGCAAGTCTTCTTAAGTCTGCTGGTGTCCACTACTGGGTTCTAGCAACGCCTCTCCTCCTCCTTGGACAACGGTCCCAAGACTTGTCTCTTCCCCTGTCCTCTCCAAAGGATAGCTATTCACCACCTGGCTTCAGCCATTGCCTCATCTGGAAACTTCAAAACCAGAGCCAAAAGAAATGGTAACTTCGGGATCAGTGGGTGGCTTTCCCCAAGCTTGACTTTACCAACTCCCCTTGGTCTCTGCCCATGGTCACTAACCCTTGCCTCCTTCGTGTATGCAGATGAGACTGTGTGATGCATGCCGGAGCCCGGCACGCATGCAGCTCTGTGTGGCTTCTCTCCTTCAGCCCCCTACCCCCACCCTGCCCCCAACCACGTTCGTCCACGTTCCTTTCTTCCTCTCTGCTGCTCCTTTTATTGGTGATTTTTGAAAACTACCAAAATTGTGGTTAAGAAATGAAAAAAACACCCATCACGCAGTCCAGACGTGGCACATATTAAGCGTTGGTGTATATCCTTCTAGATCTTTTTCTATGGACATACACATGCATGCTTATGGGCATCATTTCACATAACCAGCCACTTAGTCATTTCCCAGTCTTTCTTTACTTTTATTTCCTCCTGTCTTTATTCTTCCTTCAGTCCTTATACCTAAGTTCTCCTGAATACATCCATAAAGACAGCACTTTCATCTAACACTGGATCCACTGGACACCATCGTACACTGCACAACTCCTGGAGGGTATCACACACTTAGATTCCTTGTGACTGCCTCTTCTTGGAGTTATTCCAAAATAACATGCTGCAGTATTAGTCAGTCTTGCATAGGGCCTTTTACAGATTTCATTGTACAAAACGTTTTTATTTTCCCTCTACAGGCCTCGGGGATGGCAGATCAAGAAAAAAAAATGACTTATTTTCTCACAAACCAGTGAGCCAAGCAGAAAGCCAATCTCTTCCTAGACTACTCCCCAATGGGGAGAAAGGTATCTATCTATGTGGGTGGAGGGTGTTCGGTCTAAAGCTAGTCTGGAAAGAGGCTAAAAAGACATGACCAGAGACGGGGGAGCAAAAAGAAGATGTAAGCTAAAAAGCCACAGAGCCTCCAGGAATGTGAAAACTTTAAACTGCAGGTAAGGGAGGTGGGTTTATAAAGGATGGGAAGTGGCTTATAAAGGGGAAATTCATTAATGTAGGACATTTGGGGGACAGTCCAATGCCCAGGACTCATCTTGCTTAGTCCAGGTAGACTCTGACCCTTAGGCAGAAGCTGTTGGTCAAAGAATGCTACTGGCTGATGTTTCCGTTTTTCTAACTCTCCAAACTCAGTTCCTCCCAGCCAGCCCTCTTGGTAATCTTGCGTGATTCAAACAAATGGGAATCTCTGCCTCTTTCTGCCAACCATGGAGTGCATTTGGTTCTCAAGGGCAGGGGATCATGTTATATTTTGAAATAAAAATTGTAATTGGATTATGCTCAATTGGAGCTGTAATAGGATTGGCTCTTGCTATGGAATATGAATGAAGTCAACCTAAAGGAAGTAATTCATTCCTCAAATGACAACATCTTGGTCTATGAAATGAAGAAGAGATCAAAGCTCATTCAAAAATCAGTGTATTTAATGGAACAGTAGTTAAAGAAGTCTGGAGAATTCATTTTATTTTCATTATATAATATCTGTTTCACATAGAGTTGGCTTGTTCTTCGGTACTTTTTATTCTTACGGCTGTGCATGGGTTTGATTAGCTTAATTAGAGTTAATGTCTTGGGAGCAGAATGTGGGACTGTGAAAGTTTGGGTTCTGGAAGACTTTGAAAAAAGAGAACTGTTGGCCTCACTCTACATAAATTCGGAATCAAAAAAGTCTGATGATTATCATCATCTTAAAATAATTGAAGCACTGCTAAAAATAAAAACCAGAAGGAGAAAAACTCAACCAGAAGAAAAGGAATGGAGTTATCCCAGATTTGGATACAATTCTTGCAGCAAATTGAGCTTAAATCTGAAGTCTTAGGTAATTTAAGATGAATGCCCCAAAATTATTTTTTTTAGCCTCCGAGCTGTTAACAAGGGTGGCCTCCCTGGTTTCACAATATTCCCTTCTATTTTTCTCCTGTTATCTGTGGCTCCACTTAAGATTGAGGGGAGCCTGCGAGGGGAAAATGCCACTTCAGATAAAAGTATTGTCAGATCTCATTTATTAGCTGGCACAGGGTCTCACGTCAGGGAGCTAGGAGGTCTCTGAGAACCCAAATGCTTCGGGCCCAGCTCAGAGGCTCTAAAGGGACCAGGCTGCCCTCCCTTCCCCCTTCCCGTGTCCCCCCATCCTCCCCCTTTGTCCCCCCCCACCCCAGTTAAACCATGGTCTAGCCTTAGGCTGAGTTTGGGGCTCCAGACATCCTGGGCATCCTCCCCTGTTAGGGAAGGGGGAGGTTCCACAAAACTAGGACCCCGCAGAGGATCCTAAGTATTTTGTTCTTAGAAAAGTGTTGAGGGAGGGGATGGGGAGGGGAGCATTTATAAGTTTTGCTTTGAGGACCTTAAATTCTTTGCATTAAGTAAAAACAGACTTTAATCAATTGGCCATCTGTCAGATATCAATCCAATCATTCAACAAATATATTTGTTTGTATACCCACAGTGTGGTGGGCCTGTACTCAGGGCTAGAGAAAAGTGGGGCATAAAACCAATCACATTGTTGCCCTTATGGGTTTACATTCAGTATGGTGCGTGTTTGTGTGTGTGTGTGTGTGCTTGTGTGTATGTGTGTATATATGTATGTCTGTGTGTTTATGTGTATACATGTGTGTACCTGTATGTATGTACACATATGTCTGCGTGCACTTTTGTATGTTGTTCATATGTATGTTTATGTGTTTGTGTATACACGTGTATGCCCGTGTTTGTGTGTACATATGTGTTTTTATGTGTGCACATATGTGTTTTTGTGTATGTGTGCATGTATGCCTTGTGTATACATATGTATTTTGTGTGTGCATATGTGTTTGAGTGTACAAATGTGTGTTTACATGTTTGTGTGTATGTGTGTACATGTGTGTTTATGTGTACATGTGTATATCTGTATCTGTGCTTGTGTGTACATATGTATGTGTTTACATGTGCGCACATGTATGTGTGTGTGCACATATGTGTATTTGTGTGTATGTGTAATTATACATGTACAAATGTGTGTGTGTATGGTGGGGTGACAGAAATGAACAATGAAATAAACAACAAAACGGTCTCACTAGTGGTCGACACTAGAAAAGAAGCAGGGTAATGACATATAGTAGGAGGTAGCAGCACTGTGCTCCGCTGAGTGCTAGGTACTGGGTGCTGTCCCCAGGTACCTGTGTGAGAGCCACTCCTATGGTAATCCTGATGTATTCCAGAATTGTGTAGTTTTACCAAGACTGTAGATAACAAAGAATCTACTCATTTACACTATTTGCCTACCAAATTCTTTTCCAAGACCAGATTTAAAATTAGCATTCAGCTCAGTCCAGTGACTGCCAATTATTTTTAATGAAACTTTTTACCATTTGACTTCGGCTCCAGACAAGTCAGGGCCACCTGGGGGAAGGCATGGATGAGGAGAGTCCCCCAGAATTGCCAGGAGCTCTACTGTCTCCTCATCCCTGGAGTGGGCCACTTAGGAGAGTAAAACATTCTCTCTAAAGCAAAAGGAAAAAAAAATAAAGCAAAAGGGAAGATGAAGGATGATAAACTCTGGGGGAGAGAGCTAGGGTTAAGGGTGACTTTAAACACATGGTTGGGGACAATTCTAAATCTTTTAGTGCAATCAAGAAAATCCTTCCAGCCATAAAGGAGAAATGTAACAGAAAAGCTCAGAGGGCGCCCCATCCCTGCCTGGGACTCTGTAAACCTTTTCTGGGGATGGAAGGGGGAGCCACAACCAACTGCACGGGGGCTGCTCTGGGTACTTGGATGGAGACCCAGGAGAGTGATGACACATAGACTCTAGCTCTTCCCCCTTGAAGATGGGCATATGTAGAATTTTATGAGGATCCTAAAGTGTCTAATTTATCCCAAAGGGTAAATTCATGCACATTCTTATTGGTCAGTTTCTCCTTTGCAGCATATGTTAAGAGTCTGTATTCATTATCCACTGGCGCCTAACAAATGACCCCCACATTTAGTGGCTTCAAATGATAAACATTTATAATCTCACAATTTTGTAGGAGCTGTAGAGGGTCAAGAATCTGGGCACAGCTTAGCTAGGCCCCTCTGATTCAGGGTGTCTCACAAGGCTGCAATGGAGGGATCAGCTGGGGCTGCTATCATTCCCAAAGTTGGTTTGGGGGAGATTCCATGTTAGCAGGCTGTGAGTCTTCACTGATGGTTGGACACTGGGACTTGGGTCTGTTGATTGAGCTCCTTACAACATGGTGGCCGTTTTCTTCAGGAAGAGGGAGATATATCTACATACACCCACCCACTACCCCCTTCCCACTCACACATACGCAGATAAGTGGCAGCCAGAGTTGATGGGAAGAGATACACAGTATCAGTGATCACTGGAAAATCAGTTAAGAGCTGATGCATAACACAGCCCATTGCTCAAGACTCTGTCAGGTCAGCGGCTCCTCTTTTGAGGGAAAACACAGAGAAGCCTTCATCCATTTCCATAGTCTAGAGAACTGGTTTGAAATGTATTGGGGATTTCCTCAAAAGTTCCTAAAGATGGTATTTAAAAATGCACAGACTAGGGGCACCTGGGTGGCTCAGTCTTTTAGGCATCTGCCTTTGGCTCCGGTCATGATCTTGGGGTCCTGGGATCAAGCGCCAAGTTGGGCTCCCTGCTCGGTGAGGAGTCTGCTTCTCCCTCTGCCCGCCCTCCCCCCCACCTCATGTGTGCTCTCTCTCTCTCTCCCTCTCAAATAAATAAATAAAAATCTTGGGGGAAAAAATGCACAGGTTAAACTTCTGACTGGTGGAGAGCATGGGAATGGGAGGGTGGTCTTTGTCCAGACAACAATATCAACAGACAACAGGATGGTGAATGGTAGAAACCTTGGGAAATTTGCAATAATTTTCAGAGAAATGTGTAGCATCAGATGCTTCAAGGGGTATCAAAAGTGTTGCATCAGAATAAATTTATAAAGCCAATATATGTGGATCGGTCTTAATTGTGAGGATTTAAATTTCTTTCTTTTTTTTTTTTTTTTTAATATTCCTTGGTTTATAGGAAGCACATTGGTGATGGTAACAATAGTGATGGAGAAGGATCATCTTTCCAGGGTTTTGCCTCTTCTTGGATAAGTTGCATACTTTCATAGAATTCACCTGGCAGTGTCCATTTTTTGTTGTTGTTGTTGTTGTTTCCTTGTAAGTTTCCTGCATCACACTGTGGAGGGTTGTATGGTGCCTTACATACTCTGTTTTTCCAGTACGTTCCACTCTCCTGGGCACATAGTGTTCAACTACAATTTGCAGAATTGAATGCCAGGGGAATGAATTATTAAATATGTAAAGAAGAGATGGCAGTATCAACCTTTTGAGATCCTGGTGTGACCCTCCACCAGAATTGTCCTGGTGGGCAGAAAGGGTGTCTACATTTCTCCACCAGAATGAAAGCTCCACCAAGAGGGTTTTCAGAGTGTTTGTGTGTTTTGTGTTAGGAAAGCCAAACTGCTCTCCTGCCCCCATAGACAATTGCAACGATGAATATTCTTTTAAACACCCACTTCTCCAGGTTCTGATTTGCAGCTCTCTTCCCCTCCCCCTGATTTGAGAATTACAGCTCTGGTTAATCTCTGAACCCTTTTACAACTCAAAATTCTGTGAGCCCATTCGTTGCCAACATTTGGTCAGGAGATGAGTAGGAGACGAGAGGGATTTAAAAAATATATTGGGCAGCTTTGTTCTTAAGCTGGTATTGGTGCCATTGTGTATCTGGAGAGGTTTTGTGGTCAGATTTTGATTATTTGCTAGTTTTGGCAACTGTTGAGATGTTAGATCTCATATTGTTTCTATCATTTTTTACAGTTTCTTGTTTAACTCTTTGGTGCCAGAATGTTTTAGAGACACATCAAGATCAGACGTGATATAAAACAGAAATGGCAGTCCTGCCTCCTGCGGACTTCAGGCTCACCTGGTAGGACCTGACTTTAGGTTGTTATATGACGTTCAACCTCCATGGTGTGTTAGTGGTCAGTAGTGGGCTTGTGTGATCTCATCAACACAAAGAAGGGCTCATTGCATCTAAAGAAGATAGAAAATTAAAATGCCTGCAGGTAGGACCAATGAGCACACAATTATTCTCTCTCTCTCTCTCTTTCTCTCTCTTTCAAGATTTCATCTATTTATTTGACACACAGAGAGAGCACAAGCAAGAAGAGCAGCAGGGAGAGGGAGAAGCAGGCTCCCCACTGAGCAGGGATCCCAATGAGGGGCTCGATTCCAGGACCCCAAATTCACGACCTGAGCCAAAGGCAGACACTTACCAACTAAGCCACCCAGGTGCCCTTATAAATGTATTCTCACTCAACATTTTTGATACTTCTTCTTGAAACACTTGACCCTCCACATTTCTCTCCAAGATTTCCCAAGATTTTTTTTTCCTACTGTTCAGCATCCTGTTGTCTGTTGATGCTGTCCTCTGGCCAAAGATAGTCCCTCACCCCCACATCCCCACCTACTAGGAGTTTAATTTACACATGTGTAAACACCATCTTTATAAATTTCTGAGGAAACCCTCATTCCATACTATCCTCTCCCCCCATATATTTCACCTCTGGTCATTGGGACTGTGGAAATGGCTGAAGGCTTCTCTGTCTTTGCCCTAAAAAAGAAGAGCTGCTGACCCGACAGAGTCTTGAGCAACAGGCTTGTTACCTATCAGCTCTTAACTGTGGGCCAACACTGACATTTTTATAGCCACTTATTACACTATTGGTTTTTCAGTGTATAGCTTAAAATCATATCAATAAGAATATGACATCCAGGCATTGGAAAATCAATCCCAGGTCCTGGAGTCTTTGCATGACAGTACCATAAGTCACATGGCCAAAGTGCTGTGTTCGGCACATTACAAAAACCACGCAGGTTCTAAGTTGAATTGATCTGTATTTTGTAATGCATAAAAATGTGTGATGACACAGCCGGGAATTTGGGCAGCAGTGCCACATGACTTTTGTAGCTGTTTGCCTCAGAGATGTTTGGAGGTGTGGTAGGTGTTTGTCAGCTGTGATACCAGCAAACATTCTCTATCCCCCTTCCCATCAGCCCTTGTGTGAGTCACGTCAGTACTGTTTGCCATGTCAGAGAAAGAGCAACATCCCAGAGGCTTACCATAAGAGAAGTACATTTCTCACTCACGTAAAGTCCAATGAGAGGTGGAATTTGGAGAGAGGTTCCGTTCCATGTAGGCAGTCAGGGGCTGAAGTTTAGTCCTTCCGTGATCCTCTCCTCTAGGGCTTTAGAATGCCCTCCATTGGATCAGTGAATGGGAGAAGAGAGCCCAAAGATTGCATGGGAAGCATTTATGGGTCAAATCTCCAAGTAGCTTACATTTGCTGGCCATAAGTCAATAAAATGGCCCAAAGAGGCTGGGAAATGTGGTCTAACTATATGTATGCACAGAAAGAAAAGGACCAGGGCACAAAGCACTTAGACTCAGGCACAAAGGGCTCCTCTCCAAAGCCCCGAGCTGTAGAGTTCTACATATCACAAACAGACACACAGGATACCCCTCTTAAAGAATATGTAGTTGCCTCTGCAGCCCTGCAGAGGGTTGGGTGGGTTGGGTGCTTAGCCCTGGCAGAGCTTGACTTCCAACCCTAACTAACATCTGCTATGGTGACTAAGTCATTCAGGCCCCAGGGAAATGCTTCTCCACCTGTCCAGCCTTTTCCCTCCAAACAGAAGGCAGCTGGGGCTTGAATGCCACCAAGGGATGTGGATTGACTGCTGAGGTCGGACATGGAAGGAAGAAAAGTGAAAAGAACTTCATGTTGGAGGTGTTGGGTAAGAAAAGAAGGCTAATTGGTATATCGACAGCTTCTTCTCAAAGAGGGAGTCAATTAAAATGTTTTCCCTCCATTCCCACTTCTCTTTATGTTCTCATCTGTGACATGAAGTGACTCACAAGGGTAACTTCACACACGTTCTTCAGTTTTGTCATTATCGAAGGTACATTAGTCAAGGTAGAAGTGGGGTTGCCAGGCTTAGCAAATAAAAATTAGGACTTTTTTATTGAAGCCGGTGACTCCTGGGAGGAGTGAACATATTTTTATTTAGCAGTTTGTTAGCTCAATTTATGGCTCCTAAATATTTATACATAGGGATTGTGGGGCTCCATTTATACTCTTGCCCTTGGGGCCTGTGAATTTAGGGCTGAGCCCAACCCCAGTTTTGTTTGGGATCTCTTCTGGGGTTTGGATAGTATTAATCCCTATCCTGACCCAGGACTGGACCATGTGACTTATGCTTAACTAACCAATAACTTGCCAACTTCCTGGTCCAGAAGTTAGCGTGAGACCAGGCTGGTCTAATCAGAGTGCTTCTTTGGATTTCTTCTGGGACATCGGAACAAAGTCAATTTTGATTTTTCTGCTGGATTCAGACAAGGAACACATGGACCAAAGAGCTATTAGCAATCACCTTAAACCAGCAGAAGAGCTACTGACAAATACAGTTTCTTTGACCAAAGTTTAGACAGGTCCTCATGAAGCCTCTTTTCAGCTAGCACCTCTTCCCACCTTCTGGTCTTTGGTCTGCCCAGCTCAGTTTTGGCAAGAATCCTGCTATGCCATCCCTCCCATTCTATGTGATATGTAATCATACTTGATATCTGATCAAGTACCTCATCTCCTTTGTCTTACCCTTAGAAGGATCCTGTTAGATCAGTTATAGAGAACCCCACACCCCTTGGTGTCTCCTCTTGGTAATTTCTATTCACAGCCGCCTTATCCCACTCCTTGGCTATAAATCCCCACTTGTCTTTGCTGTATTTGGAGTTAAGCTCATTCTGTCTCCCATATTGCAATACTTCAATTGCAATAGTCTTCCTTACTGTTTTAACAAGGGTCTGAATACTTTTTCCCCCCTTTAACAGGACCCTTAAGGTTAAATTGACAACATGGAAGAGAGAGCAGAAAAAAAAACAAAACAAAAAAACCTATTTTGGGACTTAAGGTTGACTGGTGGATCAAATCTCCTGTGAAACCAGTCTCAGATATTGATGCTTCAGTTACAAAGCCAGTAACTACCAATATTGATTGAGCAAATTTGAATTATGTATTATAATACTGGCCATCAAAATATTCTTGACAATGGGAATGATTCGTGAGGGATACATGTGAGGATCCATATACACAGAACCCTGCAGAATGCAAAAAGGGTTTTAAAAAAAGAAAGAAGAGGGATCTCATCCTTCAGGGAGTCTGCTTCTCCCTCTGCCTGTGTCTCTGCCTCTCTGTGTGTCTTTCATGAATAAATAAATCAATCTTTAAAAAAAAAAAAAAAAGAGGAGGGATCCTGAGACTTACTCTCACTAAGGAGACTGTTTGCTCACAAAACAACAGTAAACAAGGCATATTACCTGTCCTGGGTAACCTCAGCATAAAGGAGCCACAGATGTGGGAGGGGAGCAGTAATTGCTAACTAATGTCTGTTGAGAGCTGATTTTGCATCTGGAACTTTTCAAAACATGTTCCATACCTTATTTTACATATCTTCTCAGTAACCCTATGTGGTACATATTATCATTCCTGTTTTAGAGAGAAGACATCTGAGACACAGAGGGGTTAGGCAACTTGCCCAAACAGCTAGTCACAATGGAGTTGAGCTTTGAACCCAAATCTCAGATGCTAGAGAGTGTGTTTTTAATTATCCTATCCTATCCTATCCTATCCTATCCTATCCTATCCTATCCTATCCTATCCTATTCTACAAGAGGTGAGCCTGAATGAGTCTCAAAAATAGGACATGGAACATAGAAAAGATGGAGGACATTTCTTCTGAAAACCAGACATCTTGAAAGGCAAATTAAAGTAATTTTCAGAAAATGTACCCATACGACACCATCCCCCCAGGGGTTGTCTTCCCAACCTCTTTCTGTTTCTAGTAGCTTCACTCTCTCATGCATGTGGGCAGGATTAATTACCTCTATGTATATATTTCTCTGTCTCACCAGATTTGAGATGTTCCAGAGGATGGAGTCTGTCTCCTGCACTTTCCCGACAGCACAGAGCCAAGGGGATGTCAGTATTCTGACACTATTCAATAGATTGATAGGCTATGATGAGTATCTGCTCACCTGCACGGGAAAGGGGCTGACAAACAAGATGGGCTGGGGGAAGTAGGCAGGGGTCCTGAAAGCTAGGCACTGTCTCCTGTGGCTATCCCCTTTGGAAAGACAAGAACCAGAGTTGGAGCAAGGTGGGTTTAGGGAACTATGAGCTGATGGACAATGGTGATCTCACCAGTAAAAACGCAGAAAACAAAAGGCATTCTTGACTTTTCCCAAGTTTATGCTCATATTCGTGACACTGTGTTGACTTCGCTGACTCTTCTAAGACTGGTGGGATGGAAGTAAGTGCAAGGCAGCAAAGGGTAATGAAGTTTATAGTTGAGCAGGTCTGGGTTCAAACTCTCTCACTCAATGTGTAGTATTGACAATTTGCTTCACTCTGGCTCTGGGTTTCCTCTTCTATAAAATAAAGTCAATAACATCAAATTGTACAGGCTAATTGTGAAGATTATATGAAAATGCATATATCAACTGCCTCTGATAATGCTTGGTTCATACAGTTACCAAATGAAACTTGGTTCCTTATGGCTTGATCTCAGGTTTTCTCTTTGGGCAGAACTCTTTAGGTTTTAAGTGAGAGATATCCAGAGTAAACAAGCTTTAAAAAACATAATTCATGCTGTTGAAAAGTCTAGGGTTATGTGGCATCAGGTATGGCTGGATCTAGGGGTTTACATGCTCTCTCTCTTCTCTTTCTCTGATTCTTGGGTCTATTTTTTTTTCTTTTTTTGTATTAGATTTATCCTTGTTTTGGCTTTAACTGTAGAAGGAAATGTATAGTAATAAATGTCTATTTTAGAAAAGAAAAATGGTCTCAAATCAATGACTTTGGTTTTTACCCTAAGACACCAGAAAAAGAAAATCAAATTAGATCTAGTTCCTTGGCAAGACCAATAAAATTGATAAATATTTAGCCTAACTAACCAGGAAAAAGAGAGCTAAGACACAAATTACCAATATCAAGAATAAGAGTGCTGGCATTACTAGTGATTCTACAGAAGATAAACTAATAACAAGGAAATATCATGGAGACCTTGATTCCAATATATTTGACAACTTAGCTACAATGGACAAAGTTCTTGAAACATATAGACTATCAGTGCTCAGTCAATGAGAAATAAAAAAGCTGAAAAAATTTGTTTTTTTCAAGCTGTTTAAAAATTTGAATCTTTAGTTACAATTCTTCCCGCAAAGAAAACAACAAGGGCAGCCCCAGTGGCCCAGTGGTTTAGCCTGCCTTCAGCCCAAGGCGTGATCCAGGAGACCTGGGATTGAGTCCCACATCGGGCTCCCTGCATGGAGCCTATTTCTCCCTCTGCCTGGGTCTCTGTCTCTTTCTCTCCCCCTACCCCCTCTCTCTCTGTGTCTCTTATGAATAAATAAACAACATCTCTAAAAAAAAAAACAAAGAAAACAACAAGCTAAATAGGTTTCATTGGTGAATTATACCAAATATTTAAGGAAAAAATAATACTAGCTCTACACAAACTTCTGGACAGTTGAAAAAGTAGAAAGCCTATATCTAGATTTTATAAATAACTCTCAAAATTCTAGAATAGAAAAACAATCTAAAAAAATGGATAAAAGATTTGAGTAGATACTTTACACACATACACACAATGAGTGTGATATTACACCCACTAGAATGGCTAAAACTTTAAAAATTAATGACTCCAAGTGTTGGTAAGAATGTTGAATAAGAGGCATCTGGTGGGCTCAGTCAGTGGAACATGCAACTCTGGATCTCAGGGTTCTGAGCTGGAGCCCCACGTTGGGTAGAGAGATTACTTACAAATAAAATCTTAGAAAAAAAAAGAATGTTGAACAACTGGAACTTTCCTATGATATTACTGGGTATGTGAAATGGTACAACTACTTTGGAAAATCATTTATAGTTCCTTAAAAAGTGAAATGTACACCCATCTTATGATTCAGCCACCTTCTGGATACTGGATCTATCTGTCTGTACAAACTCTTTCTCATATGTTTGCATAATAATTTTTTTATGATAGGCAAAAAGCTGGAAACAACTCAAATGTTTATCAACAGGTGAATTGATGAATCAGTTGTTATGAATCCATACAGTGGAATACGGCTCAGTCATTTAAAAAAAAAACCAGGAAAACTATTGATATACATGAGCACATTAATGCATTTTGAAATATCTATGCTGAGTGATAGAAGCCAGGTCCATAAGAGTACATAATCTATAAAATTCTGAGAAATGCAAATTTCTCTACAGTAGCAGAATGCAGAAATGTGGCTGCTCGGGATCCAGAGGAGTGGCAAGGGCTAGGAGGATGTGACTACAAGGGATCAGAAGAAATCTTTCTTAAAAGATTTTATGTATTTATTTTAGAAAGCTTAGGGGAGGAGCAGAGAGAGAGGGACAAGCAGACACTGTGCTGAGTGCAGAGCCTGACATGGAGCTCAATTCAGATCATGACCTCAGACAAAACCAAGAATTGGACACGTAAACCACTGAGCCATCCAGGAACCCCTAGAAGAAATTTTTTTTTTTTAAATGATTTTTTAAATTTATTTATTTTGAGAGAGAGAGAGTGAATGAGGAGGGGAGGAGCAGAGGGAGAGGGAAAGAGAAACTCAAGCAGACTTTTCAAGGAGCCCAATACTGGACTCAATCACATGACCCTGAGATCATGACCTGAGTAGAAGCTAAGAGTCAGATGCTTAACCAACTGAGCCACCCAGGCACTCTAGATCAAAAGAAATTTTGATGATTATACTGATTCATGGTTTCATGGGTGCAAACTCATATCATAACTTACCCAGTTGTATACTTTGAACACATGCAGTTAATCATATGTCATTTATACCAAAACATAGCTGAGGGAACAAAGACCATTCTGTAGTAGCTTAGAACATGGATGGGCAAGACTCAAAAGTACCTACAAAGAAATAACTCAGGAGAAGAGTATAGGATACAAGAGCTAATGAAAGCTTAGACCTGAATGGAAAGAAGTAGATGTGAGAGAATTTTAGAAGGGAGAATCAACAGAAGACATTTAAAATGGCCTCAAGAGTTTTGGCTCAAGGGAGTGAGTAGGTGGTGTGCCATCCGGGGAGAGGTCAGAGAAGCAGGTTGAAGGAGTGGGGAGGTAATAAATTCACATTTAAATGGGCTGTGTTGAGGAGCCACAAACAAGCAATTCAATTTGATACCACACTAAAATATTCTTTGAGGTCAGGGCCCACCTCTCTGTGTTATGCCCGTGTACTAAGCCCATGTGAAACAATGTGCCTGCAGTGTAATCTTTAAAAATTCCCAATATGGGCAGCCCGGGTGGCTTAGCGGTTTAGTGTCGCCTTCAGTCCATGGGGTGATCTTGGAGACCCAGGATCAAGTCCCACATCAGGCTCCCTGAACAGAGCCTGCTTCTCCCTCTGCCTGTGTCTCTGCCTTTCTCTCTCTCTGTGTCTCTCATGAGTAAATAAATAAAAATCTTAAAAAAAAATTCCCAATAAATGGGTAAGAAGCTAGAAGATGAGGTTCTGAAGTTTCCTGATCCTTGTTGTATTTAATCCAAGAGGTCGTTTCTTTGATTTTCTCTGAAGCTGCTCTATTCTGAGTAGCACAGACACAGACATAGATCCACACCCTTTGTTTGCTCCAATTCCCCTGGAATCTCCCCCTGACTACCCACAAAGCTAAAGGAATACCACCTAGGATTCATTTTCCAGCAGAGTCCCCATGTAGATGTGTCAGAATGAGGATCTGCTGTTAGGAAATCTTAGAGAATCTGAGTATTTTAAGATTGGAAGATATATCATTCAGCCTGACTCCCCACTTGATGCTTGGAGTCCTTTGTGCCATATTTCAGCAGGAAGACCTGCCTTGCTCACTGGGAGTGGGGGCACAGGCCCCATTCTGCAAGCCAGTGGGTTCCTAAATGCTTTTGCTTTTGACTTCCTAGAGCTCTCAGCCTTGCTTGTGGTAGAGACAACAGGCTCACCTTGCCTTCCACAGGTCTAGAAGATTTCGATTTCAAAGTTTTATTCTGTAAAAATGAATGTCCTTCCCTCTACACAACAGTATAGAGAGGCTTCAGCTTTTAAAGTTAAGACTCAAAAAAAAAAAAAAATTAAAGTTAAGACTCATGAAAAAAAAAAAAAAGACTTATGGCACATATCAGCCCTAGAAGGCAGGTAAATACTAAGGTACATACCATGTGATCCCCCATAGTTGATCAGAACAGGGAAAACACTTACACTTACTTTAGGTGGCCCCAAGCCATTGGCCTGTCAAAGCTCTGTGACTTGTATGTTACAACAGAGGAGCCTGTGACCAGGGAAGGGAGAGATTTGAAAACAACCAACCCAGAATTTCCATCCCTTATACATGCTTCTATCTTTATGCTACTTCTTTCTCACTCACCATCTTCAGCCTGTCATGCTTACATTTCCTAAGATAGCCAAGAGAGAGGCTCTTATCCTGCTCGAACGTCTTGATTGGCCGCACTTAGGTGGAACACCCATCCCTGTATTATGTAAGCATGGCACGGCCTGGAGTTCTTGTAGGAAATCTGTGAACCAGGCACAGGTGACTCAGAAATAGACAATACAAGGATCAATGGAGGACACTGGGCTTAAGTGGAGTAACCATGGGGAAAGTGTCCAGATGTGGGCAAAAAATGACGGCAGAATGGCAAGGATGAGATGAGGAAGAACTGAGGCAGGAAATGAGTTGAAAGGAAAGAGTGAATTATTCAGGGTGTGAATAGAATAGGAATGCAGTTGGCAGGGGAGGGCAAGGCATGCCCAAGGCAAGCTTGAGATCCGGGGGCTTATGTTTATGGGCAGCGGGTGTATGTATAAGAATGGAGCACTGGGGCTCCTGGGTGGCTCAGCGGTTGAGCGTCTTCCTTGGGCCCAAGGCATGATCCCAGGGTCCTGGGATCCCCGCAGGGAGCCTGCTTCTCCCTCTGCCTGTGTCTCTGCCTCTCTCTGTGTGTCTCTCATGAATAAATGAATAAAATCTTAAAAAAAAAAAAAAAAAGAACAGATCACTATCAGGACAGAAAACTGGAAAGGTATGGTTGCAGAAAGCTTTCCATGCTGGGATAAGGGGTCTGGATTTTATCTAGCAACTGAGGGAGTCATTGAGAGGTTTTGGACAGACTTGCCGTTAATGGAAGAAACCTTGCTTTCTTAGGTCTGTCAAAGAGTGGTCTGTTGGATTCCAGTCAGAAGAGCCTAGAAAAAGCCCTAAAGGAGGAATCTACAGTTCTGGGCTTGAATTCTAGCTCTGCTGGTTATGGACAAGCCACTGTGGGCAAACTATCTGAACTTGTGTCATCTTTTGTCAAATGAGATCCTAATATCTGTTCTTCCTACTTGACAAAGTAGTTTTGAGGGTCACATGATAGGATAGGGTACATGAAAGGACTTAGCACAGCCCCAAGCTCTATGTAAACCATGATTTGTACTATTGTGCTACTTTTGCATCCAGCTGGCCTGCCAACCCCATGGCACTTGGTGAAATGCAGATGTTCTCCTGTCATGAAAAGGAGTGCCATAAAACATCCAGACAGAGGGAAGAGGACATTATTTACCCGAGGCCGAGATGCCCCTTGTTTGAGAAAGCTCATTTTAGATTTCTACGCTATAGAAAATAAAATTTCAGTGGTGGATTTGTTCACTCACCTCCGAAGTGAGTGGCCAGGGAATAAAAAAGCTAACTACGACAAGTTTCCCGCAATCTAGGAGCTTGGCATCTCCTAGTAGAAGCAGACTGATAGATAAGCATATAAGTGCCCTAGAATGTTATGGGGTCTGTGAAGGGTCTCCGTAAGGTGGCCTCAGGTACCAGCAAGAAAGTGGTCGGGGCTCAGAGGGTGCTTCAGGGCGGGGATGCCTACCTGGGCTCCCTGCCCTCCTTCACACAATCGAGAAATAGTGAGCACTTATCTTGTACTCAGCCCTGGGTAATAGAAATAAGACAGCAGATTAGCAGGCAGAGCTCTGTCTCCAGGGACCTTACATTCCGGTAGAAAAAACAGAAACGTGGGCTCCCACAAATATGTAAATAAGAGAATTGCAAATGGTGTGACAAGTGCCAAGGAGAGAGGAACAGGAGATGATGAATCAGAGCAAGATTGAGACAAATAGGAAAGCCTTTGAGGGAAGCCACATTCACATAAGCAAAAAGAAATACACAGCTGGGATGATTTTCTTTAAAAGTTATTTATTTGAGAGAGAGAGAGAAAGAGAGACAGCACGCGTGTGCATGTGCATGAGTGGTGGGTGGAGGGGCAGAGGAAGAGGGAAGAGGAGACTCATTGCTGAGCAGAGAACCCGAGGTGGGGCTTGATCCCAGGACCTTGTAAGGGGGACCATGTAAGGGGAACCTTGTAAGGGGACCATGTAAGGATCCTTACATGAGCCAAAGGCAGACATTACGCACCTGAGCCACCCAGGTGCCACTGAAGCCTATCATTACTAATCATCCCACCTGTGGGGGCCCCTGGGCGGCTCAGCCACTGAAGCATCTGCCTTTGGCTCAGGTCGTGATCTCGGGGTCCTGGGATGAACCCCGTGCCCAGTTCCTGCTCAGTGGGGTGCCTGCTTCTCCCTCTTCCTCTGCCCTTCCCTCCACTCCTACTCGGGCTCTCTTTCAAGTAAATAAATATGATTATTTAAAAAAATAATAGTAATAGGCTTCATTTAAGCTAATACATCCCAAATACTATCATTTCAGCATATAATCAATATAGAAAATAGTAATGAGACATTTGAACTTGTTTTTTTTTTTTTTTCATACTCAGTCTTTGAAATCTGGTGTGTATTTTACACTTAGAGCTTCTCACCGTGTGCCCCTGCCATGTTACAAGTGCTCAGCAGCCACAGGTATTTAGGAGCCCCTGTACCCAATAGCACAGCTCTCTAGGCTTCTCCTTCTTTTATTGAATGTGTGTGTTGATTCTCTTCTTAAACCCCCAGAAAAGAGATTTTTATTTTATTTTTTATTTTTTAAAATATTTATTTATTTATTTATTTATTTATTTATTTATGATAGAGACAGAGAGAGGCAGAGACACAAGCAGAGGGAGAAGCAGGCCCCATGCCGGGAGCCCGACGTGGGACTCGATCCCGGGACTCCAGGATCGCACCCTGGGCCAAAGGCAGGCGCCAAACCTCTGAGCCACCCAGGGATCCCCCAGAAAAGAGATTTTTAAACTTCAGTGTAATCTCGAATGCTGAAATTGCCAGCATGGTGCTCTCATTCCTTCCTGTAAGGAATGTCCTAGCACTGACCCGGGCATGTTGGGAAGGGCTGAGTCATGGTGCTGATAAGCCATCCCTCACGGACTGGTCAGCGGGGCTGGCCTGGCCAGGATGGGACGAGACTTTGGAACAGGCCCTGGGGGCCAGCTGCAGTGATGGGCTTGGTGGTTTCTCTGCGAAGAGCTCTCCTGGGCTGAGACAGGAAACAAGAGGAGCTCATTTTTGTCCTGCAGTGGTTCTCACCCTGGCAAAGGGGGAAATGAAAATGAACACTTTGAAATGCTAATTATTTAATCTCTGCCAACTGTCGGCTGCTTCCAGGGGAGCCTGTGTTCATTTGTAAAATGAAACCATTTTAGAAAATGATCCAGGTTGTGAAAGTGTGGCCCGGAAGGAGGGCTAAGGGGGCTCTCCTGGAACCCATCAGCCCTCCAGAAGGTTCCAAAGTCCTCTTAGCTGTGAGGGTCCACCGTTCCCCAGGATCCTTCTAGGAAGCCCCCATAGAGCCCCTTGAGTTTAGAAACTTCTACCAGCAGACTACCACGGAGGTTGAGAACACTGGTTTTAGAGGCAGAAAGACCTGAACTCAGTACATTTTCTGCACTTGCCTCCTGAGGGCCCTTGGCAGATCATCAGCAATTTTCTTATCTCCAGAATTTTCTTTCTGGATTTGTCCTGTGGATTGAGTGATATCATTCACATGATGTGTGTGGCCCTGACGGTGTCCAGCCCACTTGGGACTCGGTACATTTTAGCCATTCTGGGTTGTGTAATTATCGCTGATGCACACTTCTTTCTCTCTACTTTTTTCTAAAGTTCATATTCTCTAAATATAGAAAGAAGGCCCTTGCTCTTCCCTTCCCCCATGTGAGCCTATGAGTCAGCTCAGGCCTCCATAACAGGAGACCACAGAAATTTAGCTGATAGCCCTGGAAGCTGGAAATCCAAGAGCCAGGGACCCAAGTTTGGTTTCTCCTGTGGTGTCTTCCCTATGGTCTGCAGATGACCACATTTTCTCTGTGTCCTCACCTGAACCTTTTTCTCTGTGCTTCTCTACCTTTTCTTATAAAGTCTTATTGAGTTAGGGCTACACTTGGCTAACCTCACTCAACCTTAATTACCTCCTTAAAGACTCTGTTTCCAAATACAGTCACACTGCGGGGGTTTGGGCTTCAACATCTGGATGAGGGGGCGGTGCTAATGAAGAACTCAAGCATCCTATGGTCTTTAGAATAGACATCTGAGAATGTGCCCCAAATCTAATCACTTACAAGTGTTTTTCAAACTCTAGTCATTTCTCTTTTTTTTTTTTTTTTTTAAGATTTTATTTATTTATTCATGAGACACACAAAAAGAGACAGAGACACAGGCAGAAGGAGAAGCAGGCTCCCCTGCAGGGAGCCCAATATGGGACTCCATCCCGAGACCCCACGCCCTAAGCCAAAGGCAGATGCTCAACTACTGAGCCACCCAGGTGCCCCACTTTAGTCATTTCTTTACCATCTTTTTGTTTTTACCACATGCGCCTTCCCCATGTACTATATTTAGTATCTTTTTAAAACTTGTAGTAATTTTAATCTTATTTAAATTCAGTTAATTAAAATATCTATCTTGAAGTTGACTCCATATATTACTTAAATAAATAGGTTTTGAAAGAAAATCTGAGATCACTACCAAGAGATTTCAACTGCCTGCTTAGAAATAAGAAGTGATCAGGAAATAAGTCAATGAATAAATTCAAAGGGATGTTACTGAATTCTTTCCGGATGGTGCTTGATTTGACAAACACACAGCACCTACCATATATGCCAGACGCTATCAGCACTTAATGAACATAATCTTGTGTATCCTTCATGACCTAGGAGTGAATAGGTAACTTTATCATTTTTATTTTGAAGAGGAAGAAATACAGGCCCAGAGAGGTTAAATAAGTTGCCAAAGGTCACACCGCTAGGAATGCTGGCAGTCTGATCCTACAGCCTTTAATGATTAAACTGTATTTGCTGAAAGGCTAAGTTTTACAAATTTCATGGTGAAAACTCCTGTAGGGTAGCTCCCCCCATTCTCAAGATGAAAGTTTTAAAAGTCACAGCAAATAAACTAAAAATGACATTTTTAAAAGATTGTATGTATTTATTTGAGAGAGAGAGAGAGCAAGCACGTGAGAGAAAGCATGAATGAAGGGAAAGGCAAATGGAGAGGCAGAAGCAGGCTCCCCTCTGAGCAGTGAGCCCCATGCAGGGCTCTATCCCAGGACCCTGGGATCATGACCTGAGCCAAAGGCAGACACTTCACTGACTGAGTCGGAGTCACCCAGGTGCCCCTAAACATGACTTCTGATTCCAAGAACAGGTCTCAGACTTTGGCTAACAGCTAGGTGTCCAGGCTTCAAGAACACCTTTCTGCGCAGGCCCTTCTGAGTAGGAAACCCCACACTGATCACAAGGCAGCAGTTTGCTTGTGAGGAAAGCCTCTATGAGCCCTGACAGCGTGGCTAGGCCACCTCACCAGGCCTCCTGGAGGACCCTTCATGCTCCGGTGTCCTCCCTTTGCAGGGGCGGGTGGGTGGGGAGGCTCAGTCCCAGCCTTGTCCTGGCCGGCCACAACGCATAACCTGCTGGCTTCCAGGTACCAGGAAGAGACGGTGACTGAAGGGTGCCACTACAGGGTACAGCCTGGTAAGTGCATCATCAGGATCCTCCTGGGCGCTCCCCTAACCTTCCCAAGGCTGCCAGCAGAACTTGGCTTCCAGAACGGGGTTAGCACCACACAGCTAATATTGCTGATTAGCAGAATCGGATGGAGATGCGTACAGGCAGATACGGTATTGAATTATTTTATAGAGGGGGTCGAATTAGATCTGGACATGCCAGTTCTCCTCCCCAGAGTGCGGAGAGATTGTCTACACCTGTGTATCGACCTGTACCCAGGTACAGAGGTAATCCCTTGGCTTGGGCACCGTGTGCACCTTGGTATTGGTGGTTACTGCAGGGTCGGGGTCACACAGCCGGTGCGAGGACCCCGAGGCATTGCTGCCCGTCTCCTCCGGACCTCTGACTCCCTTCCAGCAGACACAGGGGGACCCGGGCCCCCTCCTTCTTCCTTCTCGGAGCCCCAGCCCCCAGGTGGGAGGGGGCAGGGCCCGGAAGGTGAAGGGAAGAGGCAGGCCCTGCAGGGCCGCAGCAGCCCGGCCCCCACCTGCCCCGGGAGGGCGCCCAGGCCCCGTCCCGCCCACCGGCAGCCCCGCTAGCAAGAGATCGCGGGTGCCTGACCCCTGGGCAAAGCGGACTCCTTCGAACCCCGGGTTCCACTTTGCCAGTGTGTCCCCGAGGGCCGCCCTGGGGGCCGCCTGGCGTGCACGGGGCCGCCCCGGGCCCAGCCGGCGGTGGAGGGGTGGGGGGTGGGGGATGGGGGGCAGGGCCTGGCCGGTTCAGGCCTTAAAAGTAGTTTTGTGCAAATCCCCTCCTCCAGCCCCCTCCCCCTTTGCTTTGGAGCCCCCGTGGCCCGCAGGATTTCCAGGGCCCGGAGAAAAGGAGCTCGTTTGATTTAAGCACACAGAGGGGCTGGGAGCTGGGGGGGGGGGGGGGTGTTTATATTTTCTCGGCCTCCATTAGGGCGGGTGGCTGAAGGGTGAGGGGGGCGGAGGGGAGCGGAGGAGGGAGAAACTTCATTTATATGTTAATAGTTGCCAGCACCCGGGCTAAACTGACAGAACTATTTCATGGGAAACTGACAAATTTTGTCAGCCAGGCTGTGCCTCCACATCTCAATGGGGCAATAATCTTGATTAGCAAAACAATTGGGGGCCTCCGGGTTCCTGCTCAGGTTACACTGGGCCAGTGTGGGGAAGGCTGGGGCCTGCGGGCCGCAGCGCAGTTTCAAAAGCCCCCGAGTTTAGGCAACGGCCGGGAGCCGTGGGGGTGGGGGTGGGGGTGGGGGTGGGGGTGGGGAGGCGAGGGACAAAAGGGGTTAATATGATTGACCGAATCTTCCTAGTCTTAGAACAATCATTTACTTAGCGAGTAATTCCGCCAGAAACCAGTGGTGCCGACAGGAAATTGGAGTGCAGGATCTGTTTGCCCCAGATGTGTGGGAATTCTAGCCGCCTCCTTCCACTTGCCAACCCCCGAGAAAGAAAGGAAAAAAAAAAAAAATTTGCAACCCCCTTGGGGCCCTAATTACCACGTGCAGAATAAGTAGCTACCTAAAAATACACACCCGCTCACACCCACGAGCGGAGTCACTGCAAGCCACTGCTGCTACCTCATCTGGACTCCCCTTGGCTCCCATCGTTATTATTAGTTCGCTGCATCGTTAATTAAAGCTGCAAAATGATGTCCTGCCCCCGCCCCCCCATTTCCAGGGCCGCCTCAAGAAAGCTCCAGTCCCCAGCTTCCTTTTCAGTGTGACCAACTGGCCCTGTTTCTGTTTGTAAACATACTGGGGAAGGCCTGGGGTTCCCTCATCCCTTCTAGCACCTTCTTGGTGCCAGAAGAATCCACGCGGGGAGGATGTCCCCTCTCAGGGTTGAGGGACAGAGGGACGTGGAGACATTCCACACCTCCCCGGAGGGGAACCTTCTCAACCTGCTGGACAGTCCTTGCTCCCTTCCATTGCTCAGCCCTTGAGGGGAAAACAATTGTTTGATGCAATGGGTTCATTTATTCTAGGCTTTTTCTCTCGAAATCTTTATAGACTCACAAGAAGTTGCAAAAATGGTCCATGGAGGTCCTGCGTGCCCGTTACCCAGATTCTCCTAATGGTGACATCGATAGTTTATTATCAAAGCCGGGAAGTTCATTGTCACCACTATGCCATAGATCATACTCGGACTCCCCCCCCCCCCCCTTTTTGAACTCATTTCTTTTGCTTGTCTCTGTACATTATTCTTTGATTCCTTTATTTTTTAATCTTAATCTTATTAGAATAAGGAAGGCAATCCTCTGATTTCAGATCCAGAAAGGCCATGATAATTCCTTCACCCATTATGCTCCCCAGTTTCACTCTACCCTCCTAGTGATGGTCTCTATACCCCGTCCTATCCTTGAATTCCCTCTGAAAACAAATCGTCTTTAGGTGATCATCAAGCCGCAATGCTTGCACACTTCACACGACAGGAGGCTCATTACCTACGGTCAGTGGTTAAGCGTCTGCCTTTGGCTCAGATCATGATCCCCGGGGTTCTGGGATCGAGTCCCACGTCGGGCTTCCCACAGGAAGCCTGCTTTTCCCTCTGCCTGTGTCTCTGCCTCTCTTTGTGTGTATCTCATGAATAAATAAAGTCTTAAAAAATGTCTATTATTTGTATTAATGCACTGGGGTATCAAATTCCTTTTTGAGAGTGGTACTAGTGACTTGTCCCTTAATTCTGGACTCCTGTCCTAGCCCTTTATACTTGGAAATTGGTCTTAGACTTCTCTATTCAGTGTACTCCTCTGTGCTCTTCTTTCTTTGGTCTCAGCCTCAGGTCTTTCTGAGTTCCAAATATGGGAGAGCAAGAGTAGCTTGGATAGCCTCAGATGTGAGTTAAGCACATCTGACTTTATTTTTTGGATAACTCTGCTATTAATTGATTATTGATTACTGTGTTAATTCAAACTAATTCTCCCTAATCCACATCAGGGCACAAGTCCTAGTGTATGGCCACTTCAAAGTGTGGTTCTTGGATAAGAAGCACTGGCATCATCTGGGAGCTTAGTGTAGCAGAGGAAAAATTTTTTTCTCTACCCTCTTAGGTTTAGTGAATGAGGTCCTGCAAATTAACCTGACAACACAGATTAAGAAAAGAAAAGCATCCAAGTCTTATTAACATGTACAGCGTGTACACATGGGGGAACCCAGTGATGAGTAACTCAAAGGGATAGTTAGAACTTGAGGTCTTTATACTAATAGGGGAAAGGCAGTGGGAGGGCTCTTAGGGAAAAAAAAAAAAAAAACATTTTGGAAAGATAAGTGGGCCCTTAAGGGAACAGATGGGAGACTTGATAGTTTTCCACAGTATCTGTTTGGGTGTGGTGCTGATTTTTTTTATCTCAGAGATTAGAGTTGCCCCAGGGGAGAGGATTTATAACAATGGGTTCTTTGGAGAGGCTCTGCTTTTAGGCAGATAAGGAATTTCAGGAACTCAAATGCCTTCAGCTCAGAATAATTTTTATGCAAAAGTGGCATAATTTGAGGTGGCATATCATGATCCTCTCCTTTAGGAATCCCAGAACCCACCCCAGATCCCATGAATCATAATCCGCATTTTAGTTAGATCTTCAGACAATTCCCAGGCATTCATTTTTAAGAAGCACTGACCTAACTGCAGCTCCTTTAAAATAGCTTCTAACGCATAATAAATCCTATTGTTTATAGAGTCTCTATCTTAATACATGAGTGTCTTAAAAACAGGGGTGTCAGTGTGGTTGTTATACAGACACTGTGGGCTTCTTAAAGAGGTGGATTTTCTCACTGCCACTCATCCAGGGAGATCCCAGGACAGAAAAGAGAAATCCAAGACAGAAGAGGATAGAGAATGGGCAAGAGCAGGAGTGCCAGTCTACCTCTGGCTTTGCCTGGTCGGTGTGGACTATTTTGGAGAGCTCTGACAAAGTGCTTGATGGTGCTTCTAGCAGGTAAGGAGCTGGGACAGTCCCTGGTACCTGGAAGCAGGTCAAAGGAGCTGCCTGTAGTTGAGAACTTGCCAAACTGTTATGGTTCTATGTTTATTCCTGGTCTTAATGTCATGATGGATTAATTCGTGCCTGCATTTGGAGGACAGCAATGTTAGGCACATTGCTGGGGCAACCCCGCCCAATGGTAGCAGCCCCTCTCACCTCACTCCCTGCCAGTGTGGACTTTATAAGTAGTACTCAGGGCTAAGAGTCACAGCTGCCAAGTGTCACCCTGCATCCATGCCGCGTGGTGATTCTTTCTTCACTAATAACTCAAAAAAGCCAAGTTATATTTTGTTAGGGAAGGTGGCAATTTCCATGAGTCTCTTGAAAACTTTCAAAGTGAACTAGGAAATAGAGATTTAAAGTCGCCTTTTATATTTCCCCAGAAGCCAAACTCAGTTCCTAGAAATAGGAAGGTCCCCGAAGGATACTTGCATGTGATTTGCATTTATATTCTCTATCTCCTCTAGCTTTAAGGTAAGGAAATAGCACACCATCCTTTCCAAAATATATGATTCATCTTTCTTAATTAGCAAAGGCCAACAAGGTTTACTGTTGAGTATTCAAGGCCAAATGCTATAAATGGCAAATTATCAGATACCAGATTAATGTATTAATGCAACTGAAGGTGCTGTTTGGTGTTGCTTTGCTTTTTACTTTATCAGATCAGATTCCACCATGTTGGAAGAGGTCTGAGGAGTGATCAAACTCAGGGATGACATAAAAGGCCCATCTTTTGGTCCAACCTGGTAGATCAAGAATTGCGTTACAAGAGATTTTCTGCTGTGTCTCAGCAGTAAAGGGCGAAACTCTGTGATTGATTACTGATGTCTGCCAGGGCCAGTGGTGAAGCAATGAGTGTACTATATCAGGTGTTGGCCAGTGCAGAGGACCCAGCCCTCATTTCATGGCCAAGGAACCTAGAAAACGTGAATGATTTAAGATCAGACAGCAAGTCTTTGCCACAGCCAGGATGCTGATACTTTGACTCAACCCAAGTTCTCTCACTGGTCTACAACTGAATTCCTCTAATCTATCTACATCATTTGAACTTACAGATTAATTGCTAAAACCCTGACTCCCTTGGTACCTTAGCGTCACAATCTTATTTTACCCATCCAAATACAGGCAGGGGTAACTTAAAACTGTCAATCCACTAAGTACACATCGTAGTGCTCAAAACCTTTTGAACGAATTAGGAAAATGGTATTGGTGCACATATTGATATTATACATCAAAAAAAGGGTGTTACAGGTTAGATTACCATTAACACAGTTACAAGGATGCTAATTATTTTAAAGTTATAAATTAATAATGATTTCTAATTATTTTGTTTAACATGTGAAAGAACACATTTCAAGAACTGACTTGAAATTGCATGCCAGGTGAAGAAACAGAAATAAAACAGTACAAATTTATCTCCGTTTTTAGGAAAAGAGCCCAAAAAGCAGGCATTGAGAGAAGTGAGTGAACAATCTACTTGTTTAAAAATTAAAAATTTTAATTAATAATAATATAAAAACCCCACAAATCGGTTATTTGCATGTGGCACAGAGCTAGGATTGTGCCAAGAATTATCCACATATGGTGATGTCTCAACTACTTAGCCATTTTTTTTGTTAATTATTTTTTTAAGATTTTATTTATTTATTCATGAGAGACACAGAGAGAGGCGGAGACATAGGCAGAGAGACAAGCAGGCTCCTCTCAGGGAGCCCGATGCAGGACTCGACCTGGGATCACAGCCTGAGCCAAAGACAGATGCTCACCCACAGATGCTCAGCCACCTAGGTGTCCCAATTTTTATTTTTTTTAAGAGAGACAGAGGGAGGGGAAGGGGGCAGATGGAGAGGGAGAGAAGGAATCTTAAGCAGGCTCTATGCCCAACATGGGAGCCTGATGTGCGGCTTGATCTCACAACCTGAGATCATGAACTGAGCTGAAAGCAAGTGTTAGTGACTTAACCAATGGAGCCACCCAGGCACTCTATTGTTATTATTTTTTTAAGTAAATTCTCCCCTCAAGGAGAGATTCGAAGTCATGACCCTGAGATCAAGAATCACATGCTTTACTGACCGAACCAGCCAGGTGCCCCTATTTTTTGTTAATTATTATTTAATTATTTATGATTATTATTTTGTTTTACTTATTAGTCCTCTGAGAATAGAACTTCTAACAAGGTTGGTTTTCCAAAGGCTGATGGCAATTCCAGCTGCTTTTGCCCTGGGTGGAAGTTACCGTAGAAACCAGAATTATCCCTCTTTTTTACCATATGGAAAGTTTTATCTTGGCACAGGTTTGCACAACCAAAAACATTTCCCAGCTTCCTGTAGATGTAAGTGTGGCCATGCAAGTAGGTCCTGATCAATGGGGAATGAGAGGAAATGATGTCTGTGACTTCCAGGTAGCGATCTTCAAAAGAGAGTGTACTCTCTCCTCTCCCCTTCCACCTTTTTTCTGGCTGATACTAGATGTGATGGCAGAAGCTAGAATGCAGCTCTCACCATCACTGAGAAGGAAGCTGCAGGTTGGGGCTGGCAGGACAAGAGAGAAACAGAGTGTCTGTCCCCGACATCACTGAGGCGCTATATTAGTTCTGGACCATCAGAGACATAAACTTCCATCTTGTTTAAGTCACTGCATTGGGGGAGCTTTTATTGCAGGAGCTTAACATGTGCCAGTTACTACCACTGAGGGCATCCCATGCGTCATGTTGGTCTCTACACACACCCCACTTGCACACTTCGAGTAATTTGGATCATGATCCGCTTACTTTTTAGGATCCTATGCCATATGAGCTACAGGTCAAAAATTTCCACTGACACAGAGAATTGAGAGGCAGCCTTTTCATTATCATTAATCAGATTGCTCCCCCCACCCCCCACCCCCCGAAGCTTGGTAGTGATTTCTCATTGCACTTAGACTAAAGTCCAAATTCCTTACATGGCCTTCAAAGTCGTTTTGATTTGGACTCATGTACCTTTCCATTATCACGTCCTACCATCTCCCTCCTATTCACCATCCCTGCTTCAGTGCTCCGGCCTTTATCTTTTCATGAATGGGACTTGGCAGTTTCTTCTATGTGGTCTTCTGTCCCCTAGATCTTTCTGTGGCTAATTCTTTCTTCTCATCAATGGCTGGATTCAAATGTCAACTTTTCAAAGAGCAAACCTATCTGAAGACTTATCTAAAATTTATCTGAATCCTCTCTCTACTTATCTTCCCATGATTTTGTTTCATTTTTACCATAGAGTTATTAGACAATTAAGACAATTGTTATAAGACAATTCTGGAATTGTCTTACTGATTCATTCAATCATTGTCTCTGTCTCCCATGAGAATGTTAGCTCCATGACGGTGTGGACCTAGTATCTTAGTGTCTATGAAAGTTCCTGCCATAGGTAGGTACTCAATAACTAAATATTCACTGGCTGATTACGGAATGAGTCCTCATGAGGTCCATACCATTGTTATCTAAATTGGACAGAGGACAAAATGGAGAGGCAGGTGCACATAGCTCCCAAGAGGTGATACAGTGTTTTCTGGCATGAGAGTGCTTACCCACCGTGCTGCTCTGCTGCGTAGACACTCAGCTTTTGTCCTCTAGGAACTAATCTTCCAGATTCCCTCAAGTTGTATGTCCATAGCTTATCTCTGTTACGGTCTCCATAAATATCCATTAATTTACAACATGAATCCACTTAAAGGGGTTGCTAGACATTATAATATATTTATGTATGCAAATATAAAGTCAGAAAGCTGTGTCCAACAATTTTATTCTTTTGGCTTTTTTTGCATCTAAGTGTGGAAAAAAAATATGTTTTTGAACTCTGGTCAGACTTGATTACTGCTGATGAATGACAAAGCAGTTCTGATCTTATCTGGAGAATTTTCCATGAAATACAAGGGGAGAGAGAAGCCAGAATAAAGGTTTGAAATAAATATATTGACACAATTCAAAGAAAAGATAATACATTTGGTCATGTTCCTGGCACCATTAGTAGGGGGCCGGGGGGGGGGTTTGCCCAGCCAGACCTGTGTTTGGTTATAGATTAATAATCCAAGGTACAAATGGTTCGGGACAAATCAGAGAAAACATAAACTACAATATTCAACAAACTGGAGTTCAAAGGTTTCTGGAATTTGCTAAGTGTTCTCGGTCATACATTTTTTAAAAGTGATGACACAATACAAAGTTTTTGAACTTTGTCACACAAATAACAAGTAGAGTTTTGCTTGAATCGCATTAAAAAATTGTGCAACTATTATTAAAAAAATGAGGGAGGGGAACCAAGTGGAAAAGTTAGAAAGTACCAACTGTCCAGTTGCTGGTAGAAGAATAATCTAATCATTCTCCTGTAGAAAATGTGTGTTTAGTTTATGTTCCATGTCACACGGCGATTAAGAACGTGATTCTGGGCTCACTCTACAACCAGCCATTCGGTTCTGACGCTTACTGTCTCTGTGATATGGGGGAAGTGACTGAACTCAGTCTATAGAAATATTGTTTAAGCCCCATATAGTACACCGGGCACGTTTACCTTCTACCCAAGTTCACTCTTACTTCTTCAGTACATCCTCTGCATTGCCGGTATTGTAGAGTGTTATCTTTATAATACAAATAAAGTCATGACACACCCTTTCTTGAAAACCCTAAAATGTCTTTGCAAGAAGATGAAGAGCAAAATTCATAACGTGGCCCACAGGCTGTGTGTCCTTGTTCTCCCTGCCTCCTTGTCTATTCGCTTGACTCCTCTATGGTCTTTGCCCCAGCCATGCTGGACATCCCCTGTTCCTTCAATACACCATACTTGCTCCTGCCTCAGCATCTTTGCATCTGCTTTGCCATCTACATAGAATTCTCCTCCCCTTTCTCTTCCCTAACTCATCTTTTCAAGATCATTTTGATTAGCTGTCTTCAGGAATGTCCTTTGCCCCTCTAGACTGTTCTGTACTGCTCCTTTTTTTTTTTTTTTTTTCAAGATTTACTTATTTATTTCAGAGAGAGAGTGTGTGAGCACAGGGCAAAGGGGCAGAGGGGCAGAGAGAGAGGGAGAGAAAGTCTTAAGCAGACTCCATGCTGAATGTGTAACCCTAAGCGGGGCTTAATCTCACAACCCTGAGACCAGGGCCTGAGCTGAAACTGAGAGTTGGATACTTAAACGATTGAGCCACCCAGGTGCCCCTGTACTGCTCCTTTGTTGCATGTACCCAGGTGGACTCTGACAGAGTGTTTAATTCGTGGTTATTGTCTGCTCTCATACTAGCCTGAAGTGCCCTGAATACAGGGGTGGCATCTGATTTGTTCACTGCACCCCCAGCACTTAGCACAGGGCCTTGTACCCACCAAACACTCAATAATCACTCAGAGTAAATAGAATGAAAACATCAGGGTCTCAACATGTCCTCCCCTGTGAACACTGGGATAATACCACCTCCTTTACAGGTGCACAGTGCAGATTAAAAGAGAGAAAAAGTATGTGAGCGCTTTGTCAGTCATAAAGGACCATAAATAAGTAAGGTGTGATTAAAATTTTTAGATATTCTTTCATTTAATTTCAACTGCAAATGATCAGAATCTCAACTCAAATTGGCTTACACTAAAATAAAATAAGATAAAATAATGATAATAATAATGGAATTTTTTGGTATATATAACTGAATAGAGCTGGCAATAAAGATGCTGAAATGGATCATCAGAATTATCTCTCTCTGTGTGTCTCTCCCCTTTCTGCTTTTCCTCCTTTGTTTTTCTGTGTTCTGTCCTCAGCTAGGCCCTCCCACTGTGATGGTCAGTAGAAGAAGATGCAGGTTCTATTACATTGCACCCAGTCTAGTTTTCCAGGGGGAAGAAAGGGCATGTTTTTCCTATGGTTTTAGCAAAGATCCATGGGAAATTCTCTTTACTTCATCTTAATAATATGACTTCGGTTTTGCACTGAATGTGTTTCCCCAGAATTCACATGCTGAAACCCAACCCCTCAGTGTGATGGTATAAGAGGTGGAGCCTTTGGGAGGTAATTAGGATCAGATTATGTCACGAAGGTGGAACCCCCAGGAATGGGGTTAGTGCCCTGATCAGAGTCCTGGGACAGTCTCCTTCCTCTCCCTGTTCTCAGCAACGTGGAGATACAAGAAATGGACAGTCTGCAACTCCAGAAGAGAACTCTCATGCGAATCAACCATACTGGCACTTTGACATCGGGTGGGCAGGTAAGATCTGTTATTGTAATCTTCTCAAACATCTGAATGCTCACAAAAGATAAAGGAAACCCCGTAGAAGAGAAGTGCCCAGGTCTCCAACCTTGGGACTTCCAGAAAAGAAGCATATGTCAGTGTTCGTAAAAGCATCAAGCATCACTTGAGTGCGAACTGTCACTCGCTAGCAGTATAATCCTGGGCAGGTGTGGCAGATATAGTTCAACAATGGAACCACTCCCTGTTCCACCTCTTTTTTCCCTTGCTGGGGACTTTCCAGTGATGGTCTGTGGTGTCCTTAGGGGAGGAGGAAGTTCTGACAAATGAGATGTAAGAAAAAGTCCGTGGATGGGGTTTCTGGAGCTTCTGGGGTGCAGCAGCTATCTTGTCATCCTGAAGATGAAAAACATCCACAAAGCCCTTCTCTTAAAATCAGAGGATTTTTGTTTGTCGCTTTAAGTATTTCCAATCTGGCTTAATTAGCTTTCTAGCTAAAATCCGTAGATAATGGCCACTAGTGTGACATAATAAAACTGATTCACAAACCACCTTCAGGCTCCTCTCCATTTTCTTAAATTGGTAGGAGCCTTTTTTTTTTTTTTAAAGACTATAGAGTAATCATCTAAAAAATATATATATCTTTGCCCCAACTAAGTTTCTGTCTAATTTTGTAATGCATTTAAAAACTTTTCATTACTGCTATTTGGATCCTGAATCTTCTAAAAATGTTCTATGCTAATTTGAGGAAACTTTTCTATGGAATTGTGCTAACTTTCTTTGAAGTGTCTGATTGGGGCTCACACGTCATTGAGGCAGATGGAGGTTATGGAGGAGGACAACACATCGATCTTCTGTTTTTTTTTTTTTTGTGAAATTCTAAGACTTAATTTCACCGAAAGGACATTTTGAAGTAGAGGTATTTCCTACCTTGAATTAGCTACTCATATATTAGTTTCTGGAATAGAATCATAGAACACTGATAGGAGACACATCATCCTAGAAAAAAAAAATTGATGGTAAAGAACAATATAAAGACGATCTAATCCAATGCCCTCATTTTGCAATGGCCTTGAAGCCCAGAACGGGACATAGCCTGCCCAAGGTCACACAGCTATTTAGCGACAGAGTCAGGAGTGATCCCTTTGGGTTTCTGAGATTTGCTGTTATTTAATCCCATCTGAATGGCTGTGATCAAAGGACATAGTTTCTCTCACACATAAAGAAATAACTTGCCTTAAAAAAAAAGTTGGTTAGGTGACTAGTGAACTATGTCTACCACAAAGCGGGTATCCTTAGTCAACCGCTAAGGTCTGTTCATGCGCCTGCTTTTATTTCTGCGTGACAAGCCCTCATTTGAATGCACAAGTGAACACACATACCCTGTGGAAAGATCATTAACTGAGCTGTGGTGGGGCCCATAGGTAGTAAACCACACGTCTGTGTGTATACTGCTGGAAATTATGTTGGTGATTATGAATGTGTTGACTGCTCAGCTTTGGGTGATGGGTTCCAAACATACTAGTTCTCTCCCTAGTGGTCCCCACCATGGCCATTCAAAAACAGATCTATACCTGTGGCTCAATCAATCAATATCTGTCAATTCATCGATCTAATCTCTCATCTGCTTTTCACTGATAAATGTGTTTGTGTGACAGTGTATGTGTCGCAAAGATATACACATGCAAAAGATATATATATATGTGCAAAAGAGGGTTTTATTTATCAGAAACCTTACAAAAACAGGCACAGGGTTTTATTTTTCCCCACTTGTGATCTCCCACATCAAATTTGGGTTTTGTAGGGTCTGGCAAAGCACATTGCAAACTACTGCTTATTCTGACATTTAAACTTGGAGTGAGATTAAATTAAAGGCAACATTGTGAACAACTTTAAAGAGGACAAGGAACCATTTAAAGAGAGTCTGGTGGACAATGCAGAAAAAGGAACAAGGACTGATCTTGTCCAAGTACTTGGGCCTCAAGTGTGTTTAGTTTTGATTTGTTTCTGTGCTGTGTGAATTTCCTTCCCCAGCTCCTCCTGGAGTAGCGCAGACAGGCCTTGCCCCCGTGGGTCCCCCTCCAACTTGACACCCTTCTGACTCATGGTGCCCAGAAGGCAGTGCTGCTGCTGTAGGGAAGTCGGGTCTAAGCCACAGAATTTTAGGACCTACTTTAAAATCAAAGCCCGGGCTGAGAATTTCTCTCCAAGTGCCAAAAATTAAGAAGTGAACTTGTTTGTTAAAAACAACACCGTCAACAAACAACCCAAAGCCAATGTCTTCTCTTTGACCTAATTTTGCCCCAATATCAAACTCTTAACCTTCTGAATGTACAAAGAGGTTTTTATTTTAAATCCAAGGAACAAATGACCTCTTCAAATTCATAATGAGGTATGCATTGAACGGAACACAGCCCAAGGTGAGTCATTCATTAATCATAAACAAAACAGCCCCTGATCAAGGACACATCAGAACACACTGTAAAAAGAGGCGAGGTTGCCCAATGCCTTTATTTAATATTAACTACATTATGTTTTTCATGTGAGTTCTGAGAAGGTGATTTTCTCACTTTCTTTGTAGCCAGCTCAGTGTGAATGGATAATTACTTCCCTTAATGCTGTTTCCCCTGAAGGTTAACCCTGTTCAACAAGACGCGACCCAATCTCTCCTCTCTAAAGGGGGCGGGGGGGGGGGTGAGGGGGTGTGCGTCCATCACCCAAGACTTTCAGCCAGAATCCTTCAAGCATAAAAACATCCGCCAACAGGAATATTCCAAATGACATGAATAATATTTGTGATTAATAACAGCTAACCAGAGAAGCACAATCCAAGAAATACATTATTAGCTTCTTACAGATATCTGATATGCTAATTATCTTCAAAAATTTCATTGCTGATGACTGTTTTGGCAGAAATTTGAGCAGGGGAAGAGGAAATTCAAACTTTTATATAAGTTGGAGACAAAGCATTGGGGCAATTGGACCTGAGAGGACCTGGGGATGGGATTTGGTATTTAAGTCTGACTGATGAGAAGGAAATTAAATAATGAGAATAGAAATCAGTGTGAGGATTGAAACTTGAGTTGAGGGGGAACTTGGCGGACTTCCTCAGGAGCTTTTCCTTACCTTCAGTGACAAAAGACTGCTGGCGCTGAAGTGGGTCGGGAACACAATGTGGTTTGACTAGATTCACCTGGGGGCCTTTCGGGGTGTGTGTGTGTGTGTGTGTGTGTGTGTGTGTGTGTGTGTGTCCCTGCATTCCTAAGGGATGTGCTCCTGGATCTCCACTTTCCCAGGGGGACACTGAGCTGCCAGCTTCATTTCCTTTCTGCTCTGGCCTCACCCATGTCCTAGCCAGATTCAAGGCGAAGGTGTCCAATGGGCAGAGTCCACTTAGGCACCATCACAGAAGCACCACAGAACACATGTGGTACCCGGAAGGTCATACAGCTTTTTAGTGGAGGAGCCAGGAGTAAACCTTCTTCTTCTGATGGAAAAGTTGAGTTCCAGAAAGTGGCAGTATATGACCTACCATCCCAAAAGGATGAGAGGATTCTGGCAAAAGAAAGTAGGCTGTCTGCTGTGGGAACAGTGAACTCATCTCACCCTGGACCGTTTGCTTAACCACAAATGTTCTGAGTGTCCCCTTCCAGAAGTTTACAACAAAGAGAGACATTTTGATGTTGATGGCAAGCAAAATAGGTTGAAAGCATTCCTCATTTAGACTGTAAATCAGGAGAGGTGGACACTCTAGCAGGGAGATACTCCATCCCCCGCCTACCCGTCTGTAGTCAAAATACCAGAATGATACTTCTCTCTGTTTATCTCTGTATCATCTCCTGGATCAGGTTGGGCTATCTTTGAATCTCAGATTCTGGAAGAAAATAAATCAGGCCACCTGCAGGGCAATTGCTCAGTGCTGCAAACAAGATGCCCTTAGAGCCCCAGAGGCACTGAACATAGGTAGTCTGAGGTTCATGATGTCGCCTCCTAGAAACCCAAAGAATCCACTGTAAGCACTATCACAGCAAGTCACGGGAAACCAAATATTGAAGCAGAGACCTTTACCTACTGCCTCAAACCCCATGATGACTGAGACGTTCTCCACCTTATTCTCTTATCCTTGCGATCTACATCTAGTCTGGCCCCAGTTAGACACAGTTACGGAAAGAACTGCTGATTTGAACATTTTTGAGCACCTACCCTGTGCCAGACTTGTAGGCAACTATAAAGGAAACAAAAACTGTCTCTTTCCATGAGTTCTTGGTCTGATAGAGACAGAAGACAGATCCCATGAATTCATGTGTGACCTCCTGGGTCAGGATGCCTGGATTACTTCCTTGGCCATTTACTGGCTGTGTGAACTTCGACAAGCTCCTTGACACCTCTAGGCTCCATTTGCTCAATGGCAATAGGGGGAAAATAATTCTCCATATACACATAGAGGGTTGAGTGAAGGCTATGCCATCAGACAGATTCAGCCCAGAGTCGGCCGCATAGTGAGTGGGAGACATAGGTTAGCTATTATTAATTATTATCATCATCATTATTATTATCATCACTCTTGTTTCCCTCCACTTCTCCTTTAGCATTTCTGGGTAAGCATTCTGAGTGATATCTCGTACATACAAAAAAAAAAAAAAAGACCGTCTCTGTATCTCTATCCATCTATATAGTACAGGATTGTGATTATATTAAAGGTATACTAATCAACTCTCAAAAGAGTAGGGGAAAAAGAGAAAAAATGCTATTGTTCTTTCTTTTTTCCTCCTTTCAAATGTGCAGCTTCCTCCAGCCTCAGCTCTGCACATAGTAGGTATGTTCCAGAAATTTCAGGGAACCCAGATGCATGTAAGAAACTTAGGGGCAGTGGCAGGGTTTTCCGTCAGCAGTCACTCTGAGCAAGGAAATTGAGGCCAACCCTGAACTGCTCACTGCTTTAAGAGGGGCAGCTAGAAGCGCCGAGGAAGTCAGCTGCATCATTACTTTAGCTCTCGCCCAAATTGCAATCTTTGTTGCCTGCACCAGCGTGCGTGTTGTAGGCAGCTTTGATTGAAAAGTTAATCAGCAGGCTTGAGTTTCTATCAATAAAGAGGAGCGAGATTGATTTAAATACTTGATGAAATTTTTTTTAAAGCCCTAAACCCCAAACACCTTAAAATGTAGAGATATGGAATTAAGAGACAGTGAAAGATGCGTTGTGGCAGGTTTTCATCAGAACAATAAAGTTTTCAAGAAGAAAGTGGTCTTGGGAGAGGGGATCCAGGCTTGACAGGGAAGTCAAGCGGGAAGATGAGTAAGGAAAGGATGAGGGGTTGTTGACTGGTTGGGTGTTTACGGATACAGGGTGAACCAGTGCACTGCCAGAAGCTTCCTGACACCCCACGCCTACCCCCACCTCCACCCCACAACTACCTGAGGGCCCAGAGGATGGAGACATGCTGCCTTCTCTTGTATCACCTCATGTAAGAGTGAACAGCCAAGGATGAACAACAGGTGGGCGGTCAGTGGAGGGGATGAGCTTTGTGGGTTGAAGTCGTCCATCAAGGTGTCCTGGAGGAGGGTTACTTGAGTAAGGCATTGATAAATGGGCATTTTGGAGTTGAGGTACCATTCAAGGCATCAGGCACAGCCCTTCCACTGATGATTTGGAGAAAGGGTGAATGTGCCAGGTGGTAGAAGGCAAACCCAGGAAATGGAGTGTCTTTTCTCGACCTCAGGATGTCCATACAGCCTTCAGTGAACCGGTGGTAGAGTCTTAATACTAATAAACATTTCTGAAGTGATTAGCATGGCCAGGCCCCATACTAAGTGCTTCTCGGGTAGTCTTTCATTTACTCTTCCCAGTCACCTGGTGAGGGCCTTGATTCAACTGCATCTTATCTTATAGATGAGAAAACTGGATTTCAGCAGAAGAGAGTAACTTGCCTAGGGTCATAGCCCAGCCCATTGTGCAACTGGAACTGAGAGCTCATGTATTCACACACTGTGCTGCATGGAGAATGGATCGGCATATTATAAATCTCTGCTCAGAGGCCGAGCGGGAAAACAAAAGTCTCTAGCAGATAACAGGGCTGATTTATCTAGTGATGTAAACTCATGTGAAGTGTTTAGCCCAGATAGTCCCCAACACATACTAACAGATATGCTTTTATTAATAAAGTATCTACTGTAGAGTCTAGAAAAAAATAGGTACTCAATAAATGCTGGGTGTTATTATAATGGCTGATATGATCGATGCATTAGTGTTATTCCCCACTGCCTTCGCCCATAAAATCAATATCCTTGACACACTTGTCTATTTTCCCTCATTCCTTGTACCTGATGTATTTGGCCTTGCCCATGATCACAGTTTCCCTAACCAAGGATGCCATTTCTCCTCCTCATCCTCCTCCTCCTCCCCCTTCCTCCTCCTCCCTCCTTCTCCCCCTCCTCTTCCCCCTCCTCCTCCCCCTCCTCCTCCTTCTTCTTCTTTTTCTTCTTCTTCTTCTTCTTCTTCTTCTTCTTCTTCTTCTTCTTCTTCTTCTTCTTCTTCTTCTCCCCACTGAGAAACTTCTTAAAAAAAAAAAAAAAAAAGAAACTTCTTATTCTGCAACGTCCCACTCAAGAACTTCTCCTACCAACGTGGTGTTGGGCCTGACCCCCAGTTTACTTCCTCACCTGCCCCTATAATCAGAATGCCTCTTCCTCAGTGAAGGCTCCAGACTCTGATCACACCTTGATCAGCCTTTATTAATGTTCCTGCATCATCTTGAAACATAAATATGGTCACGTCCCCCACCTCAACTCTGAGCTCTCTAAAGTCTGGATGGTACTTGCTGATATTTACACCTACTCATTCCTCTCTGTTCATCCTGCTCATTCTGTAGAACTGTGCTTGGCCCCCAGTAGGCACTCAGGGATCAATCTGAATTGCAGACTGCTTTGGGAGACTCCTATTTTATAATCTGCATGTTTCTATAGAGAAGTTGCTCAATAAACTGTTGTTGGGTGTTGAGTCCTTATGTGGAGCATGCTGAGCAGACAACTAGATCTGCCTTCTTTTAGAGGACAGAGCTTTGGCAGCACGAGGTAGGGATACGTTTTGAACAGAAATGATTGGCAGAAGAAGGACAAGGGAGAGCAGCGCAGTGGGCGATTGAGAGCAATGCTGTGGGTATCAAAAACAGGATTGTTGAGATATTGGTCACACAACAACCATTACCATAGAAACTAGTGTCTACCCAGCTTGCTAGATGCTTATCCCGGCTAGGTTGGGGTCGGGGCACCTGTTTGGCACCCCCTGGGAACATCCCATGGTAAATGCATCAAATCTCACTCCCCACCTCCCTAGGGAGCTGTCAGTGTCACACATTCCATCAGGCACTTCAGCAACCCCCAAATCACTGCATCACAAAAGCATCTTTTGATTGATTCATCAACTACCAAACAGGAAAGGCTGTCACAGCTCCTGGAGTAGCAATTAGAAATGGGAGGAAACTCAGAGGTTGGGAGTTTTGAAAGAGAGGATAAAGCCAAAGAAGAGCTCTTCATCCAAACACCCCAAACATCCTGGCCCACAACCTGGCTCACAGCTTAGAATGAGACAGAGCGTGAGAGCAATCTCTTAGAATAGTAATATTAAGACTATAATTAACAGATACTTACTGAGCACGAATTAGCATTAGGTATTGCACATATACTTTGAGTCCAGTTTAATTGGATTTGATTTAATCTTTTAAACAGCGCAGGAATGAGGAATATTATTTCCATTTTACAGATGAGGAGATGGAGGTTTGGACAAGGTACGCATCTTGTTCAAAGTCCGACGGCAAGGAAGAGGTGAAGCAGGGATTTGAAAACACATCTTTGTGACCTCAGTGAGTGAGCATCTGAACATTGAGATTTGCTCTGTGAGCAGACCCGTAGTCCAGAATCTGGTTGTGCTATGAAGGTAGATGAAAACTGACCTAGTGAATCCTTGCTTTCAAAGTACAATCTTTTCCTTTCCTCCCCTCACAGACCAAGTACCTGCTTCTCTTCCCTATAGTTAAGCACGGAAATGACCATCTGTATAACATTCTGTTTCAAACTGTTAGGCGCTAGGTAATTACAGCTTACCCACTGGCCATATTTAATGTTTCCAATGTGTTTTTATTTATTTCTCCCCCTTTTTGGGACCTTCCTGAGAGTATTTTTTTCCAAAATAGGAAAATTCTTAGTCATTAATCTAGCACTGAAGTATTTATTTAATTATTATTATAGATGTTATTTTTTTAACCAAAAAGAAGTTTTAGAGGCATCAGAGATGATTTTGGCTAAAATGTGAACAGGGCATGCACTCAACCACTCTAATATAATTCTATTCATTTCTTGCATTTTATCTTGGACAGTTTGATCAGAGAGCTTGGTTTTTCATACAGGCATTATACATGTAAACATTTTTTGTATCTTCCGTAGATTTATGTAATTTTAATTTCTTAATGTCAAAAAAGAATTTCATTGCATTGATTTTCTCAATTTTCCAAATGATTCCCCATTTCTTTAGATGTTTAGGTTAGGTCTACTTTTCAGATATCGGCACTAACACAGTGATAAACATCTTTCACAAAACACCTCATTTCAAATTCCTAAAGCAGCCATCAATTTGGCCAGATTACTTTGATGTGTCCCTCCCACCTAATTTTATCTTATTTAAAATTTAAAAAAAAAAATCACTATACTCTATGTGGGGCTTGAACTCACAACCCTGAAAGATCAAGAGTCCTATGTTCTACTGACTAAGCCAGGCAGACACCCACTCCCCACCTAATTTCAAAGAGTTGGTGAAGCACATTTTAATTGGCTGATAAACTATTTTAACCCATGCTTTGTTTCTTTTGTTTCACTGGGTTCCAAGATGGCATGATTCTCAACACACCATTTCTCTCTCAAATGGTAACAGTGGAGTCCAAAAGCCAGGAATCGCTGATTGGGACTTCATGAACTCAACTTGACAGAAGAGGGTCAACACTGTGGCTGGTCCCAAGTTTTCTATGCCGGGCACTGTACCAAGTGGCTTACACTCATTAATGTTTAGTACGGGGCTCTACACACAGTAGGCCCACAGTCAATATTTGTTGAAAGGTTGTGTGGTTTCCTTTCTCAAAAGAGAAAGAAAAGTTTTCTCAAAGCCTCCCAGTTTGTTCCAATGACTAGTCCCATTTTAAATCTTTTTAAAAAGGTTTTATTTATTTATTTAAGAGAGAAAGAGTGGAGGTGTGGAGAGAGAGAGTTGAGGAGAGGAGCAAAGGGAGCAGGTCAAGCAGACTCCATGCTGAGCACGGAGCCTGATGCAGGGCTTGATCCCATGACCCTGAGATCATGACTTGAGCCAAAATCAAGAGTCAGGTGCCCAACTGACTGAGCCACCCAGGTGCCCTGGTCCCATTTTAAAGATGAAAACACTAAAGCTTTGAGCAGATGGATAACTTATTAAAGTCACATGGTTAGTAAATGGTGATGCTACTTTGGATTCAGTTCTGCCTGACTCTAGAGTCCATCAGCTTTCCTCCTTTCTTAAAAATAAAAGTACAAAAACCTGCTGTCTCCACCATGTTACTGGGTGGGCTACTCAGGTAGGAGTGCATCTGTATATATATTTTTTCTTTTATCTCATCTCATTTCTGGGAATCCTTATGAGATTCCAAAATAACTCAAACTCAATTTTTATTCTATTTTTGTCTAAGTCTTTAAAAAGGGACAGAGAAACCAGGAGAACAGGCATATGACACTGTCCAGTATATTTTACTGTTATCTACAAGGCAAGCCTGCATAACTATACTCATGGAGCAGGAATACTGCAGTAGCTCCATCTGTGCCAGGCGAGGGGTGAGGGATCCGAGATTCAGGCAGACAAAAGCTCTCCTCCCCAGACCTCCAGGGAAGGCAGGGTAGAATCAAGCAAACCATAAGCAAAAAATAATTCATGAACACGAAGGGTATTCCAAAGAAAAGAAACAAGGTGATGAGATACGAGTGATGGGACGAGGTGGGAGGGGTCCTAATATTGGTAGATTGATCAGTAACTGCTTGCTACTGTCCTACTGGTGAAATCTCTGTAGAAACCTAACTCAGATTTTTGACATGTTTGAAGGTGGCAATTCTTTTTTGCTTTTCAATTTAAAAGCTAAAGTGACAAGTCACCTCTCAAGTGCTTGTAGAATCCTAATTCTGTCTTAGCACCTTACCAAGTCAATTTCTTATCCCTTCCTTTTAAATCAGAATTTTTCAATCTCAGAGCTATTGAGATTTTTGCATCCAATAATACTTTTCGTGAGGGATTGCCCTGTCCACTGTTGGATGTTTAGCAATATCCCTGGTCTCTACCTACTCATGCCAGTAACCCCTCCTGCAAGGTCAAGACAATCAAAAATGTCTCTGGACATTGCCAGATTTCCTCTGGGGATGGAGGCAAAATTGTCCCTGGCTGAGAACATAGATCAAAACATATTTGATATCACGAATGGTTTCCAGAATCTGACAAAAATCCAGGAAATACTGTCATTACGTGATTTCTATGGGCCACGTGTTCTGTTAATGCTTTCCACATACTATTTCATTCAATTTTCAGAACTCTTACATAAGGAAGATACTGTTACCACTTCCTTATGGGCTAAGATCACATAGTCAGTGGCAGAGCCCAGGATAGAGCCTGAGCCTGTGTGGATGGAGAAACATAGCTCTGGCTCTCCAGCACCACACATGAGCATGGATTGTCGTCATCATCTAAATTGGCACGTCTCAAAGTGCACCTGGAGCGCCTGGGGATCTTGCTTAAGTGCCATTCCGTAGGTCCGAGGTGGGACCCAAGATTCTGCAAGTCCAGGAAGCTCCCGGTGCTGGTCCATGCACCAAACATCGACTGCCAAGGGCCTAGAACAGTAGTTCTTAAATCTTTCTGGATTACAGATTCAGCCAACAGTCTGGTAAGTTATGAATCTCTGCCCGGAAAACTGCAGTGATGCTCATAACATTAAAAACCCAGGTTAAGATCTCTGCTTCTCTTTAGAAACACACCTTAACCTGCTTCAATCAGATGGATCTCGCTTGTTTCAGCAGATCACTGATAAAGCAAACTCCACTCTGGATGATCCCTCCCGTTCCATCATGTTAAAATGCCAACAGTGTGAAAGTCCTTGTGATGCCTACACTGAGTCTTTCTTACTGTAGCTCAAACCCATCATCGCCATCCTTGCCCTTTGTAGAAACCGGGAACAGCCAGTTATCCTCATCAGAGCATGGGCCTCAAATCCAACCCATCACTTTCTTCTTTTGCCTCATCTTAGAAAATCCCTCAAGTCCTGCATGGCATCTTTCCATAATAATGCTTGCTTGCCACCCACTCCCCACTTCCATTAACAATTGTCTACGTAATGCATATGCCATGTGATACAGTTATCAGAAAGTGCTGTTATCGGAACATACACATACAAAACAATATGAGAAGATACTTTTCTAAAAGAGCAGATAACCTTAAACATTAATAAGTAGAAAATCTGTGAAATCAAAGCATTTTTTTTCTTTTTTATATAATAGCCTTTCATTCTTCTTATGATTTTGTCTTTGAAAGCTCTTTCTGCAGATGACACACGACATTGTTCTTCCATCCTGCTTCAGACAGAATTAAGGGAGGAAGGGGGGAAAAAACTATTGTAGAGCCTCTCTGCTCTGCAGCATGATTTTTATAATTAATATATACAACTGAGCAGAGAAAGGTACGTTATAATGAAATGCAATTAAGAGGTGTTTGTTCTTTTCCCACACATGATGACTATAATTTCCTTGGCTGTTTAGAAGTCAACCATTATCATTACATTTTGCACATATCTTTTCTATTTTTTTTTTTTGCTCCTGAATTTGTTTATTTTCAATAAAAAAACAAACATAGATTTAGAGCGTTTGATATTCAGATAACATCATCTTTTAATTATAGTCCTTGGTGATCATTAAATCTAACACCTTTTATGGTATCTCTTGCATTGGCATGGCTTCCAATTTTTAATTAATGGACCTTTAAAAATAGCTCCAAATAAAACTGTAATTTCAATTTACAAAAAAGCTTGGGTTGGACGACAACATTATGTTTTCCTTCCATGTGGAAAGCAACCAATCTGATTTTATAGTTATCTGTCATCTTGGACTTTAATTATAACTCTCCTGTACAACCTGACATTTAGCCATGCACGCTGGGCTGCCCTCTCTCCATGCTCCCGATTTTCCTTCTCTTTTGTCCCAATCTTCTCTATCTGGAATGGAAAAACAAGGATTGGAGGGATCCAACAGTCACTTGTTGGGGCGGCGGTGCACACAGCGGTGGAAGCAGGCACCCATTTGGATCCTGCTCTGGCTTCTCCCTGGCTATTTCGCTGTTGCGAGTGTTGGGCAAGTCAGCGCCGGAACTCCTTTGAAATAGCTGAGCCTGATGCTGAGAGACCCACCTTTGACGGTAGAGACCCGGTTAACACCAGAGCAGAGAACTACCATCTCACACAATAGATGCTTGATATAAATGTGTGGATTAAATGAAGCCAGAAGCTTTCCTGGGATGAACAGAAATAAATGCAATTATAGAGCAGGGCCTCTGACACTAAGTGTCAGGGCATAATTTTTACTCTACATCTTTTAAATGTCCCAGGATCTACAATTAAAAGAGGCAGTGCCATTTGCTCTTACTGACCATATTTCCATTTTGGGGGGATTGTTTAAAGCACACAAGACAGAGAGTGGATATTCCTCTCACTAGCCATGTTTGATATTTCAGAAGCTATTGGGGAAATGGCATTGCTGGTTAGTTCATGAATATGTTTGTTTTGTTTTGTTTTTCTCCAGGCCTGGATAATCAGGAGACATAGAAAGAGTATACAATGAGCAAATGTTTCTTTTCATTCTATATAGATATAATGTTTTATTAAAGTGACAGTAACAGTCACTTAAAAATCTCAAACAACTCTTTTCAGCCTACAAGTAGAAGTCAAAATAACATAGAGAGCAAGATTAAAAAAAAAAAAAAAAAAAAAAAAAGGAAATCGTTGGATCCCAAATAATCACCTTCTCCCACTACCCAACCTTTTCCAGTTCAACTTAAGGAGCCTCCTACATGGCAGGTAAAGCTCAAAAGGATACACAGATCAATAGAATAGTAACTCCTGCCTTGGAGAAGTTCTTTGACAGAAATATCCAAAGCAGACAGAAGTTTCCCCAAAGCAGTGGGGAAGACTTCCTACACCTGCTGAGGCCCTGAGCCCACAGGCTGATTTTCTTTTCAGACTGGCTCATATGTGCTCCTTCCAGCTCCTATGTTCACACTGAGCAGGCTTCTGCTTGGTTCTTATTCATTACTGATAAAACAGTTCCTTTCAAAACTTGAAAAAAAAAAAAAAGCTAGGGATGGTTGGGGAGCTCAGTGGTTGAGTTTCTGCCTTCGGCTCAGGGCGTGATCCCAGAGTCCTGGGATCTAGTCCCACATCAGGCTCCCAGCAGGGAGTCTGCTTCTCTCTTTGCCTTTGTCTCTGCCTCTCTTGCCTCTCTCTCGATGTCTCTATGAATAAATAAAATCTTTAAAAAATTTTTTAAAAAGCCAAACTGTTACAGAGAGTAGGAAAGTGACTGCAAAGGAGTAAAAGGTAAAACTTGCAGCAACAAGATACACAGTCTTGAGGATCTAATGTATAACCCAGTGACTCAGTTGATAACGTTGTACTGTCTAATTGAAATTTGCTAACGGAGTAGAACTTTGATGTTCTCATCAAGATAGGTTTTTTCTTTTTTTTTTAAAGATTATTTATTTATTTATTTATTTATTTATTTATTTATTTATTCATGATAGACATCGAGAGAGAGAGAGAGAGGCAGAGACACTGGAGGAGGGAGAAGCAGGCTCCATGCCAGGAGCCTGACACGGGACTAGATCCTGGGACTCCAGGATCGCGCCCTGGGCCAAAGGCAGGCACCAAACCGCTGAGCCACTCGGGGATCCCCCAAAATAGGTTTTTTTAAAAAAGATTTTATTTATTTATTTGAGAGAGAGCGAGCGAGCGCGACGAGCAGGGAGGAGGGGCAGAGGGAGAAGCAGGCTCCCCGCTGAATGTGGAACCTGACATGGGGCTTGATCCCAGGACTCCGAGATCACAACCTGAGCCCGTCAGACACTTAACTCACTGATCCACCTAGGTGCCCCCTCACCAAAATGGTTTTTAAAAGGGTGACTATGTGAGGTGATGGATTTGTCATTGCCTCAGTGATACTTTTAAAGTTGTTGTACACCTTAGATATCTTACAACAGTATTTGTCAACCTGACTGCAAGAAAGCAAAAACAAACAAACAACAACAACAAAAAAACCCAAATCAGTTCCTTTCATGAGAGTAAGCTACTTGCGAGTCTCAGACACTTTTCCTTTCTATTCCTTATTCCCTGATCTTTCTAACCAATGTTGAAAAGGAAAAGATGTAAAAATGAGCCACATCATGTTCCCCGGCTTAGGCTTCCAACCCAGTGTAATTTCCTTCCCACGAGAAGCAAAGTTTTCTCTGCAACTCAGTTATGACTTAATTAACTTTCCCTCTATGCTTTTCTGCTTTTTATGAAAAGCTAGCTTGAAACCACTTCTCTGCTCAGCTCTGAACTTTTACAATCTGCCGGGCTGGGGTCCCCAACACCCCCTCCGAATTCTGGCTCTTGCAAAACATAGTTTGAACCTAAAGGATTTTACAGGTATTCATGTGGTGGTCTCTTCCCTGTAGGCTTTGCAATTTGTTTCTTTTGGTCTTTCTGCCTGGCTTCGATCCTACCCTGCCAGAGGGTGTGGGTCATGTGACACGGGGAGGTCCCTGCTAGCTCTGGGTCCTCGGGTAGCTGCATGAACAGTCAAGAGTATTTTTGGTGGCCATGCCCCTTTATCTTCCCCTTTGTTCAATGATGGAGCTCTGAGCTCAGGTACTGACTGGCCTGCTAACTTTTAGAGCGAGTCTCCCCCCTTGATTGTCAATTGACGTCTCTATATAGTTGGCATGAGAAGAAAATGAGCCAGTGCTTTCCATAGAAGGGAGCATTGCCTAGAGGTTAAGAATTTAGATCAAGGGGTGCCTGAGTGGCTCAGTCGGTTAACCATCTGCCAGAGTCCTGGGATTGAGCCCCCACATCGGGCTCCCTGCTCAGTGTGGAGTTTGCTTCTCCCTCTCCCTCTGCCCTTCCCCTAGCTTGTGTGCTCCCCACCCCTCTCAAATGAAAAGATTAAATCTTTTTTTTTTTTTAAAGAATCCAGATCAAAATTCAGTAGCTACCCACTCTGTTTACAGATCTTTGAAGTAGAGCCACACATTTCACCCCTCGAAGCCTCAGCCCCTTCATCTTTAAAATACAGATAATACTGGTTCCTTCTTTATAGAGCTGTTATGAAGATGAAATAAGAACTTTTAGGGGTGGCTGGGTGGCTCAGCGGTTGAGCATCTGCCTTTGGCTCAGGGTGTGATCCCGGGGTCCAGATCGAGTCCCACATTGGGCTCCTTGCGAGGAGACTGCTTCTCCCTTTGCCTGTGTCTCTGCCTCTCTCTCTCTCTCTCTCTCTCTCTGTCTCTCATGAATAAATTAAAAAACAAACAAACAACTAAAAACTTTTAGTATCAAACCTATGATATAGATCCTTCCTACATCAGTAAATGTGGGGAAGTATTAGCTTCTACATGCACACATGGGGTGTGTGTGTGTGAAATCTGAAGCTTTATTAGGATCAGGGGATTTCTGGATTAAATGCCATGTATTAAAAATTGAACCTTGGGAAGCAACATACACTTTTAGAAGCATAACCATCGGCCTCATATACCCAGATTCAGAGCCCCCTGCCTCGATGTTTTGTTTTTTTTTTTCTCTTCTTGATATTATAACATATATTGATGTTATATATCATAGTATATATAGTATACTTGATAGTATAACATATTATTATGTTAGTATAGTATATATAGTTATACTTGATAGTATAACATATTATTACTTAAAAGTCCATTTTGACTTTTCCTTACCAGTTACCCAGCAACAGCTGAAGAGTCTCTTCGTGATTTGAATTGGGCCTTGCGTCTCCTACTGCTCCTGATCTCTGTGACCATGGGGCAGGGGTCTGCCCTCTAATCCTAGTGGGCTTCCTGAGCGGGTGGCTGCACTTGCTCTCAGAAGGGCCCTGCCCTGGATTGACTGCCCTACTGTTGCCCTTCCCAAAATCTCAACCATTTCTGAACTCGGGGTCCGACGTTTCTGTTTGGCCCTGAGCCCTGTCAGTAGCATAACTGGTCCTATTTCCAGTCTATGTAAACTGGACTTGGGCTGCACGTGGCTGCGGGGCCCTTGGGGGAAACCTTCACGCGGGGTGCTCTGCTTGTCACCTTAGTCTCCGGAAAGCCCCCATCCTGGAGCAGGTTCTTTCCTTTTCCTTCAAGCTAAGTTTAGAAAATTGACCATTGGTGATCTCCTTTCTGGACCTTGTGGGCAAATGTCTTGCTATTTTTCTCCTGTGAAAAGGCTCATCATCTATTTAAACCAACTTCACATCCACCCTTCCCCGTTGCCACCTGCACCGTGGCCAGTCTGCTGTCTGGATCCGCCGGTGGCAGGGATGACTATAACCTTGTCGGAGGTGATTTGATTACTGCTGCTTCCCACGGACATGTGAGCTGTAGGGACCTAATGCCCTCTCAGACCTTTGGGATGACTTGCCCTACAGGTAGAAGGTCAGACCGTGAGCCGGTTCTTCTTGAGCTCCCAGGAGGCATAGCCCCTAGGTCCCTTTTGTCTATGTGCCCCGGGACGAAATGGTAACCAGGCCCCCAGGCCCCCTTGGGGATGCAACCCTCCCTTCTCCCAGCTCCTTTGCACTAGCAGAACGTTCGCCTCTTGCCAATTGCACGGATCTGCCCTGCATCATTGTGGTTTCTCCTTTTAATGTCAGGCTATGCCCAGTGATTGACAATTATAATTATTCCTCAGAGAGCCTCATATTAATAACAGCCATTGATCTAACTCAGATGATTCCAAGCATCTTTATTTCCTAACCTCAAATGTGAGACATTAGCTCCTCCAAGCTTGAATTCTACAGCTTGCAAGAGAGAACTAAGACCAGATTTCAAAATAATAGGTAACCTTGCTCTCCATATCAGTCCAAATGCAGAACCCCCTCTCCTCAATAGGTTTTTTTTTTTTTTTCTCTTCTTGATCAACATATTATTATTTTAAAAAATCCATTTTGACTTTCCCTTGCCAGAAAAGGCACAGCAGGAAGCTCTTTTCGACTCACTCAGATTGGTGGGTGGAGGAGACCACAATTATACCCCATTTCAATGACATGTCTGGGGTTGCAGTGACTCCAGACAAAGAAGCTGAAATGTATGAAAGTTTCTGTGTCTTCAAGACAGAACCTAAAAATACCTGCCTGAGATGCAGGTTGGGAGCTATTTCCAACAACAGGGCTCCAAGGTTTTCCCGCTGGGAGCTCGAGAGTGTCTGAATTCTTTTCAGCAGGCTGTCTAAGATACCTGGTGATCAGGGGGTAATGCACAAAGACCAATGTTGAGGGGTAGAAGGCTCCCCAAGGGGCACCTTAGCCTCCTATTCCCACCCTGCTGTGCCAGGTGACAGGCTTTGATGGGTCTGTTCCAAGCTATTCCAAATAACCAAGGACACAGCCCATCAGAGAGCAGGCTCTTGGGACCAATGTTATCGTCCTTGGTTTCTGTTCTGGGGAGATGAAAGAAGAGAGAAATGTGCCCGGGGAGAAGGGGATCTTAAGATTTTCCAGTTACTCCTTCTCCTGATGCTTCCATTATTTCAGAGATAGCGTCTTACCCAATGGTTGTGTGGCCTCCTTTCTCCATAATTCATTTGGTGGGGCCCTCACTTCCTGCAGAGGCATCACACCATTCCATCTTTGGCCACTTCCCTTTAAAAACACTCATCCTTGTTCTTGACTCAAAATTGACCTGTCTCTAATGTCTAGGTATTGGGGCCCCAGGGAATTCATCTAGCTCATATTCTATGTTTTGGTATCGTGGATACTTGGAAACAGTGCTCATGTGTTCCATAAAGCTTATCTTCCTTAGGTCAAAGACTCTGTTTCCTTTAACCTTTCCTCTGGTGACCCTCAGTCCAACCCAGCTGGTCTTACCCCTCTGAGAAATCTATCTAAGGAGTTTCTCCACTGTGGCACAGAGGTCTTCCTATGTGAGCATCCAAACGGACATTCTGGGAACATTTTCACAGTGTGAGGTTATCTCACGGAAGTCAGTGATCACCCCTTTCAACTTGAATCCTTTGAGCCTCCCAGAGACTGGCTCTGCTAACTTAATTCATGGTTTTGAAACAATGAATTCAAAATCTGTGCCTAGACCCAGCTCAGGAGCATTTCTTAACTCATAATGTGCAAGGTCAACCTCTTGCTTCCAGAAAAACTCAATCTGGTAGAGCTCTCAGAAGGTAAGGACGAGAGTCTCTGAATTCATTGAGTTATTTGAGAGAAGGGAAACATTTATTGCGAGACAGCAGAAGTACTCACCCGTTAGATCCTTTTTTTATTTTGTAAAAAAAGACATAAAATACCTGCATGAACCACAATGTAAAGAAGGAGAGATAATTTTACCAGGAAACCTGGCCTAAGGAAAGCTATACTGTTTTTTTCACATGAATGATTTCCTCATTTCTTTTTCTTTTTGTGAATTTCTTTTTAAAAAGTATTTTTTAATTTAAAAGTTTTAAAATTCACACGAAAATTGAAAACATGGCAGAAATGAACAACTGTATCTCTTCATCTAGATCCAACTGTTCCCATCTTGTAACCTTCACAGCCTCTCCGTCTCTCCACACCCCCCCCCCACACACACACTCTTATAAACACACCCCTACATATTTCCAGACATCACAATATACACCCCTCACCACATTAATCTGTCTGGCATCACCCAAGAATAAGGACATTCTTTCCCTCATCCAGAACACCCTTATCATATCTAAGAAATTTATTAATTCAGTAACAATTACCCAACTTGCAGTCCATACTCATGTTTTCTGAAAAATTTTTTAAAAAAAAGTTTTTTAAAAAGTCCTTCTGAGTTATTGAAAAAAAATTTAATCCAGAATTCAATCAAATTCCTTGCATTTCATTGGTTCTTACGTGTTTGTATCTTTCTTAATTCAGACAATTCCATCACTTCCCTCTCTTCTTCATCTCACTGTGTCCTTTGAAGGGTCAAAGACTCTGTTTCCTTTGAAGGATTCTGCAGAATGGCCCACATTCTGGATTTGTCTGACCATTTTCTCACAATTATATTCAGGTTAAATATTTCTTACAAGAGCACAGGTCCCTTCCATAGCATCACACCCGGATTGTTTTTGTTTTTGTTTTTTAGACATCTCTTAATGCCTACTTTCTGTCCCGCCAGAATGACAGCATCAATGACCATGACACCCACAACACAGCACTCATTTAGGTTGAGAGGACAAGAAAACATGGCTAGTCATGGACAATTGCAATAGAATTAAGAGAATTTGGGAAAGAGGGTATATGAAGTGATTCTAAAGGGGTTGCACAAAGCATGTATTTACAGAGTAACTCCAAATTATCTAGTCTGATTTTAGTCATGCTTGAGGGTAAAAAAAGATTGGATTGGGATATTTTACATATGAAGTCAAAATGTCTTCTAAAAAAAGTCTGATAAGTCTTAGAGATTACAAGCAAAACTAAAATGTCCTTGTGACTGAGCAACTCTCTTTATAGAACCCTGACAATTGGTTGTCATTGAGATATTCAGCTTCCTTCAGCCACTCTGCAGTTCTTTTGGGGAGCTTCAGGGCTGGTGGTGTTGACCATAGGCTCTGGAATAAGCCTACTTATGGGCTTCTCCTCTGATCTCCTTCTCAAGCCTTGGCCCCAGCTGCCCACGAGGACATTGCTCTCCTGAGCTTCCTACTCTCAGCCCTGTGCTCTGTCACCTGGACACTGAGTCAACAAATCAAAGGCTGGACCTCAGAGAGTTGCTCAGGAAGACAGCTTCTGGTTTTAACCATCTTTACCTCAGGGTTCAAAGCCAACCCTTTGGGAGGCATGTAAGTATTGGCAGTGTTTGTGGGGGGTGGGGAGCTGGTGGTGGTTACTCAAGATGCCTTGATATTTTTCTTCACTCCCATAACATAGCCACTTTCGCCCAAGGTTCTCCTCTTTGCACTAGCACATGACCTTCTCGCCAGCCAAAGCCTCCCACAGGCATCAAATCATGCACATAGCTACTTGGAGAGCAGAGTCTCACTCACCTGTGACCCAGAGTTCAATCCAACCAAATCAATCCAACCAAGACCAGCATTTTATCCTATATGTTTCATTAGAGACCACTTCTTCAGGGGAGACAGCTATCTCTCTACAGATGCACACCTAGGGAAGATAGAGAGGTATATTCAAATATATATTTAATGTATAAATATATGTTTTAAAATTCTATGGCCAAACATGTTTGGAAATCATACATCAAATGCAGTTGAATAAATTTTTATTGTTGTGGATCCTTTAACATAATGACACGCATTGGGAATCTCCAAGGAAAGATTATTGTAACAGTTCTCCACTTACTGAAACAAGCACGCCAATATCTTGGAGGAGTTTGTGAAATTACCCCCATCCCAAACCTGCTTGGGAGACTTCACTTAGACGTGTAGAGGACCCCAGTAATGAGCCCTAGCTGGGAATACGTTATGTTTTAGCATCTTGTGCCAACCGATTGCTTTATTTCTGAAGCTGAGAGGAGAATCAGCAGGAGGGTGAATTGCCTTGTATTTAGAGCTCTAAGCAACCTCAAAGAGTGTTTACCCAATAGGTTCTGCTCTGCTTCCAAGTCATTAGTAAAGAAAACTGTTTGTATTTCATAAGTATGTTGTTATTTTGGGATCCTTCACCAAAAAGTCAAGAGAGAACTTTGTTGTTATATCAAAGATAATGACAAAATCCCACTCTGTCTCATTCCTGGGGTCACCATTGCTCCACGGGAGTCAACTGTGTAAAAGCCATGAAGCCAAGTTCTGTGGAGTCCACGAAGGGACGCAAGGCTTGCTCTCTTCCTGTGAGAGCGGAGCTTTAGATTTCAATGGCATAACTGAAGTGTAAATAGAAGCATAATTTGAGAACCTCTACGTGTCTTTTCTCATCAGTCAACATCCTTCAAGTGTGCCACTACGATAATTTCAAAAGTGCTAAGTCCTTCCCCTCAACTGTCTCTCTGATCGATATCCGGAAGGATTTCAGGAAGGACAGTAATACCCACGTTTTGTGCAGAATTCCATCTCCAGGAAAACATGGAGACGGTGGCTGGGGTATCGGTTGCACACAGTCTAAACATTCCCTGCAGTCTTAATTAACCACACTTGCTTTCCTCTTGGCTTCAGGCTGAGTCAGACCAGCCATGACCGAAGCACGGTCACGTGATCTGTGACTACATCTTAGGCTGTGATAAACGATCATGTCTCCTGACCCATAAGAGTTTGTGGCTTTTTTTTTTTTTTAAGTGTATATTGAGTCATTACTATTGCATCAAACCCAAATAAATGAGCGTCTGTGCCATTGTTATAATAAGAGAGAGTAGAAAGGAGGGAGAGGGGGAAAAGAAGGGAGGGAGAGAGGAAGGGGGGAAGGGAAAGAGAGAGAAAAAAAGATCACTTCATGTGAGCTTTCCAACCTCCCAGGCAGGACAGACGGGTGTGCGTTTTCACAGCCATCTCCTCAGACCTCTGGGTGTTTGCCATATTGGATCCGTCACTAGGGTGAGCAGCAGAGAGCACGCCTGGGTTTAAAGCATGATTCAGCTCTAATCAATTATATGAATTTCGGCAAGCTGTTTAAGTTTTGTAAGGCTCCTTTTGCTGAGTCCTTACTTTGGGATGGCCTGGGCCTAGTCACTCTCTATGCGTGTTAACCCAGGATCCCAGGATCATGACATTAGCCAAAGGCAGATGCTTAACCAACTGGGCCACCCAAGCACCCTTCAAACTGTCACTCTTATTGTTGTGTGTTTAAGTGTCTTTTGTAACCCATTTGCCTATGGGTTTCTCAAGGACAGGGATCAGTTCATAAATTACGGTGGTCCACCTCCCCCCCCCCACCCCATCACTACAACCACTTCCCAGAATTGGGAGGTTCTGGGTGGATTTGTTGCTGAATAAATGTGCATGCTAACAGGTCATGTATGATTTAATGAAGAAATTGTTCAAAAAGACATAGAGGTGTGATAAGTGGCTGCACTTGAAATGTGAAAGAAGTCAAGGAAGTACTGTTAAGCACACTTTCAGTGAAATGAAAACACTTCTAGCTCTACTTTGAAGATGCCCTGCATGCAGGGGTTCTTTGTCAAGAAAGTTGCATTCTCCCACTGAATCTTGGATAGAATGTTTTTCTCCGATGAGTAGGGGCTACTGGGTAGCTTGACTGTGTATGCCAACAAACACTTATTGAGCTCTTACCATTAGCCGGTCACTATGGTAAGCGCCTCAGGGGTGTTACCTAATTGAGTCTTTCTGATAACCACAAGAAGGAGGTTCTACAGTATCCCCACTTTACGGGTATGCAAACTGAGTCTTGGGGTCAATAGGTACCATGCTAGTGAGGATCTGAATCCACACCTCTAGAACTAGAGCTCATTTCCAGGGAAATGCCCTTGTTTCCATGGGAGTCCCCTGGAGCATTAGTGAAGTAAGGGTCTGCTCTGTGATGGCTTTGGTTAACCCTCAGGCTCTTGCCTGCCCCTGTCTCTTGGCATTTCTTATGAGTTAGAGATGTCCAAGCCTCTGGTCCACAGAGTGCAGCCAAGAAAAGGAATGAAGGAATGTAGGGTGATGAGATAACCCCGTTGGCCAGGTATTATTTCTCCCTTGAAGCTGTTTCTAACTATAATACTGGTTGATTGCACAAAGCAAACTTAGCACAAGTACTGACATCAGCCAAGAGAGTTGAACACTTAGTCTATGTTTCTAATACCCAGATTCGATGTCTGACTTTATTCTAAAGTTCTGAAATCTTAAAATATTATGGTTTTTCCTGGTTTCTCCTTGGTTGTTAATGCTGAAATATTTACCATTGTGTTGAGATAGTGGTACCTGTCGTGCCATAAAAATTATCTTTGATGCCAACAGCAGACTAATATTGTTGGAAGTTTTTTGTTGTTGTTGTTTTTATTGGAGAGGGAGGGAAAACTGGCATCTGCTTGGAAGTCACTGTACATTTAATATCAGTGATTGAAGTTTCCTCTGGTTGGCTACTTCACAAATCCCCAAACTCCATGAAACAGCATTAGAGACAATAAAAAAAAAAAAAAGCACAAAACAATAAAAAGTCATCCAGAAAGATTTTCATAAATGCAACAGTACTTAAAAAAAAAAAAGCAATTTTGTGTCTACTCTAGGTAGACGCATAAAATCTTATGAACAAGTTCAAAGTCTCATTCATGAGGTTTTCATGAAGATTCTTTTAGAAATTTTAAAAGAAAAGAATCGGATGGGAGGAAAGGGAGAGAAAATGAGTATTTGGGCCCCGTGAGTCAGGAAAGGAATTCCTTATGCTTTCTCTTGCTGGAAGTGTCACGAGTCTCGAAGCCCCCGACGTTAGTGGAGTCTAGCCTTGTCACAGGGCTCATTAGTATTCATCATTAATTCATATTTTCCAAGCAACAAAGGAGAAAACAGCAGTAGGAAGAATAAGGAAATGTCAAATCCTGGGAGTAACATTTCAGTGCAGTGTTGCGACTAAGGTTAGTGGAGGTTGTGCTGTTTTAAAAGCCAATCCAAACAGAGAGAAGAAAGCACACCCTCTTGCCTCTGAACATCAAATTCCCTCTGACACATCCCAGCCTATCTCTTCGGATCTGGAAAGTTCCATTCACCCGGGGCCCCACCAACCGCGCCTCCAACGTCCCCTCTGAGATGCCTCCTTTGAGAATAATGAAGTGGGTATTTTGTGCGGTGCTTAGGGATTTACTGGGGATTATCTCATTTCACTTCACGGCCACCTCGGGAGGCCATGCCACGTTATCCCTATTCTATAGACAAGGTAACTGAAGACAAAAAGGTTTAGTGACTTGCCCACGGTTTCCTGGCTGATCAGCTTTGTGGCTGGGATGCAAACCCAGAGCCTGTGCTTTAACGGGGGGCTTACCCCACACACAGGACCACCGTTCCTCTGTCCACCCTGGGCCCTGCCCTTCTCAAGACTCCCTCGCACCCATGCTCTCCCCTGGCTTGACAGGGGGTGGTTTAGATTTCTGGCAATCCAGGTATTGATTGATTAAAACAAAAACAACAAACAACAAACAAACAGGGATGCCTGGGTGGCTCAGTGGTTGAGCTTCTGCCCTTGGCTCAGGTCATGATCTCGGGGTCCTGGGATCGATCCCGCATCAGGTTCCCCACTAGAAGCCTGCTTCTCCCTCTGCCTGTGTCTCTGCCTCTCTCTGTGTGTCTCTCTTGTCTAAATAAATAAAATCTTTAAAAAAAAAAAAAGCCCATACATTTAGCATCAGGTTTCACTGAATCTCTTATCCTCACTGTAGGGGGTAAAAATTAAACCCAGGGAGGGTTTTTTTCCCTACACAAATCATCATTCTATGCTTCGCATTGATGAATGACCATGTATGTAAGGCTCACGTTTAAGAAGCTGTATTTTCAGCAGCCTTTTATAATATATGAGTATGAAGAGGATGCATGGGTCTCCATGTTGCAACCCTTCCAAGACTTTCCTCTTTTTTCTCACCTTCTCCATTCTCTTATTCTTTATGTAACCAGTCACTCAGCAAACCTTGGCTGGTGCCCACAGCATGTCAGGCTCCAGGCTAAGGAACTGGGGGTCCAAGGAGGAGCAGAGGAAAGTCCCATACTCTGTGGAGGAGGTTTGCAGACATGGAAATGGAATATTATGTTAGAAAATTAAAGTTAGCATTCATTGACACGATTTGCCATTCTAAGCACCTTGCCTGTGTTTGCTGTCTTAGTCTTCTGTTAGTTGCTATTATCCCCACTTTACAGATGGGAAAACCAAGGCACAAAGAGATTAGATGACTCGCCAACAGACTCACAGTAAGTGCACGGCAAGGCTCGCCAACTCAGGAGTCTTGATCCAGGGCCTGGACTCACCCTCACTCTGCTTCCTGGCTCAATCACACAAGTCATACCTGGGGAAGAGAGCAATAGACTTGGGCACAGATGAGGCTAACGTTCAAACTGGGGCTTGAGGGATAAGTGGAAGTTAGAACACAGCATAAGCCAGGCCTGGAATACTGTCAACGCTAGGACATAGGAACATAGAAAATAGCGCAGAGCAATAATTTACGGAGGCTGAATAATCGGGTAGAAGAGGGTGTGGAGACACAAGACTGCATGAGATAAAAATCGAGAAACATATTGTCATTTTCACAGATAAGTGCCCGGGCTACCTGTTTTGTGTGTAACAGGGAGCTATTGAAGGTCCTATGTCAGGGTTGTGCCCTCCCAGAACACTGTGTAGAGCATTATCTCCATGGTCCAAAATGCTAATACAGTTCAAGGATGTGAAACCCCTAAGATACCATTCTTCTACTTTTAGTTTTTAATTCTTGTAGTGTGTTTTTTCTTTATTCTTTCTGAAATGTCTGAGTCTCCTGGGCCTGGGGTATAGTTGAGAGAAACAAATCTGGGTTAGGTCATCAGTTGTCAGACTACATATTTGGCACAGTCCAGGCCTGGGGTAGGGGGAGTGCAGGTGGAGTAGAGGTTAATTGTGACCTCATCATAGGAAATAGCCTAGAAGGTTATAGGTCCTGATAATTCCTCCATAGGTGCTGTTTTGCTGTTTTTTTTTGTTTGTTTGTTTGTTTTTTGTTTTTTGCTTTTTTTGGGAGGGGGGCCTTCCATGTATCTCTTTCTCCCACAGATAGAGAACAGCCAAAAAGAAAAATGAACCCACTCAATTGAAGGGGTCGGTCATGTAGGATACAGTTTATGGAGGCCACAGTGGGCAGAGTGAGAACAGAGGCCTTGATTTAGTCTCCACGTGGATCTCTTAGTTTCAGTTAACAGATTTCATTTGTTGAGCCAATTCTGATCGATTTGTAGCCCGGGTGTAGAGAAGCCTTCTGAGGATCACGAGGACCACCTCTGTAATCCACTCGCCATGTCTGCCACCAACATAGACTGGGCTGTGCTGGCACATTTGCTAAGTAGCTTCCAAGGTCCTGATGGAGAGGAACGCTGATGCAAGACAACGGCTGTTTGGTACCCCACTTTAATAGTATAGAGCTCAGACTGGAGCTAGGGGAGAGGGAAGATGATTTGAGGTCGCATCGATGGTTCCCCAGCCCTGACTCGCTAACAGGGAAGCAAACCAAGGTCCTCGCTTACCCCCTTATAGCACGAGATGGCAACACTCGGATAATTGCACCACAGATATCAATGTTGGGAGTTAATAGATATAAATGACACAACCCTCTGTGTATAAATCCAGAGGGACATGCCTAAAACAATTCCGGCTTCCTGGTAAGTGAGGTTTGCTGAACCAGCTGTTTTTTTCTTCTTCTTCTTCTTTTTTCTTAATCTAATTTTAAACAGACCCGTGATATATTCTGTTTGTACTGTGTGGCTTAAAGTTCTTAAAATTTGTTTGCATCTGAAACCAGTGAAGTTGCTACAGGAGATTTCCTTACGTCTGCAAGACAGCCAGGATTCTACGTAAAGAGGCAGCAAGGCTGGCCCCTGCTTCGCTGAGTTGAAATCAAACATCGTCATCACTATTATTATTGCATCCTTACAAGGAAGGCAGACACTCGGACTGCGAGCTCTTGTGTTATGGGGACTGATTGTTTTCCTGGTTCATTTTGTAATCCTGAGGCCATTCTGAGCTTGGGGTCTAAGTGAATGGAGGACACATTTGCAGGCATTGTTGCTGGGATTATGGTGCTAATTTCTCTCTAGCTCTAACTTTTCCTCCTAAAAGGTTGCGATTTATACCTCCGCCTGAAGTGCACGTCACCCGGTTGCTACTATGTCTCTTTCTTAGGGTTTCTTTGGGGGGTGATGATAAGGAAATCATACCTACAGAGGAACGGAATAGCCTTTGCCTCCTGAGGGGTTTCAGATGCGGGCAGTGGAGAGGAGAGAGCTACTGGGGGAAATTAAGCTAGCAAAATGCATTTCAAAATCTGATACGAATGGGGTAAATGTATCAATTCATTTGTTCATCAAATGTATCAAAGGGGTAAATGTATCAATGTATGAATTGATATGAATTGATACATACATACATACAATGACTGAGCGTCACTGTGTGTTTGCAAAAATCCTGCCTATGGTAAAATAAGTAAGAGAGAGAGAGAGAGAGAGGATAGTAAGTTTAAATGGGAGACGTTATGTTGAAAGACCCGAAGCTGTCACTATTTGACCAATTTTGATATACAAAGGAGACAATTGCACGTGGTTCAGCCTAGGAGCTGAGTGCCCGCGACAGGCGACACGGGGGTCAGGACGTGTGCATGACCATCGGCCGGAGCTGGCCCCAAGGCCAGACTCTGTGACATCTACTCTTCCACGGTGGCCTCACAATTATCGCGGGGAGCACCCCTGAAAGCAGCTCCAGCTTCCCAAGGGGCATCCTGGTGCCTGTGACCTCGACAGAGAAAAACAAAAATCACAGGCAGAGAAGTAGCTGTTTAAACATCCTTTGATTCTCCCTCGACACTTAGTAAATGCCTTAAATGAAGCTGCAGATGTTTTGCTGTCAACACAACGCTGTATTATGGTGTGTTATTTTCCTGATAGAAACATTTTCTATACTGTAAATAAACACAGTTCTGTTAATTAGTTAATGAATTATTTTTTAATGCTCCATTAGGCTTTAGAAAAAAAAATAGCGCGAGCTATTCAAAGTTCTCATTTTTAATAAACAGACCTTGTAGTAAATACAGAATGCCTACTATCTGCTGAAATGGTAGCTCTTGCAGGAGTAATTATGGCTTCAGCTCTCCGTTTTAAGTTTTTATGCGCTGCTCAGAGGATCTGAGGCTCGGAGATGAAGGTTTATGAGAAAGCCCCAGGATTTGGGATGGAATATTGGGATATTGGAATACAGCATCTTGCAGGAAGGGACAGATATTAGGGACCCGCTCATTTATTTTATATTTTATTTTCTCCTGCGGGGGTGGTGGGGGTGGTGTTGGGGGTGGTGTTGGGGGTGGGGGGGCGCTTTAAACAAGTAGCAAAGGCACAGAGAATTCGGTGCCCAAGATCCCAGTCACCCTGAGAAAAGCCAGAGCTTCAGCAGCGAAACAACCCCGCGAGCCTCCTTCTTCATTCTGGAGTCACGCGGTTTTCCTCCAAACAAGGACGGAGCCTCTTTGCTTGTGAAGTGTCTCAGTCCAGCAGTAGATTGGAAAAATGTCCAAGCAGGGGACGCGAGTTCTCTCCCGGATGAGTTCATTTCAATAGTCACTGTGTTTCATCGGATGCAGCTGGTTACATTTTTAATAGGCAGATGGCTAATTTTACAGTTCCAAGCCAATCTCTCATTGGACACCATCCAGAAAGCCCGTGGTGGGGTAATGCCCGGCAGAAAGTTCAACAGGACACTTGGGGGGAACATATGCTAATGTCAGCCCTTTTACTTAAACGTCTTTAAAAAGAATATTCAGTGCTAAGCTGAGGGATTTTCACGGACTCCAGCCTAACACCAGATGGGTGGCCAGCTATGAAGCCCTTAGGGCCTCAGCAAATGCTCTTAATCAGGCTTGGATGGTCAGAGAATCAAATAGTATCAAACCAGTAATCACTGAGTGATTTTTTTTTTTTTTTAAACGACAAAGGTGTGTGCACTCGCAGGAATGACCTGGCTCACTACAGATGCGATTTTCTCTTAAGCGAAGGCCCTGGCGTTCTTAAAGCTCTGGAGCGCGGTGATTGCCTCTGCAGGCCGGCCTCCGGCTTGGACACGCCTCCCTCTGACTCTTCTGGAGTTAACTGAGGTCCCTCACCTCCCCCAGGTGACAGCCGCCTCCCCCCAGGGTCGGGGAGAGGTCGGGGTATCTGTTGCAGTTCTAAATGTTTCCTTATTTTTAAACTGTTTGGAAATCTCTCTCTCCAAAGCACTGGCTATTTAGACATCTTAATTAAAAGGGAATTTGGGAATATCTCCCATTTTGCAGTGCATGTAATCAAGCATTTCTTATTCTCCGCAGAAGGACTTTGGTGTCTTCACAAAAGGCTTTGAAACGTCCTAAAACAATCCCCCGCAGCTCGGGGTGGAGGTAGGGGTGGGAGGGAGTAAAGAAAGAAAAAAAAAAAAAAAAAAGAAAAGAAAGAAAAAAAAACCCAAAGCAAAAAACAACAAACATTTTCTGGGAGGTGATAAAAGTCTTGGATGCAAAGTATCCTTATTTTATCCCTTGTGATGAATTGCCATAGGGTGACTGGAAAACTATTTAAGAACCACAATGGCAAATGCCTTTGTTTAAATGAGGCAAATGTTGTTTACCTCTAAGCAAAATAAAAGATGAGGATCAGAAGAAAGAGGGGATCAAAAGAGCTTTCTCCAAACAGATTTATAAAAGAGAGTGATTTTTAAGTGATTTCAACTCCTACTTTATAAAAATATTTTATAAGGCACTTTTCCGAAAATAATATGGTTCTGAAGAGTTTTCCTCCCCAAATCGCTTCCTGAAAATGGTGACATTACTTTTATCCAGTGCAATTGGCTACACTGGACTTTATTTAAAACAATGCAGAGAAATCCAACAAAGCCAGTAACTCCACACAAGGAAACCGGGCTTTATTATTTTTTTTTCCTCCCTCTCTTTCTTTTTTTTCTTCTTTTGGCCAGGAAAATAACCTTCAAACCTCAAATTGAATCTATAAATGCTTCTATCAAATTTTTCTTTCAAGAACCTGGAAAGCGGTTCGTTTTGTTTTACAGAACAGGTTTGAAAAGAGTTTTCTTGCAGAGTTTTTGTTTTATAATCAAAATAATTCAAGGGAAGTGACATGACTTCTCTTTTGAGTTTTTTTTTTCCCCCTGGACAAAGTCTAGTAGAGAGAGAGAGAGAGAGAAGAGGGTGGGGTGGGGGGGACTCTAACCAATTCCAAGACTAGCAGACAAAAGTTACACACAAAGGGAAAACCCTCAAAGATAGTTATAAATTATTCTGTCACTAAATTAAAGTATTGGTAGAAGAAAAGTCTTCAAAATGTAAAATGAGTACTAGTCACATACCTTCACAGTTAATGGCATTACGGAAACTTCTCTCTGGTGTGAATAACCCCCTCACCACCACCACCGATACGTTTTAGCCTTTTCTTTCTTTCTTTTCTTTTCTTTTTTTTTTTTTTTAATGTAGTTTAGAGAAACTTTATGCCATTTACCAAATAAATAAATAAATAAATAACTTTGAAGGGGGGGGAAGCCAAAGGAAAAGCAGAAATTAGGGCAGTTTTTAAACTACAAGCCAACTGTTTGCTCTACTTTGCTTTATTTATTAGTTCTTAAGGTATTTAAAAGTTGAGCATTAAAACTGCAGAATAATTTGCAAATGAATGCCGTTGGAGTTGTGAAATATAACTCAGAGCTGAATGTGGGTTATTCAGACAAATGGCTGCTTTGTTCGAGGAGGGGAAGTAAAGTTCTGTGTTAATTTATTACAAACTGCAGCATTTCATCCGTGATGTCCAGGCAACAATGTTTTTTATTTCGAGTAATTTATAAGCACTTCCCAGAGCACTTAGCAGTGATGTCCTGGGCTATTTTGCTCCCAGAAACCGAGTGGATATGTATTTACTGTGGGAATTTGTTTTTAATAAAACTGTTGTGAAGCATTTTTATTCCTTTGCTTTGTTACATTAAAAACATTCGCTGCATAAGTAATGTATTTTATTCCAACTTGAAAGGCAGCAGATCACAGCCGGCAACTGTATTGGGGGGTGGAAGATAATGACAAGAGGGATGTTGAGAGCAAACCAGGCTATTTTCCCTGAAGCTCTAGGTGACTCCTCTGCCTAGGTGTCTCAGCCGGGCAGCTGGTGGATGATGACCAAGGGCCCCACGCGTGTCCGGGAGGTCCCAGGACACGAGCACCCCAGACTGCAACACACTCTCGAGAACTGAGTGGAAGAAGGGACAATAATGTATACTGAATGCGTGTATGTGTTACTGCCCCTGCGTGTGCACACTCACGGGCACACACACGTGTGATCAACACCACAAATCCTTAAATTTTCATATGGTTCTCCGTTATCTCCTAGAATCAATCCACAACCCTAGAGATTCCAAAATTGGCCTTTAAAAAATTTAATTCCTAAGAAAAACCCACAGAAGGAAGGAGTCTGGCTCCTATATACACAATTAAAAAAAAAAAAATCAGAATTACCGGGATGCCCTTTGCTGGGTTAAAATTGTGGCAAAAACCTCAGAACCGTATTAGGGGTCCCGCTTTTCAGCTTTGGTGAGAGAACTATGGAGAATTCTAAAAGTCACAAAAGTCTTGCCCCAGAGGCTAGTGGTAACTTCTCTGATGGCAAGAGGCCTTCTGGAGATTCTGGTTCTCCCCATGCACCTTGAATCATTTCACTTTCTCAAGAAGGGATGAGTTAGTTGGAGTCATAGCCCGTCTATCTATTATCTATCTATCCATCCATCTATCATCTATTATCTATTTATCCATCCATCCATCCATCCATCATCTTTTATCTCTCTATTATCTATCTATCTATCTATCTATCTATCTATCTATCTATCTATCTATCATCATCTATCATGCAGTATCATCCTTGGTACCTCGCCTGCGGGAAAATACTTTGTGCTAGTCCTACCAGATGGTATTATGGGTAGGGGTTACTTAATTTCCATAGGTATGTATAGGTATGTATCTGTGACCACAGAATTGCTGTGTATTTAACATGCATCACGTGGTGCTTTACACGTGAACACAGTTGATGCAATCTTGCACTCCAAAGGCAAAGATTATACCAGGCCTTGCAGCCTACTGAGGTACAGGAGCTATATAAAATGCAGCCTCATAATTATCTAGACACATTTGAGAAGTTCTTTATAATTTGAAAATTGCTTTGACTTTTAAAAAAGAAATTTGATGAGCAATTACTCTATAATAATAGATTTTAAAACTTATTATTAAAAAAAATAATGAGGGAAGTGTTTGAACAAATTACCTTTAAGAGAATCTAGGGAGGTTTTTTTTTTTTGTTGTTTTTTTCCCCCTCCCTCTGGTCACTCACTTTTCCAGAAGTGAGGAGTAAATGAAAATAGAGATTGCTGTGTTAATTACCCATAACAGTCATATTCATTATTGGTAAAGGAGTTATGGAAATAAGCACTGGCCTGTAAGCCAGGGGATTGGAAGAAAAATGGGAAAGGGGTCTATGTGCTTAAGGCAAACAGAAGATTTCTCTTTTTTTTGCAGTCATTATCTCTTTTGGAGAAGAATTGGTCAATGCTTTCTCCTATTCCCTCTGTTTCTTGATAAAAAATTATCTTAATTTTTTAAAGACCAGCTCCAGGAAGCTTTTCTGACTTAACCTGTATTCATCTCTATCATCTTTTGACTCCGAGATCCCCAAGGCTGGGGCACGTAGAGGGTATATTTATATATATTTTCAGAGCATCACAGAGCATCCTTCCCTCTCACCCAGATCCAGGCCAGCTGGGGAGGCAGGGGGAATGGGCGCTGGAAGTTTCTGCAGAACAGGGGTGTGGAACAGAGCTTAGCTAGCTGCAGATCCTCACATCCTCAAGTTCTTGTCCTGGAACTCCTTCCTCTGGGGTTTCTAACACCTTGGGTCCCTTGGAGATAAAAAGGGTATCGCGTATTTTTTTTTTTCTTCGTAAAAAAATCAATGTGAGAGCTGGTCATAAGAAAATCATGTTCAGGTTTGGGTTTTTTTCTCTTTCTTTTTCTTTCTTTCTTTTTTTTTTTTTTAACAGAAGTGAGAGAGAAAGAAAGAAAACAGCAAAAGGTAACAACACATCAATTTGTGATGTGGCGGCGACAGCTGAGAGTATTTAGCTGACGTTGGAAACAATTATCTATCAATCAAATGATCCTCGATTTAAAATTTGTCCAAACAAATATTTACCATGTATGATGAATCTCAGTGTTTCAAGGGGGAATATTAATCTCCTACATGAACAGATCTCAAATATTACTTTATGCTGAGATGATTTTTTTTTAACCCCATTTTAAGCATGTCCTCAACCAGCCAACCAGCCATGATGGCTACTCAACATACTAGAGATTCCTGGAGAAGGACACAACGTTATTCTGGTCCTCAGGAGTTGGAGCCCAGAGTGACGGAGACACCAGCACACTGCCTCCCAGCTGAATGGCCAGTTCACAGCACCAGGATGCCCACTGGATACCAGTCAGCAGGAAAAAAAAATCATGTGACACAGGTAAGGGAGCTTTCTCTCTCAGGATGGAAACCCTGACTCTCAACCACGTGGATCCTCTGCAGCTGGTATGAAGTCTTTTTATGCAGAGTGGCAGGCTCTGGAGGCCCAGTACCTCCACTCCATCCCCACACCTGCTATTGGCCAGCCCTGTGATAGTGGGCTGGTGGCTCTACTGACATTGTGCCTTAGTTTCCTCATTTGGGAAACGGAGAAGAAAATGATAGTACCTACCTCATAGGGATGTTGTGAGGATGAAATATATTACATGGTATTTTCTGAGTGTCACCAAAGTGTGGCATATAGGAAGTGGTCTTAATGTCACTACTATTGCACGGCAGAGTCCAAGTTATTTATATGTCCCTTCAACTGACCAACAACCACAGTAAACCTTGACTTGTAGCTTTGCTCACTAGTAGCATGCTTTCCCTGCCCGTTTTTGGCTTTTTCTGAAGTGTTTTCTTCACCAAGGAAGGCAGACTAGCTCCTTCTTTCTGTGCCTCCCTGGGGGTCTGGCTTTTTCACATTGTCTCCCGAGATACCCTCTTCCTGAGCCTCTGTCTCCTTGAGTTATCTCTAGACATCCACCTGACAACTGTCTCTACCTTATTGATATTCATTAATTAGCATTCGTTTTGCATACCCCTCCCTTAACAAGTCGGATGTAAACTACTCAGTGCTTGGGAGGTCACTAGGGCAGGAGCTGGGAGATTCTGGAGCGGTTACAGGGGGGGAGGTGGTCAGTCTTCTTCCAGTCACTCTGGAGGAAATAGAGACTTTCGAGGTTAGAGCACAAAAACAGGCCCTGATGGCTCCTCAAGATCAGAGAACTCAACAATGCCCCAAGGGATGGAAGAAAAGCTTTCATTTAAGGGGTTGATGCTTCTGTCCCTCCATCAGGCTGTGTGGAAGAGCATGTGCTGGGGTGGAGGGTAAGTATGGACCAGGATCACATCTTGGGCACCTGAGTCCCTGAGGTTTGCTCTTTTTGGATCTCTCCTCTTAGTTTCTCTGGGTCTTATTACAGTGTTCTCTCTTCTCCACCATTATCTCGACTTGTCACATTCATACTTGTCAACTCTGATGAAAAGAGCTAATCCAATTTAATGCAATATCTCCTTGTGGGATTTGGGTTTTAACAATGTTTAAAGATTGCCTCTAGATTGTAGGATGGAGTGACAAACTGGTAGAACACGGGTCATGTTTGGCTCTTGGTTGTCTTGGTTCCATAGTGTGACAATGGAACAAAAACAAATAGATGTTAACAATTAATAGAATTTCCATAAATTTCTGGGGGGGTTTTGGAGGGGGTCTGGCCTCCCTTCTAGGATCTAGGCTTGCCTTCCTCCACCTTCTCTCTCATTGAATTTCTAGAAACTCTAGGGTTTTTTTAAAGTCCAGTTTTTAAAAACACTTTTTAACAAGGGTTCGTTCTCAAATATCTGCCATCTAAGACCAAGACACTAAGGCCCTCCACCATCCTAGATACTGGGGATTTTTTCGGAAGAGACAGTCTGGCCCAAAATGACCCACAGGCTAGGGTATAAATATGTTTGGAATTTTTACTTTCTATTTTTAGGTTTATTAGAAAATGTATATTTGCATCGATTGTTTAATATAAATATGTACAAGGAAACACATCTATATTGGGACGCATGTTCAAACATTTTTGACTGATGGTGTACATGATCAAACATGAAGACCCTTGTTGCTACACTCTGGTATACTTGGGAACAGTTGTCAAAAGGCAAATGCATGCAAAACACATGTTAATTCATGAATAACAAATAAGCCAGATGGAGCTGTAGCAAGGATGCCAGGAGATAGATAGCTCAAGGAAACAGGGACAAGCACCAGGAGAGGGAGAGCAAGGAGAAAGAAAGAAAACAAAAAGACATGGGTACTAGTGAACATGAGCTTAACCACCCTCTCCATATGCCCCCATGCTCTATAACTAATTCTGTTTGCTATGGCAAAAGTCCACATGGGAGATAGAAAAGTCTCTTCTGTAGCACATATGGAATTCTTGCTACATGGGTATGGAGCTCGGAGGAAGCTTAGATATCTATTCCGATAGGTCACTTTACCCATTGGGAAAGTCAGTCCTCAACATTTAAGCAGTTGGCCCAGAGTCATTAGCAAGGCTTCATTCTTTGTAGATATACAGGGTCATTTCAGGTTTCTGGGAAGTGACCAGTTACCAGTACATCTAGAAAGTTCTTTTTTTTTTTTTAAGATTTTATTTATTTATTAGAGAGAGAGAGTGGGGAGGAGTAGAGGGAGAAAGAGAGTATCTCAACCAGACCTCAGACTGAGTGCAGAGCCCAATATAGGGCTCGATCTCATGACTGAGATCATGTAGGGCTCAATCTCATGACCCTGAGATCATGACCCACACTGAAACCAAGAGCTGATTACTCAACTAACTGAGCCACCTAGGCACCCTGAGAGTATAGTTCTTAGATACCACCAATAAGAGATGTATCCCTTATTGGGGATCTATTCATACCATTTCTATGAATATAAGATGGGGTTCCCTGCTCTTTTACATGGTGAAGCCAGGCCACCTGTCGTCTTATCAGCTGTATTCAGGGAAAGACATACTGGCCTGGGTGAAACTCAAGGAAGGGCTTTTGACACAGTGAATAAGGACCGGGCAGTGGGGTCAAGTTCCAGGGTGTGAACTCAGGTTAAGCAGTTAGTATGCCCACCTGTAAAATGGAGAGAAGTATAGAACCCACCTCCACAGGCTCTTGGCAAGACTAAATGAGGTGCTACGGGTGAAATACGTAGCATAGGCTCTAGCAAAGGAAAGGGGCCCAGGGAATGGTAGATATTATCTGATGCAAATTGATCTCAGAATGTCAGTGCTCAGCTGCTGGTGCATGACTCACACATGGGGAGGTGGTGGCAGCTGGAGCTTCCTCCAGAGTGGCACCTTCTTCAGTATCTGATACACTGGAGCCCTCCGTCTTCATTGCCAGGAGCAATCTCCTTGGGGCACCCCAAGTCATCTGCAAGGAGTCAAGGAGTGAAATGACAGCTTGACAAGGCTGATCATGGAGGCCCAGGAGGAGTCCTGTGCCCTCCAATCAGGACTGATGACCTGGAATTAACTGAGAAGGACACTGCCCAGGAAAGCACCTATGGCTGAACAGAGAGACTATAGGTCTGGAGTCTCATCAAGAAGGAAGTCTTGCTTTCTTGTGGGAAGAGACACTGGATGTTCTATGGGACAGAGAATGCTCTTGGCTCTGGCCGGGGCAGCTAGCATTTGGTTTACGAGACCTTTGGAGGGGGATTGGTGGGGGGAGTTGACGAGGAATTTGCTTGAGTTTTGGTGTAGAAAGACCTCTCGCATTCCTTTCCCCTAATTTCTCCATCCCCGAGGCAGTTGGCTGGGACAGGCCAAGGACTCCTGTGTGGCCCAAGGAAAGGATCGGCCTCTGAAATCTCAGCCCGCCTTCTGCTCTGGAAGCTCCCTCCTCTGTGGCTCCTGCTTTGGGTGCCAACATCCCCTGTAGGGGGCAGATGGGAAGCTCGCCCTGCCTCACCACTACAACCATTTTGCACAATGGTGGCATCTTTTCACACTCTAGGTCAAATCCGGAGACTCCAAAGAAGCTTTCTCTACCCTTTACGTGAAGAGTACCCCTGGGGTCTTGCTGGCCCCCTGAGTCTGGCTCTCTGTGTCCTTGTTCTTTGCAATGGAATGAGCCCAAAGGCCAGTGGTGAGGGGGATGTGTGGCGGGGGAGGACACTACCTCCCAGATCAAATTCCAGGCAGAGAAGAGGTGAGGGTTGGGGTACTGACTGGGGCGGGGGCGGGGGGGGGCGGGGACCCAGCTCAAAAAAACAATGCTGGGATTGGTGAACCCCTTCAGCCTAGTGCCACCCTGTGCTTTCCCAGACGCCGGGCATCCTTCCCAGTGCCATTCCGGGAAGGGTGCTGGCTCCTTTTCCTTAGCGTGGCTCCCTTTATCAGTCTGGAATAGGAACTTCTAAAACCCCATTAACTAGTAATCACTCAGGGCCAGTGAGGGCGCCTCCACCACCCCAGGGATATCCAATTAGCAAATCATGATCCGGCCCTCCAGTGAAAGAAGTCAGACCCATTATCTGTGATGTCCTCAATTAGAGTGTTTATTCATGAAAGACTGCACTGAGCTGGCCAGCCAGGCGGCTCCTTCCTCCCCAAAACCAGGCCAGCTTCAACATCTCTTCCCACCCCCACCCCAGCCCCGTCACCCCCGCAGGCCCCCGCTACAGTCTGCCCAAATCACGAGGAGTTCTGCTAGCAGCGGGATGGAAGAGTCAAATTCTTCAGGTTTGGTCATGCCTGACTTGAGTTCCCTGGTTTGTGTTCCTTTTTTTTTGGGGGGGGGGGATGGGGGGGAATAAATGAGCAGACACCAGAGCATGGCTGTGATTTCATTATTATTTATCCATCTTACTGCGGCAATAAAGCTGGCATTTATCAGACACGGAAGAGGCCCCAGTTCCGGGGTCCACTCCTGCCCCTTTCTGCTTATGTTTTAACCGCATAGAAACCGCAGATCAAGGGGCGCCTGGGTGGCTCAGTAGGTTAAGCTTCTGCCTTTGGCTCAGGTCATGATCCCAGGGTCCTGGGATCGAGCCCTGCATCGGGCTCCCTGCTTCTCCCTCTGCCCCTCTCTCCACTCATGATCTCTCTCTCTCTCTCAAATAAATAAAATCTTTAAAAAAAAAAAAAAAGAAAGAAAAAAATGTGGATCATTTAGAGCAAACACAGGGCTTCGGCGACTGAGTGGCTCAGCACCCTTCCACTCCATTTTACAAATGAGGAAACATGGCATTATTAGCTTTGGTTGTTTTATAACCCTCTCCATGTTTAGATAGCCAAGAATGCAGCCCCACTTTTAAAATGTCCGGGTAAATATAGTGATGATGAAGTTAAAAAAAAAAAAAAAAAAAGGTATTTGCTGGAAAGATGATCATACTAGAGGATCGTTGTTTTGGAAAAATTGAATAAAGGGGAAAAAAAAATCCGGATGCATGTACGGGAACAATTCCATTCTGCTTGCTGGTTAGCTGGTAAACCCAGCTCTGAGAGCACTGTGAGGCAGGCCGTTTTAGCATTTGCCGTAGTATGAATTTCCTTCCAATATCAGGTCTCAGAAGTCAGATTCCCCCCACCCTCCACCCCCTAGAAGGGAAATTATATTTCTTACTAGCTTTCCTGCTCAGACAAGTTGCTTGAGGGAATCAGGGAGCACTGCTTCTAAGCTAGACTTGTGTCAGGCTGCTGTGAAAACACAATCTGTCTGTTTATGTTTCTAGAGCCAAACACGGTGTTTTCTATAATTCTGATTAGCATCTACTTGGCCCCTTCCTTGAAGTATCCTCTGAGGAAAAATGTTCCAGATAGAAATCTGTGAGCTCCCTCAGTCCCTGGAGTGCTGGAGCAGACCCCTAGCAGCCCGAGAGCCCAGTGTCAATATTGCAAGGGTTTTGCAAACTGCTTTTTTAAATACAACAGTTACTAATATTGGAATCGTATAAACTTACGATTAAATGAATTATGTGAAAAGCAAAGGTGGTGATACTCAAAACTTATCACTGCCTAATGATTTTCCTCCCTCTCGGTGGTCGTATACAACGTACTGCCTTAATTTGTGTATTGTATCTGTATGTGCGCTGTAGGATGGTGTGCTCACCAGTATCTCTTCCTTCCTCCTCGCCTTGAAAGCAGCCATTAGGGGGGATGATTTCACCATGGAAATCAGAAACTGCAAATCAGGGTGTCCCCTTCCTGCCTACCCCCGGAGCCAGTTGTTAAACATTTACAGCAGATCACTGGATACAATACCATCTATTTAGTTGAGCTTGTGACCTTGAGCAAAGCCCCACGTGTGAAGTTCACACTGCAACTCCGCACTCCCCTGGCATTGTTGGGCAAATATCTGGTCTATGTAAATAAATTTCATACACAGCTGAAAGCAGCCCATTCAGTACCAGGCCCTTTATTGTTGTACTTTTGCTTATTCTTCTAAATGGATATCACATAATCTGCTGTCTGTCAAACAGAAATTCTGACATTATTCGAATATTCCCTTGAAATTCGAGTGAGCCCCATCATCGCATTGTGCTCCATTGTCATGGTTTCCTCTGGGGAGGGAGGCAGGAAAGAGTCTGTTCGTCTCCCCTACGTGAATGACCTAGACACCTAGGAAGTTTTAGTTGATCTCTCCGCTTTGATGGCTTCTCTATGTCTTCTGGATGAATGAAAAGATGTCAGCTGTCACTCATGTTTTTAATTACACAAATAACACATGAACACATGTTCATGGTAAATAATTCCGATGCTACATTGATGAAAAAAGAAGGTCTCTCTCCAACCAATTTCTACTCTGGATCCTGAAATAAATAAGCCCTGTGTGTTTTGATACGTTTCCTTCCACCTCTTAGTATATGCCAACACATAATGTACATGTTATTCTATATAATAATAAAATAATACATTATGTATACATGGCTTCTACAGAAATGGCAATCACAGTCACAGATTATTCTGCAAGATTTTTTCACTTGTATCTTAAATTTCCTTTTTTAAAATTTTTATTTTAATTCCAGTTGGTAACATACCGTGTTATATCAGTTTCAGGTGTACAATATAGTGATTCACAGTTCCCTACAACACTCAGTGTTCATCACAACAAATGCCCTCTTTCATCCCCAATTCCTACTTCAACCATCCCCCCACCTAAGAAGTAGAATTTCTAAGTCATGGGATAGCTGTCATTTCTCGCTTCTTATATTTCTCCTGATACTGTCTTGTATCAATGAAATTTATTAATTTTGTGTCCATGAGTAAAGAGACTCTGGGTAGAGATTCTTCTGAATATGGCATAAGGACTTTATCAGATATTCGAGGCCGCTCAGCAAGTGTCCTCTGGATAAGTGAGTGGATGTAGAAACTGTTTGAAGAAGGTTAGTGAGGCAGGCTCTCCGTGCTTGTTCCCACCCTCAGGATCTCCTCTTCCAGCATGTTCCAGCTGTCTTCCAAGTACCCTTCTCTGTTCTCCAGACCTGCGGGCTTTCTCCAATACCTCAGGGGGCCATTTGGTGATGGAGGTAGGTTCTCCAGGCCCAAAGCGCTGGGGAATTAACAGCCCCCAGAAGCGACTCTGAAACAGTGGCTGGAGTTGGTGTGTAAATCTACCTCCCTCACATCTAAGGCAGCATCCTTCTGATGTGTGTGCTTTATGCCATTTCTTGGAGTTTCCCAAGAGGCTGCGGTTGGTCTGTGTATAACAGAAGCCGGCTCCAGGGGATACACTCTACCAGCCACCTTCCCTTCCCTAGTCCCTTTCTCCCTTCCTCTACCAGGATTTTGCACCCCCTGGATAAATTACCTGCAACTGAATGCTTGTCTCTGGGTTGTTCCTAGGGGACCCCAAACTAAGACAACTTATCTTCTTAGGATGGTGGCCCATGACAGCCTCAGCACCAGAAATATGATGCTGCTAAGCAAAGATAATGCTTCACCTCACTCGTTGCAAGGAATAAGTATCCTCTTTATGAATTAATCAAGTTATGTTTGGCTGCTCTTGTCCAGAACTTTGGGACACATGACTTGACCGGCAGGGTGTGCTGACTGCGTTAAAAATGTGTTGCATTTTGATAGACATTATCCCGTGGAGAAAACATGAAGAGCTCCACATTACCTTGCAGCCCAGTGCATTTGTTAGAGAAAGCCCACATTTGCCTAAGAGGACTGGGCCTTTATTTGGACCTGGAGGATTGGGTAAAAGAGAGTCATTCTGCAGAAGAACATGAAGTCTTGGGGCTTCATTGACCAGGAAATCAAAATCGAGGGAGTGGGATGCCTGGGTGGCTCAGTGGCTGAGTGTCTGCCTTCAGCTCAGGTCCATGATCCCCGGGGTCCTGGGATTGAGTCCCACATCAAGCTCCCCACAGTGAGCCTGCTTCTCCCTCTGCCTATGTTTCTGCCTCTCTCTGTGTGCTTCTTATGAATAAATAAATAAAATCTTTAAAAAACATCCAGGGAGCATGCGCTTCCTCATAAGGCAATGTTCCCCCATCTGAGACTGAGGCCTGGCACAGAGAGGCCCATCACATCATCCCTGGGGCAAGGTCAAAATGCCCCAGAGCTGGCTGTTTAAGTGAGGGTTTGGGAGTTGTTTCAGGATCATCAGAGAATCTTGGAGCTTCTGTGAGCCAAAAAAGTCTTTCATTAAAGCTGTCCCTTTTCTATTCCTGAGCTAGGGTCAGCTGGTGAGGACTGTGAACTTCTCTATCTGTTCCCATACTGGGAACTTTCTTTCTCATGAACATCCACTTATTTCTCTCGCTTTGAATAGCTTTCACATGTCCCAGAAATTTGGACCCCAACTTAATAATAACAATAACAGCCAACCGTTATTAAACACAGTGCCAGGCATCACACTTTGTGACTCATGAGTCATCAGAACAGTGCTCAGATATGACAGACTAGATGATAATTATCCCCACCCAGATAAGGAAACTAAAGCCCAGTGAGGTTTAGTAGCTGGCACAAGGTCACATGACAGGCAAACGGTATAGTTGAGATTTTTGTTCTAGCGTATCAGAGCCCATGTTCTTAACCTAATTGCATGACCTTGGGATTCAGACCATTTTCTTCTTAAAGACTTATTTAGTGATGACCTTGAGCAAGTCATTTAAGTTTGACTTCAGCTTGAGCAAGTCATCTATGCTTCAGCTTGAATTTCCTTGATGAGGGGTATGAAACTTATGTCACGAGAGTTGTCAGGATGGCAGAGGTAGTACATGTGTAGTCACAGGGCTGGTGCCCAATATAATGTAGTGACTATTATTATTGTCCTTTTTGTTGTTGTTGCCTGGTAGTCTATCCTCACCCATGCATGCTCTACTCCATTCGTGCTGAACTGCTTGCTCCTCTCTAGCTGTTTCTCAGTCTTCCATCTGCCTGCAATGTTCTTTTCTTTCCTCTCTCTCTGGTGATCTGTTGATCCTTTGAGGCCCAGCATGAACGTCATCTTCTCTGGGGGAAACTCTGCAAATTCCCCTTGAGTCCTTTTTTCTTTTTTTAATATTCTATTTATTTATTCATGAGACACACACACACACACACACACACACACAGAGAGAGAGAGAGAGAGAGAGAGAGGCAGAGACATAGGCAGAGGGAGAAGCAGGCTCCCTACAGAAGCAGGCTGCCTGTGGAACTCGATCCCAGGACCCGCTGAGCCACCCAGGTGTTCCCCCTTGAGTCCTTTTAACATCAGTGATTCCATTTAGCCAAGGGGTAGCTAGTTGGTTAATAGCACAAGGTATGGAGACTGTCCAGCTTCAAGGAGTGACTCCATCCATCTCTTCTCAGTTTGGTGAGTGGCACAAGTTCCTTCATGGGTAAAATGAGAGAAACTATAGTAGCTATCTTATAGGGTCATTGTGAGGCTTAAAGGGGAATAAGTATGTAAAAAGCCACAAACATAGAAAATGCTCAATAAATCTTATTTATATTATTTTAGCATTATCAACATAACCATTATATCATTGCTTGGCATTATTATTATTATGTTCATTATATAGTAGGATCTTTGTCCCCCATAGGCCACAAACTTCTTGGAGATTGGAATAGAGTCTATTCCATTTTCTGTTCTTTTTCCTTATTCTAATGCCTGATACATAGTAGTTAATTTGATGTTGATAGATAGATAGATAGATAGATAGATAGATAGATAGATAAACGGGTGGATAGATAGATGGTTAAATGGATAGATGTATAATTGTTGCTTGACTACCTGGAAGTGTCAAGAGGCCAGTTCATCTCTGCTGAGGTACACTGATTATCACACCAGGAGTGGAAGAACACGAAGGGTCAAGCAGCAGGCTTTCAGACTCTAGTTTAAATGAGAGATGAGAAAGGAGAAAAACCAACACAAAACCAATAACCAAGAAGGCTAGTGATTTGATTTTTATCCACATTGGGTAAAGAGTTGACTTAATTGCCTCCAAGACCGTTTTTACTTCCCAGCGTTTGTATTTACCTTTCCCCATCTCCAATACATAAAAATACCTACGTGTCATTCAGAGAGCCACTTACCCTTTCTGAGGAACCTGATTTGTCTTCAGGAAATCAAGAATGTTGCAGGCAAGTCTGGCTGCCCTGGGACTTGTATCTAGGTAAGGGAAAAGATCAAAGTAGGGTCTAGGCTTGGGACTCTCTTCCTGATTCTTCCTAGTAGAGAGGCTCCAGGCTGAGAATCCAACACATTTACATGCAAGACTAAGGCTTGCTGTGATGTGAAGTCATTTGATCCATAGGGGTCTTAGTCTTGATCTTTCTCCTTGAGAGCTGTTCCAAAGTGTGCCCACCAGGCCATGTCTAATCTCTCAGTGGGGACTGGATCCCTGTACTTAGATCCAATGGGGCAAACCCTTCAGAATTCACTCAGATGAGAATCACCTCCAACCCAATGTCATGTGTATGCTATGCCATCAATAATCCTTTCTCCCTTTGCCAGCAATTAAGAAGCCACCCCTATAAATGATCCCCATTATGTGAGTTGCCATCCCCTAAAGACACCATCTTCCCTACCAATGAAGGCTTTTACCTTTTATTGGAGTGACCATAGTGGGAATCAGCTGTAGAAACTTGGCTGCTGGGATCCCTGGGTGGCGCAGCGGTTTGGCGCCTGCCTTTGGCCCAGGGCGTGATCCTGGAGACCCGGGATCGAATCCCACGTCAGGCTCCCGGTGCATGGAGCCTGCTTCTCCCTCTGCCTGTGTCTCTGCCTCATTCTCTCTCTCTCTCTGTGACTATCACAAATAAATAAAAATTAAAAAAAAAAAAAAAAAAAAAAAAAAGAAACTTGGCTGCTGATCAATTAACCAGGTGTGCATTCAGTTCCAATTGGTCTTGTTGATGGAGCCTTGGCACTTCGATGGGACAATTAGAAGAGGTGGGGCCAGACTTTGTGCTTACCCAAAATAGGCACTGAGTTAACCCTAATACAGAAAAGAGGGAAGAAGAAGGAGGAGGAAGGCGTCAAGGATGAAGAGGAGGAAAAAAGATTCTTGTCCTTTAAGATCTTACTCTCTGACCTGGTTGGCAAGTCCAATGGCCATGGAATGATCAAAATTGCCAAAGGTAGTAATGAGGTTGATCTATCAGGTGACTCAGAGGAGACTGTATCCAAGTTCTGGAAAAGGAGATACCAGATTGGCTAGAGGGTAGAAGAGGCTTCTTAGGAAGGAGAATCTCTTGCTTCCCAAATCTTTCTTTTTATGGTACAGATATATGGAGGCATCTAGCAACTTGCCCCAGGTCATTCAGCCTGTTGAGGGAGAACAGTGACTAGAGCCCCAATGCAGCTATGTTCAGGGCATTGCATCTTTCACAGGCCACTCATTTCCTCCCTCTCTTCCTCCCTTCCATTTCTCCCTCCTTCCTTCTCTCCTTCCATCAGTTCTTCAACAAATATTAGCAGAGCTACTATGTCCTCTCTGCACAAACAAAAACTCCTTAAGGCATCAATGAGATGTTGGTAGTGGTTGGTGATCAAGAGCTCTGGCTTTGGAGACCACTAGGCTTCAGTTCAAATCCTTGTTCTATCAGCAATTAGCTGTGTGTCCTGCCTTAGTTATCGAACCCTATTAATCTGTAGGATCCTCCTGCATACAGCGGGACAATCAAAATATCTACCTTGGAAGATTTTGCGAAGATCAGGATGAGGCAATTAATACCAAGCACATAAAAGAAGCTGGCATCCTGTAAGCTCTCAGTAAATATTCGCTGCAATTTTTAGCTTTATTATCACAAAATACCCAACAAAACAAAACTGGCCACACGCATATTTACCTTTGCTATTTCATAGTGCACACTGTGATCAGCCTGACAAACTTCAGTTATCTCCGGTTTTAAGAAGTTCAGAGGGACCAGGAGATCGAGATTTCTTTCAAACAAAATGAAAGGAAAAAAAAAAAAAAACCACTCAATACCAAGCTTTCACTTTCTAAAGAAGCCTGAGTAGAAGGGAATGAAGGAATACCCAAGGTGGAGGTGTCTGATTCCCAGGCTCGAGTGCCCAGATGCAGCCAGAGTGATTCCATGGTCTGGATGATGGGGGACCCCTTGGGTTCTGGGTTGCTGAGATTTCAAGCACTGGTGCTTGGAGTGGAAGCCCCTGTCAGAGAGCTGAGACGAGGCCTGTCCACAGGCAGCTCTCCGGACCTGGTCTCCAGTTCTCATCTTGCCTTTTGCTGGCCACACAGGTGTACCTTGGACAGCTAATTCTCTAGGGATCCTTCTTAGGTGTCTTCTGGATCACCCAGCACTCTTCTCTGCCATTCTATGTCCATATAGAGTGAGGAGCACCTAGCCACTTTGACACTCAGCTCTTTTTCCTTTTCTGCCCTGACCACCTGCAAGCTTATTTTAAAATGATAATGGGAGAAGCTGGCACTCGCCTCACAGTTTTTAATCTTCTTTCGTTTCTAACTGTTTTTTTCTTTTCCCCATGCAGACAAGGCTGATGTCGCCTTGCACATTGGGAAAGATCAAACCTCTTTCTTTGTTTCCTCCCTGGGGCGAACAGCATCCGGCCATCCACCTGTGCCCTGCCTGTGGTCCCTGAGGACTCAGAGTTTGACGTCCCGTACACTTGGCCTTTGGGAACAAAAGACACACTTTATTGAAACGTCATATGTCAGCCCGCGTCCTTCCATTCTCTTAAAACCCCTTCTTTTTCCTTTTTCTTTTTTTTTCCTGTTTTTTTCTTTTTTCTTTTTTTTTTTTATAAACATTATGAAGAAAAAGGAGAGAAAAGAATTGGGGAGAACAGTCCACAAAAAAAAAAAAAAAAAAAAAAAAACAAACCAGCAAACCCAAGCCCACTTTGGGGAGTTGAAACATCTGCACTTTCTCAGCAGTTTGAAAGGAAACAAAAAATTGCCAAGTGGTATAAAATTTGAAGAAAAATTACCCAAAGGAGGAATGGACGTTAACCACGCTTCAATTCCCCACTATGGGTTGACATTTGAAGTACTTTCTTCTCTCTTCATTCTTTCTGATTCACAGTGTGTCTAAAGAGGTGAATTGGGCACACAAAACCCAACCTCCTCTTGCCAGGGTGGGTATGAAATATGAAGGCCAGACGATTGTCTGGGCTCAGTGCATTGGAATAACATTGGTTAAATTATGGATAGTTTTTGAATAGTGTCACTTTTTTTTTCTCTGCAGATGGTTGTTCACACAAGGAGCCGGGTCTGCATAATTGTATCACTAATCAGCAGTAAGGCAATTAGTTGTGTAAGTGTGCTATAATCATTCTAACAGAAGAGATGACGAAAAGACAAAAAAAAAGGGGGGGCACCAAAATGTCTTTTCTGAATCCATCAACTGACAGCCATAATTAGATATATATAATTGAAAATTCCACAGTAGGGGGGCCAGCTTATACAAATGAATTTTCTCTGCTGCCCTTACGCATTTTTGTCTTGGCTGAACATCCCCCCTAGGAAAAGGCAGAAAATTCGTCATTCCAAGAGTGCATACTGTACTGGGTATTCTTTCAAACCAATGATGTCAGAATAACAATTTTGGGGGGGTGTGGGGGGTATAGGCTGGGGGACTGGAGGTTAGCGTGTTGTAAAGACAAGCGCCTAGCGTAGGCTGATAGGAATTGCGTGGCCGAGAATTATGTCATCGTCACTATTATCTTGAACCCGTTCTTAGCTGGTACCCCAATGTCCCCCTTTTGGTTCATACTGGGAAATTTGGGGAAGTGCTGACTTACCCGTGAAGCACTGGGTACTGGAGCCTGCCACACTTTTAGGGGTCCAGAGAATGTTTTAACTTTAACTTCTTTTTAAATTAAAAGAAAATAAAATGAACATTATAATAAAGAGCATGTAAAAATGAATCCAGCTGGATTATCATCATCTTCATAGCAATGCAGTGATAAAATGTAATTTCTAAGAGATTTTTATGGAGGGAATGCCCAGGAAAGCACAGGGCTCACTGAAATCATGATGCAGCACTGATCCTGGGGCTTGATGAACTCCTGTATGGAGGCAAGAAAAAGTGGGGTTTGAGGGAGCTTCTTTACAACAGAATATTCCATCCTCAGCTTTTATAGGAAAAAAAAGGGGACTTTATTTAGCTAAAGCCTGATTATCAAAACCTATAATTACACTTGGGTTAAAAATTCTTAAGTTTGTGGAAACTGTGCGGGAAAGCTTAGCACAGAATTAATCAGACTACTGGTCTCCCATCAAACTAAAAATCTTTTCAAATTGGAAGCGCATCCCCCCAACCTCTCTCTCTCTCTCTCTCTCTCTCTCTCCCTCTCTCTTTGAATCCACCAACTCTCCTATCATTTAATTGGACAAATCTTAACTGTGATTTTTTTCCCCTCCCAAAGAGGGGGCACATTGCGGCCAAAGCTTGTTAATTAAGTTCTTTAAATGCCCCCAGCTGTGCAATAAGTTTTCAAAGCAACACAACTGAAATTTTTTTTTTAAACATTTAGTGGCTAGTTTTCAATCATGCATTATTCCCCCCTCCTTGTTTTGAGGATGGGAAAAACAGGAATAATCTCTGAGAGAATTCCCATGCATTGTGGAATCTTGGAACAGTCAAATTGGAGGTGCCATTAAGTGGTGTCTAATTGGAGCCTGTTTGGGGGGGGGAGTCACAAGGGACGATTCTTTGGGCTCACAGGCAGCTTGGGCATGCACATGCTTATGTAGAAATAGCTATGGAAAGTACCCAGGGAAGTAAACCTCCCCAGTAGGGCCTCAGGGTGGGGTTCTTCCTCTGGGCAAATGGGGTTTTAGGGACAGTGGACTGAGCCAGGCCAACAGAAAGGCTCTGTGGATGGGATGGATGATGGTGACACGGGGTATGTTTCTGGTCTCTCCTTCTTCATAAGCGCAGCAGCCCATATTCCCTGTCTTTACCATCTTCACCATCCTAGCAGACATGGGTTGGACGTGGAAGGAAAAACAGAGAAATGAGTTTGCAGTGAGGTGCTCCATAAAGCATCTATACTTTTAAGTGACCTCTTATTTTGAAACAAATGATATTCAACTTAGAAGGGTGGAGGACCTTGTTAAAGAGAATTTTGTTCACCCATATTCTAGTTCTTCTAAAGCTTAATTGTCTTTGGAGGCATCACATCCCCCAACCCCCTCCCCCAACTGGATGTGGCCACACGATTCGCTTTGGCCAATGGTGTGTATGTGTACGTGGAAATGATGTGTGTCACGTGGCAGCTTTAAGAGCCAATGCGGAATGTTCCTCGCTCTGTCACCCCCTGCAGGAGTGGCTGTGTTGAGGTGGAGACTTCTTTACCCTGGGTCCCTGAGCTTCCAAGATGGACAGAACCCTCCAGCAGCATCTACTCCCCACACCACCCCACTAACCCGTGTTGGACATGTAACTTGAAGAAGAAATAAACTTCTTCGTGTTAGACCAATGAGATCTGAGGGCTGTTTGTTCCTGGGATAATTACAGCCCAACTGATACAATTACTTAGAGTATATAGCTCAGTGGTGGTCTGGGGACCAGATCAGGTCTGCAGAAATGTTTTGCTTGGCCATGTTTTCTAAAAAGCCAGTTGCCAACATGTCATATCAGGAAGGCACACATAAAAATCTAGGCAACACTAGACTTACACTCCTCCTGAGTAGTCACAGCTGCCTGGAGTAGCAGCCCCCAGCTCCTCCCACCACCTGGCACCACGGGGTCCTTTACATCACCTACTAGTCCCCGTGGGCCAAGATCTTCCCACACCTGCAGGACGATGGGAAGAGAGTGTCTCGGGGTTTTCCCTCCTCTTTGCTTTCTTCTGTATGCTGCCAAAAGTGCAATGACCGGGCTTGTTTGGGTTTTGTTTCCCAACGGGGTGCTTTAGGAGGCAGGGAAGCACTCACTGTGGGCCTAAGAGAGTAGGAGCTGCAGGTCTGAGATCTGAGTTTCTTGCACACTGTGTGCATATCCATGGTCACTGATGTGGCAGTGACCAGTGGATGGGACATATCTTGGAGGGGCTCCGGCAGGCTCATTGGAACGGTCCCTTGCCAACTTTGCAACTATCACACTGGGCCAGGCAAAGAAGAGACTATTGGCACTAGTAAGTGAAAAGACTCCTTATCCCCCTCCCAGTTTACCCCACCCCCTTTGCCTCGCCCTTTCCCCATGCATATAAAATGGTTGGCAGCCATTTGCCCTTAAAGCAAGCCTTCCCCTGCACCTCTTAGATCCTTGGCATCTTTTCCTCTTGACTCAAAATTGATTTGGTGCTTATCTCTCACCCTCATGGCTTCACAGAAAGGCACCTTCCTTGGCATTTCTAAGAATCTCAGATGGGATGGACCAGCCTGGACTTCTTTCCTTGCCCTCCTGTGGTGTTCTATAGCCTTTCTTCTTTTGCTCTTTCCTTCTCCCCACCCTGCCCCTGGTGGAGCTTGCTCAGTCTGGTGCTTCACCAAATTGTGCCTGCATGTTACGTCTCCCATGGCCGTTGGCCTTTTCAATCCTCTTGGAAGGTTACACTCTTATTAAAAGTTGTCCATCTTGGTACAAGATACAGACTTATTTGCATAGTGGAATTCCTTTCAGGAGAGGGGAAATAATGCCTGGCCAGGGGAAACTGGTTTCCTCTTTGAAGAATGGATTCTTCCTTTTCTGGGATACAAGGTCCCCTCTATCTGAGGTATCACCCCACCTGAGTGTGTCTGCTCCTGGGCTTTTGGACTTATTCCAGCGTGTGTGCTGATTCTCTGTATCTTCCACTTGGCCCTGTCCTTCTGAACCACCTCACAAATGCCCCCACTTAGAAGTTCCAGGATTGTTGCCATAAGAGGGACTGCCTGGAGGAGTGGCTTACATTGCAGGTTCTAGGACCACAGCACAGGGTCTTACTCTGGCCCTACCACTTACTCACCGTGAGACGTTGGGAACATGACTTAAGTTCCAGCTGCCTCTGCTTTTTTTCATTTGTGCAAGGGGCTAGTAACAGATTCAGCCTCAAGAGGGTGTTATGTTGTCCTAAATGTATTAATACATGTAAAACACTTCAAAGTTACCTGGCGTATCAGGAAAGCTCAAAAAAAGATAGCTCAACTCAAAGGGGTAATCTTAACCCAAAGGGATAATCTCAACCCAAAGAGGTAAACTCATCCCAAAGGCTAATCTTAACCCAAAGGGATAATATCAACCCAAAGAGGTAAACTCAACCCAAAGGGACAATTCCAACCCAAAGAGGTAATCTCAACTCAGAGAGTCTCTACATCCTTCACCCCTTTCCTCAAGAACTTAGACTCTTAGACTTCTTGCAGAGTGTTCCTCTGACTGCATCCTAGAAGACTGAGGTCACCTCTCTGCCCTGGATTTGCCTGAAGCCACTGTCACTTAGCATTCCTTCTCTTCATCCTTCTCACCCCCAGACCGTAGACCCCCTCAGGGTAGAAATCTCTTCTTCCCTTCATCTCTGCCTCCCCAACATGCCTTGCAAGTGACTCTGCTGAGAGTAACTACTTAAGAAATAGTCCCTTTTGACTTCTTAATGGTGGCTCTCTTTCCTAGAATGATGAAGGCTTTTTACGCCTTTTTATGCCCAGGATCCTGCTAGTACTGGCTCCTGCCTTCTCATACTTATTTGGATATTCTTCATTTGGTTTCCCATCCAAATGGTAACAATGGATGAGCCATAAATTGATGTTGTCTACCACCTTCCAAGGCCAGGCAAACTTTAATTCGGTTTAGAGTATGACCAGAACTAAGCCTACATCAGCTTTCCGGAGGTGGGGACTGACATGTCCAAATTTTGTCTCCTCTCCCAATCTCCAGGCTTTTCTGTCATGCTGGCTGTTCAGCAAAGTCAACCATGTGCTTGTTTGGATTATTTTTTAAGCTTTCATTAAGCCACATGCATTCCCATTTATGTAATCATCCGAGAACTATATGAGCGAGCCTGACAACCACTACTGATGTGCTGCTTGGTACTTATTAGCTTTATAACTGATGACCAGGCCTCTAGATAATGACAGCTTGGCTGCCCCACAATCGCTGTTTAATATAACTGATTTCGCAAGAAGAAAATGCATCTGCTGGCTCAGTCTTTGTAAGTCAGTGTTACGGAGGCAAACATGGGCTGAACTATAGGGTCAAAAGAACTGACTGAGTTTTGAACACCCCATCCTGGACCTTTTTGGCCAAAGGTCAAAATTTGGATCCCAGAGGACAGAATTTGGCCTGCATAGTGTTTTTATAAGAAAGTAAATTTTAGCACTTCTAAGCTGCTCCCATGTTGTGCAGTTTGCCACAATCTGCACCATTCCCTTTTGTTGGATACCTGGCTTACTTCATTCATTTGTGTTAATGTGCTTGGTCCCTGAAGACAACTAAAAAACTGAATGCTTCCTCTGTAATATGAGAACTACTCCTAGGGACATAGAACCGTACAGTTTAGAGCTAAAAGGAGTCCAATCACTTTTTCATTATAATCGCACATTGCCTCTGATCCCACATTGGACTCTGAAATCCAAAAGATGTGACATGAAACCCTCCCTGGCCCACAGGTAGCTGCTAGTGAAATCTTAGCTGGTCCCAGTCTCAAAACGAGATACCGGAACTTTTTGAGAAGAATAAAAGCTACAGAACTGTCAGGGTCATGGTAACGTCATTGATTAAGGATGTCAGATCCTGAAACACAGAACCCATGGGTGAGGTGGCATGTGCCATGGCCTCCGCTCCATTCCTTGCCAGACCCAAAGAACATCTCATTCATCTGGAAAAGCCCACTCGCAGCATAGCATCAGTGGCATTGCCTCGTTTACTGAAGATCTTGAAACAGAGGTAGAAGAAGGGGTTTATGTCACAAAGCACACAGTCTTCCTCTGAGAAGCCTTCCCAGGCACTTGTTTCTCTCCATCTTACTCCTCTGTCCACTGGGTGCTCGGTTTCTCTCCTGCCCCATCAAGTGATGGTGAACCCCCTCTTCTGAGTTTATCCATCCTCTTTTCTTATGGTGAACTACACACAGCTCTGCCCCAGTTTCTATCTCTTTCTGTCACTTACTGCTATCTTCGAGTGAGGTTAGAAATTGTGTTTGAGCCCAGCAAATAAAAGATTCTTCACGATCTGCCCTCATAAATGACAGAGGAGGATTATAAATAACAGCAATAAAATACTTGTGTTTCTCTAAACATACATAGTCTCTGATCCCACTACAACTCTGCAGTGAGATAGCTATTATTTGGAAACCCCATTCCCATCCCCCCCCAAAAAAAGCAGAGATCAGAGAGCTCAAGTCATTTGCCCTAGGTCACACAGTTTGCAAGCAATGCAGGCAGCATTCATTCAGTCCTTTTTTTTTTTTTTTTTTAAGATTTATTTATTTATGATAGACATAGAGAGAGAGGCAGAGACACAGGAGGAGGGAGAAGCAGGCTCCATGCCAGGAGCCTGACGCGGGACTCGATCCCAGGACTGCAGGATCACGCCCTGGGCCAAAGGCAGGCGCTAAACCACTGAGCCACCCAGGGATCCCCCCCCACCTTTTTTTTTTTAAGATTTATATTCATTCAGTCCTTGCCTAAACTTCTTCTTTACCATTTGGGGACACTGGATGGTAGTGGTAGGACTGAGTTAATTGATGTCCTGGCCTCAGTTCTAGATGAATCTCCCATTTAATCCTCCCTGGGGTCTAATAACTCAGACATGACAATTTTGGTTAAACACCCTCTTTTTTTTTTTTTTTTTGAATGCCCCATTTTTAAATAGAATGTATCTGCAGGATACTTTTCCATACTCAGAAAGAAATCCCTGGTGATGATACCTCCTCAACTTTTCTTTCTCCTCCTCATCTGAGCCTTATTATAATTCAAGCCTATACATTGCAACGGACTGGGGTCTCTTTTCTTTACTTCTTTAATTAGTACTGTCATTTTTAATCCACTGGAAAGACGAGAGGGAGATTGAATATCCCAACAACAGACATGCTATTCTGAATCTCCACTTGTGACAAATTCACAAACTCTAAAAAAGATTTTTTTTTCCCTACACTATCCCATCAGCTCCGAGCAGAGAGAGTTAGGAGTCTTTCTTTCTTTGGGGGGCTAATTCAGAGCCATTTTTGGTTATTATGCACAAAAGATGTTTTTCAACTGACTTGTCAGGTTGTTAAATGTCTTCACCATGGAGTGTTCTAGTAATTCAATCCCTCTGGATTGCCCGGAGTGTCTTAAATGTTTTGATTGCAAATACAAGAGGAAAACTGCTGTCCTGAACAGTCTGCCCTTAAATCTTCTTATGGATTAATTTGCTGTGTGGCCTGAAATAGGTCAAAAGGTTTTGGCTCAGGAGTAGAATTCTAGAAATAATCACCCTATAGACACTCTAAATCAATCATAATTAATGCACTTGCCTGGTTCTGTCAGCTGATTGCTGCTAGAGGGTGAAATAAAGAGACCCTCTCTAATACAATTTGAAAAGAGATCAAATCTGTCATTTCATCTAATAATTGAGCCAAATGAGAAAAGAGAGGGGTCAAAGTTCACTGGATGACCTTATGTAAACCCAATAATGCATAATTCATGTCCTTTTTATGGAATTTATAAGCTGCTGTAAATGGACGGGACAAAATCATTGGGCTTCTGTGGCTCCTGCCAAACTCCTGCTTATCGGGAGATGCCTCCAGAGCTGTCCAAACTCTCCAGTAGCTTCTTCTGGCTGAATAATCCCCAAGCCTTCAATACGGGCCGGCATCTAATTCATTCTCCCAAGCGTGCGAAGTTAATAACTGAATAAATCACTGGCAGCTCTCTCTGAATGATATAAAACCTGTAATTTATTTATTGAGTGTTACAAATACAGTTAAAACATGTTTTCACGCAAAATGCTTTCCCTCCTTTTAATATTATCGAAAGGCGAGTATGGGTTTTGAGTTCTAGAAATGGTGGCTGGAAGACTGTGCGTCTGTGCCTTGTCCATCCCCTCCGGGTGTAGCGATGCTGGGAATTGGGGCGTCTTCCTAGCCTCGGCACCGTTTGGATGAGGAGGGGTGGGGACAAGAGAAGGTGTGCCTAGAAAACCTTCCAGCAGTGGCTTGGGCTTCGCCAGCAAGTGTGCTCGCATTCACTGTGCCTCCAGACTGTGCTAGAACCAAACGTTTGTTCTAAATGCACATGGATCATTCAGTTTTTGTCTCTAGGCTTTTTGATAGCAGCAAGCCAGGTACTTTCTTCTTCTTTTTTGCTTCTTCTTCTTTTTTTTTTTAAGTCCATCTCATCAGATGGCACAATCAAAGTAGCTGTTCGTTTCATTTTCCTGGGTGAACCTGTCAGGGCTCCTATGCTTCTGTGTAGGTGAAATTAGTTTGAGATGACTTCAGAACTTCTAGCAGCTACTGTGCGTCCCTTTGGCAGTTGAAACACCTGAGTGTAGCCCTTTGGTCTGGATCAAGAGATGCTCTTTGGGGCGCCTGGGTGGCTCAGTCGGTGAAGCATCTATGTCAGCTCAGGTCGTGATCCTGGAGTCCTGGGATGGAGTCCCACGGCAGGCTCTGTGCTCAGCAGGGAGCCTGCTTGAGATTCTCTCCCTCCCCCATTCATGTGTACTCACTCTCTCCCTCTCAAATAAATAAATAAAATCTAAAAAGAGAGAGAAAGAGAGAGAGAGAGAGAGGTGCTCTTGGATCCAGGTACTCACCATACATGTCATTTGGCACTCGCTATATCCACAAAACGTCTGTATGTTTATCAGGTGCTCACACCTTCTAGAACACTGTCTGATAGTACCAAGTATTGGTGAGTATATGGAGGAATAGGAACACTTGAACACCACTGATAGACATGGTTTCACAGTGTTGAACAATTTGGAAATAGCCACTAAAGCTGAAGATGAGTATATACTACAACCAAGCAGTTCCACTTGTTGGCACGTATCTTAGGGAGATTCATACATATGTTCAAGGAGACAACCAGAATATTTATAGCCAAGGAGAACAAAAAATGGAGAACAATTTAAATGCCCACTATTAAATGGTGTACTTGATATATAGCAGTTGTGGGGCACAGGCTCTGGGTCAAATTCAGACTCTTCCATTTACTAGCAGTACAACCAAGAACCAGTATTTCAGTGCTCTGTGCCTTACTTTCCTCCTCTGTAAAATGGGAACAATACATGGGCATACATATCTTAATGAAGATCAGTGGGTCAAGTATATAAGCATGCTGAATAGCATAAATATGTGAATAGTGTGTTAATATATGCTACATATTATTTATTACTTTTACAGCATAATCATAGTAAAAATAAAAACCCTAGGCCCTCATGTTTTATCCTGGTTAAATATAAAAAACTTAGTGTTGAGAGTAAAAAGCAATTTGTAAAATGATACGTGTTACATGGTACAGTAGGAAGAAATCTATGCCATCTTTGGAAAAGCACATAAAATAGTATTATTTGTTGCTATGGTAATATTTATAAAATAAATGTACCAGAATATGCACAGATACTCTCAGTGCTGTGCTCAGTTCTGGAAGGAAGTGGGATAAATCTGCTTTAAGTATGTATGTATTATTTTATTTCCTTTGAAAAAAAGAGATCTGAAGCAAAAAAGAAATTATCAAGAATTATAAAATTTGGTAGTGAATACACTGGAGTCTGTCATATTATTTTCCAAAATTTTTAAAGTTATTTTTTTGTTCTGATTTTGTTTTGAAATGCTTATGCGTTCCCATGCAGTTGTAAGAAGGGCATGGAAACTCTGTACCCCCCTTCCCACAGACCTTGCCCTGTGGGTCTCTTCCACCTGGATTCATCTGTATTCGTTATCATATCCTTTTATGATAAACTAATAAATGTAAGGAAACTGTTTTCCTGAGTTCTGTAAGTTGCTCTAGCAAGTTAATCAAACCCAAGGAGGGAATCTTGGGAATCTCTGATTTGTAGCGTTGGTCAGAAACACAGTTGACAATCTGGACTTGCAATTGGCATCAGAAATGAGGACAATCTTGATTTTTTCACTTCTTTGATACTAATTTAAAAATTCTGTTTCAAGCATGTTCAGAATTGTTTGTTAAAACGTACATCATCTGCTTTAAAGTCTTTGTCAGGTTGGGGTGCCTGGGTGGCTCAGTCAGCTAAGTGTCAGTGGTTTTGGCTCAGGTCATGATCTCAGAGTGGTGGGATCAAGCCCTGCATCAGACTCAGCACTAAGCCAGGAGTCTGCTTTGGATTCTCTCTCTCTCTCTCTCTCTCTCTTTCTTTCTCTCCCCCTCTGCACGCACTCTCTCTCTCTCTTTCTCAAATAAATAAATCTTAAAAACAAAACACCATTTTCAGGTTATCTTGGTGTCATCATCTATTGATTGGCCTTTTTTTCATTCAGTTTGAGATCTTCCCATTCTTTGGTATGATGAGTCGTTTTTGTTGTTTTTTTTTTTTTTAAATAGAAACCTAGACATTTAGGGCACTATGTTAGAAGACTTTGGATGATATTCAAATCTTCTGTTTTAGCCACTTCCCTCTGGCACTGCTCTTGGCAGAGGCAGGATTTTGGCTTATTATCGGCAGGTGGGAGTAGAAGGGCAGTAGTTCCACTTGGCCTTTATTGACTTCAGAGTGTGTGTGTAGAAGGGGATTCCTTCTTCTTGCTGGGTGGGAGTGGGAGTTGCAGACCACCAGAACCCCCCCAGATCTTCACTGATACCTCTATGTCTGGGAGGGTAGGAGTGCCTGGTGACTGTGTCCTATTTACTTCTTCTCACTGACATCACTAGGACAAATTGAATTTGTTATGGCCGTGTGGTGGTAAATGTCCTGACTCTTTCCTAGGACTCCTTGGGTAGCATCCCAGAGGGGAATGGGAAGAGTGCCTTATCACTGCTGAACAAGGTATGAGTGCAGGTTCTCTGTGGGTCTGCACTGACACTGCAGTGGGGCCCGGAGGGGGCTGCTCTTTACCACCCAGCAAGGATGAAACTTCTAGCTCCCTATTTAATTAACTGTGATATCACCCTTGCAGGAGTGCTGGGGAGCCTCATTCCAGTTACCTAAGTACCTCACTTGGCCCTGTTTGGTGTGGGTAGGGTGGGACCACTGTTTCTTCTGTGGCATTTCCTTGGAGTAGAGTGGTTATTGTCTTAAAGTTTTTTTTCTGTCTTGCAGGCTGCCTCTTTCCTGGTCCCTTGGCTAGAGAGAGCAAGTTTGCTTCATCTGTTCCCATCCATGATTCCAATGTGCCAGTTTCTTCCGCTTTGAGCCTGGGATATATGAGGCAACAAGAAAGCCTGTGGAACATACCACCGTGTTGTTTCTTGGATCTCAGAGTCTCCAGCCAGTCCGCCTTCCTCCCTCTTTTATGCTCTTCTTACGTTGGTTTTATATATGATGCCTGAGGGTTTTTTAGTTGTACTTAGCAGGAGGTATAGAGAAAAACAGGTCTACTCCATCTTACCTGAAGGAAAACATTTCCAAATGTTACAAAACTATAGTTCAAATATTTTAGAATTAAAATAGGCACTTAAAAAAAGTGAACAGGAATTTTGGGGAGCGAGAGCCGCCTAGTAGGTGGGGGGAAAGGCGGGAATTTGATGGAGGCAGAGAGGAAGGCCCAGGAAGAGAGCCAGCGACAGGAACACACATGGAAGAGAGAGCTGGTGAGAAGTTTTTCAGTAATGGAAACTGACAAGGTAAGAACCCCTTACAAGCACAGTTGGGTTTTGAGCGCTTTGAGAACACATGAAGAATGTTCATTTACTGATCGCCTCCATAACAGAAACACGGCATCCTCTTGCCCTTCAGGGTCTACTTTAACTTCTCTTTATCACCCTTTTGGAGTAACAAAAAAATGACAGTAATAGTTGAATTCATCATATTATTGGAGAGTGACCCCGTGACCCAGAGGTCAAGCCTTTGCTTGCCCGTCTGATTAGGACATTCCATAATTTTTGAAGGAACTTATCTCTGGGTCCTTTCCATTAATTAGTCCAGCACTAGCAAGTCCTTGAAGAGGAAAAACCAGTGCTGAGGGCTCTCAAATCCCTCTTTGGAGATTAGGAAGTAAGATAAGGAAGGGAAGCTTTTAACAACATGACTGTCACCCCGCAAGCCCCAGAGAGGCGGCTATCTGCAATCTGAGAAGAGCCAAGCCACATGAGAAAAGCAAACAAACAAAACTACCTCTGTGACGCTCGGATTTTATAAAGCACGAATATCTGGTGTTTAATCTGCCCGGCCAGGCCAGAGAGGACAGTGGTAAATTGCCTTCTCTTCTTGGACCAGCTTAACCTGTCATTGTTAAGCCTGCCTGCATGGGAGCCTTTGAAATCAGATATGGATGGACAGGAAGGCCGTACTGGCCCAGGCTTGGTGGATTCAACCAATGGAAGTGGTCTAGAGTTCAGTGGATCTACCCCAAGCTGGGTGAGTTCTAGAGAAATTCACTGGCTGGCTGGCTGGCTGGCACAGTGAAAGAACTCCTCCAAATCTGTGGCAGGAAAGTAGGTGACATGTCTCAGACCTAAGCCCCTTCTGCTTTCCATAGACACAAGGGGACAGCATGGGACATAGGTGAAGTACACAACATTGGATGCCCTCAGCTTATGAAGTTGACTGGCTGGGTGACTTTGGGGAGTGACTCCATCACTCCAACTTCAAATTCCTTCATCCATACGATGGAAATAATAGTGGAAACCATATCAGGTTTGCGGCAAAGATAAATAAAATAAAAGTGGATTATGGGGGAAGTGTTCAGTGAGCAGTATTTACATCATTTTTAGCATCTCGGTCTAATGGAATATTCATCAAGAGAGCCAGAAAGAATCTTTTAGAATTGAGTCTAATCATCTCACTTTACAGAAGGCATAGTTGAGATCCAAAGATGTTGCCGATGTTGCCTATGACCCCTTCGCGTTCGTCGGCTGGTTAGAGGCAGAGCTGCCCCAGTGAGACCAGTTTCTTAATCCCTGTAGTCGCTTCCTTGGGCTTCAATTGTCCCCATCAAATCTAGGTTTAGTTTGACCTGATGAACATGTTTTCTGACTTCTTAAGAATCATTTTTTAAAAAATACGTGTCTCAAGAAAGTTTTCCTAAACAAAAAAGAAAAAAATAAAATCAGTAGCAATGAATGGAAGTGATCATTGAAGGAGATCCAGGGGCAAACGCCAGCACAGAGGGACACGTACCCTGTCATAATCACATTGTGCATAAGACAGGAGTCATTTCTGCCTCGTGACGTGAGTGATTCCAAGTGCACTTTAATGCATGTTTTATTTCTCCATTGATTTTAATTAAAAGGATATTGTCAAGGTTGCTAGGCATAAATATTGACTGATTTTGACACAACGGTTGTCCCAGAGGGTCAGGCTTGCTTTTTCAAGGTTCTTGTATCTGTTCGTGACTCCTCACACTTCCTTTTTGGTGTGTGGGAAATATCAGAAATAGAGCTATTCTAACACGTTTGAGATACAAGGCAGATTGGAAAAAAAATTAAAGGTCTGCCAACTGGGAATCGTACTTTGCAAATGAGATCTTGGGCCTTGTCTATTCCAGAATTCTGTAATTTTCGCATGCCAGGGTATACACATGCTTATATATCTCCAAAAATCCATATGGACATTAGAAGTGCTTTGAATAGAGCAAAACAGCTTGCTCCTTTGAAAGATGATTTTACTATAAGAGATTTCCCATAGTCCCATCAACCCTGACTGCAACCCCCCCAACCTGCACCCAGATCCGAGTTCCTTTGTGATTTCTAAGTGATTACAAGTCCCAAAGCAAGCAGGTTGTCTGGCCACGCACACGATTCACGCTCATTGCTATCTAGGGCCTGGGGGAGCCTCGAGATGGGGCCAGCATTTCAGGGTTAATTCTAGCAGAGTCCGAAGCAGCAGGAGGTTACAGAGGCCCAGCACTATATCAGGAGGAGGTAGACTCTGGAAATAAGCGGTGTGAAATGCATTCTGAACATTCTCGGCAAAGAGCAATTGTCTTTTTCTTGTTGATAGTAGAAAATCAATACGGTTGTTTTCTGTTCAGTGTTCAAGGGCACAAGTTGCAGCTCCTTCAGGCTGGAGAAGTTCATAGGGCGGTTAACGAAATGTCACTGGTGATGGAGCAGTTCAAGCAAAATTGACATCCCTCTGCTATAAGTCTACCCTAAGTGAACTGGGAGCCGCAGCGGGTCCTGGGGACCAGGTGAACCGACTTGCCAAGCTCCAGAGGAGACAGGTGGGTGGGGGAGACACATGGTCCCCTTCCTCCATTCAGGCACCTGGTGTGAGGAAGGGACAGAGACATTGATCTGCCAAGAGGCTGCCCAGAAACCAACACAACACCACAGGACTGAGCAACCCTCTCTTTAGCTCCTCTGATTGTTTTCTCTGGGCCCTGACTGGCTTCTCACATATATTATTTCACTTCCTCCTAAGACTGTTGTGGGAATTAATGAGGTTATGTGTGTGGAGAGTCTTGTGCATAGAAGACCCTTGGAGCTCCTCTTTTGCTGGTTCCATGAATACCCCTCATCTGCAAGCACATCTCTCATCTGCAGGAAAATGAGCCGATATGCTAACTTAGCCTGAATGGTTGAAAACACCCCCCTCCTCTACCCTCATAGGTCACAAAATGCCATCAGCTCGTTTTATCACTTAACTTGCCGTAAATCCCCAAGAGGAAGGCAAGGACAGAGCGGCTGGTCCTCTGAGGTGTTTCGATAGCAACCGTTCCTACTCCAAGATGACATCAATAATTATGGGTGTCAGTGGGTATGGCGGTCAACGTAGGGTGATGTTGGGGACACAAGAAATAAATTTCTTAGACTCCTGAAATCACATGATGAAGAAATATCTGCATTGCCTATAATAAGTCAGGCTGGTTGTCATTGGAAAAACCAAATTTTCCATTTTAAGGCATAGATTTAGTCAACGGTCATATGCGGGGCCAGTCAGGATAGTTTAACTGCTATATACCAACCTATTGACCAATACCTGGGGCTTCAGACAGAACTCTGGACATCTCGCTTATGTCACCGTCCCGTGAAGGTGGGGCTAAGAGCAGGGCTATCCTCCACACATTCAGGGACCCAGACCCCCTCCTCCTCAAGGCTCTCCCTTTCTCTGTATCCTTGTAGTCTTCTCCATGTATGGGTGAAGGTGACAAGAATAAGAGTCTTCAGAAAGCAGTTTTATGGGCCAGAAATGGAAATGTGGCACATCCCCTTCTGCTCCCATTCGGCTGGCTGGGAGCTCAGTCATCAGGTTGCATCAAACTCCAAAGGAGGCTGAGAAATCCATGTCTCTGGGCACCTGGGAGGACAAAGGAAATAGTTTGGTGAATAGCTAGCCAGTGTCTACCAGACAAACAATGTAATTCCTATTTTTCAGTAGAGGAGGGGCTGTCCTGTCCTTTTAGGGAGAAGTTGGAAAGGGCCAAAGAGTCATAATTCAAGTGGAGGGATGAGACTAGGGTGAAGAGTGAGACACCAGGGTACAAAATTTAAGGAGGCTCTCCCTCTCAGATTCCTGTAAGTGCCTGCGAGGGGCACCTCCTTAAACAGCATGCCCCAGGCACCTCACTCATCTTATGCCCCCCACGGCTCTGCTTTAAGGACATTTTCAGGTTAACCTATTAGCCTCTTTTTTAACATTTTTTTTTTTCACATTGAGTGATCATGACCCTTCGTTTGTATAAATTCTCACAATTTTACCAAAACACCTTCCCCTAGACAATCTTCTGATTATTATGGAATTAATCACTCTACCGGTTGTCCCTTCCACTTGTGCAGCTGGAAGATGAAACCATTCATTCTCTCTTGTTCCCCGCACATCTAAGCAGTCAAGCACAAAACTGGCTACATAGGAGGCGCTCACACAATAGACTTGGGCTAAGAGAAGGAGTGACCGTCTTTACATCTCCAGCTAGCTCAACAGTTATATAAATCTTTCCCTCTCGCTCATTTCTGTAAGCAGTGAGGTCAACAGAATTTGCATGAGCAGCAGCAGAAAGTCTGTCTGGAGTAACTCTGTGATGGGCCGGAAGTCCCAGCACAGGCTTTTTCTTCCTCTCCATGAGGGATGACTGGCTGCCCATTGGAAGGCGCTGTTTGGGAGCAGCATACTTGGCCAGGCACAAACCCACATATGCACCATCAAGCATTTGTTTTTACACAGAAACGTGGATAGGTTTCTACACCTGTTATGTAATTAAGTGATGGCTGCGGTTTAATTTTGCATGAGCTCCAAGGTTTCTGAGTGCCCTCAAAGTTCAACAAGAGAAAAAGTCTTTTGGGGTCTCACGGAAGGCCTCCAGAAATAAATTATAGTGAGAAGCAGAAGTTCAAAATCACCCGGATGTAACGGTTTCTTCCTTCCTTAAATATTATCCTATGCATGTGAATTTCTCGCCCCCCAACCCTACCCCATCTGACTCTCTACCATAACATTTTGGAAAGGAGAAAGAGACCGAAAAGGCCAGCTTCGAATGAAAATGAAGACATCCTCTTAAAAAGGAACCTAGTGCAGAACTCCATGGCTCCAACCCTTCTGTCTTTTTCTTATCAAGACATTGCAATCTAGTCCCTTAGGAAAACTTCCGAACAATTGCCCTAACTTTTCTGTGGCTTGGAAGCATTTCCATGGTCTTTTTCTTGTTGGGTGTGGGGAATGAGGGGGTATCCCTGTCTTTTCTGCAAACCCGGTTTTCCATGACTAAGAAAGGGACATCAGAGGGCTCATCAAAGTAGATAAAATGGCCCATCAAGTAGCTCTAATAAAACAATATCTTGATGGCCCTTAAAAAGGTGGATCAGATGCATAGGGACTCAATTTCCCTTGGAAAAATCTACTGGGAAAAGGAAAAACCAAGTGGTGGAAGTAAAATGTTTCAAGTATTTTGTTCCATTTCTGCTTCCAAACATAACTCTGTTGATTAAAAATGTCCACTGGACCTGGCTCTGGAACCAGGTTAAATGCTGACCCCCAAGGAGTCCAGAAAAATTAATTGGGGAAACCCAAAGGGTGCTAGTTTAGCTACAGTATATTTTTAAATATAGCTCCCTGCATTTTTTACCTCCAAATGCAAGATGGTTGTCGTGGGGCGGGGGGAGGGGATGGGAAGGGGAGAGGATTCAGCTTCTCCATTTTGTAACCTCTTGTTCCAGGCCTTCCATCTTCAAATGTCATCAGCTCTGAAATGAGCACTAAATCTTCACTATATCTCTTGCAATTGTCAAAGTCTCCTTTGTTTGGTGTCAATTAGATAGGAAAGAACTTTCGATAATTCAATAGTTCTGTATTAAAGGGCAGCTCAACCGCACATAACTTATCTCTACGGTTATCAATTGTTTTTATGGAACAGCCAAGTGAGGATCACTTGGCTAACTCACCAGTCATCCATCAGGGCTCAGATTCATCCGAGTAAATGTAGAGTTATGATTTAATTACAGAAAGGTTGGGTTCAAATACAAGGGAATGAGACTTGTTTATAGAACAACGGCTTGTTTTTCTCAGTTACTAATCATGAGCTTAATTTTTAATGGAAGAGCATTGCTAGCATAATTAACACCCAATTTACATGTGCATCCATAGAACCAATTAATTAAATTTTATTGATGTCTAGTTGCTCTTTAAAATGCTTTCCAAATGCCTCCAAATTGATTTTAAACTGTTGATAGTGGAAGTCAGTTTACACTTTTCTTGGGTTTATGAAATACTAACCTCTTCATTCATTAAAATATGCTTTATCTACTAGAGGCATACCATAATTTGCTAAGGATATTTTGCACGGGGTACACAGTGTGATCTCCTGGCAATGTAAAGTTTGAACAGACTTAGAAATAAACGCTACAGTACTTGAGGGCTGTGGTTAGGTGACCCCAAGGATCTAAAAAGGAAGAAAGTAAGAGCACCCTCTGTAACCACAGCTGAGATAGGCAAAGTCAACTGAGAGAGGCAAAAACTTCCAGAATAGCCGAATGAGACTGTCACCCGAAGGCAATGTTAACACATCTAAAGAAAGAGCTTGTTACTCCTGCAAGGTTGATCAGCAATGAAAACTTGAAAAAGCTTGTAATTTAATGCTGCAGAGGCATACAGACCCTGTGGGAAAGACTTTGGGCATGTTGACTTTTCAGTTTCTCTGGAATGACAATCATTACCTCAAGTTGAAAATCTCTAGTTGATATCTTAATCTGACGCCAATCAATGTTAAATTCATAAAAGCCCCCCTCTTCTACTACTCAGGAGACTCACTAAGCAGTCTTCTATCGCATAGCTTCTGTACACACACACACACACACACACACATTAACAGGGAACGAACAAGCTGTCCGTTGGACTTCAAGTGTTCTTGATCTCCATGATGGTGGCTTTGCATGGTACACCAGTCAAAACACATTTGGATCACATTAAACTCAATGAGATGGAAAGAAAGGCCAAGGACCCTGGACAGCCTTTCTCCCTTATGACCCTTCCAGAAACAGCCCTCTCAGATCTGACCATTTCCTTATCCCCACAGCCTTTATCAAGCTGCTGCCATGCCTGCCTGGGCTAGTGCAATAGTATCCTAACAGTTGAATTCACCTCTAGCCTGGAGCCTTCCAATCTGATCTTTATACTGTGAGTAAAATGATCACGTGAACTGTCAAAATACCTCCCCACCTCCCTCAACACACACACACACACACACACACACACAGGTGCAGAATTAATGCTTCAATGACTTCTAATGCTCTGGTTAAAGACAAACTTTCTCAACATGTTGACAATGTAGTTTCTCACCCATAGTCCGTGCTTATGGCTCTCTCCACTCCAGCCACACTGGTCTTCTTCAGTTCCTTGTGCTAAACAGTTCCCCTTATTGCTATGGGGCTTATCAAAACATAATTTTTTTAAAGGTTCTGAACAAGACTCCCATACTAATACAAAGCAAGCAGGTGCAAAGATTATTCAGCTCATTAACGAAGGAACCAACAACATGGTAAAGCTAGCTCAAAGGGCATTTGAGAAACAGAGTATTTATAGGTACTGGGAAAAGAATGTTTGCAAAAGATTGTTAGTTTAGATACAAAAGTGGTTAATGCAATACAACCATAATTCGGGGATTATTAATAATTTTTTTTTTCTACTAGCAGAAATCATTTGCATCTCTCCCAGACAAAACTATCTCCAAGTTAGCTGTAGCTTCTCAGAGTCTGGGCCCTAATCAATAGTAAAGAACATGGCAAACAAAGGTAAATTCTCCCAGTTTAGGGGTTGTAGCCTGTAGGCCAAAGACATCTCAGCACCTATTTTTGTACAGCTTGAGAGCTAAGATTATTTTTTTTCTGTATTTTTAAAGTGTTGGAAAACAAAGAATATGTGACAGACACTATATATGTTCCAGTCTCAAAATCAATATATTTGCTATCTGAACCTTTACAGAAAGAGCTTGCCGGTCCTGCCCTAGAGAATTAAGTAACACTCAGGCATGCCCTTCAGACTGTACTCTATTATGATGTTGAAAAGCCCAGCAGCTATCTTTTATCTTATTTCCAAGTTTTTGAGTTATTTTTTAGAAATAAGATTTGCAATCAGATAGTATTGTCTGGAATGTTCTCCTTTCTCTCTCTTTACTGAGTTAACTCTACTTCCCCTTCAGAATCATTTCCTCGATGAAGCCTGTGTGACTGGCCAGGTCAGGCCATATCCCTCTATTTTAGGGTTTCGTGACACCATGCCTCTTTCCGTATGGCACATTGTCATTGGGACAGTCCTGTTTGCAGCACTATTGGGTTCATATCTGTCCCTCCACAAGCATATCAACTCCATGAAGGTAACAACAATTTCTGTTTTGTTTTCTGTTGTGTCTCCTGTAACCAGCATGGTGCCTGGCTGTCGGTAGGCAGACACTCGACGTGTGTTAAATAAATGAAGAAACATGAGACATTTTCATGGACCAAGTTATTCTGATGTGCATTCTGATGCACACCTCAATTCTGATGTGCACCTCAATTGCATTCAAGTGTTTTAGTGAGTATGAATCAGTTTCTCACTCTTAGAACCCTTAAACATGAGTGAGAGTGATTCTCAGGCCTTTTGAAATAGAAGATCAGACGCAAGACACACAGTGAAATAATCATGACATTGTCCCAGTGATCCTTGTCTGGTCCCAGCTACCCTCACTTAGGCTTAGGTGATCAATTTTCTCCTGAAAATTACTGATTGCTAGAAATGTGTGAAGGCATGGGTGGGGCTGGGGTCATATCAAGGAATTGTTAATGATCATTGCTGATACCTAATAAAAGGGGAAGAACACCCTGTATTAGGTTGTGACCACTGAATATTTTCTGTACCTTAAAGGTTACTGGGAATAAAATAAAAACAGCACATATTGGGGCACCTAGGTGGCACAGTGGTTGAGTGTCTGCTTTAGGCTCAGGGCGTGATCCCAGGGTCCTGAGATTGAGTCCTGCATCGGGCTCCCCACAGGGAGCCTGCTTCTCCTTCTGCCTATGTCTCTGCCTCTATTTCTGTGTGTCTGGTGAAAAAATAAATAAAATCTTTAAAAAACCCAAATCAGCATATATTAATATGGAGACTTCTCTGAGTTACTCGACAATAGGGGCAAGGTTGTATGAACTTTCTGGTCTCCACAAGTGTAAAGCTGATGCTTCTTTAAAAGGTATCCCTTCCCTTACAAGATTATTTGGAATTTACCATAAAGCTACATGAGTATCTTTGGCTCAGCACAAAGTACAGATCTGAACTTTATTTATATTTGGTGACTTAAGACTCTCATTTAAAACCTACTTTTGAAAGGATGAAAATCAATGAAAGTTGGTAAGGGTTTGGACTTGGAGGTGCAAAATCTCCAAAGAAATTCTGTGTCTTAAGTAGTCAGCTCTCCCTGGAGGCTGGAGGCAGATGGCATCGCCAGGAACTCCTGCCTGAAGTGAGGAAGCTGGGAATCAGGCTCCAGACCCCCCAAGCCCCTTAAAATCATCCTTGAGGAATAACTTCAGTTAAATCGTTAAACTGATGGTCAAAGGACAAAGAAGGCCCAGAAAGTGTACGTGACTCATTGATAGGCATTAACTCAAAAACCTCAAGTGAAAACATAATAGGGGAAATCATACAATTTGTAGCATGGCAGGCCTGGGTTTTATTCCTGCTTCTTACACTGCTTGAGCAAGATATTTCCCTTCTGAGCTTTGGTTTTATCATTCACAAAATAGAGGACAGTATCATTGCTAGCATTTATTGGGAAAATGTAAGTTAGACACTTAACCTTAGTGGGTGTTCACTGAGGTGGCTACTTTTTGTGACACTCTTATTATATATTTAACCCTATGCTATTTACTTGGCTTGAAAAATTGAAATATTAGGTGAGAATAATAATTTGACAAGAAAACTATGTCAGTGGGTCTCATGGACAGTAATGGCCAGGTTGAACTCTACACATATTTTCAAACCATGCCTTTTCCACGGCACCAGGCAGCTTCTGAGAAAGCTTCTTTTATTTTCCCTCCAGCTGAAAGACAAATGTTTTCTGGGGTCGAAGCTCTGGAGCTGATAGGTAGGTTCACCACCCAGAGTATCTAACGTGTTCCCAGGGACCACTCTTGAAGAGGCTTTGCCCTAAGGTGATGTAGAGCAACAAGGTGGGAGAAACCTGGACCCCTGAATGACCTCATGGAATAGAGCCACCCATGATCGATAGGTGGTCAGCTCTCCTGAGGACATTTTAAAAAAAGAAAGCTTTTTCTGGGGGGAGGGAGCCTTTTTTTTTAAAGTAGACTCCATGCCCAGCATGGGGCTTGAATTCACGACCTCAAGGTTAAGAGTCACGTGCTCCACTGACTGAGCCAGCTAGACACCCCCCAAAAATAAACTTTTAATGATATATTTTTTGAGGGATTCCTGGGTGGCTCAGCGGTTTGGCACCTGCCTTTGGCCCAGGACGTGATCCTGCAGTCCCAGGATCGAGTCCCACATTAGGCTCTCTGTGTGGAGCCTGCTTCTTCCTCTGCCTGTGTCTCTGCCTCTCTCTCCCTCTCTCTCTCTCTCTCTGTCATGAATAAATGAATAAAATAAATAAATAAATGAATAATGAATAAATAAATAAAATCTTTAAAAATAAATAATAATATATTATTTGAAACATATATACCTGAATATTAACATTTCAAGATGTCATAAATATTTAAAAGTTATTAATGAGATAGTTTGCATTCTTTTTTTTAAATATATGTATTTTTTTTTATTAAGTAAACTCTATACCAAATATAGCAGTCAAACTCAAGATCCCAAGATCAAGAGTCATGTGCTCTACTGACTGAGCCAGCCAGGTGCCCCTACGCCCTTTTTCTAATGCTGAGCTTTTAAAATCCAGTCGATTTTTCTGCTTACAGTGTTCTCTCAACTGGGACAGTAAATTTTCATTGGATATGCATCATCTGTGTTTATATTTCATAAAATGTACAGCTGAAGACGAAGATTCTATATTTCTGAGTTATTCATAACATATCAGATGTTTTTGCATTGGCCCTACTTTATTATTGTTTTTTAAAGATTGTATTATTTATTTGAGAAAGAGAGAGAGAGAGAGAGAACATGAGGTCGGGTGGGGGGTGCAGAGGGAGAAGGAGAAGTAGGCTCCCCATTGAGGAGGGAGCCTGACTGGGAGCTCCATCCCAGGACTCTAGGATCATGACCTGAGTGAAGGCAGATGCTTAATCAACTGAGCCACCCAGGAGCTCCGGTACTACTTTATTATTTATTTATTTATTTATTTTTGGCATCTAAAAAGCTGTACATAATTTATGTATACAACTTGATGAGTTTGGAAATAAGTATACACCCATGAAACCATCACCACGATTTCTGACATAAACTATCTATCACCTCTAAAAGTTTCTTCCAACCCTCTTCATTTCTTTTTTGTGTGTGTGTGATAGGAACATTTAATATAAGATCTACCCTCTTAATTATACATAAGTGTAAAATTCAGTACCATTAGCCTTGGGCTCTTACCCTCAGCTCTAGAACTGATTCATCTAGGGTAACTGAAACTTCGTACCCTTTGACTGCTATCTTTCTGTTGCCCCTCTCCACAGCTCTGGCAGCCACCTTACAACTCTCTGCTTCTGTGAGTTTGACTATTTTTGACTCATCATAGAAGTTGCATCGTGTACTATTTGTCCTTCATTGTCTGGCTTAATTCACTTAGCACTTGTGGTGTCATACCCAAGAAATCATTGCCAAGGCCGATGTCAGGAAGATTTTTCCCTACGTTTTCTTCTAGGAATTTTACAGTTTCAGTCTGACATTTAAGTCTTTAATCTTTCTATATGGTATAAGATAGGCTTCTATTTCATTCTTTTGCCTGTGGTTATCCAATTTTCCCTATGCCATTTATTAAGGAGACTATCCTTTCTCCATTGTATATTCTTGGCATCCTTGTCAAAATCAGGTGACAGTATGTGCATGAATTAATTGCCAGGCTCTCTATTCTGTTCTACTAGTCTATGTACGTGTTTTTATGCCAGTAACATACAACTTTGATGACGTAGCTTTGTAACATATTTTGAAATCAGGAGGTATGATGCCACCAGCTTTGTTCTTCTTACTCAAAATTACTTTGACTTATTTGGGATCTTTCATAGTTCTATATCAATTTCAGGATTTTTTTTTCTGTTTCTGTAGAAAAGATCATTGAGACTTTAGGATTGCATTGAATCTGTAGATAATTTGGGGCAGTATAGACTTTTTAATGAAATTAATCACTAATTCATGAAGATGGGATGCCTTTCCACTTATCTGTGTCTGCTTTACTTTCTCTCCTAGATGTTATGTTTTCAATGTACAAGTTCTTTACCTCCTTGGCTGTTTATTCCTACATATTGTATTCTTTTTGATGATATTGTAAGCAGGATTGTCTTCTTAATTTCCTTTTCAGATAATTCATTGTTCCAAAGGCTATTATGTGAGAGAATGAATTTCTGCTTTCTTTAAGCTACTGAATTTGGGCTCTTGCTTATGTTATTCTTTCCAGTCTTTCATCCCAAATCAATCTCAGATTTAAGACCCAGATTAAGTGCCACCTTCTCCAGTTTGCTTTATCACACTGAGATTTTTCTCTTTGTTGAACCCCAAGTGTGAAAAATCACACTTGGAGTCTGTGTCAAAGCTTACCACTTTGTTCTCCAACTGTTCTAAGAATGTTAATGACATCCTTCTCCTTAAATATATTTTTCCTGTATCCTTGACTCTGTCCAGCACAATTCTGAGCATATGGTAGATGCCCAGGAAATAGCTGTCATATTAATATTTTGGCAAGCTGACAGTTCCCATATACATTATAATCAATTTTCAAAATAGAAAAAGAAATTCATAAAACACACATGCTAAAATGGCCTTGAATCATACTGTGAGCTTTCTTTAATGATCCAGAAGGTAATGAAAAAAAAAAAAAAAAAGACCTCAGAGGTCTTTTTCTGCATATTTTTGGATAAAGCATTCCTACTTTCCCATTTAAAGCAGATTAGTTAAGATCTGTGGTTGTTTGGGCCCTCTCCCTATACTGTGGTATAGATGAATCTGATAGAAAGAAATAAAGTTGCATTATTATTATTTTACATGGTACCTAATTTCTTATGCATTGCATTTATAAACCATGGACTGATGATGAGAACCCACACAAAGTTACATACAATATGCCAATGTGCGTATTCAGAAGATAAATTGGCTTGAAATACACAAAGAGATCCAGCCCTTATTAGTGTGGGCATATCTTTGCTAATACTTGCCGTACATGGTTAAATGCTAAGGCAGTCACACGTAGATCTTCTATTCAACTACACTTAACTTCAAAGCATCAAATCATTAGACGGAAGAAGAAATCTCAAGTTCTTATTTGAATTGTCCCTGATTTTAGTCTACAGAACATGATCATTGACATAATGAGAGTCCCAGTTAGTAGAATAACCTTCCCTCTCACTGAAAGGGTTACCCTTGGCATCAGGCATCATTTCACATACAAGCCTGGGACAAATCCCATGTTACTTTTTATGGTACAAGATACAAATATCATTTCATAATAAATTAAAAGCTTTATAGATTAGTTGACTTCGTCTTAAATGTGTCACAAACTATAAGATTGTCAAAAGCACAAACGAGAGAAATTGTTCCTATACTATTTTAGGCAATTGCTAATTGAAAAAAATTTTTAAAAAGTTTGAAGTTTATTTAACATATAAACTTTTTTGTTAGATCCTAAGTGAAATGAGATCATGTATTGGGAAAGGCATGTACATAAGTATATTTACATTTATTTATACTTTTTCTTTTTGAAGTGTGGATGATAGGGCAAAATTATATTCAACAGAGAACTTGTATCCAGAATAAATAAACAACACACACATATCAATAAGAAAAAGACAACTCAATAAAACATAAAATGTTTTCAACAGAGAACTTGTATCCAGAATAAATAAACAGAGAACTTGTATCCAGAATAAATAAACAACACACACATATCAATAAGAAAAAGACAACTCAATAAAACATAAAATGGGCAAAAGACCTGAACAGGCATTCACAAATGAGCTTATAAAATAACCAATAATCATCAAAGAAATGCAAATTAAAACTATAATGAAATATCAGCATATATGCACCAAAATAGCTGACTAAAACAATAGTAGTAGTAGTAGTAATAATAATAATAATATCATGTGCTGATACTGTGATGGCATGTGATTTTGGGAACCAAGGTAGCCAGCTTGTGACTCATGAGAACTGGAAGTTGATATGCAAAAGATAAACTTTCAGAAGAATAGAAAAAAAATGGTTTTCTGAGATCAGTGTTGACAATACTGTTGAGGCTTTATATCAACACAAGCTGTCACCTATGCTGAGCCTCCTGTTATGGAAAGATAGATAGGTAGATAGATAGATAGATAGATAGATAGATAGATAGATAGATACTTACAATGTACATACATACATACATGGACAAATAACTTTCTATTTAAGCCTCAGTTGGGTCAGATTTTCTATTACTTGAGTTGAATACATTTCTAATTTCAGAAACATTGCTAATTGATAATGGAACTGTGTCCTGGAAATTTTCTGTTCTGGCTTCAGATTCCTTCTATGTGAAGCATCATTTCTTACAGTTCCTTGGACAGCTGTAGGTCCTCTTTGCCTCTTAGACTTAATGGCAATTTAAATTTAATGAACTTACCCTTGTATGTGTACATGTACATGTACATGTGTAACTTTATTTGTCCTGTGACTACTGACTGAATTGCACCTTATGGTTATATGATGCCTTGTTCCTTTACAATTATTTGCAGATTTTCTGGACAACCGGCATTATCTTACAAAGTTGTGGGAAGTGTGGGAAACAAGCATGAAAAAAAAAAAAGAAAAGAAAAGAGAAAGACCTAAATTCCTATCAGCCAGAGAAAACAGTTATAACTTTGAGGTTCAGATAAACCTTCCATCATTTCTCAATGTGTAAAAGTACCTGTGTAAGAGTAAGCACACACACTAAATCATTGCTATACTCTCAGTACCTGGTGTTGCAAAATGTGCTCTGGGAAGTGGTTGGGGCAAGCATAGATTTGCAACTTGATTGCCAGGGTTTAGATCTTGTCTGTGTAATCCTGGACAAGTTATGTAACTTCTCTGTGTCTCAATTTGTTCACCTGAAGGATATGATGCAGCATAATAACTGTGCTTATCTTGTAGTGGTTGAGAGTAATGAATGAGTTTATACATATAAAACTTTTAAAACAGTGCTTGGCATATATGAATATGACCTAGGAGTAAATTTACCTGGTAATCAATGTTTGTTGAATGAAATATTCATCATCATCCTTTTAATAATAAAGCAGAAAAGAATGCACAGAAAGAGTAAGGGAGAAAATTTTGTCATCAGAGTTTTTGTAAATGAGCAAGCTGAAACTCCTTCCTTAAGTAAAATCTTAGGATTACCTGCATATGTTCTATACTTCTCTATACAGTTCAGTGTGGCGGATGATACAGAAAAGAATGAGAAATGTGTGCGTGTGTGTCTGTGTGCATGTGTCTGTGTGTATGAAAAGGAGATACTAAAAATAATTACCAAAATACTAAATAAGGTAATTATTTTCTTAGACACATAATGTGACCTGGGCAGTGCCGTCAAAGCCTTGCAATAGCCAGCTGGATGAAAATGCGATTTGAGTGTCCTGAACACCTGGGAGGGCTGATCAGGAGCTATCACTCCTCCGGCGTCCATCCTGCAACCTGGCTCTTTCCTCAGGAGAACCTGAGGTGGGAGGCATATGGATGGCACAGGGGACGTATTGACCAAACAACTATGGGGAAAATATCAAGATTTATCATCTCTTGGAGTAAAAATTGACCCCAATTTAACCTCTATTAATATTTATTTCTCAGGTCAATAAATCTAGAGTTTGTCTTAGTAAAAGTCAATATCAGTTGAATTCTGTCTACTTTTCTTAGGGGGCAAAGCAAAAAAGGGAACCGTAATTTGAGTATGTCAAAAATACAGTAATGAAGCCACGCACAAAGTTCCCAGGGGGTGGGAAACAAAAACACTTCTTATTTTAAAACGAATGGGTATTCCAGCCTAACTATACACTGCCTTGATTCCTCAGCTAGGGTCCCTGGTGGAACGGAAGTTCACCAACAGGAAGAGGCCTGGGGCCGTGTTCCAGACTCTGTACGACCTTGAGCCCATCATGCCTCTGAGCCTACATTCTCTAATCTGGAGAAATAAAAAGCCCACATTTCTATTTCTATTGTTTTATTTAGTCTGCATTGTACCCAAGGATTTCAGCCCTGTGATACTAGGTAGTTATCATGCCTTTGCACACATCTTGCTGATCTTACTGGAAAGAGAAATTGAATTATATCACTATATTATTTTTTAAGGAAAGCATAAAACTTGATATGAAGGGCTGATATATGGAGCTAGCAAATCCCTCTCCCATTTTTTCTCAATGTTGCCTTGTACTCTCAGAAGGTTTCATGTGGGAGGAGCAGTGAGATGTCAAGAACCATGTGTTTGGGTCATTAGTTTTCAGACTTCTTGCCCAACCGCAAAATCCCCCTCTATCTTCTAACCCTTACTTCATTCTTACTATTTTCCTTTTCTCATAGAGAGTAAATTCAGTCCCCTTGGGACCACTCTATCTTCCATGCATCACCGTGTCCTATGTGACCCCTGTTTTGCTGTTTCATTTCTACCCTGCCTATGATAAGGAATGCTATAGGATTTCAGTGATGCAGTAGTTAGGGAAGCAGTGTAACGTGTAAAGCATCAGATAACTAGAAGGGCTCTTACTGTTCTTAATCCTCTTGGGCTAATCAGTATATTTCAAACTAGCATCAAGTAAAATGGTACACAGTAGGCAGTAAAGTTTGATTTTCATGACTTGACTATATGTGTGAATCGGGCAGATAAATGGGGGAGAGTGTGCCTCCCTGCCCAGTTGTTGTGCTTCCCTCTTCCATCATCCCATCATTCTTTATCAGAGCATTCACTCTTTCCTTCATGGTACCTATGAAAATAGGCTATTGTTTTATTTATTTATTTGTCTGTTTGTTGTTTATTCTTTTCATGAAAATTCAAGTTCAATGAGAACAGGAATCTTGTCTGTCTTGTATTTTTGGATTCCCTATGTCCAAGATGTGACTGATGCTCAGTAGGTATTGATTGCTTGACTAAACAAAGAATATTTTATATATTAAAGAATATGAAAAAATAATAAAAGTGCTAGATTGAATTACCAGCTCCAATTCTTTACCTTTCCCTCTCTTTATGCTCTTTGCTGTGCAACTTTGAAGTGCTTTCTATGAAAGGGAAGAAGTATATTTCCTTGCCCTTGGCTCTTGGTTTAGTAATGGGACTTATTTTGGTCAATAAAATGAGATAGAAATGATGGTGTGTAAGGCTCAGGTCTTTTTGTTTGCTTCCTTTCACCTCTACCTATGCCATGAGAAGGACCTGTCTGGGACAGCTTATTGGTTCGAGGAGAGGATGAGAGACTGATGGAGCAGAGCTACCTACAGCCTAGTAGCTTAGATCAGCTGAAGTTTATTACATAGTGATATTACTGACATAAGTAAAATAAACAATAGTGGTCATGTTTCCATTGACTTAAATCACCTGTGTGTGGGTAACAGGCCTGACTACTGGAATGGAGATGAAGCAGTTTTAGAGTGGCAGTCTTGGGGAGGGTGCCTGGGTGGTTAAGCATCTGACTCTTCATTTTGATTCAGGTCATGATCTCCGGGTCATGAGGTAGGAACTCCCCCCCTCCACCCACCTTACCTCAGGAGTCAGGATCCACAGTGGACATGGAGTTTGCTTCAGATTCTCTCCCTCACCCTCTGCACCTCCTCCCTGTTCTCTCTCTCTCTCTCTCAAAAATAACAATAAAGAAATACATTAAAAAAAAAAAAAAGAACAGTAGTTTTTGGATACTGGGTTTTCAGGGTCATGTCAGGAGGGCATGGAATTAGAAAGTGCCAAGGGCAAGTGTAGAGAGTTGTCCCCGCTGCTTTTCTTCTTTTTCACCTTCTACTTCTTCTCTAAAGGTACAGGGAACTTACATCTAAATGTCTTTTTAAAAAATATTTATTTATTAATTTTAAGGAGAGAGAAGCATAGAGGTGGGGGTGGGGGAAGGGCAAAGGGAGAGACAGTCTTAAGCTCGATGAAGAGCTCGATCTCACCACCCTGGGATCATGACCTCAGCTGAAATCAAGAGTCAGAGGCTTAACCGACTGATTCACTTAGGTTCCCCCACATCTAGATGTCTTACAGATGAATATTATGTTAGCTGGATCCAGAAACTGAGATTTTTGATGAGAGTCTGTATTACATATGGCAGAAACCAAACTCTTTCCCATCAAGTGACTGAAGGAAAACAAATTGTGCTTTGGTATTTGCATTTGTTCTTGCATTTCCCGCCATTTATGAGACTGAGCAAAGTTAATTTGACAGACATTTATTCATCTTCTGTAATGAAATTGTAAAGAATTGTGTGAATTTCTCCCCTCAGGCCTTCAAGAACATCATTTTCTAAATGTGGTTTTTTTTTTAATCACCTAAAATGCTTATCTGCCCTGAGGTTTTAAGACCAAAGACTTGGCATTCCACAGCATCACACAGAAAACCATAATAAATTCACTATTAATTGGAAAGGCAGGGAAGTAGATTACAGGAAAATAATCTTTTGATCAACCTTGTAAATTATATTTACTCATATTTCATATTATCCTGCTTACAATATTTGTTTTTCAAACACTAATAATATCAACATTTATACAATTAGTTTACTTTTTGGAATTTCTTTTTTTGTTTTGTTCTTAGTGAATTTGTAAAAATATTCCTGGCTTCCCTTTAAACTGGTGACACTTTAAAATATTAGAATATGTTAGGTTAACTAATGTTGCTAGGATAATGATACTGTTTTTGAATTTTTTTTTTTTTTTTTTCAGTTCAAGAAGCAAGACTTTAGGAATGCAGTTAAATACACAAGGATTGGGAATTAGGGCAAAACCCAGGATGGTGGGTACCAGCTTAAGCTTCTCTCAGAAAGTGATGTGTATGTACATAAAGAAGTTGGACAGGCCTTGAAAAATTGGGCAGATTATGGAGAAAGGCGCCTTCTGATATAAGAGGGAAATACTTACCAAACTTTAACACACTACACCCCTACAGAGTGTTTTTCTGATAACTGCACCAAAAGTCCTGGGCTTGGCTTTTATTAGCTTGTTTTAGGTCACATGACCATTCTGAAACCAATCAGATTTGGCAAGAAGATGAGTTATTCTGATTGGCCATTCCTAGGTTTTGTCTTCTATCCTAGAGACAGGACAAGATCAGCCCTGAATTATAGAGAGTATGGTGACAGGGTAGTTCCCCAAAGAGGAATTGGGGAACTTGGCAGAAAAAACTCCTGTTAGTATATATATATATATATATAAATATATTACATATATATATTATATGTTAATTATTAATATATATTATATATTACATATATGTGTGTGCATGTGTGTTTATGTGTGTATATACATATGTATATACATAAATTTATGAGTCTACAGAAAAAAACTATAGAACTCTTTGGGGACTTCAGACCCTCTGTGACAGAGTCAACTATTTGCCCCACTTTCTTCCTTTCTCTGTAATAGGTCAGTACATCTGCAATCTTGCTTTCTCCTCACAATGGGTCTCTGCCATTTGATCTTGGACTTGACCATGGAATTTACTTTGGTCAGGGGGATATTGGCAGGTGAGACACATGCACAGGTTTGAAATGTGCCAGTGAGTTTGGGTTAACTCTTTTGCACTGCTGCCATGCCTGGGTATCTGCTGCCCCAAGAGAGTAATACGGGATTTGATTTGCTCCCTGGAGCCAAGCCTAGCTAGGTTTAGACAAGATGAACTGAACTCTAATGCAACCACAGAGGCACAAACAAGAAACTGAGCTTATTGTTAGAGGCCATTGAGATTTTGTGGCTGTTTCTTTCATAAAGATTTTATTTTTGCTTTCTTATTTGAGAGAGTGAGAGAGAATGTGAGCAGAGGGAGGAGCAGAAGGGACAAGTAGACTCCAGTGCTGAGCCTGGAACCCTATGCAGGGCTTGATCCCATGATCCTGAGATCATGACCTGAGCTAAAACCAAGAGTCAGATACTCAATGGACTGAGCCAGCCCCTGTGGTTATTTCTTATGTAGCTGACAAAGGCACCCTCTCTCTCATACCTACCTAGCTGTAAGAAAGAATAAGAATGGGAATGTATCTGATTATTTTTGACCAGTAGTTGTGTTTACTGGACAATTATTCATCTTCCTTCTTGTTTGTCATTGAGTAAAAATGATTTCTAGTTTGATCAAATAAGTTCTTACCACAATGTCCCCCAAGTTAGAGTTTGTGTCTACTGTTCTATCTTTCTATAAACTTCTCTCACACTCTAAGAGTTTATAATTCGTGTCCTGAAATTTCAACATCGAACATGATGCTATAAATAATCCACGGCTCCAGGCATGTTCAATAAAAATTACAGTACTATTATTATGACTATACTTGGGCATTTACAAATTTGCCTTTCAATGGAGATTTATTGAGGATTTCAGCTGCTTAGCAATGGGACAATATTAAAGTCTTTATAAGAACAAGTGAGTTAATACAATCCTTCTATGTGCCTGGAGACTCTTTGACGATGTTAGTGTGGACAGCTGGTTTTCCACATACAGTAACCTCTCTGTTATATGGGAGGGTTGGGGAGATGGGTTGTTTTCACATTTCTTTTCTATTTTAATATTATATAGGCCTTGAGATTGCAGGGAAATAATTATTGACATAGGCTCCCCATTGAGTCTGAGGTACAGAGATGTTCAAAGAAGGCACAAAAAGAGGCAGATGCATGGTCCCTAAAGGAACATGGTCTGGTCCCACAGACCTAGTGAACTCTTGAGAGAAAACAGCATATTGTTTAGAGAGTAACTTTGGAGTCAAACTTGAGTTGTAGGATGTGGGCATTTAAGTATTTTATTTACATGCCGGAGTTCCTGGGTGGTTCAGTGGGTTAGGTGTCTGACTCGTGATTTTGGCTCAGGTCATGATCCCGGTGTCCTGGAATTGAGCACCATGTTGGGCTCTGTGCTCAGCAGAGTCTGCTTGAGATTCTCTCTCTCCATCTTCCTCTGCCCCTCCCTGGCTCACATACTCTCTCTCTCTCTCTCTCTCTCTAAATAAATAAATCTTTACATTTTTTTTGTTTACATGCTCAATTAATTAACTAGTTCATTTATTGTTTTAAGTCAAGCTCCATAGAAGCAGAGCCTGAGAAAGGGATTAAGAGGGCCTTGATGTACCCAGGGCGCGGTCTTAGATGAAAACTGTAAGGCAGTGAGGGACAGAATTAGAAACAGGAAAATGGTGACCAAGGATGTAGTACTAGATAAAATCTAAAGTTGGCTTGATCTGAGAGACACTTTGGAACACATATCACACTAGAGACATCCCAGCCTTTTTTTTTATATGGTGGTAAAATACACATAATATGAAATTTACCAGGTTTTTAAAAAAGATTTTATTTATTTATTTATTTATTTATTTATTTATTTATTTATTTGAGAGAGTGTGCACGCATGAGTGGAGGTGGGCAGAGAGGGGCAGAGAGAGGGAGAAACAGACTCCCCAGGGAACCTGACACGGGGCTTCACACATGGTCCTGGGATCACGACCCGAGCCAAGGGCAGACACTTAACTGACTGAGCCACTCAGACACCCCTAAAATTTACACTTCTAACTATTTTAAAGCATACACTTTAGTAGCATTAAGTACACTCACAACATTGTACGATCTTTACCACTAATTCCAAAATTTCTCTTTACTTGCAAAGGAAATCCAGTACCTATTAGCAATTACTTTCAATCCTCTTTTCAGCCCCCTAAAACCACTAATCTGCTGTCTGTCCTGTGAATTTACCTATTCTGGACATTTACTATAAATAGGTTCACACAACAAATGGCTTTTGTGTCTGCCTTCTTTCACTTAACATGTCTTCCAGGTTCATCCATATGGTAGCGCACGTGTCAGTACTGCATCCATTTGTAAGGCTGAGTAATATTCCGCTGTATAGGTATACTCCATTTTGTGTATCTATTTACCGATTGATGAGCATTTGGCTTTTTGCCTGCCTTTTAGCTTTTGTGACTAGTGCTCCCACGAATGTACTATGTACAAGTCTTTGTTTGAAATGTTTTCTCCTGAGTTATATCATAGGAGTGGGATTGCTGGATCATTTGGTATTGCTGTGGCTAACTTTTTGATGAACTGCTAAACTGTTTTCCATCCTGGCTGTACCACTGTATACTCCCACCAGCAATATAAGAGGGTCTAAGTTTCTCTCCATACTTGCCAACACTCATTACTATTGATCATTTTTATTACAGGTATGCTAGAGGATGTGAAGTGGCACCTCGTTCTGGGGTGCTATCTTTTTTTACCCTCAAACCATTCAGCCTTTTGCTGTAGGCTGCCCTGGGGGATTTGATTTCCCAACTGAGGTAGCTTCAATCAGCCAAAGGCAATTCTTCAGAAAAAAGAGGGCAACTGTGAGCTCTTAGCAGGTCATACTCAGAGTAGCTGAAAAATGAGTCTACCACACTCTTTCATTTCACAAACATGCCTTGAAAACCTACACTATGCCAAGCACTATATCGAGTGTTATGGGGATGGAAAACACAGACTCTGGCCTAACAGAGTTAATAATGTTCTAGAGAATTCCAACATTAATCAAATTAACACACAAAAGTAAAATTGTAACTCTGACAAATGTAGATAAAAGGAAGGTAATGTCACAATCTGCACTAGGATTTGAGCTAGGCTGGGTAATCAGAGACTTCATTGAGGAATTAATGATTGAGGTGAGTTCTAGAGAATAAGTCTGAAGGAAGTGAATAAAGAACGATCAGGACATCACTACAGGATGAAGGAACAGTGTACACTGGAAAAAGCCTTGTGGTAGGAAAGAACAAGATGTGTTCTAGATTCTGAAGGTCATGTGGCTTTAGTGGATGATGAAGAGGTCAGTTTCTCTGGAATAAACCTGGTGAGAAAGGTAAGCATCACACCTGCAGGATTACCTAAAATGTGCGTGTTTATTCCAAGAGCAATCATAGGAGATTAAGCAGAGGTAGAAATTAGGTGAGATCTGATTTGTGTGTTTTGATAATATCACCTCATCTATTGAGTAAAGAATGGCCTGGGATAATAGGAAAACATGAGTCCTCAGAAGAAAGAGGATACATTCCATACTGAGATTTTTCCTTTGTCTCTGACATTAGGAGAGTGAATTCTCCCATTTGTGGGCCATGCTGACTCTCCCTCATGGTGGTTTGTTTCCTTAACTGTGTTGGAGTTTTGAACTGTGAGGCCTCTTTCAGCAGGGCTTATTATTATCCATGAGAGTGCTAAATGCCTTAGATTGTGGAAGTGTTCCTACCAGTACTGATGTGTAAGCTTGAGATCTCTGCATCAGATAAGTAGGATTTTGAGAGGGGCATGAGAAATAGCACCCCTTTTTCCCACCTGAGTTCAGAAACATTTGGTATAAGCAGAAATCCCCACAAATCAGTATTGACTTTATTGCAGATAAGGTTGAAATTGGACAGCATGGCTCAGATGTGTGGAAACAAGAGGCTTCCTGACAACTGCACCTGAAAATTAGTTTCCCATCTAGGCACATATTATGGTCGACACCTGCCAACCTTACTCCCAGGTGCTATCCAGACCTTTACCAATAAGCTGACTCCAGGGCCAGCACAGACAACTTGTGCTGTCAACAAGAGATGAAGAGCATAAGAAATTTCACTAAAGCACAAAATGTACCAGGACCATAGAGGGGTTAGAGAGGGTTTCTTGAAGGAAGGGCGATTTAGACCAGACCTTGACTGATATGTGACTTGCTTATTACAAATAATGATTGAGATGGTTGGGTGGCTCCATTTGTCTGACTTTGGTTCAGGTCATGATCTCAGGGTCCTGGGATTGAGCCCTGCCTTGGGATTCCTGCTCAGCAGAGAGTGCACTTCTCCCTCTTCCTCTTTCCCTCCTCCCTGATCATACATGAGCTCTCTCTCTCTGTCTCTGAAATAAATAAAATCTTTTAAAAAATAATGGTTGCTTATCTGCTATGTGGTAGGCTATACTATTGTGATAACTAGGAATTGGCAGAGGGAGATGGTGTCATTCCACAGTGGGGTTAGAGATTAGGTAAAAGTACAGAGGCATTTCTGATATAGATATGAAAAGAAGTAGTAAGTAAATTACTTAATATGCTCTCTTCATGTAACAGATACCATTGGTGCCCTGACCATTTAGCCTTGACACTCACAATCCCTGCAGAAGACTTCTTGCTGGTAGCATCTGAGACTCCTTACCAAAGTCTTCCTCTGGCAATAGGAGCAGCTGGGCCAGAATCCAGGGCAGACTCTGCTAATGCCTACAGGAGCAGCCCTCAACCAGAGATGAATGGGAGTTGGTAGATATTTCACCTCTCTTGCCTTTTGGGCAGGTCAACTCTGAGACATATTTTCCCATTTGGACATTGATTCCATCTGTCCATGGTGGAAGCTGAGTCATCAATGCCGCTGGATTGGCTTCTTTGCCTCTTTTGTTCCCTTCTTCTCTCCTGGTGGTTCTTGGGATAACCCCTTAAATCAAATATACTCATATCCTTATCTCAAGAACTTCTGGACAAGTTAAGACATTTATCCTTCTTTAAAGAAAAAGTCCATATTTTTATTGTTTAGATAACAACACATGAGTTAATTACTATGTACAAATACAATTAAATATCAAGTTACAGATGTAATGAAATGACAGGACACCTGCACCCCAATGTTCATAGCAGCAATGTCCACAATAGCCAAACTGTGGAAGGAGCCATGATGTCCTTCAACAGATGAATGGATAAAGAAGATGTGGTATATATGTACAATATGTATATGTATGGCTGGATATTACTCAGCCATCAGAAAGGACAAGTACCTACCATTTGCTTCAACATGGATGGAACTGGAGGGTATTATGCTGAGTGAAATAAGCCAGTCAGAGAAAGACAATCACCATATGGTTTCACTCATATGTGGAATATAGGAAATAGTGAAAAGGACTATAAGGGAAAGGAGGGGAATTTAGTGGTGAAAAATGAGAGGGGAAGACAAATGATGAGAGACTCCTAAATCTAGGAAACAAACAAAGGATTGCAGAAGGGGAGGAGGGTGTGGGGATGGGATGACTGGGTGACAGGCACTAAGGAGGGTACATGATAGGATGAGCAGTGGGTGTTATATGTTGGCAAATTGAATATAAATAACATATTTTTAAAAATCCAATTAAATATCAAGTTAAAAAGATTCCCCAAAGCATATTCAATAGGCCATTCATCCTTCAAATATTGTTGAGCATTATTTTTGAGCAATGTGGGGCATGATTTTAAATAAATATAAATAATATCAAATTCTGCACATAGAAAATGCTCATTGACTATTATTTCAATCTGAATAGGATTCATGTCACTAAATTGGCCGGAGGAAGCTTGAGTCTTCTGTTTTTTAAATAGGTTTATCTTCTTTTTATTGCAACTGTTCTAATTGTTTGTAACAGCCAGATGCAATGTTGACACAGCTGCCCTTTAAATGACAAACACCTCCCCTGTGCCATCAGAGGACACTTACCTTGAGCCCAAACTGCAATGTTGACCTAGTTATTGAAACCATATTGACTTGGTGTTGACCACCACTGTCACTGCGAGGTTAGGACTTGGGCAGTCACCAAGACAATTTAATCAGAGACCAACCTGCTTTTGAAGAAAGGATTATTTGATACTGAATGTAAAGTTCCCTCTGAAGGGACAATCTTTCTTTCCATATCCTGTCATCATCCACGTGTGTGGAACAAGCCCTCACACATGCACACATAAACAATAACAATGACAACAATAAGTATTTTTTAAAAGCCCAAATTCCAATACCCTAAATCATAAGCCACTTTAGTTTTTTCCATAATCCCTTCTAGTCTTGGGCCATAGACAGATGTCATTTTTTAAATGTGATGATAATGAGATTTCTGTATTTTGTTCATTTCTTGTAACATTATTTTGCCAGCATTTTTTTTTTCCCACAATGATTTTTGCCCATTGCTTTTTAGAAAGATGTCAAGTATAGAACCCTTCAGGCTGGAATAAGTTGGTACTGTCTGCCCTGAAATCAGCAATAGTTTCTTAGGGGACTCAAAGAAAGAGCTACTTTTAATGACTTGTTTCCTACTCTAAGTAATGACTTCCTAGCTCCTGCTTCTTTCAGGGATTAATATGCTTGAACAACTGTCTCAAGTGGGAGTATGCCGAATGAGACAAGGTGTAGGGTCTTGGCACTTGGCAGGGGCCTACTTTGTTTGTCATTTATTCACTTATGAATTCTCTTAAGAAACATTCACTGAGTATCTAGTACCCACCAGATAGTGATTATCTGCAGACCGGTGGTGGAGGCTGGGTGGTGGAGGCTGGGACCATAATGGATCAGGAGCAGGAAGGGGCAAGAGATGAGGGAGCCACAGAGCTGAGTATGAACAGCTCTGTCTATCCACATCGAATAGAGGCACCTGGCGGGAGCGGAGGACCCAAAATACCAGACCCTAGAGCATGAGGAAAGGCCTCCAATCCTATCAGACTGATAGATAAGAACTGGAAAAACAGGACATAAATGCTCAGCAGACATCTCAGATCAAGGAAAAGGGTGGCCAAGTATGAGAAGTTCAGGTTAAGGCATTAGTGATAGGACAAACCCTGAAAGTGAAAGCACAGAACTCTCTCTCAGTCCATTTTGAATGTGGCTCCTACAGAGACAAACTCCAAGCACAGCGTGTCTGGATCTGCTACCGGGATCTCCAAGAGGCGCTGTTGACCCTACCATGCTGCCTGGGTTTGGGTCCTACATGGAAGCCAAGTGATTTTGGGGTAGTTACCTACACCCCAAGGCCATGGTTTCCAGATGTGTAAAATGGTGGTGACATATAATTACCTAGCTCATAGTGTTGTAAAGAGGACTAAATGAGTTAAACTTACAAAATACTTAGAAGGAGCCCAGTTGGGGACCCTGGGTGGCTCAATGGGTTAAACATCTGACTCTTGATTTCCATTCAGGTCACGATCTTGAGGTTGTGAGATGGAGCCCCTCATCGAGCTCCATGCTCAGCATGGAGTCTGCTCCTCCCTAGCTTGTGCTCTCTCTCAAATAAATAAATAAATAGAATCTAAATATATATACACCTTAAAAAAAAGAAAAGTGTGCCTGGCATAAAGTAAGTACTTATATAAGAGTTAGCAATGAATTTAAGATGGAGTAAAGGAATGCATTCCTTAACAATAACTGCATTCTTTGCAGTATCTATAAACGCCATCATTTTTAGGAATTTAGAAATACAAATGACATAGTGGTCTTTTTCTTTTTTAATGATCTATTTCTCTTCCTCATTAACTACAGGTGGTTCCCAGGATGACCACCTGGCCCAACTTCTCCCAGCAACTGGTGCCTTCACCTCTGTGTCCTTCCTGTTGGTTGGTAAGCCAAGCTGAAATATCTTCTCGATGCTGGGCCAGGCACTCAACTCTCATGTGTATCAGCCTCACCTTTGTGCCTGCTCTGTGCCCTTGAGCACTGATGCTGCATGGTACCTCCGTTTCTCAAACCTCCAGACTCTTAAGCTGGTTATATGCTGCCATGGTTCCTCTGGAACATACCTTCCATTCAGGAAGGCATATCTTAATCCAATCTGGCCATGTGTGGATGTTGTTTAAATGTAGGAATTCTCAGAGCCAGACTTCATGGCTCACCAAGGGGGCTAATACCATCCCTTGCCCAAAGATCATCTTGCATTTTGTAGTTGGACAGGAGGCATTTCTTCGAAAGAACAATCAGGATGCCCTACGTCTCAGGCTTTTTTCCCCCGATCCCAAGCCTGGGAGGCATTGCCAAGTACACCCCCCAGCCCCTTGCTTGAAGGCCTAACTCCAGGAATGGTGCCATCATTTCAGTGGTTAACAACAGAAGGAAAGACTGCATGTCTCACAAACACTGCCGCCTGCTGAGGCCCAGGAGCAAGGATTCAGTGGGGACTAAGGATGAGGGTACAGAATCTACTTTCTTCCCTCTTTTTTTTCTTTTACAGAAAGACTCTTTGTTTTTGTCATTCTATGCACGAGCTAAGCAGATTACAGTAAAGAGAAATGGGGACAGGCCCAGGTATCTAGGAGATGGGAGAGAATTTGCATTCCAATTGTGGAAAACATCAAAAGGCTATTCTTCTTGCCTCCACTGGAAGGTACAGTGCAGTTTGGGGGCTATTTAAACAGGACCATACCTTTTCCCACAAACTCTAGCTTGGAGTGGGGGTGGGGGGGAAGGCTGCAGTGTTGACCCAGGGAACCCTAAAGAGAAAAGGTAGCAGCATTGTGAAGCCAGACATCCCATCCCCATTGGGCTTCGAAGGTTCAAAGCTGCTTATGCTACTTCCATTTTTTTCCAGCTGTTAGTGCATTCAAAAAAGAAAAAAAAAATGGCATAAGACTATTGCAAAAGAAAAAAAATGGCTATGTTAAATGTTGACTTTTGGCAAAATAACACATTTCGCACTCACACACACACACACACACCACATGATATGACGATTGTGTGTGTGACTCTATTTGTGGATAATGTCAAAAGTTTGTATTTTGAAGAACAGGATGAAAATGAGGCTCCTGCCAGATGCTTCTGGTGCCCTCCTCCCCGCCCCAGATGGTTCTGTCCAAGATGGGCCTCGGAAAGAATGCCTCCTCTCCCCTCCATGTCATAAAGGACCCCCTCCCCGGGGAAGACTCACCGCTAATTTGCCCACCTCCCCAAGAAACGTTTGTCTTTCAAATCTAGCTTCTCCTACCCCCACCCCCATGCCCTCTAGACCTCCGAGAGACCTCACCTAAAAGCAAAGTATTCTCTGTTGATTTGGAATAAACCTGAAAATCAAAGCCCTTCCCTCTTGTCCTCCTGTCTCGCCCCACTAGCCACCCCCCACCACCACCACACATACACACGCTGAAACCCAGCTCCAGTCCTCTGTCTGCATTGTCCCCTTTCTGCCCCTTCCACACAGACTTATTTCATAAAAATGTCAGCTATTAAGTTAACATTATTTAAGGGGCTTTGGGTTTTAGTTCCTGAATGCAACCTTAGCTGGATGGGTAAAGGCCTGCCAGGAAGGCCTGGCTGTATAAAACATGATCCACAGAGGTACTAAATAAATAACCTGGCTGTGGGCTTCCCTGCCTCTCTATTTATCACAGCAGTAATGATAACGATCTGATTTAGAGTGAACCGTTTGGAGGGTCGAACCCCGGCACAAGCTGTAATATGATCTGCAGGGGAGGGCTGATAACCCCAAACAATGTGAAGAAACCCTGTCCGATAAATAAAACAAACTGTTTGTCCATTAAATAGCGCTGTCAGGAAGAGGACAGGGAAGCCAAACAGAGCTAAATCCAATTCTTTTATGGAGGCGCAGAGCCAGGGACACCTGAACTGAGCCGGAGAAATAACCTCACTCAGAAATAGGTGGAGGGTGTGCTGACGGAAGGGGATAGTGGTCTGATGGACTGAGGTCCCTGTGATCTCCAATCTTGGGAAAATCCTTTACCCTCCCTGGGTCTGGTCTCTCTGTCTGTGAAATGGAACACCCCTTGCCAGCTTCCACCTGCCTCACCAGGTTGTTGAGAGGATCCCATGGAAGAATCACATCGCTACAGCTCTGAAGAGGGAAGTCAGGATGTGAAGCCCAGAAATCCAGATGCTGCGAAGGCCCAGCTGGTTTCAAAAATGCTTGAACCAAACAACGCAGGGCTTGTCTCAGGGGCAAGAGTGACTCAGTGCCAGCAACATGGCTGCACAGAAATGCAGCCCCCTGCTGCCAAGTATCTGAGTATTTTTCAACAGAAGCTCGAGATGTGGATTTTAATGGGAAATCTCACGAATTCTAAGTGTTGGCAGCTCATCTGAGAAGGGTTTAGAATTCTGTGTGTGTTTAGTTTAAAAATTATTTGTATTTAGTTGAAAAACTGGGGGTTAGAGGCAGCTTATATATAGTCTGTAACTTCTGGGCTAAAGCAAAGCAAGGTTGTGTCTTTCCATGATTGTCACCATGGCTCCTGTCCTTCACCCTGGACAGAGCTCCAGAGCACGAAAGAAGCAGGAATAGCAGTGTCCTTTCTAATCCACTGGTAGACCACACATTTGTGTTAGCTCTTTCAATTTTTTGATATATTTTGACCAGATCCACACCATATTTTTATTTATTTATTTATTTATTTATTTATTTATTTATTTATTTATTTATTTATTTAATTTATTTATTTCCATATTTCCTTGAATACTGCATTGACTCTTCAGAAAACAAAGATTCTCTTCAATTGAATATAACTCATCTCTGAGCATCTCATTTCTACGTTGGGAACACTTGTCCTGCCCCGGCCAGTATTTCTCAGTGGGAGCACTGTTGGCATTTTGCAGTCACTAAATGTCAGTAGCCCTTCCCTTCCACCAATCCCCAGGCCTAAGACAACCCAAAGATGCCCCTTCACTTTAAGAACAAGATGAAAAACTACCCTCTGCTACTTCGCATTTGTGGCAACCAGAAATTCTAATTCAGTGTTCTTGAAGAAGACCAAGCAGAACAGTTTGGCTCCATAGATGGTCAACATGACCAGCCCAGGCCTAGCTGGATAGATTTCCTGAGGCATCCCTCATAGTATCTCTACTCTATGAGGTCTGAACTTCTTAGAACAGTGAGGGTCAAGCAAGCAAATAGGAACAGAGGGTGTTCTAGAGTGTCATCTATGGCTCTGGTTTCCAACCCAGGCTCCGAGTTACCAACATTACTTGTCAGACGGGCAGTTTCCTAGGTTTCATCTTGGCAGGCCTGGGGTTATGGCCTAAGAACATTTATTTATATATATATGGAACATTTATTTATTGTTATTATTTTTATAGTTTGAACCTAGACCACTTTGAGAGCCACTGCTTTCATAAAAGCATTTATTCTTCCTCTCCTCTAAAAAAGTGGTTTTCCAACTTGCTTCTTCTTAAGAATCACCTGGAAAGCTTTACAAAATATGGCTCCTTAAGAACCAGTCTAGGGGACTGATTTGATTTGGTTATTGGATCAAATTCTTACATAACTGTTGTAGCCATGGAGGTAGATAGGGGCTCTTATATTTCTGCTATGTCTTTGAAGAAGTAGGTGTGATTATCCCCACTTTAGACATGGCGAAGTTGAGACCCAGGAATAGAAAGTGGCCATTACAGTTTTGTACCTAACAATAGAATAGGATTTAAATGTTTTGTTTGTTTGTTTATTTATTTATTTATTTATTTATTTATTTATGTCTTTTTATTAATGGTATTACCATCATCTTTTTCTGCAGAATCTGCAGCTAACCTGCTGCATTTGAGCCATTCATTGTTGGGCTGAAATTAATTTTCTGGGGCAGTGGCAGTGATATCTTTCTTTGCACTGGATTTTTTCTTTCCATGTGCTTTGTGTTTGTTGTTGAATAATTCTCTCCACTCATCAGGCAGGAAGCATGTTCTGTGCTTCTTTAAGGCAGAGCTTCCTGGTTTTTATTTCATAAATCTCATGCTCATTGAGGAATCCATTGTATTAGGATCAAGGTACTGCTCAAGCCAAGAGATTAAAAGGCATTTTCCATAGACTAAGGGAGGAAGAGATAGAGGCTGAGAATCAAAATTAAAACAATGGAAAATGCACATGTGAAATATTTTACTTAAGTTTTTGGATCAAAAGTCAGATGGGTAGTCTTTAGTTCTAATATAAATGAACTATTGGCCTTTTCAATTGGAACGATACTCGAGGAAGTTAGCTTGTGCTATGGAGAAAAAGCTGTACACATGGAAATTTTGTTAAGGGATTCCTTAAGTGAAAAGCTTCTCTTTTATTTGTTCATGTGAATAAAAACACAGCCTGAGCAAGAGCAAAAATAAATAAATAAATAAATAAATAAATAAATAAATAAATAAATAATAAAAACAAAAGAAAAGAAAAAAGGAACATATTAATTCACATGAGTGGAAAATCCAAGGTACAAATGGCTTAGGGCACAATCTACCCTGAAGCTCCAAATAACATTATCAGGAGTCTCCCTACCTCTGTGTCTCCACATCTGCGTTGGCTTTGCTCTTAAGGCAAGTCCTTCCACGTGGTGGCTCTCAAGCCGACATCTTCCCAGCTTAGCAATTCTATTGCAACCAGTACATCTTCTCATTGGCTTGCCCAAGATATGTGCTCATCCTGGATCCATCATTATGTAAGGGTACAAAACATGTAATTGGCCAGCCTTGCGTCGCATGTGCATCATGGATCCTGGAAAGTGGGAGTCAATTTATCTGATCTACATGGACAGAGAGTCAAGATACGGTAATTCCCAAAAGAAAAAAAAAAAAACTCCAAAAACAAACAAACAAACAAACAAACAAGACTGTTAAAGAAAGGGGAGTGGATGAATTGATCCTGAGCAATAATGAACAGATGTTTTCTACAAAAGGGGATAAGATGGATGTAGGGAAAGAAAGCAAGTCCGTTTTCTTTCTGTCTGTCTCATATTAGCATTCATTAAATAAAAATAGGAAGTCAAAACAGTGAAACAAACACTAATTAAGAATAAAATTAAAGAAAGGGCCCTTCTCAAAGAGTGAAAAATTCTGACTTGATATTGTTTTCAAGAAAGCTTTTTTCTTTCTTTCTTTTTAGAACCTACAGTAACTCAGCTTGGCTAATAAAGTGTTTGCCTAGTACATTATGGAAGTCTTTGGGGAAACTATTGAATCAATTAGAATGATTTGTAATTAGCACACCAACCTAATGACAGGGTGTCTCTAAATTGCTTAAAATAGTTTTCTCTCTTAAGGGACTTGTATGCCCTTCATATGAACATATTTATACTAGTAATATGCTTATGAGTCTTTTAAAATATTTGAGAAAATAAACTTGCTCAGATTCTTTATGAAATATCACCAATTCCAAATTAAATTGTTTGAATAATTGGAAAATTATAGTATTAATTAGAAAGACTTCCCCCATCATAGAAAATTATTCACATGGTCCTGTGGAATGGACAATCACAAACGAGCATTTTTGAAAATTTTGATGGATATTGAAAAGTTGTGTCTGATCCCGAAGCAATTCAAACTGAATAGAAGCTAGAAACAGCTTCTATTCTTATAATATTATTATATTATTATTATTATAAGGCATCATTTCTATAATCCTAAGGATATTCACAAATACAGAATAGTGTCAAAAATAATTTACTTTTCTCCCCCAAAAGTTTGAAAGTAAGCTTAGGAATTAGCTGAATTGTTTTAAAAAGTTCCCTAGATTTGTGTGGTCTGATGCCCATTTATATAACATTACTTCAGTTTTTCAAGTTTCTAGAACCTAATTTGAGAGCAGTGCCAACCCAAAGACATCTAGCATTTGGGTCAAAAGAATAGATTCTGAAGCCAGGCAAAACATGGATTCATATCCTACTTCCTTTCTTACTATATCAAGAAACCTCAGGCAAGTAACTTAGTCTTTCTTGGCTTCTACTTTGTCAGAAAAAATGGAGATCATGGTAGTGAGACATTTCTTGGTTTTAAAATGCATGTATCTCATACATAGTAAGTCCATATTGATTGCAGAAAGACTTCTGGGTTAATAAGGATTTGATCCTGGGGAATTTTATCTTATTCTAGTGAAGAACCTGGAAGGTAGAGAAGAGTCTCCATGACAGGCTAGAGCAAAGGTTGAATAGTGTGAAATACTCAATAGTAGAAGTGTGTTTTCAATCAAATCATGCTTCTGACATTTTTTTAAAAGTCAGTAATTGTCAGTAATTCACTCACTCATCCTTCACTTATTCCATAGATATGCCTACAGAAAATAACTGAGCTTCTGCCGTGTCTTGTGCGTTCGGCTAAACATTAGGAACACAGTGGAGATCCAAACCAATAAAGTAGTTGTAAACTCTCACTCAGCAACTTAACCACTTTGGTTAATTCCAACTCTTGAGAAATAAAACCTGTAATATTTTGTTATACCCATCTAGCCAAGAATGTAGAGAATAAAGCATCTTCCTACCTCGTGATTGTTGCTCAAAGAACTAAAACATGTGTTGTGCCTAAGAGCAGGCTTTGCTATTAATGCAAAAAATAGCTCAATACAAATAATGCTTTTAGCTTCTACTAAAATGGTCGTTTTGTGGTTTTTTAATATTTGTAAGCACCGTGATGTTGTTGGAAACAGTAAACAGAGCTGCCTTTAGATCTGGGTCTGCCTTATAATAGCTGATGATCTTGGGCACATTATGTAGACTAAGTTTCAGTTTCTTCATCTGTAAAATGGACAATTTTCAGTGCCTTCTTGTAGAGTAAGTGGGATATTACCTATTAAGTAGCTAGCATGGTACACAGAAGGTAGGAATGCTTGCCGGTTGCCATAATCATCAGAGTATCTAAAACCGTGTTGCCATTTTATGTTGACATAGCATCTTTACTTAGACATTCCCACTGAACGCTCATAACGGACTGGGAAAGAAGTGTCATTCACGTGACTGTCATCATTATCATCACTACACGTATTTATAAAATGAGGACTCAAGTCAAGGTGAGTAGCAGAGGTAGCCCTTTGTCCTAGAGAATGTCACTGGATTTACAAGTAATTTTCTTTCTTTCTTTCTTTTTTTTTTTTAAGATTTATTTATTTATTCATTCAGAGAGAGAGAGAGAGAGAGAGAGGCAGAGACAGAAGCAGAGGGAGAAGCAGGCTCCATGCAGGAAGCCCGATGTGGGACTCGATCCCGGGTCTCCAGGATCACACCCCGGGCTGCAGGCGGCGCTAAACCGCTGCGCCACCAGGGCTACCCTACAAGTAATTTTCAAACTAACCTTTTAGACCAGAGAGCGTGAGTCTCCTGACACAGATATAGTAGGAGGGATTCAGCAGCAGTGACCAGGATAGGTATGAGCTGGTACTCCTCTGGAGGGACTTTGTGATGGGGAGCAGAATTCCCCATCCTGTGCAAATGAAGAGCCCAGGCCTCCCTCCACAGGCAAACCTGTCCATTAGCTATTCCAAGGGAAATCCTTGTCCCTTTGCTCCCTCCTCCATCACAACGAAGACCTATTGCCATATGGTTCATAAGCAAAGATTCTTTCAGTTTTGCTTTAGCATCATTTAAATCAGGTCATGCTACCATATTTTCTTTAAGACATTGCCCAAAAAAGGGCGCCAGGGTGGCTCAGCAGTTTAGTGCCACCTTCAGTCCAGGGTGTGATCCTGGAGACCCTGGATCGAGTCCCACATCGGGCTCCCTGCATGGGGCCTGCTTCTCCCTCTGCCTCTGCCTGTGTCTCTGCCTCTCTCTCTCTCTCTCTCTCTCTCTGTCTTCCATAAATAAATAAATAAAATCTTAAAAAAAAAAAAACAAAGAAATTGCCCCCAAAAATGTTACTCTTAAGAGAATATTCCCTGAAATGGCTGGGGAGACCATCACCTTTCCCTATTCCTCTCACCAAACTTCTGGGGGTTGCGAGTTTGTTCAACATTAGGAGATCTTTTGATTGGAAAACAAAAAAGCTGCTCATCTGGATTTTTACTTGAAATATCCGCATTTGAAAACTATAGACTCGATTAGAAAGAAAACAAAACAATATTGTTGACTGCACGAGGTTTGGGGATTGCCATTTGCAATCTCAGCTGTAAACCGGGGTCTTGATTCATTTCAGAAGTTAGGGAAGATTTCCAGAAGCAAGTGGCTCTTCGAAGACATAGTAGGTATTGTTAGGGGAAGAAGGCAGGGAGCAATCTCCTAGGGCCAGAGTACAGACCGACTGTACACCATATGCTGTCAAGTAGGTGACGAGTGCAGAGCAATCGTGAGGCTGGTGTGGCAGGCAGGGGCTAGATCATGGGGGGGATCATGGGCTCCGTGGGGATGATCGGTGGGGAACGGTGGTCTCGTTGGTCCAATGAGCTTATGAAAAAACATGGTGCGGTGATGGGGTTGACAGGGAGGGGCAGGAAGGGAGCTGGGCCAGCATGTACTCGAGTACGCACTCCTCCTCATCCCCACAGTGCCAACACTGCACCAAGCCGACTTAATTTTCTCCAGCATTTTACTAGATTAAAGATGACTATCCTTTGACTTCACACTCTCTTAGCACATAAAGAAAGATTTCTGGCTGCTTTCACCGCCTCTGACACCTCTCACCAACTCTGGTCCCCTTTTGGTTCTAATTTACTTTTCTCTCTAATTCCTTCCCCTCCTTGTATTTTCTTTTTACACCTAAATGCCCAATTTTCAACTGTCAGTGAATAAGAATTAGGAACATGCTACTTTAAAAAAATAGCTTATCCGTAAATCAAACCTTCTGGCAAACATGAGGGTTTAGGTACCTAGTGTCATTTTCTTTTATATCCACCTAAGGAAACATTTTTTTCCCCCTCCTTACTGCTGACATATTTTTTGAGAAATGCAGCCCTCAGGTTATTGTTCTGCACTCTTTGAAGTCACTGTGAATTGAATAAATTTGATGTTTGATGGCAAACTGCCACCAAGAATTTAAACAACTTGTGAGAGAGGATATTATTATTTTTTTCTGTCATTTTAAATTCCCCAAGGCCATGCCACGGGATGGTGGGGACGGGTATTTGTTCATGGCAACTGTCCCTCATGGGCTCGCACACTTCCAAATCCCCGTGTAAAACTCTTGGGAGCTAAGACAGAATTTCAAGGTCATCTTATTGACCTGATGACTTTGAAAACAACAGAGTTGGAATAAGTTTAAAAAAGTGTTGGTGAAACTGCCTTTAATTGATTTCAGCAAAGTTGTGCTTTTATCATAACACATAACGTGCCCTATTTCAGAGGAGTTATTCAGAGGGCATCAGGTTCTTCGTTGACCGTGTCGCGAAATTATTTTTTTGTTCTTTTTAAAATGCCCTGAGTCTCCCCCTTTCTTTGTCCTCACCTCCTACTTTAGAAAACAGAATAGACACGTACCTTTAACAAGGCTAAATGCCCAAACCTCTGTGCCCTTTGTACATGCTAGTGGGACTCGCGTTTGGATCATTTTTTTGTGGCACAGGGCGATGCCTTGTGTAGTTGGGGCATGGTGCATTTTCCTGGTGAATCAGGGCTTGCATCTGGCCCCTTTTGCCATGCACTGACTTTTGCGGGAGTCTTTAGACGGCAAATAAATCATTTCTTTCAGATTGGATAAAAAATGGGCCATGCTCTTTGGAAGCAGAAGTTTTCCAGATAATTCTATGTTTGCACTATAAACTATACCAGTCAATTGCACATTCAGGTTTAGATTTGGGCCAGATTTATGCCCCTGAGAAAATCCTATTTTTGCATGATTTAGACAAAAAAATGTGTCTGAACAGCGTTACCCAGCCTAATTTATATGAAACTGGGATCCTGCCACCTGGGGTTTCGAGTCTGCTCTGTGAGACGTGTCTGGTATGTGACTGAAAGACCAAGCGAGGAGCAGGCGGCAGTGGAGGGGGACCAGGGCCCACTTGAAAGGGAGACGGCCATCCCCGCCAACTGAATGGGGCGTGCACAACCAGCTGGGGAGTGAGGCCTCTTCATTGTGCTTTTATTATTGGCTCTTGTGTACAACCAGAAAGGCGCCCCCCTCCTCAAGGCATGCTTGGTTGCTACGATCTGTTCCTGGGGGCTTGTGTGCATCCCAAATGGCATCCCCCTCCTCCCAGACAGACTAGGGTTGGTCAATTACCAAAGCCTCAAACCTTCAGATCCCATGTCCTCCGGAGACCCACCTGTACCCAAGAATGTGTGAAAGAGAGGACGAGACTGAAGAGCTGTCCCTGTCGCCATACTTGGGGAATCTCTGTAGGACACTCATCCCCGACTGGATGGATATTGTTTCATCCCTCACCTGAGCAAGAGAAGTCCAAGGTGTTTGGGGTTTGCTTTGCTTTTAACTGCCAACATCATCTTTTAAAGCTCCAGGGGGGTCTTTGGTTGCTTTTCTCATAGGCCAGGGGTATGAATCTCTTTATGGCCCAGAAGCTGACCCCACCCCATCTGCACATCTCACAGCTGTTGGAGCCCCTACAGAAGTTTGACAGATTTTGTTTTTGAGCATTTTCTTCATGTCAAGTACTGTTCTGGGGACACACTGCTGGGGATAGGGTACAGATAAACAAGACAGATATGATCCTTACTCCAAAGGAGCTAATAGTCTAGTGGTAAAGGGAACCATGAATCCAATAATCACAAATGAATATGTAACTCAAGTGAAAGGTGTAGTCTATGTTGGGGATCTGATTTAGTGAGTGGCCATGGTGGGGTTTGCAAGATTTCCTAAGGAGGGACTATTTGGCCTGGGAACTGAGGGATGAACAGAAGCCTGAAATGCCACTCCTGAAGAAACCAAGGATGCCCTTAGTTCAGGAGGGTTAAGTACCCCGTGACCAGATCGGGCCAGTGATTTGCCCAAGGACATTCAGCAAGCCAGCTGGCAGACCTTCCATGCATTTAAGGAAATTCTATATAGAAGGGCTCTGTACTCAAAGGGGGCTGAGCCTGACATCCAAATCTTCTCACTTAATAGCTCATCCCTTGATCTTTCTGGGTCTTGTTTCCTTCTCTGTGGAACGAGGATTTTAAGAGCTGATTCTATAGAGGGATGCTTTGAGAAATACTCAGGAAAAGTATGTAATGTGTTTGAGCACAAAACATGTTAGCGATTGCTATTATTTATTCGTACTTGGTCTTTCAAAGCAACTCTATATAGGATTGAAAGACCCCATACCCACCCACAAACATTTTGTTTTACACAAAGACCCACAAAAGTGGCCCCATCGTGCATGCATAAATCCATTCAATGTACTTATTTATCGAATTCTTCCAAGGGGAAGGCATTATTCACGGTGGTAGAAAAGAGAAAAGGGACTGTGAGTTAGGGTCCCAGCACTCAAGGTTGGATTAGCTGTTCGAGGAGCACCCAGATTTCAGAGCATCGGAGGTGAGTCCTGGAGGCGTGTTGAGGTGCCATCTTGATTGTCTACCCCCTCATTTCACCGGTGGAGGCACTGGGCCCCACATCAGAAGGTTGGTGGCCACTCTCAGCAGTAGCCCTACTAGCTGGAGGCCCTTTGGACTAAGAATCTGCCTCATGTCTGTCTCCATGGAACTGGCCTCACACAACTGCCCAGAGGGACTTGCAGGCTTGGGGAAAGCTCCCCACCCCTAACCTTGGGCTGTTTCTAACGAGGAGCAAGGACACTGCTCTTTCAAGATCCTGTGAAAAAAGGCATCAGTTCGCAGAAGCCACTCACTACATGGGAGCCAGTAGGCAGATGGAGATTTTTCCTCATCGACATTTCTAAGAGCTTCCCAGCCCCTACCGTCTACGCTGGGTCCTATCCCAGTTACAAGCCTCTCCAGAATGGGGTAGGATTCCGGGCTTAATTGTCACATGTTGTGCTTCCACTAGACAGTTATAAGGCCTGTATTAATCTCTGAAACCAGGCACATGATGCAAAGACAAAGCTATTTTTGGTGTATCCTGATGAAACCTGCTCTTTCAAGAAACCCTTTAGAGGTATCAGTCCTGGTTCTTTTATTTTTTTTTTTTAAGATTTTATTTATTTATTCATGAGAGAGAGAGAAAGACAGAGAAGGAGGCAGAGACATAGACAGAGGGAGAAGCAGGCTCCCTGCGGGGACCCTGATGCGGACTCAATCCCAGGACCCTGGGATCATGCCCTGAGCCAAAGGCAGACGCTCAACCACTGAGCCACCCAGGCGCCCCTCAGTCCTGGTTCTTTACAACCAGACTGGACTTAGTTGATGGTTTAGGGGTGCTTCTTGCCTTTCCTTAGGCCAAGGCTGTTAACCTCCTAACAGCGTAGCCAACAGTTTTTTATTCTTTTTTTTTTTTTTTTTTTTTTTTACAAATGGATTTTCTGGGGCTGATCTGAAGGGGGGAGCAGAGACAGTGGGGATACTGAGTCAACCTCAGAGGGGATGCGGGCCCCAGCCCGAGGCTCCTCTGAAGTGCCCATTTGGGGAGCCATCCAACCCTTGCCTCCAGAACAGTGTTTGGGGATCCTATTCAAATGACAGAGAGCTGGCTTCGGAGCCTGCGCCCCGTTCTGCTCCTAGCGTTGTTTATCGGCAATTACCCTGGAAGTCCTTCCTGTAATTAACCCCAGCTTCACGGACACTGCTATTTGCACATCACTTCCCTCCTCAACACCGCCTCCCTGCCATTATTCCCTGGGAAGATGAGTCACGAAGGAGATGGCTTATCTCAACTCGGGTTTTAACTAGCTTTTGTCTCCCAGAGAGATTTGTCGATGATACAATATTTCAAACTAGGCCCTTGGTCTCCCCTTCCTTCCACCCCTCCTTCTTCTTCTTCTCATTTTTTTTTTTCATAACATTTTCTCCGTTCTGCCTTTATATTTCTTCCTCTGCCTCCCATGGCCTTTCATGCATTCAGGATGTAGGAGAGCCAGCATCAAAGCCCAGGGCCTTGCTGAATCCTCCTCCCCTATGGTAAGCATGCCCTTTCCCTGTCTGATCATTGACTCATAACCACAGAACATCTCAGGCACAGGATCGGAGGGGGGCGGAGGGGAGAGAGCTGAATAAGCAGGGACCACGGTCTGCAGCCCCAGAGGAGACAAAAGTGGAGGATTTGTTCAACAGGGCTTCCCCCCTCAACCACCCCTTTTAGGGATAATTGTTTAGGACAATCTAAGCTGGCCCAGGCCCGGGAAGCTGGTACCCCCACCCCCACCCGTCAACTGGCAACTCCAACCAAGTGAAACTCATCTGGTCGGCCTCCAACTCCCAAGGCCAGGCCAGTCCTAAACCCACTCCCTGGGCACTACCAAGCCTTTTGATTGCATTATTTAATTCTAATTCAACGGAACATGCATGTATTGATCGCCTACTATGTGCCAGACTTTGAATCGACAGGTGACAGCCATAGGCTTAAACCCTATGGCAGTTAATTTCCCCGTCCTTTAAGACTGAATTTGCAGGCCAAAGACAGCCCTGAGCTCCCCCCACCCCTCAGTTCCTCCCGCCCCTTCTGTCTCCATTAGGCATGAATGGGCATCACATCTGTTTCTTTTCTTGTTGGAAAGCAAGAAGCAAAGACCCTAAAATGGGGACAGACCGGCACACACCTGGGTGGTCTTTAAATTAGAAAAAGTTTTTGCCAGAGTTCCTCATTTGGGCCTGCACTCACAATCCTTTCCATGCTCTCTGCCCCCGCCGGTTGGGAGAAATGGGGTGGGGTGGGCTGGGGGGACTGTGGCAGGGTACGACAGGGGCCATCCATTGTCCTGTTCTTCTCTGAGGCTCACACATGCTCCTCCACACCCTGTTTCCTGGATTCCTCACTGGGCAGGCGGAGCGTGGGCTGGGGCAGTAACAAAGCAGGGGCAGAGGCAGGGCTGGGGTGGGGGACACGAGGTAGGAGCCATTTTCATGTTAGCATATGTGCCCAGTTTAGCTCCTTTTGAAAATTAAATTATGTTATGGTTTGGTACCATTTTATTTTAAGCACAGGATCTGGAGCCAGACTGTCTGGGTCAAAATCTCTGTGGGCCCTGGCACCTCAATTTCCTCATCTGTAAAATGGGCATCATAAGAGGCCTACCCTATTGGACTGTTGCGAGGAAAAGTGAATTAATATGTTAGACTATCTCTTCGCCCTGGTCAGTTGCTAGTGACAGCTTCCAATGGTGCGTGTGCCCTCCTGTCCTGCACTGAGACACCTCCCTCCGAGGGCCATTTTGTGTCATTGAGAAACCTGGCCATTTGTGACCTCACTCGGTATGCTCTTTCTTATTTAAAATCACTAGGAAGGGGCACCTGGGTGGCTCAGTTGGTTGGGCATCTGCCTTCAGCACAGGTCATGATCTTGGGATGTTGGGACTGAGCCCCACACTGGTCTCCCTGATCAGTGAGGAGCTTATTTCTTCCTCTCCCTCTGCCTCTCCCTGCCAGTTCATGCTCTCTCTCTCTCTCTCTCTCCCAAATAAATAAGTAAAATCTTTATAAAAAGGTAAAATAAATAAAATCACTAACAAGACGCCTGGGATCAGTCACCAGGCTCTAGGCCTCTTCCTAGGTCTATGTCTGGTCTCAGGCTCTCCTGGGGTAGGTTTACCAATGAAGTGTAAGTACATCTCAAATATTGCAATGGGGATATACTTATGCTAAAACTTTTTTGTTGTTGTTGATTATTTGAAATTCAAATTTAACTGAGTTTCCTGTATTTTTACTTGTTAAATCTGATAGCCCTACTTGGGGATTTCCCTCACTGGTGTTTTGTTTGGCTGCCCTGCATCCCTAAAGTGGGCAGAGGTCAGCAGGGCTTCTGGAGCTGGTTCTTCACAGGAATATTCAAAAGCTCCAGAGTAGAAGGAAGGAGGGAGGGGGCATCCATGAGAACACAAGTCTCCTTGTTTCTTATAAAGGTGGTGAGAGTCATTCTCAAAGTAGCTGTCCATGGCAGTCTAAAGAACAGAAGAATAAGCACGTCTTCTGGAGGTCTGTGTTGTTTTTCAGACTTCAATGTAGTATTTTAGGGTGTATGTGTGTGTGTGTGTTAGGAGAGCAGGGGCCACAGGAGGGATACAATTAGTGGCTTCTGTACATCTGGGCTGTGTTGATGGGTCCTATGAACTATGTGATGTATAACATACATGCCTTTCATTTTTGTATAAACATGTAGAATGTTTAGCCAAATGGTTAAACTGTTTGGGACAATTGCTTGAAACTTTCCAAGCTCCTTTAGCTTTGTTAACTTTTTTCTGAGTTCCTGAAAGTTCTGATTCATTCATGAATGGGTGAGATTCAATGGAAGGGGAATCAAACCCCGGGCAGGGTGCGTTTGTAGTTTGGAATTTGCCAAGAGAACCATCGCGCGAGCCCAGCTAGGCTTTTGTGATGTTATGTGAGCGTAGGCCAATAAAAATCATTGGCATTACTTATAATCATGAATACAAAGTAAAATCTACTGTCTTAAAGGAGGCTTATTAAGAGTCTCTGGCTTATAGATGATGCTTCCCCTTGAGCCAAATCACCATCCACTGGGCTTGCAAGTGAGTAGCGTAGTCTGAGTGAGAAAGCTGTTTAGAAAATTGTGTGCGTGCGTGTCTTTTTCATTCTTTTTTTTTTCTCCAAAGAGAGTGATGAGAGAAATTATTTAGTCTGTAGCTACAACAGTGGTGTGATTCAGATCCCGGTATTTGCAGAGGCAAATTAGTTGATGCATCAGCATACTAATGTGGTAGACACCAGCCTGACTGTGTGTGTGTGTGTGTGTGTGTGTGTGTGTGTGAGAGAGAGAGAGATATTTCTCCAGGAGATGGTGAAAGAAGACCCAAGAAGGGACCCTTAAGTGGGAGCAGCCCCTTGTTTACTAACCCGAGGAGGAAGCTTGTTGGGTTCTTAGTGTTTTCCAAAAGTTCTTATTTGCCAAACTGCATACACACACATTTTCTATTTGTCCCATCAATAAGTTCACAACCGAGTCCCCCCAATAAATAAGTGAATAACTAAACAAATAAATGAGGTCATAGTTTCTTAAGTAAGTCCTAGAGGAGACGGCTAGGAAATACTTCACCAAAATTTGAATTCTCATCTATGCTTAGCGTGGCTCGGTGCTATTTCAGCCGCTGGGAGCCTGACCCTTTGCAACGCAAGCATGAGCCCCTCTGCCTTTTAATTCTACAGCTGCCCTTCCAGGGAGCAAGGCACAAAGTTGCGTTTGCGGTGTGGCAGGAAATCAGTGACAAACTCTGGGAAATCAAAGGAGCCGGGGATTTAAGAGTAAGACTATAATGGAAGCCACTTTTTGTCCGAAACTGTTCCCAACACGTGCAGCCACTGTGAGCCAACGATAATATAATTTACATGTCCGTCCTTTACCTGCAAGAAAAGTTACTTTGTTTCCTCCCATTAATTGGATTGACAATGTATCCTATTACAAATTATACATAGTGCGGTGGGAAAAGATCCCCCTTTCTTAAGTCTAATCGTGTCTAGCATTTGGGGTCTAACTCTTGGGAGCGAGCTTCCCCCCCCCCCAGCTTCTGGGCAGGGCACAGGTCGTCTGCAGCCCCCCCTCCCATTGCCCCCACCCCCCTTTTAAGACCTTTTGCCTAATCACGAGATGGGCATCTCCCTGTCTCCCCTGGGTCTGGGTACCTACTGGCTCGCTCTTTCCTCTCTTTCCCGGGAGGGCCCATCCTCTTTCTTCTCCAATCCTATTTAATTTTTGCATTTCCTGATTTTTATCCTGGGGCGGGGGAGGGGGGACAAAAGCCAGCTGCATTGGTCCAGGAAACAGCTGAAGTTGCTGGCAGGTAGAGGCCTTGCAGGTTTTCAGGCTCCAGTCGTGTCAGGGTGCCGTGACTTCGGCGCTTCTCAGCTCCCTTTCTTCTCCCTGCACGCGCACACGCACGGGCACACACGCGTGCACGCCCGCAAGCACACGCACGCCCCTTTCCCTCGCCTCCTGCCCTCTTTCCGCAGCTGTATTTCTAATCAGCGGGAGATACATCTTGCTCGGAGCCAACACTCCTCTTCGCCGCGTTCCTAACCTCCTGTCTTATGCATGGATCACTGGTTAGCTTAGAAATGCGCGGACACAAAGGAGAAGGGTTGACGGCCATAATGGCTGTTTATAAACCTAATCCATCACGTTTAGTGGACACCTCCATTTTTGTCCCTCTGAAAAGGTATAAATAATAAAATGGGATAGCTCCAGCTCGGAGGTGCCTTGGTAAATATTTTAACTATTTACAAGATCGCACCAATAACAAAAGAAGCATCTGTACCATCCACAGAGGGGCCCCTGGCCATTAAGAGACCCAGATGGTTCCTACCATTCAACCAACAATAACATTTCTTGATGGCCGAGCTTTTGTAACACGGTTTACATTTTTTTCCCCCAAATCACATTGTGATTTTTCATATCACATTCTGAACTTGTCCTCCCTTTTCACCGCAGCAACCTTTCTAAAGAAAATCTCCCTAAATAGCCTCCCCCCCCCCACCCCGCCCCTGCAAAAAAGAATGAAGCCTTGGAGCGACTAGGCGAATGGGTGTTTCAAAGCCCAATTCAGGGGCAAGTCTGAACAATTATAAACTGGGCCTTCTCCAAGTCCAAATATTGACATGGGCCCACTCGTTCTGTGGGTAAACACCCCAGTTGAGCCCCCAATGCACTGCACCATCCCAGACTGAGCGCACAACCCTGCCTCATTCGGTCTGAATTTACCCTTTCTGGCCAGGCTTAGAGTGCGGTGGGGCCCAAGGAACCCCAACGATGACCTTTGGAGTTAAGGGTCCTTCTTCTTTTTGGACTTTGTGTCTGACTGGGGGGCGGGGTGGGGGCAGTGCGGAGAGCGAGTGGCTTGAAATCTTTCTCGGGGAGTCAGATTTCTTTTTTTTTTGTTCTGAGCATGAAGCAAATGCAGAGAATCTGCAGCCCCGTGGCTGCTTAGTAACTGCTGGAAACGTTTGCTCTTCCTGAGGCACCAGGAAACTCAACTTTTTAGTTACACAAAGATGGCAAAGAGGGAGTGGGAGAGTGGGGTGGTTGAGGCACCCAGGTTCTGGAGTCAGGGCGGATCTGACTTTGAGTCTCTGCTCCTCCGGCCCTAGACGAACACTTTCTCCGCTCAGAGCTTCAGCTTCCAAGCTGTAACATGGGGGCACTAATAACACTACTTCTGAGGGTGACTGTGTGAATTACACAAGATGATATATTTAAAGCAGGGAGCTAGGCGCTCAATAAAGGTTGCTATAATTAATACTGACAAACCTATCACGGAGAGATCAAATCTCTGGAAACCAGAAGATGAGGCAGACAGCAATTTCATTTCAAGCTTTCTGCAAACAGCACTGGTATTTGAAGTTTCCTTCCGGGGTGGGGGTGGGGGTAGGAGACACCCCCCCCAAAAAAAACCCCAAAACCAACCCCACACCAAAAACCCAAACCCCAAGCCACGTGACCCGTCTCCAGGTCTTTGAGAAACCTAAATGTTCATTTCTTTTCCAAAGGCTCTATTTAATTTTGGAGCTCCCCCTTTCCAAATTTGGTCAATAAAATTAACAGCCTCCTTTTGAGTGGAACATCACACCTCCAAATGAGCTCAAGCTGGCCCAGGGATTGTCCTGCGGAATGTGAGATTTACATTTCACAGCTCCTCGCCAAGTAATGAATGAATCAGAGCTCGTAAACAAACGATCCTCGCTTCCCTTGTTCCGTGGCCCCCAACGTGGGGTGTGTGCTGCAAAGAAAAATATTTATCCTGTTTGTGTGGCGCTGGGTGCCTGAATGGCCCACCAATAAAACAACATCATAAAGGGCATTTCACAGCTGAGCTCGCAATTTAATAAACAGATGCAAACAGAAGGGCTTGGAGGTCAACAATTAAAAATAAACCAGCCCGAGGTTCTCCTTGGAATTCCCCTTCTCTATAAAGTGGCAGGAGCGGGCCCCGCAGCTGTGGCGGCCGGGGGAGGGGTGGGAACGGCGCGGGGGGCGGCGGCTGTACCTGTTCGCGGCCCACTGCAGCCCCCCCCTTTGGAGCAAGGAGGGGCCGCCCTGGCAGCAGCCGGAGTGCAGCTCGCCGGCCCCAAGTGGCCAGAAAAGTGGTTCAGCGATCTTGGTGGGCAGCACATGCTGCGTGTCACTTCCCCTATTTTCTGCCCCGAAGACAGAAAGCATTGGAGCAGATGATCTGAGACAGTGGAGGGTCAAAGACTCGCTTCTGCAGAGTTGGTTTGGAAATAAATGGGTTTTCTACTGAGATTTGAAAGTGTGCGCATGTGGGATGCCTGGGGAATAACAAAGCCACCGAACAAAGGTCTGCAAAGGTGGTCGCCCGCCCCGGCCTGTGTCGCTTGGCCCAATACCCCGCTAAGCACTGTCCAGATGGAGGCTGCTCTCCGCAAGGGCACACCTGTCTGCTCCATCCTACTCCGCGGGCCTGTCCCTTGGGACTCCTGTACGGCTCTCCCTGCCTCGCTTTCTCAAAAGTTAAAAACTGGAGGTAAGAATAGGACCTGGGGGCCAGCGGCTGAAAGCGTTGGCTGAGGATTGCTGAGGTCGTTTCGTGCAAAGCTCTTAAGACCATGTATGCAAACAGCCAGGACTCCAAAATAAAAATCCTCATTCTTTTTCATAGTCTCTGTGCAGTCTTACAGGCTCACACTTTGTCCGGGCCCAGGGAATTCCACTGTGGCAGGTCACACTCACCTAATCGGAGAATGTGTTGAAGGCCCGTAAAGCCCCCCATTCTGACACGCTCACCCTCACCAAATCCCAAATGCCTACACAGCTAATGCCTGCAGCCTCCCCGCATTCCTCTGCTGATAAGAGGGGAAATGAAGGATGGGTTTAAAGATAACCATTTGCTCTGGGGACGGACCTCCCATGAGGACCCATCTGGCAGTCAGGCGGGAGCACTGTGTCAAGTGGCCAGCCACACCAAACTCCTCTCCCACGTCACCTTTGGGACCCCAGAGCCACCCTGAGATCCTCAGGGTAAATGACCACCATCTGAGGGGTCAGATTTACATACGAAGAAGTTCATTTTCTTCACAAAGGAAGAAATAGGGGTGGTGAGCTTCAGCAATCATTCAAGCACTTTGTGCTTTGGTGAGGCTCCCACACTGTCTTATAGCTCATCCTGGGCTTTTTTTTTTTTTTTTTTTAAGATTTTATTTATTTATTAGACACACAGACAGAGAGCACTTGTAGGCAGAATGGCAGGCAGGGGGAGAGGGAGAGGCAGGCCTTCTGCTGGGCAGGGAGCCCGATGTGGGACTCAATCCCAGGACCCCGGGATCATGATCCGAGCATCAGGCAGATGTTCAATCGACTGAGCCACCCAGGGGCCCCTCATCCTGGGCTGTTTTATGGTTATTGGGACCCTCTTCCCCTCGGATCATGTAGACTTGAGTGTAAGTCCCTTCCCTGCCTTTTTTTTTTTTCCTTTGTAAAGAAATGAGAACATACAAGAAACACAGGGAACGTTTACGGTCTTCCTCTCCTTTTCCTGATGTCAAAGACTTATAGTTCCCTCCTCTGCAACTATTTATTACTAATAAGAAAAAAACCTACTCCTACACACTCTCTCATCTACTCCTCAGGAGAGGCCTGAGTGGGGGCTGTCCTCATCCTGATGTCACCAAAGATAAAATGGAGGCTCTGACGGAGACCATCCTATCACTTAAAAGTAGCAAAATCAGATGTTTTTCACCCATAATTTCTAGGTTGGTAGAGCAGAGCTCTAAAAAGTCAACTAGGGAAATATGACGCATACAGAAAAAGCTTTAAATATAAATACACGGTTTGACAAATAATTACAAAGCAGCTGCCTGAGTCCAGTCCAGATCACGAGAGAGAAATCTGCATCTCTCTTTTTGTTCCTTTCTGATCAGGATACTCGGAACAGCTATCACTAGCTACTATTCTGATTTTTGGATTCTCATTTTCTTCCTTTATTGCATGGTTCTGCCACCTAGGTGAGTATCTATAAGCAATATGACTGAGTTTTGCTTCTTTTGGAACTCTGTAGGAATAGGCACCTGTTGTGTTTATTCACTTGTGGTTTTCTCCTTTTCTTCAGTATGAAGTTGATAAGATTCATTCATATGGAGGCACCTGAGTGGCTCAGTGGTTGAGCATCTGCCTTTGGCTCAGCTTGTGATCCTAGGGTCCTGGGATCGAGTCCTGCATTGGGCTCCATGCCTAGAGCCTGCTTCTGTCTCTGCCTGTGTCTCTCTCTGTGTGTCCCTCATGAATAAATAAATAAAATCTTAAAAAAAAAAAAAAAGATTCATCTATTTCACCGAGTGAAGCTGTAGTATGTTCTTTCTTGCTGCAATCTAATTTCAACTTGGGACTGTGTCTGGATTTATTTGTCCATTCTAAGTTGGTTGACAGCGGAGTTGTTTCCGGTTTGGGGATGTGTGGTAGAGTGTGAATATCCTTGTGCCTCTCTATAGCCACGCCCTTTGTGAAATGACTGGCTTTGGCTAATAAAAACAGGTGATGGTATGCCAGGTGTGAGCCAAAGCTTCAAGAGGCTGTTTGCATATTTCTATCTACTCTGCCCCCACCATGAGAAGGTCATGGGCACTATCGGCTGCTCATGAAGGAGGAGGATGAGAGACGTGTAGAACAGAGTCAACTCAAAACAGCCTGAGCCTGACCAAGCTCTGCTGAACAACATGAGTGTATAAGCAATAAATGCTTGTTGTTGCACGATGTGATATTTTGTATTTTGTTATGTTACTAAGCAAAGGTTAAGTGATACAGCTGCTATAGGTTAACACTTACAAGCTTATAAATGTTCTTGTCCAAATTAGTCATTTTTAAATCAGATTTCTCAAACTCTGAAGCCTAAGTTCTTTCCATTTTACTGGACCTCAGTCTTTTTTTTTTTTTTTTTAAGTAACCTCAATGAAAAATGTCATCTAGAATTAAACATCAGACTCCTAGCTGATGGGTCAAAATGTGAACATCTGTGGTTACAAAAACATGGATGGAGTTAGAGAGTATTAGGCTGAGCGAAATAAGTCAGTTGGAAAAAGACAAATATCATATGATCTCACTCATATGTGGAATTGAAGAAACAAACGAACAAGGAAAGGGAAAAAAATTAAGCGAGAGAAAGAGAAACCACGGAACAGTCTTAACTCTAGAGGACAAACTGCTGGTTACCAGAGGGGAGGCAGGTGAGGGATGGGGAAATAGGTGATGGAGATGGGGTGCACCTGTCGCGATGAGCACCAGGTGTCATATGGAAATATTGTCATATTGTACACCTGAAACTCATAGAACACTGTGTTAACTAACCAGAATTAAAATAAAAGCTTAAGAAAAAAAGAAAATCCCTGGCTTTATGAGCTTTCTATATATCTCTTTTTGTTTTTATTCTAATTTATGTATTTTATATTTGAAGCTTCAGCTCTTCAAATTCCCTTTTTGGCCTACTGAGAATACTTCTTGTGCATGGCATTCTCTCCTTGTTTTCATTTCTGAATCCCTTAGCAGAAATTATGGAATGGTCATATAGTAAAGTGTGCAGATATCTAGATCAATATATATTCTGGATTAGTGTGAATCTGGGGGTCTCAAATTGATGGCCCCTAGTAGAAATTTGGTCTGCAGACATGTTTCATTTAGCCTTATAGAAATTTTCTAAAAATTTGAGCCAACTTGGAAAAATAAAGCAGGGATGTTATGCAAAAATCTAGATTTTAAGTTTTTTTTTAAAAGTTATTTATTTATTTATTTATTCGAGAAAGAAAGAGAGAGCATGGGGTGGGGGCAGAATGAAAGAGAGAGAGAAATAGACTTTCCACTGAAATAGACATTGCCTGACATGAGGTTGGATCTCATGACCCTGAGATCATGACCTGAGCTGCAACCAGGAGTCAGATGTTCAATCAACTGTGCACCCATGTGCTCCTAGACTTTTAAGCTTTTCTAGATTAATATTTTTTTAACATTTTGAGAATATTTACTAACACCAGGCCTGTATCCCTACATGTTAAACATGAAGTTGAGAAGTGGTCCCTTTGAGGGACACGTCTCTAATTTGCCACAGTCCTCACTATTCTTTATTGCTCCCCAAAACAGAGACTGAGTGTTGGGTACCATAGTCATAGCCATGATGCTACTGTTTTCTAAAGATGGAGAAATATTTTTCCATACCTATGTCTAACAAAAATGGAACAATAAAAGACATAGAGAATTCTAATTTATTCTTAGCCATTAAGGCTCTTTGAAAAGTCTTTACTCAAGGACAAATGTGCAATCAGATCTTGTCATTCAGTTCCCAGCTCCAAGACCTTCAATGACTCCCCTTTATCTACTGAAAAAAGTCCAAACCCCTTAGCTTGGCATTCCATTCCTTCATAGTTTCAACCCAAATTTGCTTTCTAGCCATGTCTGCTAGCCTATATATTGTGAACCTTAGGCTCTAGAAATCCTGTTCAACTAAGAACTTCTGGATCCGGATCCCACTGTTGATTTCACGTCCTCTTATTTTATCCCATGCTTTTTCTTCCTCCTGAACTGTCCAACTTTCTTGAATGTCATTTATTTCCTGTTCCTTCCGTTAAAATGCTGCCCAACACTAAAGATTAAATGAAATGCTTCTTTCTGCTCCCTTTTCTGGGCCCCCCGTCAGTATTAATTTCTGGGTTCTGTTGGATGATCATTTCCAAACATGCCATCTGCCCTTACTTATGATCATGCACAAATAATAACTGACACTGATTGAGTGTTGACTCCATGTGAGGCACTGTGCTACATGTGTCATGTGTGGTTCATTCAACCTCACAGCTCTTCCCTGAGATAGATGTGATCGTTATCCCCACCCATTTTACAGATGAAGGTGTTGAAATCATAGACCCTCAAGGTCACAACCCTGTAAGTCATATAGCCAGGATTTCCTCCTGACATTTTGGCCTTAGACCTCAAGTTCCACTAGACCATTAGACCTTTCTACATTCTCCTCCCAGATGATCAGATAGGAATTGCTTATCTTTCATTTCTTCTCCCCAGCATATCTTAGCACCATGCTTTAAACATAACAAGTGTATAAAGAATGTTGAATGAATGATAGAATCAGTGGCTTAGAGAACTGGGCCTTTCTGCTTACCATTTCTTTTCTCCTGGGAAATGATTGCACTACTTTATCCTTAGTTAGTGGTTTGGTATTGGGCATCAGTGGCAGCCTCGCCAATCATAGTTCCCCAATCTCCTGATAACACTGGGAAGCTCCCAGGTTGGGCACGTGGTTAGAGCTGAGCCAATCAAAAGTCCTTTCCTGGGACTCTTTAGTCTATAACTTTAGTCTATAACTAAGAAAGACCTGCCGTCTGTCATCAGTGGTGAAAGCAGTGAGATACCAAAGCTGGGAGATGTCGGAGGCCATGCTTCTCGCCATGCCAAAGAAGCCAGCCTACAAACTATGAAAATTAAAAGCGCAGGCAAAGAGAAGCTCAAGCATAAAACAGAGAATGATTCTGAGTAGCATACAAATCACGATTTGTTGTTTTTATTGTTCCTAAAATTAGGTCCCAAGGCTCCAATTCGCCACTTCAGGGAGCTGGTGACTGTGGCCTTTCCAAAAACCCATATCTGAGTGTTAAACATAAACTCAAACACATAGAGTGCTTTAGAAATTATTTAATGGAAAATAGGACATTCTAAAAAAAGTGACATACAGTTCAATTGAAGACCATGGAAATTTTTATTTCAAGCTGTTGGAGATGGATATTAAAACTAAACGAAAGAATTTTACTACGGGGAAAAGAAAACCTACCCTAGTTGGATGGCCAAACTTTCCTGGAATCCACGAGACAGTATATCCCCTTTTGTGACTACCCTAGTTTGAATTGCATTACTGTCACTTCCCAAACAGTCCTGATGCATATGAGCAGACTGTGGACACAGATATAAAGAGAACACATTGTGTATTTATTTAAGCCTACACATTCATGGTGCTTGAACGTAAAAAATGAATAAGACACTTGTTGTCAGTGAACTCACAAATAATTATAATTTCTTATGCACCTCTGTATACTCAGCACCTGGCCTCATGACTGGCACAAAGTAAGATTTCATAAATGTTTGTAAAATAAATAGATGTAAGACTCAGGATTATGGAATGTTAGCAAGGTGTAATGGGGCAGAGAGGAAGAAACTAAAAATTCTATGGGGATGGGGAGCTGTAGATGGTGCAAGCAAGGTTTCCAGAAGGGGGAATACATTTGAGCTGAATCTTGAAGGATGTGTAAGTGCTTAGCAGGTAGAAAGGGAACGCACAATGGGAGTCCCATGCATATGTAAAGGTGAAGCATAAAAGAGCGTGGTGAGTTCCAGAAACACATGGAGTTCTCAGAGGCTGGATTGTGGCCTTAGAAAAGGCTGGGACAAGAGGCTGGTGAGGTAGGCTGGGCCGGGTAATGCAAATAGAGAAGATTAAATATTTACATAAGCTCATTAGTGACACTGTGTGTATGTGACAAGTATGATGTAGTTGAAACCTCCAAGGTTTAAGTACCCTGAGTGCAACTGTATCCTTTTGAAATTGATTACATGACATTAATAGGCTCTTTCTCAGCTTCACTGGTGATCATATTCATGATTTACTTCCATCTCTCCTCCCTGGAGCCAGGAACAGTCCATCCTGACCCCCATCCTTCCTCTCACACCTTCCTCAGGAACTAAACATTAGTGGCTAGAAACCTCCCGGGTTTTTTTTTTTTTCCCCTCCATCTTCTATAAAGACAAGCAGTTTTGCTCCTAAGTTTTAACAGGCAAATTGCTATTATTATGAGGAACAGTAAAAAAAGGAGGGGGGAGGATTCTTTATCACAAAGCTATTTTCTAGATCCTTGCATCACCCATTAAATGTCATTCAGGAAGAATCTTTAAGAACTTGTGAGATGCCCTATAATATCCAAGATCTCAAAGTACTCCGGGACAGAATGCCTTCCCCTCACAACCTTACAGCCTTCTTAAGGGGGCACAATGGATATCATTAACCTTGACAATATCATTTGCTTTTATTTATTTATTTATTTTTTCTTTTTTTTAAAATTTTTATTTATTTATGATAGTCACAGAGAGAGAGAGAGAGGCAGAGACACAGGCAGAGGGAGAAGCAGGCTCCATGCACCAGGAGCCCGACGTGGGACTCGATCCCGGGTCTCCAGGATCGCGCCCTGGGCCAAAGGCAGGCACCAAGCCGCTGCGCCACCCAGGGATCCCTCATTTGCTTTTATAAAACATTTATGAAATGATTAAATCACACAGTGCTTTTGTCTATATTCTTATATTTGACTTTATCTGTGCAATTATATTCATAATTGTGGTATATTAGGCCGTGGCTAAGGGCACTGGAGAAAGGAAACACTGGGTTCAAACCCTTAGTTGGATATTTATTGCCTGTGAGCCAGTCAGGATGGGTAAGTTTTGCTGCACTAACAAAGAAAACCAGGATCTCTGAGTTTGAGGTCAGCAAGTTTATTTCCTTCTTATGTCTATGTCCACTGAGGGGTGACTGGAGGCTCTTCTTCTCCCATTTGCACTCCAGGATTCAGCTTAGCTCAGAGGTAGCATACTTCTCATGACTCACTAGCCAGAATTGGGCTTATGTCCCCAGCCAACTATAGCTAGGTGGGCTTTTTTTTTTCTTTTTTAAAGATTTTGGTTTTTTTATTCATGAGAGACACACAGAGAGAGAGACAGAGACAGAAACAGAGACATAGGCAGAGGGAGAAGCAGGCTTCCTGAAGGGAGCTTGATGTGGAACTTGATCCCAGGACTCTGAGACCATGCCCTGAGCTGAAAGATGCTCAACCTCTGAGTCACCCAGGCATCCTGGTGGGCCACTTTCTAAACACAAGTCATAATCTTTACTCTCAGGTTTCTGCCAGTTAGTTCAAAGAGGCTTATAAGCATTATGATAAGCTGCATGATTTTTGAAATCTATCACATTTGAAAACAGAATCTCATGGCTCATGATAAGTACAATTACTCCTGGGATTAAAGGCAATGGAAATGTATTATTTTAATTATTTTTTTTTCATAAAGAAGATGCCATAGGATGAAGTAAAGAAATATTCAGTAATATCCTTACAACAAATATGTGAACTTCATTGGGCTTCTTTTAATGCAGTCCATGATCATTGGCTGGTAGTTAAATACCAAAGTGCAGGCCAATGAAAGCAGATTTGCAGGGGTCTAGGACACAGAGGACCCAGCATGTAGCACTCTGTGGTGCTGGTCTATTCAAGGGAAAGATTTCGGAGCCTACAGCGGAGATGTTGCGAAATGTAAATGCTCCCACCAAACCTAGCCTGCTGAGGTGTTTTATTGGCCTTACATGTTTAGAACTTTCTGTTATTGTTAGTTGCCAAAAATTTAATTCAAGAGATATTACATAAAAATTTAAATTTCAAATTTTTATGGAAAACATAGAATATCTGGCAACTTTTGACCATATTTAGGCAGCACCTGCTTTCTATAAATGATGTGTGAGCTGTGTAGCAGCCCACAGCTTTTTCTGACCCTTTCCACTGCAGAGTGGTACCTACCCTGCCCTGTTGGTCTTTGTGTTCATAGCATCTGGTTTGTAGGATTGGATATACTGTGTTCTCTTTAGGTAACACCTCAAACATTTTTCTCAGGTGAGTTCAGTAGCAGTGACTTGGAAGTATTTCCCAATCCAGCATTTGGTATGACTAACCCGATTCTACACATGACAAAATTGGAGTTTACATTAGCAGCTACACCCAAAGTCATGTATGGATGGATGTAATCTCCACCCCTAAGGAGCTGGGACACAAGTTCAGTGCTTTGAGAATTTTAATGTGCTTCTAAAGCTCTTGGGAATCTTGTTAAAAATAGAGACTTCTGGCCCTTACCCCCAGAAACTAAAACTAATAAGACTTGGGTGATAGGTCTGGTTTAAGAAGAACATGCCAGAATAGCTAAATTGATTACTGAAATATTAAAATACTCTTTATTTATTGGTCAATACCAAATTATCCACCTTTCTGGGGAATACTGTACCCATTCTAACAGTCCTGACCCCCAACACTGGACTCTTTGTATCTCCCTATATAATCAGCAAACAAAAGAATTATGTCTTACAGAGTTGGCTGCTCTGAAGCCCCTACTGGTGCTACAGAGAGCATTCTGTCCTATTGGTACCATTTCCTACTATTTGTTAAGTATTTTGTGTTTCACTCCTGATGATGGGCATGGGAACCTGCATTTTATAAGGCATCTAGAAACTTCTGATCTAAGAGATGTACTAGCCAAACCTGTGGAAAAAATAATCTTATAGACTGATGAGCCAGGGGTGATAAATGCCATAATTGAGGCCTGGAAAAATGGAGCAGGAATATAGAAGAGGAACCTAATCTTCTGGAGGTCAGGCATGGGGTTGTTGGAGAACTGTCTGAGAAGACATAAAATGGGCTATGTCTTACAGGGCACTCAGGAGCTCTCCAAGAGGCAAAAGCATAGAAGTCTCAGTTGTGTTCAAGTGATATTCTCAATTTAGCAAGAGATGAGACACTTCCCTAAATGCAAAGACGGGTTATTAAGCAGGTGCATGGAGACTGAAGATGAGATGACAACCTAAGCTACAGAGAAGGAATTCTTCCAGTGGCTAAGGGACAAAGAATGACCATTTCTTCTTTTCTGTATTGACTCCACAAAGCATCACACATGAGCATTTCAGAGAGAAATGAAGGGGTATAATAGGGATTGATGGAATTTGGTAGATTAATTTCTTTTCAGAAATAGTTTCTCTCTCTCTCTCTCTCTCTCTCTCTCTCTTTCCCTCCTGTGCTTTCATGGGAAGAGTATACTTGCTCACCTTTGACCTTGGGCATGATCACTTGGCTTGTTTTGGCCAATGAAATTTGATTGGACAGGATACATCAGAGACAGGATGTGTTTGTGGGCTTGAGTGGGTCCTCTTGCATGTCCACCACCATTATAAGAGAGTCATGCTCTGAGAGCTCCCTGGTGCCACAAGGAGGATGACATCAGCCAACCTATAGGTATGCGAGCTGAATAAATACTCATTGTTCTAGGCAACTTGGGTTATACTGAGAACTGATGTACTGATGTATGAGAAAACCATGTTAAGGGCTGGAGAAGCCCACCCAAATCAGACTGAACTGCCTTTCCTATCTTGCTCCAAGGAAGTGAACCGATTGGCCATGGTTCCAGAATCTCCTCTCAAGAATAGAGAAAACCCAAAGGAATTAACATCTAAATATAATCATAATATTGTATTTGGACAGATTATTGAACACCACTACCTGCTAGGATCTGTGGCCCATGCTTTAGGTGGATTATCTCATTAACTTGAGGTTCCTCTCAATCAGTCCCATGTCTGTATGCTCTTTTTGGATAATCGTGAGGCCCAGAGGGGGACCAGTATGCAGACTGTGCATTTTTAGGTTCCTGTCTAGACCATTCAACCCCAAACTGAAATAGCTGAGCTGAATAAGGAGCTGGGCTGTAGGGGTTGAAGTAGGGGAAGGGTGAGTTGGGGAGGGGAAGGGGACAGAAGGCTTAAAAATAGTGGGAGAAATATTGCATAAGGGCTTGTAGATAAACAAAGCAGTGGTTTCAGTGTCTCTTCCCATGGCTCAAATCACGGGTCTTAAGAGTGTGTATTGGTGTTTCTGAGTCAGGAAAAGGTGTTCACTTTTCAGCAAAGACAGGGGGTCCACACCAAACACGGAGCAGGCAGTGTGGAACTCTATTAGAATCAGAAGAGGCATGCAATGCTGGCTGACGCGCACTGAGCATGACCGTTGTGGGAATAAGGGCTATGCACAAATGATCTCCCTCAACAAGCCTCGGAGGCATGCGCACCAATATCCCCATTGCATGGACTAGGAAACTGAGGCTTAGGGAAGCAAAATCACTTTCCAAAGGCAAAGGGCTGGAGGGGCTCGGAGTCAGGGTTTGGGGTTCGGATCTAGGCTGGTCTAAATGTAAAGCATCGAATCTAAAGCAATCATTAGCATCACACACTGAGAAATGGTGCTTGAATCTTGAAAAATTCTAGGGGCCATAGCAGAATCACAGCAGGAAGGGGCTGCCCCAACTGTACCTTATCTCATGTCAGCTCATGTCACTGAGCTAAGCGGCATCTGAGCCGATTGTTTGAGGATAAGGCACATTGTCGGAGGACCCTTTAGAAATCAGATGAGTGCCCACGTGCCTATCGACCCCACGCCGCTGTCTGATCCGGATGAGTCCTGGCAGGGTCCCAGCCTTGAGGGGTTCTGAGGCACAGACAGGTGAGAGGAGCCTGCCCCACTTCAGTGAAGGAGAAACTGAAATCACAGAGAGGAAGCAGTGGGCCCAGGGTTCCGCGGTGACAGGTCGGGGAGCCCTCCTCACGTCAAGTGACCCCACACCCTGCGGCACCCTCTTTCTGCTGTGTCATATTGCCCCTCCCCTGCCACTTCCGGGGTGTGACTCATGGTGGGAGCTAATCCCAGGGCTCTGCCTTCCCAGGAGCTCTCTCCAACAAATGTCACTTTCTGGTTTTGAGGAATGAGGGAAAGAGGCCAAGAAATGAGATGTTTGTAAACCAGAGCACTTTGTGTTGTCTCCCAGGGTGAACCCCTTTCTGGTTGTTTTATTTTGGTGGAGGGTGGGATGGAGAAAGAGGCTTCCTACTCGTTCCATTTACACAAATACCAGAGCTAGAGCTAACGGAGGCCTTTGGAGGTATGTCAGGAAAAAACCCAATGAAGCAGAGTACTTTTGGTGTTCAAAATCCTCAGCAGGCCCTTGCACGTGTGAGCTTTGTCATATTCTATCTTTGTGACACCTGCATGTGTGACGGGGCCACATTGGCCATTCACAGAAGGACAGCTTGCTGAGTCACTTGAATGTCTTATGGGGATTTAAAAGATGACAGTGCAGTCCTACCTAATGTGTCCATATTGAAATCTGGCTTCCTCAAGAATCTCTACTTGCAAAAAAAAAAAAGAATCTCTACTTACAAGGAATAGAAATCAACTTAGACTTGGCTCAAGCACAATGGAGATACTATCGAAAGGATACCAGGGTATCTCCCAGAATAAGAGATGGATGAGAAGCAGGACTTGCCAAATCAGACAGAAGCGCTTCAGTCTTTTCTTCCAGGGCCCATGATACCTAATTTGTGCTTCTCTCTATGAAGTTTCTTTTATTCCCTCTCTCTTTCCATAGATTCTATGGGTCAGTTGTGAATGAGAGAAATTTTCGCTGTCCCTGGAAGGCACGATGGCCTTGCCATGTTTTCACCCAGACCAGGCTGAGATTGTACTGGGGTCGCCCTGGCTATGAAACAATGCATGGCTTAAGCTGCAGCTTATTCTTTGATATTTCTCAGGGTTTCATCCTGTATCGGGTTTCCCATCATTCTTTCCGGATGCCCAGGCAAGCTGCCTTTGCAGGAGGAGAGAAAACTGGAGTGATTAGAATGATGCGTATGTTTCATTTCAAGAGAAAAGTTAATTTTATTATGAGCAGGTTATTTAGAAAGTGACAGCTTTGCAGCTGGGAACTCTTTTTACTACTCCTCTATAATCTTAATAGCTAACAGTTTTTTGATGGCTTATTATGTGCCAGGCATGGCTCTCAGCATTTCCCACATATTGGCTCATTTAATTCTCATGATAATCCAATATAGAAACGCAATTATGCGCTCCGTTTGACAATTCAGGAAACTGAGGCACAGAGAACTTACCGGATTTGACCAAGGGAGGGCTGGGAATGGAACTCTGGTAGTCTAGCTCCAGAACCCGAATGTCAGACCACTCCATTGGTTAGTATTTTGTGATGACCATTAGTGTATGAATTACACGCCTGGCGCATCATCGAGCTTTGTGCTTATTATGTCACTGAATCTACAAAAGCCATGACTGGTGGTCAGAACCATCCTACAGATGAAGAAATTAAAGCTCAGTGAGGTTAAGTGGTTAGTCTCAAGTCGGAGAACTCAGTAGCAGAGATGGCCTTTGGACTCAAATCTAGCTGAACACAGAGTCTGGGCTCTTTGCCACTGGGCTTCAGCTTCTAGCTTAACACAGGCCCACAGAGGCTGGAGTCTTAGCAGAGAATGTGCTAGAGAATGGTCAGAAAAGGAAAAAATAATGTGTTGGGGGACTTTAAAAGAGCAAAGCAAAAATAGTAAGTTTGAAGCAATTTTCTGGATGGAGAAGGAGGATTTAAGAAAAAAAACAAACAAACAACCCACCGAAACCCTCAAACTCTCTTTCGACGTATCTGAAACGGATACATCAGAGAGAGAAAATCTGGTAGATATTGAGCAAGGTTACAAGTTCCCAACAGCTGAAAGGAGCCGAGCTGCAGACCGATCATTGTCAGAAAAGCAAATACAAATTTGCCCCAGAGCAAAATAACTTTCAGAAAATCAGGAAGAGACTAGATGGACAGTAAGTTATGAACATAAAACTCTTTGTACCCGACCCAATTAACCCTAACCCAAGGCAACCCTGTGCCTCTAAGCTATTCATTTAAGGGTTTTACGATTTATAGGCAGCCTTTCTCAGGGGAGGTCCCGCCTGGCTCTGATTTCACATTTCACAGCAGCACATGTGTAATCCTGCCGCGTCACAGCTACACTATTAAGCCAAGACCAGAAAATGCACGTTTCACAGGATGGAAAGAGACCAGAGGAGTCCACAGCCAGCCCCGCTTCTCTCCAAGTGGCTGGTGAGAGCACAGGGGGGGATGACGCATCCCCAGGCCTGCCTGCTTCCACTTTCCACTCCTGGGAGGGAGTTGGGGGGCTGAGGCCGCTCTCTGTTCTCGAAATCCAGTCTTCATATCTGGAAGGTGGTATCTTGTGGCCACCATGTGTAGAAACTAGGTAAACCCAAAGTCAGGACTGCTCCCTTCTGCGAGGGGAGAGACACAACAAAGCATAGAAGACTGTTGGGTAGACATAGGCAGAGACCAGGAGGAAGAGACGTTGGCATCTCCTATTAGTTCTTCAGTTGAAACATCACCATAGATTGTGACGCCTGCGTGGCTCAGTGGTTGAACGTCTGTCTTCGGCTCGGATCATCATCCTAGGGTCCTGGGATGGAGTCCCACATCAGGCCCCCCACAGGGAGACTGTTTCCCCCTCTGCCTATGTCTCTGCCTCTCTGTCTATGTCTTTCATGAATAAATAAATAAAATAATTTTTAAAAAGTCACCATAGATGAAGAGAGCTTGGCTCTGTGGAGGAGCAGAGGGCAGGGATCCCCCAAAAGATGGTAATGGAGAACCTTAGAGGTGAGACTGAGCCTGGCAGGGGAGACAGCAGACCTACCTTCTGCCAGGACTCTGAGAAATCAATCTGCGAGGGGAGCCCCAGCGTCCTTGAAGAGCTCTGTGGTCATTCCTCTCCGTAGGCCAGGCCTCGCGGTAGGAACTGTGGTCACTGAATTGGGAAACCTAAATGCAGTGGAGGGTAATTGGGTCCCCCAGGGCACGTGCCAAGTGGCGACGTTCAACCACCAAAGGCAAAGTGGTCATGATCGCCATAATGGACAGCAGAGATATAAAACAGCAATCAGAACACTGTGACTTGTGCAGACCCATGAGGTTGGCTGGTTGACCAGAGTGTTCCTAGAAGTGAAATAGGAAGCCTACTAAATTCTTACTTGATTGCTATGAGCAGGAGAGCTCTAGGTCAATGAACAAAAGTCTAGCCTAATCATAAAAACACAAAATCATGGCCCCTCAATCAATCTCCAGACTTGAGCCACCTTACAGGCCCTGAACCCCTTGAAGGGAGGGGAGGCTGAGGCCCTGGGATGAAGGACTCTGATGTTGTCAAAGTTTATACTGTGAATCTTTCTCTTAGCCTTTTCCAAAGTTGCCTGAGACCCTTCACCAGGCTGTCTACTAGGGAAGAGGAAAGAACCAGCCCTTTGGGGAATGATTGGACAGCAGCCCCAAACTGACACTAATTCTAGGAGACACAAATGCCCTCCAGACAGCATAGGGGCTTATGGAGGCCAGGCGACCAATGAAATTTTATCTCAAGTCCTTCTTGCAGTGGCCCTGTGAGTCCCTGGACCCATCCTGGGGTTACTTCCCTAGTTCCAGAATGTATAATTGGAAGGGATGCACTCAGCCACTGGCAGAGCCCCACAGTGCTTCCCTGACCTGTGGAGCAAGGGCTATTATGGTGAGAAAAGTCAAGTGGAAGTCACTAGAACTGTTTCCACCCGGGCTGGTGGTAAACCAAAAGCCCTACTGCATTCCTGGAGGGATCACAGAGATCAGGGACCCCCTCGAAGACTTGAAAGGTTGTCATGACAGCTGTTGATCCCAGCACAGCCCCATTCAACTTGTCTACCTGGCCTGGGCCGAAGATGGTCAGAGGTTGGAGACTCGCATGGGTTATGATGCTAAACCAGGTGGTGACTCCAACTGGCAGCTCCTCTGCCAGATGAGGTTTCCTGGCTTGATTACAATAGAACTTGGTGTCTGACGTGCAACTATGGGTCTGGCAAATATTTTTTCCTCCATGCTGGTCCATAAGGCCCACCAGAAGTACTTTGCTTTTAGGTGGCAAGGCCGGCACTGCATTTCTACTGTCCTATCTCAGGGGTATATGGGCTGGCCAGCCCTGTGGTATGATTTAGACCACGAGGAGCTTGGTTGCCTCTCGCTTCCATGAGATATCACACTGCTCCTTTACAGTGATGACATTCTGCTGATTGGACCCTGGGAGCAAGAAGTAGCAGCTACTCAAGACTTACTGGTCAGGCATTTGAGTGATGGAGGGTGGGAAATAAATCTGATGAGAATTCAGATGCCTTCTGCCTCCATGAAATTTCCAGAGGCCCAGTGGTGTGGAGCGTGTCAAGATACCTGTTCTAAGGAGGAGGGTAAGTTGCTGCATCTGGCTCTTCCTGAAACCAAGAAAGAGGCACAGTGCTTAGTGGACCTCTTTGGATTTGGGATGCAATCTATTCCTGACTCAGGCACGTGGCTTTTGTGCATTTATCAAGTGACCCAGAAAGCTGCTAGTTTTGAGTGGGGCCTGGAGCCAGAGAGGCTCTTCAGGAGGTCTAGGGTATCATGGTGGCTGCTCTGCTACTTGCACCACAGGATGACCTAGCAGATCCAGGGGCGACTCAACATCACTGGCCGACGAGAATGCTGTGTGGAGCTTTAGGCAGGCCCTCTCAGTGAATCACAGAACAGGGCCTTAGGATTTTTGGAACAAAGCCCTGTCTCCTCTGTGAGGAACTCCTCTTTCAAGAAACAGCTCTTGGCCTGCTCTTGGGTCTTAGTAGAGACTGAACACTTAACCTTGTGCTACCACCTAGTTACCATGTGACCTGAGATGCCCATCACGAACTGGGTGGTTGTCTGACCCACAGAGCCATAAAACGGTGTATACAGCAGGACTCCATCATCAGGTGGAAGATTCCAGCTTGCTGACTGGACATCTTGGGACCTGTTAGCCTCCCGAATGGTGTGAGGCAGTTCTCTTTGTATATCTATCTCCTATTGGTTCTGCTTCTCTGGAGAACCCTGACTAATGCATTCAGGGTGGAGGTGACAGGACAGTTGTGCCAGGATTAGAGGAAGATTCACAACCAAGAAGTGAAGGAGGCTTAGGAGGAACAGACTTCCTAGCAGAAGAAATAGTCTGTGCAAAGGCCTCATGAGAGGAGGGAACCTGGTGCTGGAGGTCCACTTGAGGTCCATGTGGCCTGAGTGAGGAGAAGGAGGGGACAGGGGCCTGTGATTGGTCAGAGACTCTGCAGGTGCCAACCAGAGAAGGCCTTAGATAGGCTGGCCATATGGTTGATCACCTTCCCAGGACACATCCGAGGACAGGGGGTGCTTTTGAAAACCAGGACAGTGTGCCCAAGCCAAGGCTGTCCTGGACAATTTGCAGCCCTACCTTTCAGGCCACGTGTAGGGGCTTGGAATTTATCCTGTGAGAAATGGGGGATGGCTGAGGTGTTCTGAGGAGAGGAGTGATATAAGCCTGTTTGTATCTGTGTGTATGGTGAGTTTTAACTCACCAGGGGTCCTGGGCAAACAATAGGTTGGGGAAGGGCAAGAGCAGATAAGAACGGACCACTGAGTAGGAATGCCCCTTAGGACTATAGTACAGAAACCCCTCCTGAGATTCTAGACACTTCCTTGTGGCATGTGGACTCAGGACTATAGCATTAACTCTTACTGCACTTCTCAGCCTGCCACCCTGCCCTACAAATTTCAGACTTGCCAGTCCTCACAATCACAGGAGCCAATTCCTTAAAATCTCATTCTCTCTCTCTTTCTCTCTCTTTCTATATACATATGTATGTATGTGCATATAGCATAGAAATTACATATGTATACATATATGACCTCCACAGATCTCCTGTTGGCTCTTTTACTCTGGAGAAGCCCAACTAACACAGTCATTGGTATGTTGGCACATGAGAACACCATGTGAGGATTGGAGGTAGGACAGAGGCCTAGAACAAAGTCTACCCTAGAGCCTTCAGAGACAGCATGGCCCTGTTGACATCTTGATTTCAGACTAGTGGCTTCCAGAACGGTGGGACAATACATTTCTGTTTTTCTGAGCCGCCCAGATTGTGGTGCTTTGTTACAGGGGGCGGGGTACAGATTCTGGTGCCTTAATAAAATGGTAGCTTGGACCAGAGGGTTCAGAGGGTTTATAGATGATATGGAAAGCAGGAGGTGGATTTTTTTTTTTTAGTAGGTGGATTTAAGGTGTATTACAAGACAAATCTGGGGGACTCAGGGCAAGTTTGGGTATGGCTAGAAGGAGGGAGATGAGTCCAGGAAAATTATGAAGTTTTTGGCTTTCCCTGTTCTGCTACTTCTGACACTTGGCCTCTTCCCACACTCTCTTGTGCTAAACCGCATGTTGGAGCCTGAGGATCCCTTTTGTCACAAGGGGTATTGCTGACCTTGCCCTCTGCTCAAGGGGCTGGAGTCAGTGTCTATGCTGCCTGAAGTTATTTGAAAAGATGTGCTATTTGGTCCTGATGTGGTGGTGGCTGGAGGGGAGCTGGTCTCTGCCCTGGAGTTCCCATGTGCTGGTAGCCCCATCTCCTTGGAAGCTTCCAGAGGGAGAAACAAGAGCCCACCCAGCCTTCTTAAACTGTTACACCAGGCCTGCTGCTCCTGTTTTGGCACTGAGATGACAAGCAAATTACTTTCGACATTTGCTGTTAAGAACAGCAACAAAAACCACAGCACAGTTTTTTGGGTGGGGGGGTGGGGGGTGGGGAGTGGGGAAGGCAATGACTGAATGGTTTAAATCTAAAACGTTAAAGTATATAACTTCTAGAAGGACAACATAGAAGGATACTTGTGTGGTCCTGAGGTAGATAACGAGTTTTTAAGATAGGACACTGAATATGTGTGGCAAGGAGAAACAACTCAGTGTACTTCACTGGGTGGATAAACAAAATGTGATACACTCATTCCATGGAATATTACTGAGCAATAAAACTGGGCACAAAGATGTGGATGTATCTTAAACACATCTTGCTAAGAGAAAGGAGCTAGACCCCAAAGGCTATATATGATGATTCCATGTAAAGCCATGCTGAAAAAACCCAAAATCATCAAAACTGAGAACAGATCAGAGATGGCCAGAGGTGGGGAAATGGGTTGAACACAAAGGCACAGCATTGAAGGAACTTGGAAGGTGGTGGGGTTGTTTTGTAAGCGGTGGGTGTGCAATGTCATGCATTTGCCAAAAGCCCATTGAACACTATCCCACAAGAAGGGAATATTTCTTGATATAAACGTTAAGGGAGAACTCAGCCAGGTCATGGAGAGAATCCAAGATAGAATGCAGTCTGTGGCAAATGAATCAAACTTTGTTGCAAATGAGTAATAGTCATTCTGGAGGCAGAGGGGTGGGGGCAAAGGGAGCTGACTCTGGATAATGGTGTTCCAACTGGACACCAGAAGTCTCAAGGCCAAGAAGAACTATCTGCAAACACTGTACTCTAGTTGGTAAATTCTTTTTTTCCCCCCACAGGGAAAGGGTCACCAATTCTGCAACCACTTTCTGTACAGAGGGTTGGACACATCAGTAAATACAGTAGATGATGAAAAACCCTTGTTTCTCCTGTCAGAGGAAGAAGATGTTACCAATGAGGAAGTATAGAGTCAAAGGTATCACTAGAGACTCCCTTTTAAACATGAGTCTATGCAGATAAGTAAATACAAAAATAAACACAGGTATGTGTGGGCACATAGGCATACATTTCCTAGCTCTGTATCCTGAGAAAGCATGAAAAAACATCTCCATATCAATAAGTACCCCCCCGCTCCCGGTACCTAAATCTCATTCTCTAGTAAAAGGAACCAATGCTCTTTGGAAAAGTGGTTGACTGCGGGGCTGGGGTGGAAAAAATCCAAGATGATCTTGAAGCATATTGTGGTGCCAGAAACTAAGGAAATGCCTTAAAAAAAAAAAAAAAAAAAAAAAAAGGAAGAGGTGTATGGTAAAAGACCACAGGAGCCAATATTTCAGAAGCTCTTAATGACCAAAACATTGGGGAAAATTCAAGCAATACAATGAATTATGATATGAAGCTATAAACTTTTTAAAAAGATATTTATTTGAGAGACAGTGAGCAAGAGAGAGAAAGAGACAGAGAGAGAGAGAGAGCAGCAGACAGAAGGAGAGGGACAATCAGACTCTCCACTGAGCCAGGAGCCTGATGCAGGACTTGATCTCAGGTCCTGAGATCATGACCTGAGCCGAAGGCAGATGCTTAACAGACTAAGCACCTGATTTTGGCTGCTAAAACCTAAAAAGTACATAAATATCCTTGAATTCATACTGACAACTACATAATTAAATAAATAAAGCAGGGGGTAGAAAGGGTACTTCTTTCTTACAAGAGAATTACAATGAGTAGACAGGAAGAAGAAAGTACGTTGAAGGCTGCCATAAGAATACCGCAGGAAAAATTGCTGCAGACAAGATCCCCCGGAGATGTTAAAATTTCAGTAGGGAAAGGTTCCCAGAGAAATAGGATATTTGCATAGTGTTGAAACATCTCCCCCAATATAACTATTTATTAATTACAAAGGGAAAAATAGTCACTGCAGAGTGGGGAAAGTGGATAATCACAACCTGATCCATGAGGTCAAGGTTAACCTCACCTGGGATAAGATACCATCACGTGCCCCCTGATGTGGGCACTTCACCTTAAGGTGTTCTTCACAGTAAAGTACAATCTTAATCTAATCAAGGAAGAATCATTATACAAACCCAAATTGGGAATCATTATACAAAATACCTGGCCCGGACTCTTCAAAAGGTTCCAGGTCATAAAAGACAAAGTAGTTGTCACAGATTAGAGGCGATTAAGAAGACATGAAAATTAAATGCAGTGTGAGATCCTGAAGTAAATCCTGAAATAGAGAAAGACATTAGTGGAAAAACTTGGAAGACCCAAAGGAAGTCTGGAGATTAGGCAATAGCATTGTACCGACGTGGATTTCTTATACTTGATGAATGGATCATGTTATGTAAGTGTTCTAATGAGAGGTTGCTGGATGACGGGTATATGGGAACTCTGTGCCAGCCTGGTAATGCTTCTCTAATTCTAAAAGTATCTCCAGGGGCGCCTGGGTGGCCCAGTCGATTAAGCATCTGACTGTTCATTTCAGCTCAGGTCATGATCTCAGGGTCATGGGATCAAGCCCTGTGTTGGGCTCAGTGGGATGTCTGCTCCAGATTCTCTCCCTCTCCCTCTGCCTCTCCCCACTGTGTGCTTTCTCTCTCTAAAAATAAATACATTAAAAAACAAAAGTATCCCCCAATAAAGAGCTTTGTTTTCTTAAGCTGCTGTTATTCAATGTTTGCTGCTTACAAAAGCATTGTGATGTTAACACAAAGATCTAACTTGGAATATGGTGGTGGACAAATATTAGCCATATAGCATTGTTGCACATCAGGGGTACACTTAAGGGAAGGGAATTCATGGGGAATCCTGCAGGTAACAAATCAACAAAAACTCCCCATAGTGGGAATTCAAGTAGAACCCACTTGTTCTGCAGCCAACACCTACTACTAATTTTTAAAAAATGGATTGGACTCTATTCTGGCGGCGGGAGGGTGGGGTGGTGAAGAATGGTAAACAGTGGAATATAAAATGCAAACCAATTTATAGTTTCCAAAGGGCCTAGGGAGGCTGCCAAAAATAAGGTTGGCAGAAAAGAGTTTACTACATCTCTAAAGAAGAAGGGAAAAAAAAGGTTATATTACAAATCCTATAAATATTCTGAGAGTGGTAGGTAAAGCGTGTTTAATACTGATGAACAAAGTTTTTGCATGTATTGGAAAAACAGTTTCTAATATAAAATTACCGACGACTGGAAGTTATCTGCAAAATTTTATACCTAAGTACTTGCAGATGTGATTTATTTTTCTGACAGCACCCCCTATGTAATGAAAGTTGCTTTTAATAAAACATGAATGCAGTTAGGTTTTGCCAATTAGGTTCAGAGGAGTTGTAATCAGTTTGATTCACGTTGATATGTGGCTCCTTAAATTCAGCACTGACCCATAGAATGGCTTCAGTATTTCTAACATGTTCGTGAAAGATGAACTCCCCAAGCTCTGAGTGCATAGCGACTCCAGCTAACTGGGGACAGAACCCTCCACTGGAAGATTCTGGGCTCTGGGGTGAACTTGCGCACTTTGCTACGATTACCATTGATACAAACATGAGTCTATTTTCTATTTCATTTACTTATGAAAACATGGGCATACCTCTCCCGTATTCAAACCTCTAATATCCATACATCCACGATCATTTGCACATCAATGGGCCAGGGCCACCTGAGTGGGTCAGTCGATTAAGCATCTGCCTTCACTCAGGTCTTGATCGGAGGTCCTGGGATGGAGCCCCACGTCGGGCTTGCTGATCAACCGGGAGGGAGTCTGCTTCTCCTCTTCCTCTGCCCTGCATCCCACTTGTGCACAGGTGCCTTCTCTCAAATAAACAAATTTAAAAATATATATTTTTAAAAGATTTATTTATTTATTCATGAGAAACACACACACACACACACACACACACACACACACAGAGAGAGAGGCAGAGACACAGGCAGAGGGAGAAGCAGGCTTCTTGCAGGAAGCCGATGTGGGACTCGATCCTGGGATCCCAGGATCACACCCTGAGCCAAAACAGATGCTCAACCGCTGAGCCACCCAGGCATCCCAATAAAATATATTTTTTAAAAATAAAAACAAAACAAATCAATCAGCCAGAAAAATAAAATGAGGTCACTATGTTAGCGCACTCCTTGGCGCCCAGGGGGATTCAAAGATACGTAAAGACAAATTCTTTCACCTTGAACGCCTTGAAAACCTGTCCTCAGGAAAAACAAAAAAACAAAAAAACAAAAAACAAAAAAACCAAAAAAAAAAAACAAAAAACAAAACACCAACAAAAGAAACCTCAACGCAGTGCTTTTTTTCCGGTTGCAGGCTAAGAGCATCTGTATTTTGGATTTTTCATTCGGGTCCCTGAAATTGTATATTCAACAAATATTTATTAAGTCCCTACTATTTGCAAAATAGAGCAGAAGGAGTGGAAATATTATTGACTCGAAGCCAGAAGTCCTGTCTCCTACCAGTTGTTCCAGTTTTTACATTTAAAAATAGTGATAATTCTTGCCTTGCCTAACTGGTTGGTGTGCTGGGCGGCTGGCGGGGTGTGGGGGGGACACACATGATGCTTTTAAAACATTTATAAGGCTTTTGAAACTTTCAGTCTACTGTGCAAATATAAGTTACTGCTGAATGCCAAGGGTACAATAGGAGAAACCCTGGGGTTTAGGTTGTTTTTTGGGGGTGGGGATCTTATGGGTGGTTGGGAGAAAGATCATTGTTGCTTCCTCTTAGGTTTTAGGTTTCATGCTAGGTTATATATGAAAGAACTTCATAAGCCTGATTCTCATCCCTGTTCTGTAAGGATGGGTAAATTGAGGCTTGCAGATGCTGCAGCCACTCAGCCAAGATCACTTAGCTAGCACCGGTCGAGACAGGCTCTGAGACCATATCCCGAGCCCAGGTAATTCATCCCCTAGCTCATCTGCTTGCTTGGGAAGCCCTATCACCATGGAACCACCTAGAAGACATTCTGCATGAGCAAAGCAGGCACTAATGCCATGGGAATATTGAGGAATTGCATCCCCTGTGCTGCGGTTTGGGGCACAATTTCTCAACTCTCCCTCCTGGGTTCCAGCCTGCATAGTCGGTAAGACAAGTTAGAACTTTCTCACTCTCTGCAGCTTCTGCTTCCCAGACAGGAACTGAAACACGCCTAGCGGTCATTCATTCATTCCCAACTCTGACTTTCGTCTTTCCTGTGCCTTGGGGCACTTCCAGATTCTGGACCCCAAACGGAAGTCCGTGTGTGAAATAGACACCCAGGGCAGCTTCCCAGCTATTTTGGTCTATGCTGGCTTGCCCAGCCTCATCTCCCGCCTGTCCCCCCTGCCCCCCCTAAAGTTATTGGAATGTCAAAGCAGGAGAATGAAGCCATGTTTCATGCCTTGATGGCAGCTCCAGCTCCTGGTTTGGCATTCACAAACGAAGAGGCAAGGGATGGAGGCAAGTAGACTCTGGCTACACCACAGACAGTCCGAGTAAATATTTTGTATGATGCATTAGTCTGTTTGACCAAAGCATCTTGAATTCTCCTGGACTTGGAGTGGAGTGTTTTTCTAACTTGAAATGCGTTTTTTTTTTTTTCAATTGAATGTATTATTACAGTTCTGAAATTACACGTTTTGTTCAGTGGCTTTGAAAGGTCAAGTCTAAGTAACAGGAGGCAATGGATTCTAGAAATATTAAAAATGGCACATAAGCAGAAGCAGGGCTGGAAGTAGGTGAAAGCTAGTTGGAAATTTTGATGTTTTCTTCATCATGGGAATTGGGGTTTGGGGCATGAATTTTGATTTTAGAGATGATTTCAGTAAAGCATGATTTTATTAGTAATTAAAAATGAGTAATTAATTTAACAATGCATTAAAGCATATCATATTATTTCCTTAATTACCAAGTGTTTCAGTGCCTCCTTAAAGGCTGAACTTGAGACAAGTGTCTCACTGGCCTGGCCCTGCAGAAGACATGCCTCCCATCCCACCAGGGATACGTGGACGTGAGAAGAAATCTTGTGTCACTCTTCTGCAATCAGCTCAGAGCCCTGTTGGGAATGCCGTACTGCCTCCCTCATCTCCAGAAAGCAATCTGGTGCTGCTTTGGTAACAGAGAAGTGTTTCTGCATGTCTGCTCTGGTTATAGAGGAAGAAATCCCACGGTAGAGACTGTGCGTGAGGTTGAGACCTGTACTCAAACTTGAATGTGGACACAACCACCAGGGACTCTCTAAAAGTGTAGATTCTGATTGAACAAGTCTAGAACAGAGCTTGAGATTCTGTGTTCTAAGCAAGGTCCTGGGTGATGTTGATGTCACTGGTCCTTGGACCACACGTTGAAGAGCCAGGTCTGCCAACTGATGAGTCACGGGCTGAATGTACTTACAAACATGGTTTGTTTGGCCCTGCCCTTTAAAAAATATTAGCCAACCTTTCATTTACCTTTAAAAAGCTCCAGAATATCTGGTGACCTGGGACCGGTGTTCTTGCATGGTAACAAAAGACTAGAAAGAGTAGAAGCTGCCTCTTTAGATATCTGTTCTCCATTTCCGTGTGGTCCTCACCACACATACACACATCGAGCACATACCTAACCCATTCCACTTCATGGGCTAGTGGCCTGGACGGTGCAGGCATTTGGATTCGGACTCCAGCCTGCTTTTAGTTTGTCAATAGCATTGCCTTACATTTACCAAAATTGTAAACCCATCCATTGCCTCTCTGTTGACTCTTTTATCCATAAGCTATTGATCTATGTTATGTTTGTGGCATTATTAGCAACATACAACGTATCAAAAGGCCACATTTAAAATCAGCCTAGTGAGCAAGAGGAAACAGCGGTAATACTAACCCTCTAAAAGGCTCAGACCTTAACGACTCTTGGATTTTGAAACTACTAGGAAATTTTATGTGTGATTAAGTTAAGGACTAAAGAATTAATAGGAGCACCATCTACTAGTTTGTGCTTGAATTTGGTATTTTGTAGCACTTGGAGCTGAAAGTGTGGGATTATTAGTTGGATTTACAGTCTACATATAAAAATTATACTCTGGCTCCTATGATCTAAATGATAATTACCAAGTAAGTGACTTTTGGAGCATAGGTATTTCAACTGCCTCGTTTTTGTCCATCACCAGTCATATCTAACTGCTTCTCAGGTTCTGTTGATGTTATTCCCCAAATATATCTCCATCCGTTCCCTTATCTTCTCCCCTAGCCACTGCCCTGGCATCATATCTCATCTGGATCTTTGTAAGAGCCTCTTAAAAATCCTTTTGCTTCCCTGTATTACCACTCTGCAAGTAGTTTTCTACCTTACTGTGGAAGTAAAAAACAAAAATGTATCAAGTTTTTCTCGCCTTAGACCTCACTGACTCCACCGCCCGTAAGACAAAATATAAAATCCTCAGTGGCCATGCAACACTACGCCCTCTCCATCTGGTCACCAAGCTATCCACTGCCCACACCGCATGTAACCCATGACCCATCCATGCTAAAATCCCTATAGCTCTGGAAATTTCTCACAAAGTATTTGTACCTTGCAATATAGCATACTTGGCTTGGCACTTTCTGATCCCCAAGCGTATTTATTGCCCCAACAAGATATTCTGCTGTAGCGCTTATATACAGTGAGGTTCCACGTTACATGGACATTAAGTTCTCGTTGGAGCGTAGAGCAAAAATCAAGTGTGGTTAACATTATCTCGGGAAATTCTTTATATCATGCATAACTGAATATATATAGTTTGGGGTATAAACAGAGCTATTTCTTCACTTGATCACCGGTTAAAGTAGTTGACTTATATTTAGGAATTCTAGAGGAACTTAATTTCGTTGGGCTTCAATTTCCCCAGCTATGAAACGAGGGAGTTGAACTGAATAATCATCCAGGTTTAATATTCTAGACCAAGAATCACACAAAAGTGCCAGGCAGAGAAAACATACAGATGCTGTGCCCAGGGTGCCAGGTACTTTGGAAGACTTAAAGCAAATAGTTGAGTATATAGCAAGATAAAGAAAATTTTGAGGACTCCAGGGACATGGAAATTCTAGGCAGGCCAGCTTGGAGGGAGGGGGTCTGTTCCTTAAAAAAGAAGCAGTTGAGGGAGACAGACAAAGCTGTTCTTCTCAGATAAGTGTCAGAGAGAGTTGTGGGTGAGAACGTAGGCTTTTGGAAGACACTGAGGCCTGAAAGTGGGGGGACAACAAGATGGCAAAAAGCTGTGTGGTACAATATGGAGCCTCTCCAAACTTCCTCGGGCTTCGAGAAAGTGACCAAACTCATCAGGCATCAAGTGATTGGGTTTTTTGGGTTTTTATCTGTGTTGTTGTTGTTATTTTTTTTTCTCCTTTGGAAACTGACACAAAGGCTGTCGTGTAGCGTATGTCTAAACCAAAAAGGCAATTGGTTTGAAGAAATAATTCAGGAAAAATCCTCTTAAAATAATTATGCCAGGAAAATTACCAAAAAAAAAAAAAAAAAAAAAAAGAAAGAAAGAAAGAAAGAGCGGAGGCTTAGTCAAACTCTGGGTGATTCACATCAATCTCAGACCCCTCCCCGCCGAAACCCTTTCTGAAACAAAGCAGAGTCCGGAGTGGGAGGGAGATCTCAAGTAGAAAGCTGTGACTTTCTCTCATCCTGATGAATCAATTTTCCAGAGTAGTGACTTTCAATTCCCCCCAGACTATGTCCAAAGGGCTCCTTCTGTTCATGAGAAATCAGCAGTACTGGAGGAAACTCATTTTTGACTCTTTTTCCCCCAGAATTGTTACGACATTTTCCATTTGTGAACTGTGGTTCCTTTCTTGCATGCAGTATGCAGCTCCCACTATTCCTGACTTAACTACATTGGCTTGATTTTTCTTTTTCTTTCTTGTTAGATGGATGTCTGTGGTCTTATTAGGTTCTCCTTGTTGTGAACAAGGTTCTAACTTTGAGCTTCGGAGAGCAGTCATTTAATCAATCCGTGCGCAAGCATACAAGGCATATGTCCCATTTTACCCTGGGAGGCGATATAAAGAAATGCCTGCTATGATCCGTGCCCTCATAGGCTTATTACAGTGAACGTAATCGTACAGTGCAGTAAGCAAACAGATTATGGCTCTTCTAATTTTACAGCTGGACAGTACTTGAAATGCCTAGTGCAGCACTCATTTTACATAATATCTGAGATTGGCCAGGTCTCTGGGTTTCTCCCTAGGCCCGTATCATGGCAGAAGCAGGACCTCACTCCTTTCTTGTACTTCTTGTACTTTCTTGTACTTCTCTTGTGCCCTCCAAAGCGGGGGTTACTTCTGCTAGACCCTCTACAACAGCTGACTGATAATATCGTTCCTTGATCTTATTTGCAAACCACAGGCACCCAAACCATAGTTTCTGCAGGGAGCCGGAAGACATTGAAGTGGCCGGTCTAAGACGTATTTTTGTAACTCATCCTTTCAGTTTATACATTCAAGTGGTAAAATTAAGCTTTGCTCTCATCCTCCTTCCCCAGAGCTTTGCTCCATTTTTCTCTCAAAACATACCGTCTTCTAGGAGCACCTGGGTGGCTCAGTGGTTGAGCATCTGCCTTGGCTTAGGGCATGATCCCCGGGTCCTGGGATGGAGTCCTGCATTGGGCTCCCCGCAGGGAGCCTGCTTCTCTCTCTGCCTGTGTCTCTACCTCTCTCTCTCTGTGTCTCTCCTGAATATATAAATAATTAAAAAAATATGATCTTCTAGGCCTATCCTTTCTTTTTCTTCTTCTTCTTCTTCTTCTTCTTCTTCTTCTTCTTCTTCTTCTTCTTCTTCTTCTTCTTCTTCTTCTTTCTTCTTTCTTCTTCTTCTTCTTCTTCTTCTTCTTCTTCTTCTTCTTTCTTTCTTTCTTTCTTTTTTGTTGTTGTAGGGACACACATATAGAGAACTATTTCTCCATTAAAGGAATAAAAATTGACTAACAATATGATAAATGGTGAAGGATAATTGTCTGTAGACTCCGTGTCAAGGATTGCTTGAGGATGGTGCAGACAGCAGCAAATTGCAAAGTGTCTACAGGGGCTGCCACTACCCAACTACGGGCATTATGCTCATGTGGCAAAGTGGGCTTAGTATGACCTGCCAAATCTGACCCTCACTGCCTACTGCACTAGTCCTGACTCTTTTACTTAATTTGAAGAATCTCTATCATCTGGCCTCAAACTATCTAATATAATTTTTTTAAAAGATTTTATTTTTTTATTCATGAGAGACACACAGAGACAGGCAGAGACACAGGCAGAGGGATAAGCAGGCTCCATGCAGGAAGCCTGATGTGGGACTCAATCCTGGGTCACCGGGATCATGACCTGAGCTGAAGGCAGACACTTAACCCATGAGCCACATAGGGGTCCCAAGTATCAGCTTTTAAATTAAATTAAACATCAATAAAATGTTCAATCCAGTTCTTTAGCCCCACTGGCCACATTTCAAGACACTCAGTGTGGTTATCATATCGAATAGTTCATCCTTAGTTTCTTTCTTTTTTTTATTAAGATTTTATTTATTTATTCATGAGAGACACACAGAGAGAGGCAGAGACAGAGGCAGAGGGAGAAGCAGGCTCCCTGCAGGGAGCCCCATGTGGGACTCGATCCCGGGAGTGGAAGGGAGATGCCTTGAGCTGAAGGCAGACGCCCAACAGCTGTGCCACCCGGGCGTCCCTGCTGCTCTTTTTCAAGAGAAGTAGGAAATCCTCCCCCTTCACTGGGTGTGTGAGTGTGTGTGTGTGTGTGTGTGTGTGTGTATAAGAGGGAGAGAAATCTGCTGAGTTCTAAAATGCTGACACTTTTTTTTTTATTTTTGTAAGGTCAACTGAGGACAAACAAAACACATCCATGTGCTAGATCCATGTGCTCACGCTCCCGCAGGGGCCATGCTTTGCCTCCACTTTCTGGTGGAGGGCGGCAGGGGCGGGGGGGGGGGGGGCAGTGTAAGCATCCTGGTGCCCGAGATGGGAAAGATGGGTGGTCTTTGGATGCAGAAGGAGCAGTGAAGTAAAATGAACACCTTCTTTGAAACAGAGTTGTGTTTAAATCCCAGATCTATCATTTACTTGGTCTTTATTTTGGACAAATAAAGCAACATTCTTTCTCAGGATGGTTTCCTGAGGAAACGGACCTTAAAGCCAAAGTTATATGTAGGAGTTTTATCAGGGAGGGCTCTCAGAAGCACCACCAGCGAGGGCTGTGGAAAGCAGGACTGGACAGAAGGAGAAGTCAAGCTGTGACACAGTTATACCAGAAGGTCTTAGCTGACCCCATGGAGAGCTCTGCACAGGGATGGTCCTTCAGAAATGTCCCAAGTTAAGACAAGAGTTCCAGACTTTTCTTTTCTTTCAGTGAGAAGTCATAGGATGCAGGCTATACCCTGGAATGGAAGAGCAATACCCTTCCAATTTAGGGGGAGGAATGACAGTGAGCTGTCCGCAGTCAACACCCTCAACAACAAAGAGAGTGAGTGCCTTTGTCTCCAGAATGGGGGCAGCTCTTGGGAAGGCACCTCTGCAGCCTGTACAATCTCTGAGCCTCAATTTCCTGTTTGGTGTAATAGGGATAAATATATTTATCTTCCTTGGGCATTATACAGATAAGATACTATACCATATGCAGAGTGCCCAGCACAGTACTTGGCACATATCCAGCATTCCATAAACTGTTATCAGTAGATATGAGCATGAATTCACTTCAAATGAAGTCAGAAACAACATGAACAAAGCCACGGAGGTATGGACAGGTACAAGCTTAAGATGTTAAACAAAGCAAAGAAATAGGGTCAGTGTGCTTAACATAATTGGTCAATATATGGGGATATAGCACAGATTAGATAGTTTGAGGCCAGATGATAGAGATTCTTCAAAATTAAGCAAAAGAGTCAGGACTAGTGCAGTAGGCAGTGAGGGTCAGATTTGGCTCTAACCTGCTGAAGGTAGTCTGTGCTCAGATTCAAAGTGTGCTCCTAGTTGGCAGAAGATGACCCGTGAGCAACCAGCTTTCCTGCCTGTGGGTATAATGAGGCAAGCAATTTAGGGTAGATATAAAGAAAGGCTTTCTTAAAATGGAGAAGAGTAAAATGGTAATGCTACTTCTAGGCTACCCTAGACCTATGGACTGGCTTGGAATCTGCTTTTTTTATTTAGTGAGGTGGAAAAATAATTAAAAACTTTGGAAGTTTGGCTGGGGCCTCTTGGGATATACCTGGATGCTTGGGGGAGATCACTCTACTCCACCATCTCCACGGAATGGTATATAAGTCTGGGGGATAGAGTTACTGTCTGTAGCAAAACACAGGGAGTTTCATCAGAAGGAGAGAGGCTCAGGGCAGCCTGTTCTAAGTTCTGAGAGCATCGTCCATCAGGAAATGGTCAGCTTAAAGGGTGGGCATCAAAAGTCAGCTTGCATCCTGCAAATAAAGGTCACTTTACTATCTCCACCTTAGGACAAAAATGCACCGTGTGCTGCTCAGAGCCAGTGGAGGCGCAGGCAGGATGGCCCCACATCTTGTTCAATGGTGGCCACAGATACTTCCCGACAGAAGGTTCAGCTCAGAGTCACAGATGAGCATGAGGTTACACACAGAACTCACTTACATCTGAATCAATGAGACTTAGAAGTTCTCAACTATAGCAATTTTTTCTTCTTTTTCTTTATCTGCCTCTTTTAAAAAATATCACTTTGGATCTTGGGTTAAAAATGACTGGCTTGGAAGAGTTGGGATACTTGATCCTTAAAGAACATTTTTTAAATGTTGGGGATATGCCTGTTGAAAATATTCCCTCTGCAAAACCCGAGGAGAGCTCTTTCTGGATTTCCACCCACCCCCCCGAACAGCGCCTTCCTCCCATAATGAAGAAATCATTTTTTACAATGTTCATTATGAAATAGGGAATGGCTTGAATTATCTCTCTCTGCAGGGACTTCCATTTATCTGGAATATTCAACCTAATTAGCTGCACCTACCGGTCAGGAGTAAAGAAGATAGCCAGGGGCAATCCTCATACGTTAAAAAAAAATGCTTATAGGTCTTTTAACCAAATCCTTGGTGACTATTCGGATGCTTAATATATTTACAAGAGCAAATAAAGAAAATATCGATGCATATAAAAATATTAAAGAATAGAAGTATTTATATTTTTATACGTATACAATATAAATTTTATAACAATACTATATAAACATCAATATAAAAATGTAAAAAAAGAAAATATTGATGAGGAAGTTTCTAAAGACATTTTCTGGGGTTGCTAGGGATGATATTTTAAATTAGTGTGGACGCCCCTAAAAAAGTAAGACATTTCAACGTGGAATAATATTTCCTCTTAAATGTTATAGTGTGTGTCTGTCTGCTGTGGGTGTGCACACGTGTTTTAAGTGGACATACTGATGTTTGCACTGTCTCCTGGCCAGCAAACACAATTCCAAGTATTAGCTGGTGATCACGAGTGTGCAAATTTACATACAGGTCAGGGACCGAGCCTCAGGGAGCCAGGAGCTGTTGCTGTGTCAAGCGTTAACCAGCTTGCCAGGGACACAGAAGCAAATGTTTTCACTCCCTTCACCGGATAGCCTGGAAAGATAACTCTGCATCAGGTAGTCACTTAAGTGGAACTGCTGGTGTAGGGTTACTGGAGTCTTTCCCCTTTAGTGCCCAAGGGCAAAGAGCACTGTTAATGACGCCTACACCGGAAAGCAGGTTAAGAGGGTTGACACCGACCTGTTGGCGGTATTACAGCTTAACACTTGGTGTCCTCTGACTCAATGCCTTAGATCCCAGTTCATGCTTTGTAGCTTCTCAGGAAACTGAAATGTAGACATCTGTAGGCGGAGGGAGTGGAATTGATGAATCATTGGTAGGGGAAAAAAAAATGAAATACATCTTCGTTTCTTTGAACTCAATAATACCCAGTGCCTTGAAATGAGAATGTGGTAATTACAGAGATTTCAAAGCAAAACTATAGCCTGCGGAGGGTACGTGTGTTTTTACTCAGTGTTTTAACAATACCTTCATTGTAGGTGCGACAAGATACTGTAAACAAGGGATGCTCATGGCATTCAGTGACAATAGTTCTTGAGAACCCAAATCGTGACAGGGCATTGAAAGGTCTCGCATGAGTCCCATGATCAAATTTAAGAGAGTCTTGTCTCACCCACCCTTTATCAAGAAGGTGCCTCTTTCCCATGGGATCCAAAACACAGCCTCCCAAAAATATAAAACACAACAGTTACTGAAATACATGTTTAATTTTAGGCAGAAACAAAGGGAACCTCGAGTCTTGTTCTTCTCTACAATTAAGCTCATATGTTGTTTTCAATATGGCTCGAAGCATGCCAGGTTCCTTATGGATGGTTGGGTGGTGTGATGGTGGAGAGGCCGGGTTTTGGAATCTGAGCTCCCCCTTCTCACTTCTGTGATTCTGGCCCCACCCCAAGCCCCTTCGGACCTGCTTCCTTCTTTGCAACACGGAAATGAGGATGTTTCCTTAAGGAGTAAACTGAGATGCTACATGGAAACTGTCGAGTCCAGTGACTGGCACATAGTAAGTGCTCAGTAAACACTGACATTCCAAATATTATTATTTTTCAGATATACAGGTGGGAGACTGGGCATCTTGTAACAGAAGGGAGGGCTTTTCTTTTTTTCTTTTCTGTTTGCCTCCATTCCCGTATGGAAGAATCTGAAAACCGTTTGGAGCGTTTAAGATCATCTGGTCCAATACTTCCTTTTATACCACAGAAAAACTAAAGCCTAGAGAGGGGAATGGACTTGTTCAAAATCAGAGTGAATTTTGGGCAGAAAAAGGATTAGCTAGGTCCAAAGCCCTCATATTCAGGGCAATATTCCTTTACCACATTCCTGATAGTGTTTGAGTACAGAATCATTAACTGCATGTTGTCAGTAAGTGGGAACACTGAGTCTAGGTCTTTCTTGCTAGCAACTAAGGTGAATGTTAACATGGAATATTTTACTAAAAATCTTTAGGTGGGTTATCGTTTTAAAAATTCCTTTGTTTAGGGATGCTTGGGTGGCTCAGCGGTTGAGCATCTGCCTTCCGCTCAGAGCGTGATTCCGAGGTCCTGGGATCGAGTCCCACATCGGGCTCCCCGCAGGGAGCCTGCTTCTCCCTCTGCCTGTGTTTCTGCCTTTCTCTCTGTGTCTCTCATGAATAAATAAATAAAATCTTAAAAAAAATTCCTTTGTTAATGTACACCAGTTCAGATTATGCATGAGTTTTGGGGCATATATGTCTGTCTGTAACCCTATGAGTATAATTCAAAGTGGCCAAACACTGAGAGAAGGAGTAACCTTTTACATGGATATCCAGGTTTTCTTATTTTAAGACACCTGGCCGACAATTCTACTATTAGATGAACTCTTATGGGGTGAGTCAGACTCTCACTAAGAAGCTCATCACATGACACCATCAGATATGTTTTAAATAAGAATAAATCTCCCATTGGTTTGTTTGTCAACTCTGCTAGCTGTAACTATGCAAACCAAGGAATTAAGGAAATAAAATAGGAATATTTGTAAGCAACATGGGGAGAGGTTTCTAAATATGGCCCTTCTCTGGAAGAGTAGACCCAGGGAACAAAATTAGAACATTGGACACCCGCCAGGTTAGTTGAAGATGATAAACACCAAGGCAAGAGGAATCAGGAAGGTCTCAAGCATCACTGAATTTGGAAGATTTAATAACAACGTGCTTGATCTCACAGGTGACCATTGGTCGGCATGGCCTTCTTCACTCATCACGTTAGTTTGCAATAACACAGACAAATGTTCAGGAAGCTTCATTACAATGGTCACACTGGGGACAAGATCATGAGCAAATCAAGCCATCTCTGAAGTCTCGTTATCTAATTAAAAGCATTTAGCTGCAAGTAAGAAAAACTAGGTATCAAAGCCTTAATATCTCAAGAGCTTTATAGACATAAACGCTTCAAAGCTGGTTCAGCAGCTGAACAAATCAGAGCACTGGATATTCTATTGGAATTCTATGGAATTCTCTTAAACTTTCTCTCATGGTCCCCACATGGCTACATGGCTCCAGGCATCATGGCTGCCTTTGAGTGGGAGAGTGAGGCAGAAGCAAAGTCTATTCCCTCATGAACCTCTGTCTTATCTTAGAGGAGAAGCTTTCCCTGAAAAGATAGACTTCTCCCTGTGTCGGACCACTTCCAGCTGCAAGGAAGGCTGGGAAAGAGAGTATTTGCCAAGGAGAAATGGGATGGCTGGCAGGACTTGGAATAGTCATGTTTTATTCCCTAGCACTGGACCCCAAGCACACTCAGGCTCTGCCAAGAAGGAAGTGAAGATGGGCTCTCGGGCAAGCAATGTCTGCCATGTCTGGCTTCATCAGTCTTCTCTTGCAACCTGGGGTCACAGGGAGGTTGGGGGGTGTTGGAGTGGCTGCCAGCAGAGGCAGAAAAAGATACTCTTGCAAGTTAACTGCCCATGATGATGGGTTATGTCTACCTGACCAAATGATAAATTTTCTCCTGCAAGACAAACAAAATCCAGTCAGCTTTTCTGTTCTCCCTTCACCTATAGTATTTCAGAGGGTGTGTTGAGTTTCAAGACGTCCTTGTTGTAAATCACACCGGTGAACAGTCATGTAATGACTGGCTCAGAAGTGACTCTGTGGCGTACAACCCAACGTGCTCTCTCTGCAGAGCACAGCACCAGAGCCTAAAGGGTGGTTTAGTACTGCCTTAGTTTCAGGGCGTGATCCTGGAGACCCAGGATCGAGTCCCACGTCAGGCTCTCTGCATGGAGCCTGCTTATCCCTCTGTCTGTGTCTCTGTCCCTCTCTCTCTGTCTCTCATGAATAAATAAATCAAATCTTAAAAAAAAGAGACAATCTTTGTTGTTTTTCTATTTGTATTACTAACATTAATAATGAATCAATTATTACATTATTTACTAGTAATTACTTAAAATTGGATAATGCAAAGTGAGAGAAAATAAAAGTAACTTGGTGATAGTAATTATAATTATTAATATCTTCATGCATTTCTTTTTCTAGACATATGTTTCATATAAATATATTTAAAAATGGGATCAAGTTATAACCTATCAAATTTTTTATTCTGGGTAACTATTAAACATCATATTGTGATATTTACCTTAGCTTAACAAAATATTCCTAGAAAGGAATATTTGATATTTAATGATGCCTCTAATTCTAATTTTAAAAAGTCATCATATTTTAAAAATCCCTTTTCTACTTTTCTGCAAGTTGGTGCTTGAACAACATTGGGAATTGGGGCACCCTGCACCACATAGTCAAAAATCTGTGTATGACTTTTGATTCCCCCAGAAACTTGACCAGAAGCCTTACTGATGACATAAACAGCCAACAAACACATATTTTGTATGTGATATGTATTCTATACTGTACCCTATATTGTAGTCTTACAAAAAAGTAAGCTAAAGAAATGCTGTGAAGGAAATAATAAGAAAGAGTAAATATATTTACAGTCCTGCATTGTATTTATTGAAAAATATCCACATATAAGTGGACCTTGCAGTTTCAACCCCTGTTGTTCAAGGGTCAACTGCATATTGTCTTTTTTTTTTCTGCTTCATCTTATAAGTTACATTGTAGTGAACATCTTTACACACAATTTTAAATATATATTTTATTATTTTTTAGGATAATCTGTGGCAGTGGAATTAATGGGTTAAAGGGTATGAACTTTTTTTTTAAACTGTAGGGAGAATATAAAAATCACAAACTTCCCCCCTTCTTTTAAATTGCTGTTATAATTTATACAGAGCAAAGTACAGCTCCTATATGGATCACTAATATTTACACATGTGTTCACCAGATATGGAATGCTGGCATGGGGACACCTGGCTGGCAAGTAGATTAAGTGCCCAACTCTTGAGATTGGCTCAGGTCATGATCTAATGGATTGTGGGATTGAGCCCCACATGTGAGGCTCTGTGCTCAGAGGGGAGTCTGCTTGAGATTCTCTTCCTCCCCCTCTGCCCCTCCCCCACACTTGCATGCACCTGCTTGTGTACCAATGCATGAGTGTTCTCTCTCTCAAATAAATAAATCTTTTTTTAAAGAGTGTTGGCATGAATATTTTAACATCTCAATATTGATTTCATATTACATTACAACCTTGCTTTCCAGAAAGATTGAACCAATTCACACTTCTTCTAACAGGATACCATCATTCTAATCATCTTTCTTAACAAAGGCTTGCCAGCACTGACTCTTAATGCCTTAAACTATCTGGTGTTTGGTGGGCAAAAAGATGATTTTAAGTTGCATGTCATTGTTTTTCTTAGCCACTTGTATTTCTAGTGTGCATTATCTTTTCTTACCTTTTGCCATTAAAATGTGATGTTGGTGGCATCATAATTTTGGAAGAGCTGTTTAAATTAAGATTGTTAATACTTTGTCTGACAGTTATTCAAATATTTTTTCCAGTTTGCCATATGCTTTTTAATTTTGTTTGTACTCCCTGATGACAAAAAATATTGTAAAAAAAAAAAAGTTCTCAGAGGTATTAGTGTTCTTTTTTATGATTTCTTCTTCTGAGTTTATCTTCAGGAAGTCCTTGTCCATTTTGAAATCATTTAAATAAACACCTATGTTTTCTTTCAAGAAAAGAAAAATGTAAGTCACTATTTAAATGATTTCAAGATTGTTTTTGAAATTTCCATTAAAATTCACTTGTAATTTATTTTAGTAATGGTGGAAAGAGTGTTACAGGTATCTCATGAGACTATTTTCATCATACATTAAGAGTTTATTATATATACTAAGGTCTATTTTAGGGCTTTCTTTTCCATTCTTTTGAAATTGCCTGTTGTAATTATTTTAGATTTATAATACATCTTAATATTTGGTTAGGCAAGGTCTTTCTCACTGGTTTTTTCTATATTTTTCTGCACTGGTTTTCTTTCTTTCTTTCTTTCTTTCTTTCTTTCTTTCTTTCTTTTTTTCCTTTTCTTCTTCTTTTTCTTCTTCTTCTTCTTCTTCTTCTTCTTCTTCTTCTTCTTCTTCTTCTTCTTCTTCTTCTCCTTCTTCTTCTCCTTCTTCTTCTTCTCCTTCTTCTTCTTCTCTTTCTTCTTCAAGAGGGAGAGAGAGAATCTTAAGCAGTGGGGAGCCTGCTGCAGGTCTTGATCTCATGACCCTGAGATCATGACCTAAGCCAAAATCAAGAGTCAATACTTAAATGACTGAGCCACCCAGGCGCCCTGCCTATTTATTCTTCTAGATGAAAACTATTATCTTTTCTCTAAAACTCTCATTTGCAATGAACATATAAATAGATTGCCTTCCCAATCAAAAACATCATTCATCTAGTTTCATATGCCAAAACCTAGTGTGACTGAGACAGCACTCAGGATGCTCATGTAGCCTTCATAGGCTTAGGACTAGGTGACTAGCTTTGGCCAATGGATTTTAAGCAAAAGTCACCAGAGTCCATTCCAGGACAAGGAAATCACAACTTGGGACACCTTTTTCCTTCTCTCCTGCAGAACCCTTTTGCAGAGTCAAGTACTGACATGACAACACCCTATCTTGAAGAAATCCTGGATTTCAGAGGCAGTCCTAACCCACAGCAAGCTTTGCTTGCATAAGAGACAAATGTTTATTTCTTCAACCACAAGATTACAAAATTGATTTGTGGTTGTGTATCAGACTCCCTTATACCTTCATCTGTTTCCAAGGCATTGAGGTGCCATTTGGGACACCCTCTAACTTCTCAGACCCCTAGCCAATCTATCAGCAAGTACAGAGCCTCAACCTTTCATACTTACCCCAATTCCAGTAATTCTCACCACATTCATTGCTAAAACCACAGACCAGTGGACTTGAAATGAGAGTTTTTCACATCTGTGGGGTTGCATGAACATTTTCCTGAAGGTACAAGAAACAGCTAGTCTAAGACCATTGATTTCTTTGTTCTTCCTCAAGCGCACATGCCTGAAAAAGATGCTGGGCTCATTCATGTCTTGGTGCTTCTCTTCTTGTGCCTCTCCATTCCCAGTTACCTTCTCCATCTTTTATAACAGAAGAGTTTGCCCAACACCCACTCCTGAGCTTGCACTGACATCTTGCCCTGGAGTCGAAGCCCTCTGGGGTTCCTTGGGGAAAATAATAAAGAGGGATGCATCTAAGGACTGGCAAATATCCTTGGTCAAGCATCTGCTCCTGGTGCTCAAAAAGCAAAGCAAAGCAAAACAAAGCAAGAGCAAAACAAAACATAACATAACAACAACAACAAGGAAAGAACTACCCTGGGCTGATAGATCATTTGAACCCATCTGAAAATAGGTTAGCTTGTCATATTTGGCATACAACCCAGGAGTTCAAATCATTGATATATCTTGTTACAATAAAACTTGTTTTATTTCCATTTATATCTTTTGGGGAATAAGTTTTTTCAGCACTTAGATCAATAAAAATTACAATTGGGATAGAATTGATGTTGAGTCTTGTCTCATCTTAGCGGTAAGTAAAAACCATCCAAGGAAACAAGAGCCCATTAACTGCCTGAAAAAGATGCACTTCTAATACACCTTATTTTTTTATGTCTAATCATTATTCAATAGCATTTGAAATGCATTTGTTATTGCAATCAATTGTGTGTTAATAATGTATTTATGGTATTGTAATCAATTGCATATTATTGTGATCAGCTGCACATTTGAATCTCTGATATTGAATCAGAAAAAATTCAATCAGAAAAGAAATTGCCAGGAATTTATAGACATAGGAATTTTTTTAAAAAATTAGTTTTTACACATACTTTTGATTCAGTGTGCTAGGATAGTCAACAAGAGACCTCAAACGTTAAAATATATTACATCAGGATAAAAATCTGTAGGGAAATGTAATGAAAAGCAGAATGAAAATATGAGAGTTAAAAGATAAAGGAATAAACAATTGAGCATCATGCAAAGCTTGTTAATATACTTTTTAAATGAATGCCAGCTTTAAGTGGTATTTAATAAGTCATGGTATTTATAATCAATTAAATATACTGAAAAATGTGACATACAACAATGTTATTTGAAACTGTCAACATGTACCATAAGCAGAAATTACATGTTTTTGTAACTATGTACACTTAGATTGAAACATTTAAGATGTTAACTTAAAAATGTGGGAAGGAGCTCAAAGTTTGTCAAAGTCCTTTTTGGGTGAACAAGAGAAAAATGTTTAGAGACCATTGTCCTAGAAGAAGCAACCCTTGTCTGTTATGTGTGCTTCTACACTCACGCCCTCACTGCTCCCTCTGCTGCTAGGCTGGCCCTTCTCACTGTCAATTCTCCACTCAGCAGCCACACTGGGTTGGTGTTTCTTTCTTTTTTTTTTTTTTAATAATAAATTTATTTTTATTGGTGTTCAATTTGCCAACATACAGAATAACACCCAGTGCTCATCCTGTCAAGTGCCCCCCTCAGTGCCCACCACCCATTCACCTCTACCCCCTGCCCTCCTCCCCTTCCACCACCCCTAGTTCATTTCCCAGAGTTAGGAGTCTTCATGTTCTGTCTCCCTTTCTGATATTTCCTACCCATTTCTTCTCCCTTCCCTTGGGTTGGTGTTTCATTTCTTAAGTTAAATCAGATGTCTTTATTCCTCTGCTTGCAAACTTTCCTATGTCTTCCCATTGAACACAAACTCCTTCTCCTAGTCTATAATGCCCTTTTCAGCCTGGCATATGCTATCTTTTACCTCCTGTCTCCTTATTTGCTTGATGCTTGTCATTTTGAACTTTCTGATTCTGGAACATACCAAGATCATTTTGGCCCCAATGCCTATGAACCTGGTCTTCCATATGACTGTCAGGCTTGTTCCTATCCATCATTCAGGTAACACTTACTCAGAGATTCTCCCTAAAACTCATTTGAAACTGCTTCCCTACCTATTCCCTTTCTACTTTCTGGCTTTATTATCCTTCACAGCACATAGGACCATCTGAAATTATGATATATATATTTCTTCCTAAGTTATTTTGGTGTCTCCCTCCATTGAATGTAAATTCCATAAGCCTCACGTGTGGGGCTTTTGTCTATCTTGTTGTCCCTTTGTTCCCAGTTGGAGTAGAGCCTGGTACATACTAAGTGCTCAGTGAATAACTGTTAATGAATGAAAAGAAATAGTTGGAAACTATCTGTTTACAGGCAAGGTTACATTTTTTTCAACATAATGTGTAGACTTTAAACTCATGTTTAAAAAAAATTTATAATGAGTGAAAAACTCAAAAACTTAATGTTTAGTGGAAAAGATACAGGATTAAGATATTTATATCTGTGTCCATATCTAATTTTTAAAAATATTTTATTTATTTATTCATGAGAGACACAGAGAGAGGCAGAGACACAGGCAGAGGGAGAAGCAGGCTTGATGCAGGGAGCCAGACATGGGACTTGATCCCAGGTCTCCAGGATCACGCCCTGGGCTGAAGGCAGTGCTAAAGCGCTGAGCCACCTGGGCTGCCCTCTGTGCCCATATCTAAATCCGTATATCATCCCACAGGGTAAGATGAGATGCAATTCCATAAAAAGAATAATAATAGTTTCATGGTTATGGGTTGCTTTGTGCTGTGTTTTAAAGGAGTACTTGCATTATGTAGGAAGTTCGGGAGTTTGAAAAGATTAAAGAAAGGTCAAGGATGCCATGTGGCACTAACATAAAAAGAATCATATTAATATACAGAGACTGTCTTAGAAGCTCTAGTATCCTTGAATCTAATTCTCAGGAAAGTGTATGAAGTCCATATGTACCAGCCAAGTTAGGCTATTGTAACAGATAATTCCCAAATATCAGCGGCTTAAAATGGATTAGCCAATTATGGCCCATCAGTCAGATATGGCCCGTGGCCTATTTTGGTATGGCCTACAAACTAAGAATAATTTTCATATTTTAGCATTGTTTTAAAAGAAGAAGGATATGTAATGGAGATAGGCTGCAGAAAGTCTAAAATATTTACTATCTTGCTCTTTACAGAAAAAAATGTATTGACCCTGGTTTAATACTGATTTAATTCTTGCTCATTATGAGTGCCCATTATGGGTTGCAAGAGAGGGCTCTTCTCATCCTTGCCCCTCCTGGACCCAAGCTGATAAAGCAGATGCCATCTTGAATATTGCTGGTTACTCTGCCAGCAGGCAAGAGGGAGCTTTGGGAGTCACATACCTACAATTAAACCTTAAACCCAGAAGTGACATATGTCATTTCTGCTCACAGTTCATTGACTGCAAGTAATCATGTGTCTCTCCACAATCCTAAGAGGCCAGGAAGTGGGGCCTGGAAGGCAGGAAATGACTGCTATCCCATGAGAGGGGCCATAGACTGAGGGCCACGGGAGTGAAGTGAATCTGCAAGGCCCACAGCCAGTTTTAGAGGCAGAGAGTAACTCTAAGTCTTATTCTAGTGGTTTCTGGTGAATATGATGACTGCATCTCATAACATGGAACCAGTCAATATTGGAAATCACTTAGAGTTCCACAGTTTATTTAAGCGTTTGAGAAACAGAGTTTTTAAATAATTAAAGCCATGACAAACTGGAATCAGAACTGAAGTCATAAACTCTAAGATCTATAGGGGCCAGTCAGGCAATGGGAGTCACGGGAATACGTACAGCAGGGAGTAGTGGGGACTGTGGTGAACTAGAGGGTGCATGCCCATCTCAGGAGGGTGGTTGCTATTCAGCTCCAGCTGATTCTGGCCAGCGTTGGGAGATTTTTATTTTATTTTACTTTGAAGAAGAAAATATTAATCTGGGTTTTTATGAGAGATCATCCAAATTTTTTTAACTGGCAACAAATTTTGAAAATTTACAAAAATGGTTTCTCTCTCTCTCTCTTTTATCCCCCTTATGTTCATTTGTTTTGTTTTAACTCTAGAGAACAACCTAGGGGTTGTTGGCGGGGAGGTGGGCAGGGGCATGGGTTATGTGGGTGATGGGGATTAAGGAGGGTACTTGTTATGATGAGCTCTGGGTGTTGTATGACAAATCACTAAATTCTATTCCTAAACCAATGTAACACTGTATATTAATTGTCTGGAGTTTAAATAAAAACAAAAAAGTCAATTTACAAAAATGAACAGACCCAACAAAGCAATGCCTGTGGTGAACTTTCATCTGAAGGCTTTGAATTTGAAAATCCGGAGCAAAGGAACTTGGTTTTTCCTGTAGAAGATGGCTCTACCTGCTTGGGCTTGGTGCCTTTGGAGAGCTGCCCCTTGAGTTTCCTGCAGGTTAGCTCGTGGTTCAGGGCAGTGATTGTCTTGCCTCTTAGCACACCCATTCCTCCCTCTTCATCTCTTCCCATGGCTGCAGAGGAGGCTTGTAACTCTATCCCAGGCCCTGGAGGAAATCTGTAGGGTGATTCACCCAAGCTGGGCTCACAGTGGTTCAACCCTGCAACCTCAGGTTCTCTGAGGAGGAAGTGGCTGGGCGCTGTGCTTTCCTTGGAACAACCAAGTGCTGCGCTGTTATCGGTGATGTGCCCTGTGACTAGCCATGGCTGCTGCAACCTCCTTCCCAGGAGCGAGAAATCTGACAGTGCCCTGTTGCGGTACCCTGGGTACTGGGCACATGGTGTATCTCATTTTCTGCTTTTAGGTGTGTCTCTAGGAACCCTATTGGCATTCACACGCGGGCAAGAGACTCACTCCTCGGGGCAGTCATTGACCCATGAGGTATGAGAGGACATGGATAAACACTCTTCTCCTCAGTCCCCATGCAGATAAGGCTGAGGAACATTCCGGAAACTCCTCAGAGACTCCGAGAAGAATCAAGCCCAAGGCAGTTACCATCCTGATAAGTCATCCTCATATTAGCTTTCCTTCTTTTCCTGAATCACTTTCCAATCCCGCACTGAGGGTTCCTGAACTCATGTCCCATAATAAATCAGCTGCACACAAACCCTTGTCTTAGGCTTTTCCTACTTGGTGAAACCAAGTCAAGACAAAAGGAACTCAATAAATGTTGAATAATTAAAAGATCCATACATAGAAATGAGGACTTGCAATTTGCTGCAACAGGACCATCCACAGGAGCGCACTGATTCTAGTGGAGGACGTTGCCTTTGAATTCTGCAGGAAGAATCTGCGGATTGTAATTCCAAATTGCATGAAGAATAACAGGCTTCCCTGGAATCATTCCACTCCAGGATGGACTCTCTGCTTTTTTGGCAGAACACCCTCTGCCTCTTAGTTCTGTCCATCCAGGCATCAATATCCCACTTTCCCAACAAACTAAATCCTCCCCCTTTCTCCAACAGTTCGCTGATTTGTGGAAACCCACTAGGCCTGTGATAAAAACAACCACAGGTGCCAATTCCAATGGGGCTGGTCATGGCCTGGAGACCTGGGCGGAGGGATCTGAGGCTTGCTGTAGAATCAGGGAAGGGTGATCCGAGTACCCAAGGGCACGGGAAAGGAGGTGATGACACTTGTGCCACACGTTTGCCCTCCACGCACAAAGCCATCCGTTTGTTTCTGAGCTGTTGGTTATAAACACACCCTCTTTGAAAGCAGAGTTTACGATTATTTTTATCAAATCACATATTTCGAGTTCACTAACGACAACTTTAGACCTGGTCTGTCCTAGCATTTTGCCCTTCCCCACTATCATTTCGACATCTGCCCCCAGTTCTGTATCGCCATGTGAACTAAGTTTTTTTTTTTCATCATTCTTAAAACAGTCTGCTGAGCTTAAAGAATTACAGTATTTGGTCCAAATAACCCAGGAAGACGCCACATGCATTTATGTGTTATAAAAACAGAGGCTCCTAGAATAGCATGTTTAGAAATTAGAGATGACAGACATCTAACAGGTCATTGGCAGCCCTGTACGATTTGGCTTAATGTCTGGTATTTCTACAGAATTTCTTTTAACGCTGCCTATTTTACCAAATATTTCTGTCACACCTATGAGGAAGCTTGATTCATGTATTCTTTTTTTTTTTTTTTTAAGATTTATTTATTTGAGAGAGAGAAGGGGAAGAGGCAGAGGGAGAGAGAGAATCTCAAGCAGCCTGCTGAGCACAGAGCCCAATGCAACACGACACCAGGCTCTACGCCACAACCCTGAGATCATGACCTGAGCCCAAATCCAGAGTGGGTTGCTCAACCGACCGAACCACCCAGGAGCTCCTGATTCGCATCTTCTCTTCAGGCATATTTAGAAGGCCACTGCCTTGTGGAGCTTATGTCAGCTCCTTGCCTAGCTTGCTTTTATTTATTTATTTATTTATTTATTTATTTATTTATTTATTTATTTATTTTTTAAGATTTTATTTGTTCATTCATAGAGACACAGAGAGAGAGAGAGAGAGAGAGAGAGAGAGGCAGAGACAGAGGGAGAAGCAGGCATCATACAGAGAGCCTGACGTGGGACTCGATCCTGGGGCTCCAGGATCATGCCCTGGGCTGCAGGCGGCGCAAAACCGCTGCGCCCCCAGGGCTGCCCCCTTGCCTAGCTTTTAGCTCTCAGAAAATGTTCTAAAGCATCATCAAGTTATTCTGTTTGCACAACAATCGCAATAACACTTAAACACAAATATTTACCCGGGAGGTGGTTCGCCAAAGCAGTTTACAACACACACACACAAAAGCTTCAAGCAGTCTGAACGTCTAAAAACAAAGGATCGATTAAATAAGCTTTTGTACGTCTATGACATATACTCCTAGGCCGTCATTACAAATGATGTAGATGCAAATTTATCAATTTCAAATAATGGGTACAATAAAGACTCGAAAGTGACAAAAGTAGATTACAAAGTAGTATGTACACGCTGCCCTGATTTTTGTTGGCATTTGTATATTTGTTTTCCAAGTTTGAAATGTTATATACTATAAACCGGTTAACACCAGCTAATGCTGGTTGCTGAGATTATGAGTGCTGTTAATTTTCCTATGTGTATTGTCTGGCCCTCCTAATTCATCTATACTGAACATGGAGGCTCTTTATAAATGGAAAAGAAATCATTTTAACGAGGAAAACGGCTCGAGCCCCTTCTTTCATTTTAATACCTGGGCCAAGAAGGGTCAGTCCCCGCAAGTTCATTCCAAGACAGCCACCGAGATAGGAACTTTACCAATCAATATTTTCCTTTCTGCTCCCTGGCAGCGTGTGCTAACTGATAACCCCTCTGAAGAATATTCTGGAGTTGGATTGCAAAGGCCCCACTTTGGGCCTTGCTAGCTTCAGCCAAGGTGTCCTCTGTGTTTTGTTAATTCTGCTGGGTACATATTCTAACTCTTTCAAGCCCTGGCTTGCTCATTTAAGCAACTGGGATCCAGGTGCAGACCAGAATCGGTGTCCCCCAGAAACCCCCTAAACGCAGGGTTGCAGTCCTCCGGCCGCCTGCAAACCCAATCCCTCACTCCATGGACAAAGGAGACAGCCTCCCCTATAAAGTTACCCCCTGGGATTGCAGGAGCTCTCCCGTGTGCTCACCTAAGCTTTGTTTATATCCCTTTGAACAAAGACCCAGAAAACCACCAGGGCAGGAAGGTGTGCCCAGAGCTGAGTGTGTCTTGGGGAGCCCTGCGCCGAGTGTAATGTAACTCTCTCCCATCACCTCCACCACCCTGCACACCCCCCCCCCCAACTTTTAAAAACCCAACAGATTACAAGTGTTGTTAAAGGTTACTGAACTAGAAAAACAAACCATATGCCGTGGCTGGTGCATTCCTAATTACAGACGAGACTGTGTTTAGAACAATTGTTTTCGTACCTCAACACTTCTCTGCGCCCCCACCAGGAAGTGGGCTGTTTCTCCTTGGCCACTCAGAAGCGAGGATTACTGACAATCCAGCAAGTGCTCTCAGCTTTCTTTTCCATCCCAAACTAATATGAAACCATTTCTCAAGTATCAGCTTTTCCAACAAAAGTCTTTAGCGACTGCCATTGCACCATAAAAGCCAACTCCCCAGACCTGACCCCGAGGTATGTGCTCTCTCCCGATCAGATTCCAGCGGAGAATTCCAGTCTGTTGCTGGTTTCAAGGGGAGGATGGAACATGGAAGCTGGGGCTGTTCCTGTCGAGCAGGAGCCTGTAAGTTAACACCACCCATCCTTCTCCTTGTCCTTTTCTGTTGTGTTTTCAGGGGTAAGCGGCTTAGTGGGTTCGGCCCACTGGGTCTGCAGCCCTTGACCCGAGGTGAAAAGGAGCCGGTTGGAGAGAGCAAGCTGGATGGACATGATGGGTGGCATGGTCCTTGGTGGTGGTGGTGGTGGGGAGTGAAAGGGGGTTTCATTCTGTCTCCGCTCCCATACGCCTGGATCAGCAGAGGAAGCACAGGGCTCCTCATGCTGTCTGTGTCACCCGGCCCATTTTCCCCTGTGCATCCACCTCCAGGATGACACCCTCTCTGGGACGGTCCCCCCACCCCCACCCCAGGCCTCATTGTCAAAGGGAAAAGAAATGAGAGAAATGAAGGACTCCCCCCGCCCCCCCAAATACTCTCATTAACACCAAGGGAGACATGGAAAATAGGAAAGCACCTGGCCTTGTACTCGCTAGATGTTTGCTGTGGAAACAATCTGTTCGTTTTTAACAAGAAATGACATCATCAAGTGTTCGCTGCCATCACAACGGCTCCTTGATCTCAGGAGTCGTACTTTCTGGGCTCTGCGAACGACTCCAGGATCGCGGGAGGCGACTTTCTAGACCAGAGAAGATCGGGCTGCAGGAGAGGAAGGTGGCCCGCAGGCCAGGGTTGTGACGATGGCGTCAGGGCCCCCTTGTCACTGTGCCAAGCCTGCGTCTTTTCTGAACACCCCGTTCTTGCCAAAGGGCCGAGGAGCTATAAAATGCTTTAAAAACATTGTATTTTAACAATGCCACGCAGCAAAAAAACGGTTTGCTTTTAATGGCCATCTGTATAAAGTCTCTCTCTCTCTTTTTTTTTTTTTATTTAGGAAAATCTATTTTAAATTAAATATCATAAGCCCACGAGCCATAGCAAACAATATTTTGGGCCATATGCTCTGAATTAATATGCCAAACATTGCAACCTCCGTTTTCTTCGTAGAAAGTCACCCCACCCTGATGTGGGCCACGGTGAGCCTGGAGGCCGGGGTCGGGGGGAGGAATTTTCAATAAGACCACTGAGGATAGGATGGTGGCTAGGAACCAAAACCAGGCTGCCCCCAGAGTGATCCCTCTTCTGAGTTATCTCAACTCACATCCACTCCCCCCTACCCCCCCCCCTTTTTACGATTTAATCATGAGAGACACAGAGAGAGAGGCAGAGACACAGGCAGAGGGAGAAGCAGGCTCCCTGCGGGGAGCTCAATGTGGGATTCGATCCCAGGACCCCGGGATCATGACCTGAGCCGAAGGCAGATGCTCAACCGCTGAGCCATCCAGGTGCCCCCACTTCCCTTTTAAGAAAGACGTTCCCTCTGAGGCCTGTTCCTCCCTCGCCTTCATCCCAGCAGTGCCAGCAAGGCAGCCACACTGTAGCTGACTTTGGCAAGTTGCGGGCATTCCTTTCATCGGTCGCTTGCCCTCTGCTGGGGTGATAATGGTTCGAAAGCAAGTCCTTTCCTCAGGTGCTGGGCAGAAATGGAAACTGGGTGTCCATATCCCTGTGTGGGCCACTCTGCCCATTGCCCCCTGCTGATGTCCTTCTGTTCAGGCTTCCAGTTCCTTCTGCATCTCCCCTACTAATGGAAGGCAAAGAGCAGCCTGGCTACCCTGGGGAAGCTGGGCCCCATGGTGCCCAAGAATTTAGTGAGTTGTTGACACTTGACGGAAGTGGGGGGTTAAGAGGATTCACTTAAGAGTGGTCCAGCTGCCTTTTGTCTTTGCAAACTTTGGGGGACTGGTTGCATGGGAGTTTTAGGTGCTCTAACCTCTGGGTAAGAATATCGGATTCTTTACTACGAGATCCCAGGGCTTGATGGCACTTGGCTGGCACTTCTTCTATAGGGGCGGTGGCACCAGGAGTTGCTTCAGGCTGTGGATAGCCTTCTGCATGGGGACTTAGAAATCATCCAGCCTTGAGATCTGATTGTTCTTGCTTCTTGTGTTTTCTCTCTGCTAATTTCTTCTTTCTTCTGTTCCATTTTCACCCAATCTACCATGTGTCTTCTTTCTTTCTTTCTTTTTTTCTTTCTTTCTTTCTTTCTTTCTTTCTTTCTTTCTTTCTTTCTTTCCTTTCTTTCTTTCTTTCTTTCTTTCTTTCTTTCTTTCTTTCTTTCTTTCTTTCTTTCTTTCTTTCTTTCTTTCTTTCTTTCTTTCTTTCTTTCTTCTTCTTTCTTTCTTTCTCTCTTCTTTCTTTCTTTCTTTCTTTCTTTCTTTCTTTCTTTCTTTCTTTCTTTCTTTCTTTCTTTCTTTCTTTCTTTCTTTCTTTCTTTCTTCTTTTTTCCCCCTGGTTTCTTTCTCCCTACTTTTTTTGCGTTTCTATGAAACCTACTATAATTGTTCTTAATATCTAGGATTAATTTATTGTTATTTTTTAAAGATTTTATTTATTTATCCATGACAGACACAGAGAGAAAGAGAGGGAGAGAGGCAGAGACACAGGCAGAGGGAGAAGCAGGCTCCATGCAGGGAGCCTGACTTGGGACTCGATCCTGGGTCTCTAGGATCACACCCTGGGCTGAAGATGGCGCTAAAATGCTGGGCCACCTGGGCTGCCCAATTTATTGTTATTTTGATCCCTGCTAAGTACTATCCGATTTATGAATATCATTGTCAAAACTTACAACAGAAACTTGGGTATCATCACCCCTCTTTTAAAGATAAGAAAATGGATTCTGAGGGAGTTTTCATGAAATGCCTGAGAATCCACATCTCATAGTTGTGGGTGCCAGATCCAGCCTGCATCTGTTCCAGAGTTCATATACTTTCTCCTGTGCCCTAATGGTGGCCCTAGTCCATATTTAGGTCTCTCTCTCTCTCTCTTTTTGTAAAATACCTTACCACTGTCTTTAAGCTCTATTGTCCAAGTTATAAATCTGCTATGGGGCCACACAACAAGATGAATCAAAGCAAGTGGTCAATTCCACAAAATAAAGAGTACACAGTAGATCAAAAGTCTCTCTCTATTATCCCTACTTCATGCTGAGTTTAAAAATCATTTATTCGAGGTGGCCTTGCCTGAATCACTACTTTTTCTTTGGGTCTGTGGCTACTCTCCATCACTCTCTACCTCTCATTGCACTTATTAAAGATTAGAATTAAAATTGTATTTCACATATCTCTCATCTACTAGACCGAAGTGTCCATGGAGAAAGATCATGATTGTCTCGTTCTTTCTTCCATTTGGGTATTTCTTGGTCACCACTTCAAAATACCCTCGGCTCTACCTCTTGTTCCAGCTGGGTGACTAGTTCCTGGCAGGCCTTGACAGGTTTTGAACAATTGTGATTGGGTGTTGTCCAGCCTTAAGCCTTGTGCTCTGGACATGGGGGAAAGGACTGACTGACTTTCCCAGGTAAGTTTTCCTTTGTCAGCTGTTTTCCAGTTGTTTTGGCAGGTATGTGGCATTGGTGGGGGATCAAAGGGCAGGAAGAAGGGAAAAGCAGGGGTATTTCTCCCCCTGTCTCTCTGCCTCTGATGCAGCTGTGGCAGTAGCTAGGGGGAGGAGTCTGTGGTTGTAGCTCTCATCCTGCAGTTCCTCCTTCTCTGGTCCCCGCTTCTACTAGATAGTATCTGCCACTGTTCTAACCCACGTGGACACCCTTTCCTCTCATTGAGAACATGTTCATTGTGGGTTGAACTGTGTCCCTAAAAAAATAATATGCTCAAGTCTTAACCTCTAGAGCCTTTGAATGTAATCTTGTGTGGAGACAGGGTCTTTGTAGATGCAATTAGTTAAGAGGAAGTCGTACAGGATAGGATGGGTCCTTATTCTATATGCCTTGTATCGTTGCAAGAAGAAAAGAGGACAGAGATCTGGAAAGGGATACACCATGTGAAGGTGGAGGCAGAAATTGAAGTGAGACGTCTGAAAGCCAAGGGACACCAACAGTAGCTTCTGTCATTTCTGCTTTCTGTCCAAGAACTTGAAGGATGTTCTTCAAAAGTGCATCTTTGTTCAAAGTTGTCTCATATTTTAAAATCTATTAGTTTGCTAGGGCTGCTAAAACAGAGTACTATAAACCGATGGGTGAAACAATAGAAATTTATTATCCCACAGTGCTGGAGGCAAGAGGTCTGAGATCAAGATGTCACTAGGATTGGTTCCATGCAAGTTTTTTTTTTTTTTTAAGATTTTATTTATTTATTCATGAGAGACACACAAAGAGAGGCAGAGACAGAGGTAGAGGGAGAAGCAGGCTTCCTGTGGGGAGCTTGATGGGGACTCAATCCCAGGACTCCAGTATCATGACCTGAGCCAAAGGCAGATTTTCAACCACTGAGCCACCCAGGTGCTCTCCATGCAAGTTTTTATATTGTTAGCACATGCAAAGGAACCCATAAGCAATATATAGCATAGTTTTACATTTTAAGAAACTATTATAAATGGTTCATACTCTATGTGTTCTTCTATTAGGATTTATCGATGTGAAAACCTCTAGCCCTAATTCATGAACTGTGCTAGAACAAACACTCTTGGACTAGTCCCATTGTGCTTACAAATGGGTTTCTGTAGGGTGTATGTCTGTTTTCAAATTTTCTAAATTTTGCAAAATCTAAAATAGTTATCCTACTTTATTCCTCTATCAGCAGCAGCATAGGAAAGTTCATGCTCTACCTGTCCACTAGCATTTGGTCTTGGCAGAGATTAGATTTTTGGGTCAAATTTATTATGGTTTTAATTTGGCTTGTACTTCCTTGCTAATTCTGGAGGAGACTGAACATCTTTTTACATATTTACAGATCATTTAGGTGTACTCCTCTGTTTATCACAGGTTCATATCCTTTGTTCTTTAGACTTTCTAGATAATTATCCTTATTGGTTATGTGCATTGCAAATATCATTTTGTAGGCTGTGGCTTGTCTTTTTTAAAAGTTTTTTTTGTTGTTGTTATTGTTATTTATTTGACACAGAGAGACAGAGAGAGAGAGAGAGAAAGAGCAAGCTAGAGGCATGAGCAGAGAAAGGGCAGAGGCAGAGGGAGAAACAGACTTCCTGCTGAGCAGGGAGCCCAACATGGGGGTCCATCCCAAGACCCCGGGATCATGACCTGAGCTGAAGGCAGATGCTTAACTGCTTAACTGACTGATCCACCCAGGCTCCCCTTGGCTTGTCCTATCACTTGGTTTAACATAATTTTGTTGTTGTTGCTTTACAGAAATTTTAATTCTAATGTCATCAAATTAATCATTCTTTTGCTTTATGGCTTGCACTTTGTGTAACTTGTTTAAGAAACTTCTCTTTAGCCTGAATTACTCTATCCAACCCTTAAAGACTCCAAATTTCCCACCACTTTACTTGGGAACTAGTTCCTTAACACCTTCTAGAAAAATATTTGGGCTTCCAGGGGAAGGGGACTGTCTTATGCATGACTCTCTAATACTCTCTGCCTCTTCCATTGTCTAAAACTCCTGCTTTTTCCTCAGATCTCCCCTCAGAATCTTACCTCGTATCTCCCAAAGTGTGTTTTTCAAGATTTAGATCTGCAAAATAGCTCACTATAAAAGGGATCTGTGGTCAATTAGGTTTGGGGGAAACCCTCATAACTATATAATGAAGATAGAGCATGTTAAAGGCTCTGAAAAGTCCTGCAGCAGAGAAACTGACCATAGCAAGCCCGGTGTTTCTCATTTGACCACTGACTCTTCTTTTGGGTAATATCTATTATCATATTGTAGAACTAATATTTTCTTAAATAGATACTCCTTGGATTGTTGCAAGTCTTTATTTCAGGGGTTCTAAAAAAGTTGATTTTGCTGAGTTTTGCTTCTCCTTTCTGGAGGAGCAGATTTTCAAATTTCCACCATTTTGGAAGATTTGCCTCCTAGAAATAATATTTTAAGATAGACTAATGCTGAGGTCTCCTTTTCTGCAAAACCATCTATCAAAGCTGTATTTCTCACTCTTTTCTTCTTCAAATTCCTTTGCATACAGGGTATCTCTTGAATTGTGTAGGGATTCGTGCAGCTTCCTGGTGTCCATGCATACAACAGTAATTGTGAAAAGGACTATTACAATCACCTTATATCTCTCTGAATTGCTAGAAGATAAGAAGGAAAAAATATTGGCAGGGATGTAAAGAAAAAGGAACCCTCATGCACTGTTGGTAGGAATGGAAATAGGTGCAGCCACCCTAGGAAACAGTATGGAATCTTCTCAAAAGTTAAAAATAGAAATATCATACAAATTCAGTAATTCCACTACTGGGTATTTACCCAAAGAAAATGAAAACACTATTGCAAAAGGATACATGTACTCCTATATTTTTGCAGCATTCTTTACAATAGCCAAGATATGGAAGCAGCCCTAGAGTTCATTGATACATAAATGGGTAAAGAAGATGTGTGTATATATAATGAAACATTATTCACCCATAAAAAAGAATGAGATCTTGTCATTTGTGATAACATGGGTGGTCCTCAGGGGTATTACACTAAGTAAAGTAGGTCAGACAGAGAAAGACGAATACATGTGATTTCATTTCTATGTGGAATCAAAAAAAGTAAAACAAACAAGAAAAACAACAACAAAAAAAAGTAGAAACAGACCCATAAATATAGAAAACTAACTGATAGTTTCCAGGAGGGGACTGGGAAATGGCGCAGAAGGGATGAGTGGGAGATACGGGCTTCCACTTATGGGATGAGCAAGCCACAGGGGTGAAAGATTTGGCACAGGGAATATAGTCAATGGTCTTGTAGTTGTGTTGCATGGTGACCGATGGTAGCAATATCTATAAACTTTTCAAATCGCCATGAAACTAATGTAATAGTTTATAACTATTACTTAACTTACTTAACTAATGTAAGTATGGTTGAGTCTCAACCATACTTCAATCTAACAAATCTGATAGTTGGAAAGTGGCAAAAACACAATAAGCATAGCATAAATTATTTAATGATGGTTAAAAAAGAAAAGGACTTACGTGCTTTTCCCTTTTCTAGTTATTTAGTAAAGTTTAACACTTTTTTTTTTTCCCAGAAAGCCAGAAGCCAGATTACACATTGGTTGTACTTTCCTACATGTTTGTTAATAGGTGAGTTATTGGACTTCAGGACATATTTTCCTATAGAAACAACATTCTACACGAGTTTGCCAAACTCTAATGTGCATACAAATCACCCAGGGTCGCAAGGGGGCTTGTTAAAATGCAGATTCTGGTTCAGTAGGTGTGAGGTGGGGCCTGCGGTTCTGCATTTCTGAGCAGAATGACCATGCTGATGGTCCACATATCATACTATGGGGAGCAGTGTTCTACGAGGACCTACCAGATGGAATGCTGTCTCTGTGGGAAATGCACTAGATTCTCATTTGGGGAAAATGTATTTCTGAAATATCAGATATGGGAATAATGCATGGTGAAAAGGCTCCAGAATTCCATCAGAACTACAGGTCATCCACGACACAGATTAAGGAAGCTCTTGCGGGCTGCTTTGTGAATCAACAACTAAATGATCTCCTTGTGTGCATGGTATGTACTCACTACTTTAGGACCTCAGACTATCTAGCATAGTGCTAGGAGGGGCTGGATGTAGGCTAGTTGTTTAATTTCTGGATTGGGATAACTAATGCTGGTTGGCTTATAATGTGTAGTAGGCCCTCCCCCGAGTTTAGGATAAACTCTAATCCCTTGTTAGGGCCTGCCACACCCTATACATCTGACCCCTGCATGTCCCTTTGACTTGATCCTCTACCACACAGTCCTTTGTTCGTGGCACTTCTACTTCTTGAACCTTCTTCCTGCTTCTCATTATCCTAAACTTATCACCCTTAAAAAAATTATAAGTTTATTTATTTATTTTAAAGCTTTTATTTATTTGTTTGAGAGAGAGAGAGAGAGAGAGAGAGTAAGAGAGCACAAACAGGGGCAGAGGCAGAGGGAGACGCAGCTTCCTCGTTGAGCAGGGAGCCTGATGTGGGGCTTGATTCCAGGACCCTGAGATCATAACCTGAGCCAAAGGCAGACACTTCACCTACTGAGCCACCCAGGTGCCTCCCACTCTCACCCCCAAACACAAAATTCAGAGGCTATTTGTCCTTGTTGTGTCATCTACCCCAAAAGAGAGTGTTTAGATGTTCATGCTTCTGGGTCCTGTTTGTCATTCGTGTATCAGCTCAGATGTCTTCTCTTCAGGGAAGCATTTTATGACCTCTTGCTCCACCACCGACCATCCTCTTTTATTCCTAGCATTACTACCAACTTAATGGATTATAGGTATTTATACATGTAGTGGAAGCTACAGGCTCTGACCAGATCACCTTGGCCCACTAGGGGGGCCACTCCCCAGCCGCTGCATGTTTTCACTACTAACGGCCCACAGTTGCACACTTCTCCCTAGAATTGCTCTTGGCCAACAGGAGCCACCCAGCCAGGGGATGCCTAAGAGGCTGGGATGGCACCCACTGACCCAGCAGGACAGCTTGCAACCAATGGCTGACTCCTTACTGAGTCTAAAAGCAACTCCTCAAGGTGAGTGAGCTTTTGGGTCATTCACACTTCAGAGCTCCCCTGGGATCAGGCTGAGGCTAGACTCAGCTTTGCCCTCTTCTGCCGTCCACACCTCCTAACACATCCTTTGTGAAACTCGCTTATTGAGTCTTTAATAAATCACAACAATCCTCACCTCAGACCCTGTGTCTAGAGAACTCTACTTAGTCAATGTGTTTCTTAACCTGTTCGCCATCTGTCTTCCCCACCAGAGTCTAAGGTCTAACCCTGTCCTCTCCATGGGAACAGAGACAACGTTTCATCCACAACAAATTTCACAGCACAATGCCTGTTACCTAGTAGATGCTCAATAAAGATGTGTCGAATAAATGGGTTTGTATAGTCCTCCTCTGAGTAGTGGCAGCTCGACATCAACATTAGAATTATAACCCACCCCTCAGCCTGAGCCCCCAAAAGCATAGACTCGTCTGCGTTATGAACAAGTGTGTACCCCTTGATGTGAAGGGCACGGCAAGTGTGCTCTTCTTATTTTTATCCTTATGAAATGCCAAACCATAAAAAGCTGGGGGTGGGGTGGGGATGTCAAATCCACCCCACAATACGCCTCCTTCAAGTATCTGATTACACAAAGTCCTCAAAGAATATGATTAATGTAACTAAGCCATATTCACACTCTGACATTCTTCCCAGCCAAACACATATTTTAGCCTCACCCAGTCCCTTTCAACAAATAAGCTGTTTTGAAAATGATTTCCAGGGCGATGTCTGTTGCCATAGGAATGACATTAAATGAAAAGGATAGAAAATATAGAGGGTGATAAACTGCATGCTTGGATGACACACTTGACTTGGAAGCCTGTGTTCAAATGAGGCATACATGCCAAGATTTTTATGAAAGACAAAATTAAAATGTATCGCTATCAAGCTGTAACTGACAAGGTATTGTGTGGCGGGCTGTTAACATACTGCTCCATATATTTATTGTTTGTCATTTTACTGGCCCTGACAAAGGTCTCTCAGTGCTGTAAATCACACCATTAAATCTGCCACGAGCAACAGAGGCTGCTGGAAAGAAGAGAAAGAAAGCGTGGTGTTGAATCTCAGTTTCTGATACATGCTGGGCGAGCTAGCGTGTCCTCCAAGGAGACTTCCCCTTTGGGCTGACACTTTTATAAGTGTCAGATTATTGGCTTTTGACCCCTGGAAAAGAGAAGGAAAAAAAAGTAACAAAAGCTTCTCCCACCCTGGTTCTGATTGCTCTTAATGTTGCTGTTCAGAAAGATGTCTAGAAATTGCACCCCACTTTGGCCCCATTTTATGCTGTTTTTGGGTGCAGGACCCCAGAGGCTCTGGGGTGCCCTGTGGATGGGGCCCTGCCTGAGCTGGCTTTTATTGTTCCCTTGGAGGTGTGCTTGGGTTACCATGAGACTTAACCTCTAGACCAGTCGAGACTTGTCCGTTCTTGAACAAGTAGGGTGAGAGTAGGTATCGTGGTGGCCGCGTCCTGCAGCCTCAAGTGTCTGGACTACCTCTCTGTGTAGCTAGATATCAGCAGGCTTGACCCCTCAATCTCCTTCATCCCTTCTTTCCAGACGTTGGTGTCATGGAGACAGGGCCATAGCACCAGGCGGTCACAGTGCTATGGAGACTGGGAAGAGGAATATGGAAATATAAATTCAGATCTGAGTTGGGACCCTGGCTTCCCTCCGATGAGATGTGTGATTCTGGAAAGCGTTTAAACATCTGTGGACCATAGTTTTGTCATGTGTTGTGGAAAAGGAGGTATTGTTGGGTCTCAATTACTTCTGGGTTGCCTTCCAGGTTCAATCTTATTTTATTTACTTAATTATTTTTAAAGATTTGTTTATTTTAGAGAGAGAGAGAGAGAGAGAGTGTGTGTGTACATGAGGGAGTAAGGGGCAGAAGGAGAGAGAACCTCAAGCAGATGCTGAGCTGAGCGCAGCAGGGTCCATCTCACGGCTGGATCTCATGACCCTGAGATTAAGACCTGAGCCGAAACAAGAGTCCCACCGCTTAACAGACTGCCCTTTATCCAGCCAGGCTCCAGTTTTAAATAAAATTAAGGGACTGGCTGGGCCATTTTACCATCTTTGGAAAGGACTCTCCTCTATTATTCAGAACACGTCTCCATCAGAGGGGAGGCTGCATGAAGAACCATCAGGCAGTGTGCTATTCTCTCAGTAGGAAAGAAGAAAAAAAGAAAAGAAAAAACCCACCACTTTCAGAGTCTAAGCTTGGGAGTGGGGAGACAAGAATCCAAGCACTAGTTTGGAGTGGGGACAGTGTTTTCAGGATTCATTAAATGCGAGAGAGTTCCCTGCCAACGCTTCTCTGTAATGTCTGCATTTATTTTTATAACACAAATGGATGTTTTAGGCAACAGAGTTTAGAAGATCAGACAGCTTTTATCTGCACATTTATGTTCAGACTATCTTTTTCCCAAAACCTTCTAGGCTAAGAACCACCTCAATAATATTTAAAGGTCTTCTTGTCCGAAGCCTAAGAAGTGCGTTCTTTAATATTTTGAAGGCAGACAATTGTTATTTGGGTCAGATATTGTCATAACTCTGCACATGCATGCTTCAAAATCAGCAACTTATGTGTTGAGTTTGCAATAATCCTATAATTACAGATTGGAAGGAAAGTTAAAGTCCCCAATAATTGGGAAAAGTCTGATCAGTGAGCCACACCATTCTTTCATTGATTTGCTGTTGTAATCAAGCCCCATCCTCACCTTGGAACTGGCCTGGAGAAGCTCTTTTAAGACGCTCTTGTGTGGCTCAGCGGGGCTGCACTTTGGCTCAGGGCGTGATCCTGGAGACCCGGGATGGAGTCCCACGTCGGGCTCCCAGCATGGAGCCTATTTCTCCCTCTGCCTGTGTCTCTGCCTCTCTCTGTCTCTCTCTCTCTCTCTGTGTCTCTCATGAATAAATAAAGAAAATCTTAAAAAAAAAAAAAAAAAAAGACGCTCTTGTGAGAAGGCAGGCAAAATTCCAAGTTTATGTTTAGAGTTGAGCCCTAGGCCTTGGTTCTGGTTCTGTAGCTACTGATGTGGGAAACAAGAAGGTCACGTAGGGGATCCCTGGGTGGCTCAGCGGTTTAGTGCCTGTCTTTGGCCCAGGGCCCGATCCTGGATCCATGGATCCTGGATCCATGGGATCGAGTCCCACATCGGGCTCCTGGCATGGAGCCTGCTTCTCCCTCCTCCTATGTCTCTGCCTCTCTTTCTCTCTCTATGTCTATCATAAATAAATAAAATCTTAAAAAAAAAAAAAAGGACACGTAGATAAAATTAAATGTCCTTCTAACCTGCAGCCCTTGCTAATACTTGAGATAAGCAGATTACAACATTCCTCCAGCATCCTGAGTCTTCCTTAGCATATGAAAGTCCTTTTGGAACTTCCCTTATTTTTACTTCCCCCACCCCCAAGGTATATCGTCAGGTGTTCCTCACAATCCAGGGAGCAGCAGGCTGCAGTGGCAGTACCCATTCTGCCCCAGCCCCGTCTCCATACTGTAATAAATCCACCTATTTTGCACCCAAGACCTCCCAAGAATTCTTTCTTGGCCGTCGCCCCACCAACACACCAGCATTCCAAACAAGTTCATCAGCTACCACTGATTTGCCACTTTTCCAATGAAGTTAATCTGTGCTGCCTAAGAGACCAGGTTCTAGAATCTGCCAAAGTTGAAGTCACAGCTCTACCATCTATTTGCTGTGTGACTTTGGCCTTTATTTTTCTCTCTAAGCTTTATTTTTTTTTCATTTGCAAAATATGGTGGTTATGATTCGATGAGCTAAAGCACGCTAAAGCTGATTTATTGCATAATAAGGACCTAATGAATCTTAAGTATCATTAATTATTATTATTCACTGTGATTTTATAGAAGTCAAGCAATATCTCAAAAACTTTGATCCGTTCCACCTATGAAAACAAAGTAATGCTACATATGCTGTCATTACCGCAAGACTGGTATTAAATCAAATGTGATAATAGCTCTCAAAGCAATCTGAGCCTTATGAAGGATAGGTACAAATAAAGAAGTGATTGTTATTTTGATTTTTATCCTGTCTTGTGTTCCAGACCAGAAAATCTTCAAGTAAGATACAATGACAGCTTTAGTTATCACCAGATTACTCAAAAAAATTTTGACTGTCATTTAAGAATATTAAGAATAAAAAATAAACTGCATTGAATATCTACTGCGTTGGTCAATTAACAAAAATTTAAACCTACGGTCTTTTTGCTTGCTAATTGTGAGCAATTTTACATCAACAATTACATGAGATCTTGTATGTACAGCGTTGGAAGTGGTATCTGGGCATAGGTCCTTCAGTGGGAGAACACCCAGCTGCATGACATTTCCAATCCTTATGCAAATTACAACTATTAAGATCTTCCAAGGCTCAAAGAAGTCCCATCAAAGATGATTTAAATCTATTTCAAAATGTTGAAATATTTAAATGTATTTAGAATATATTATATAGAGAGAATATTCTATTTTATTTTCTATTTAGAAAATTCAAATTCATATTCAACGTAGAACTTTTAAAAAACCAGTAAGAGATGGACATTTCAATAGAAAAAAAAAGTGTGCAAAAGAATATATACAGTAAGCCAAAGGAAATACACATAACCTGTACCCACGGATAATCAAAGAAATAAAAACTAATATAAGGATGTGATGCTTTTCCCTTACCACTTGGGCAGAATATAGAGATGAGGTGATCCAGGGTCACTGAGGGTTGATGGGAGTAAGTGTCATGTGGTCTATTACTGGTAGACTTGCCTCTCAGTGGTGAAATTATAGATAATCTGTACTTTCTCATTTTCATATATTTCTGTTTTTTTTCTGAATACATTTGAAGGATGGATTCCTTTTATGATGAGAAAAAATAATAAAATGATTTTCATTCTCTGAAAGCACTCTAAAAAGTTATTTGAAAATACCATTAAATTGAACACTATTCACAAATTTGTTCGCTAGAGGTGTTTCTTGTTTTCATTTTTGTTTGCTACACCTTGTGTTGAGTTTTTAGTTGGGACAGAGATATTTGGATGAACATAGATTTATCACACTATCCCATGTCTCAGTGAGGGTGGTCTTTCAATGTCCTAAATATTTGTGTCCCCATACAGTTGCTTTGATGTTAATTTACTTAGAATTTCCTTGAGGCTAAAATTAAGTCCATGAACAGAATTAATTAAATGCCGAGAACAAATGGCCTTATTTACATTTTAAGAAAAAAAAATAGAATAAAATTTCTAAATATTCTTATGGGTTCAAGGCTGGATCACATACTGAATTTTAGGGGATATAAACCTGGCTAGAGAAAAAGTTTGAATACATCTTCAAGGCCTATCTGATTAGTGTTTTCTCCCCATTTAATGGCTTAATATTTATAATTCACATTTATTTTTCACTCATGTCAAGTCCAATTGATGTAGGTGTAGGAGGGATAATGGGGTGGAGGCTGCTCTGTGCAGTCATTCAGGGGCCCAGACTGATGGAGGCACACCATGTTCACTACCAAGCATCCAAGGGCATCCACAGCAGCTATGAAGACAGGGTGGAGGATCACTCAGGTGGTTCAATGAGCCAAGCCTGGAAATGGTGCACACCACTTCTGCTCACATTCCACCAATCTGTGGAGTACTTATCTCCTGGTCACCCCCATCTATTAAGAGAGGCTGGTGATGTCTTCTGGCCATGTGCGGAGGGGGAAGGGAATCGGTATGGCCAATTGTAAGCCACTCTACCACAATCTCTAATATCTTGTACCTTTCATGGAGTTATTATATTCAAGGCATCTGTGACATTCAGAGTATTCAAGCAAGTTTTCCTTCTCACTAGGGAGTCCTAGATTTTTTCTCCCATAGTTGTCAGTAATTTTCCACAGTCCTACTCCCTGAATGCCACTGGGTTGGTGTCACTGTTCACGGACATTCATTTTCCTGATGGATGCCCTAAATCTTCCTCTCAGTTGATACCTTTCTCATTTTGATACCTTCAACCTAAGTAGTACACTTCACAATAATAGCTACTCTTTGTAGCTACCGTTATTCTTTTTTTATTTTTATTACTATTTTTTTTGTGTGTGTAGCTATCTTTAGATGCTACTTGTAGATAGGACATATGCTAGTTTGCCAGGACATCAGGACAAAGCCATAGAATAAGTTGTGTTTGTTTGTTTGTTTGTTTTTTAAGTAGGTTCCACACCCAGTATGGAGCCCAATGCGGGGCTTGAACTCATGATTCTGAGATCAAGACCTGAGCTGAGATTGAGTCAGGTGTGTAACTGACTGATTCACCCAGGTGCCTCAATGAATAACTTTTTTTTTTTTTTTTTTTTTAAGATTTCTCTTTTTTGAGAGAGAAGGGGAGAGAGGAGGGGAGGGGTAGAGGGACACGACGACGAGGATCTCCAACAGACTTCCAACTGAGAGTAGACCCCCTCAATGGGGGGCTCCATCTCATGATCCTGAGATCATGACCTGTGTGGAAATCAAGAGTTGGATGCTTAACCAGCTGAGCCACCCAAGCACCCCTAGAAATAAGTTTTAATAACACTTTTGTGAATAAAGAATGAGGCACAGAGGTGACACACCAAAAGACAGAGACCCTACAATTAATAATGGGTTAAATAGTAAATGAACCTCAGACTTTCTGGTTGCAATATCCACTCCATAGCTGCCACTCAGCCTCCTTTCTTATTTCTATATTCTGCAAATGACCTGACAACAGTTCCTCCTCACTTCTGTTCAGCTAGCTTTCCCCCTGCCTCGAATGAAATATCTACCTCTAACTTTCAGTTGAAAAATCTCTGAAGGCAAAATGTCCTAGTGCCTCACCAGATTCACTATAGATCAAGTTTGCTAGTTTTGGCTTGTGCCCCACTCAGCCTGCCATGGGATCCAGTTCCACCAACCCTTGTGGTGTTCCCACTATAATAGTTCATATTGTTTATTGAGTTCTTCCCCTATGCCAGGCCCTCTGCTAACTGTTTTTCGAGAATTATCTGAATTGATCCTGAAAACCACTCTGCGGAGTGGCAGGGGAGGGTGGCCACTATGATCATTTGAGTTTTGCAAGTGGAAAACTTGAAGCACAGTGAAGTAGCCTGCCCCAAGGAGACCCAAGTCAGCTAATTTTAGAATTCAGGCTTTCCATCTTCAAAGATGTTGCTTCTCATGGCTTTGACAGTCCTTGGAGGGGAGGTGGGGCCAGGTGTGTGTGTGCAGGGTGATTAACATTAGGGTTGGAAGAATCATCCATAAGGAGTGAGACGTACCCACTGATGTTAGTGATTCTAAACCCAGTGTGGTTTCCGTCTCTTGTTCTACCCCCCAAATGCTTCAAATAAATCCCGATTAGGAGGGATTCAGCTCTAGCATCAAATACTCTCTTGTTTTCATATGCAATTGAATGCTCAAATGTGTTCAAAATTCTTTTTATGGAAAACTTTTCTGTATAGTATAATTTTCGATAGTTCTCAACGGAGCGGTGAAACTGGATCAGCACATCACCTGTGTTCATTTTCTTTTCCCAGGCAATTTTGAAAAGGGTGTAAAAGATCTTTTATTTATTTATTTTAATGTTAATCTTCAAAATTCTTCTGGGGTATATATAATCCTGAAGTCAGCTTAACTGCAACCAATACTGAGTTTTCATTTTTTTCCCCCGCAAGCAAACAAAAACAATCAGCAAAAAGATAATTTACCAGGATAAAACCCTCTCTGCTGATCTCTTTTATATGTAAAAATATTTTTGGATGTTCTGCTTTTAGCTATATGAAGTTTTGAGAGCTAAATTTTGAAGAGATCGAGGATCTCTATACAACAGAAGATCACGTGGATTGGGGTTTGAGTGTACCCTTCCATTTTTACTAATTTGTAATGTCATTTTAAATTTGTTGCATTTTTTAGACTATGTGCTTAAAGATGCACCCCCCACAGGGCCACACTAGAAAGTACATCTAAACATAAGAGCAAGACTAATTACTTCATTTCTTCAAAATAAAAGGAAACTGAAGCTGTCAAATGAGCACATTAATAATCCAAATTCCAATTTATCACATCTTAAGGGTGTCTTGAAAGCTTGAGTCACTTCTGGCATAAATATTACATCGAGATTTCTCATTAATTTAAAACCAGCCAATTGATATGAGGCAAAATTTCATGAGCTTTAATTTTTGTCTTCCTAGTGACTGAAAAAGCAAAATCTAATTAGGAGGTTGGTAACCACGCATCTCTATTACCCCGATCCTTTGCAGAGTTGGATTGAAAAACAAACAGAAGCTTCAAAAATACCTATTTCAAAATCATCAATGGCTTTTTTGGTTCAAGATTTAACTGGAATCTTGACCAAAATGTCAAGGTTCTTATGAGTTTACTTTTTCGTGTGCTTTTTAAAGCAAAATCAGTGAAAAGTGGACCATTGTTATAAAGTTACCCCAAAGGAAATGAAGACTGGGCAGGCATTTTTGCCAGAAAAATGTCTCATAGAAAAGTAGGTCATGCCAGTTTCAGCGCACATGCAACTCTTCCCTTTGCCCGCTGAGCTAAGGACAGATGTTCTCTTATGTTCTCTTGTCCACAGACAACTCCTCTCTCAGCTCCAAGTGAGACTGCTGTGTTGGCCAGGGTCATCCTCTGCCATCCAGGAACTTTGGTATCCAGCTCCTCAAGAAAACTAGAGGCTCCTGAGTGAACTACCTGTGATTTCAAGTTTCTTACCTGCTGGGAATTCTCTGGGACCTAATCATTCCTAGGTAGGTAAGGTTTTAATAAACGGACCAAAACATGGCAGCAGAGCAAGAAAGCCTGAAGGATCAAGATGTTCTTAAAAATAAAACTCTAAGTAAGTCACACCATTATTGTATGGTTGTTAACCCAAATGTGTGTTGGTGAGAAGGTTATACCCTAAGTACTATGCTTCTTTCAAGCTCTGGATGTTGCCAGAGGGTCTGTGTTAATCGTAGGCACATGCCAACCCGAGTCTCAATGGGGTGAGGCTTGCTCTGTAGAAGATCAAAAGGAGAATGGGAGGACAAAAGGCAAGATTGCCTAATGGTCTAGCCACTTGTTTCTTGGTGATGTATCCTGAGACTAGTCATTTCAAAAGATAGGAGGTGATCAGTGGACCTCCAGCTTGGAAGAAAGCCACCGAGGTTCTCAGTGAGAAGCTCAGCAGGCTGAATGTAGCTCCTTGGGGTCATGGGCTCGGAAGGGCTGATCCCACTGAAAGGGTTTCTGAAATCTTGAGCCCTTTGTTGTCTAATTGGCTGCATCAGTAACTTGCTGGTGGTGAGCTTTAAAGGTTACAGAGCAGGAATAGGTTGTGGCTTTACGGGAAGGCAGGTGTGAGGCCATTAAAATTTCACTGTATCCCAGTGCTTTTAATCCCACTGACCAATTACTTGGAATTTAACTTGGAATAAGTAACAGAAAATGTGGTTCCTACTGCGTCCTGGGCATGTTTTAAATACATATGCTAACGTATACTATAATTGATCATGAAGAATAGCTCATTTCTTCTCTTTCTCTCTCTCTCTTTTGAGCTGGTTTAAATTTGGGGGGTGATTATACTCAACATATTGAAAAATGCTTCTTTCAATAACTTTTTAGGCAAGGTTAGTAAGAATTCAAGATTGGATGGGGATTTATATCCAATGAGGCATTTTCGATCCTAAGGATTCGACGGGTCTTTAAATCAAAGATCTCATGTGATCATTTCACTTGAATTAATTGTGGTAAAATTATCTGGTTTCTCTTTCTACCTCTCTTTATCTTTGATGCTTATTTGAAAATATGTAAAATGGATGAAAACGCTCACGATAGAAATCCAATTTAACAATTATTCACTAGGTATCTACTACTTGTGTAGGATAGTTTGGGGAAGAAGAGTCACCCAAGGAGAACCGAGGAGTCTAAGACTTGCTCCCAGACCCTCAGCCAACTGTGCATTCACGTGAGAAACAAGATAAGGCGACTCACTTGGGAAATAAATTAGAAATAAGTATAAAACAGTATGTCATCTGTTACCAAGATGAACACAATCGATGTTCAGGGCTCTGAGAAGTCAGAGAGATGGGCAGGTTAGATGATTCTGGCAAGTGATTTAGGGGAGGAAAGCTTGGAAGCCTCTAAGGACAGGTTTGGGATAGAACACATGAGATGAACAGCAGCAAGATTTCCTGAAAGAGTAAATAACTTGTGAAACCCCTTTGAAATTCCTTTTTTGTCAGCAGAGGGAATAGGTTTCTTTTCAAAGCCAAGCTTGAGAACAAGAAAGGCACTGTGGCCTTTCATCATGGAAAGAAAGAAAGAAATGTACTTGGTTCATTTCTTTCACCAGCAGGGCTGTCTTGGGTTGTGAATCTTGGTAAAACTTAGGGTACTGAAATGTATGATTTGGAGACCCATGAGTCTACAGTAAAATAACTATTGAAAGGACGGAAAAGAGAAACCCAGAAAAACCAGAAGTCAGATGGGATTCCCACAAGGATATTTTGTTTGTTCCCTGTGTCCAAAGTGAAGTCCAAATGAAGAGTGGATACTGTGCTGGTAGAAATGAATGGGACTTAACTAAAGTCATACTGGGGGGGTAAATATATGACTCCTACAAAAAGGACTGGGTCTCTGTAATTAATGTACCTTTTCTCCTTCATGGAAAGGTCAATGAGAGAGAAAAGACAAGTAGAATATTGTGAGCCTTCCTGGCTTTGAAAAGGAGACCACAGAGCTTTGCTGGACTGTAAGAGCAGGCCTGGAAGTTGTGGTAAAGGGCACAACAAATTTTATGGGGGCCTTTCCTCTGAAAAATAAATATCTATCTACAAATACTGGGTTTGGGAATGAGAAGCTTCCGCTCTGCCATGAAGGAATATCCAAGGTTTCGGCTTCCCTGTAGCCCCTCCTTCTAGAGTTCCTGTTTTGCTTTTGCTCATTAAGGGGCAGCAGTGGGAGTGGATCATCAATCATTGGGTCTGAAGGCATAGATTTTGGATTTTTTAAACAGGGTGCTGAATTGAAGGGATTTATTGGATTTGGGGGTTTTGCTTGTTTGCTTGATGTGTTCATTGAATCTGGTATCAAAAGGACACGAGTGGAAGAGATCAAATATTTCTGAAGAAAATGACAAACAGGAATAGGAGTTACCCTGTCAGTGCTCCCTAAACTTTGGACCAAAATAACCCACAGCAAATTCAATTAAGATTTGAAATCCCCTACCAAGGAGAAGAAGAATGCTCGTTTGTCAAACAGCTGCGTAATAACTCCAACAAATTAGTCACAAATAAAGATCATTATTTAAACATCACTTAGCTAACTTCATATGGCTTACAAAATCTCTTTGAGTAATAGATAATTAATACTCCAGACATGCTCTAGGATTCAAGATGAGTTTAGAAGCTAACATTTTTTTTTTTTTTTTTTTTTTTTTTTTTTTATGATAGGCACACAGTGAGAGAGAGAGAGAGGCAGAGACACAGGCAGAGGGAGAAGCAGGCTCCATGCACCGGGAGCCCAACGTGGGATTCGATCCTGGGTCTCCAGGATCGCGCCCTGGGCCAAAGGCAGGCGCCAAACCGCTGCGCCACCCAGGGATCCCAGAAGCTAACATTTTAACCAGAGCTTTGCGGCCTGGATTTTATTTCTACCCCAAATAAAGCTCCAAAATTAAAAAAGAAAAATACTATCCCAATACAACTTTGGAAGATTAAAAAAATTAAATTAAAAAATAGTACTTAATTAAAAAATTAGAGTTTCCATTTCTTGAGTGCTTGCTGTATACAAGGTGCCTCTTGAAGAACTGGACTCCAGCATTATATCATTTCCTACTGCCCCTGACGACTACGCTGGCTGAACTTGAGAGCATTATGCTAAGTGAAATAAACCAGACAAAGACATATATTGTATATTGTCACTCAGATTTGGAATCTAAGAAAAAAAAGTAAAAATCATAGAAAGAGTAGAAAAGTGGTTGCCCAGGGTTGGGAAGGTGGGGGGAAATAGGGAGAGGTCAGGAAAAGAGCATAAACTTCCAGTTATAAGATGAATAGATCTGAAGATCTACTGTATATAAAATGGTTATTATAGTTGATAACACTAAATTTTTTTTTCAATTAAAAAATTCCCAAAAAACATGCATCGAGGGTCTCTTATGGGCCAGCAATAAGCTAAGTAGTGGGAATGTAACTGTGAATGAGACGTAGTCCTTGACTTTGAGTGGCTTGCAATCCTAAGTTTTCAGATGTCACTTGGTCCTGTGCCCCGTACATCTCTAGAGTTGGCACCTTTTGTGTTCTAATTTACTGTGTGCACCATATAATTCTTTTTTTAAAGATCTACTTATTTATTTTAGAAAGAGAGGAAGGGGGCTGGGTGGAGAGAGAGGGAGAGGGGGTGGAGAGAGCCCTAAGCAAGGCTCTACACTCAGCTCGACTTAGGGCTCAATCGTATGACCCTGAGAACATGACCTGAGCAGAAACCAAGAGTCAGATGCTTAACCGACTGAACCACAGAGGCACCCATATGCTCCATATAATTCTAAATAAAATTAAAATAGGAATGCCTGGATGGCTCAGTGGTTGAGCATCTGCCTTCAGCTCAGGGTGTGATCCTGAGATCCTGGGATGGAGTCCCACATCGGGCTCCCTGCAGGGAGCCTGCTTCTCCCTCTGCCTGTGTCTCTACCTCCTCTCTCTGTGTCTCTCATGAATAAATAAATAAAATCTTAAAAAATAAATAAATAAAATAAAAATAAAGTAGCCTTTATATGAAAGCTGGAGAGACCTGTGCATCTATGAATTTTATGGAATTTTATAGGATTTTAGGGGAATCATTGATTCAAGATGACTTGTAGCACCTGCCACAATTTAATATTGGAACTGGCCAATGTAGAAGTTTGCTCAGCCATTCACTGGCTGTATGACCTTGGCCAAGTCATGCTACTATTCCAGGCTTTACTATTATCATCTGCAAACTGGGAATGTGGACAGGACTTGGTAATAAACATCAATTCCCTAACCCAATGCTTGGCATGTATTAACTATTTTTACCATTTGAGAGGGGGAAGGACTTTTTCTGACTTTTTTTAGCAAAATGAAATTTCAAAAATTTCGCTGTTGTTTTGTTTTTATTTTTTGACAACATAAGCAAGATATGACTCGTTGTGGAAAATCCAAAAAGCACAGACTGGTAGAAAGAATAATATGGTGAAATATTTCCTCTTGATATTTTTCTACATGCATGTGTTTTCCATATAAATGAACTATGTTACCTATTCAATTTCATTTCCTAGATTTTTCATAAATAAATTTTAAGTATATGTGTAGTCAGGCACATAAATCTTTCACATTGCCAATGATGTGCTGGTAAACCAGCTACCTCAAGAAAAAAATTCTCTTTGCACCATTTGTGAAAATCAGTACAGACATAATACATCGATTGTGAATTACTCTATTCAGAATGATGTGAGGTCTTAATTTCAGTTTTTTTTCCCCCCTGGTAGCTAATGTATGATTATAGTGCCCTGCATGGAAAAATCCTTTTTAATTTTTTATATGCCTTTGATATGGGTTGCTGCTTTTGGGCGTATATTGCATGTTTATATTTATTAGGATCTGTTTATAGACTTTCTATTCTATTTTTTTCCATATCTCCACCTGTTCCTCTGCTAATCCCAGACTGTCTAAATTATTTTGGCCTTATGATCTATTGAGTTCCTTGAGAACAGTAACTATGTGTTTCTGTCAATACATCCTCTGGCCTAAGAAAGATGCCTTATATGCAGTAGGTTCTCCAAAATACGTGTTCTTGCTGATGTATTTTACTTCCTGGCAAGATAAATCCTTCAGGGAAATCCTGGTATTCTTAGGTACATGCCAAGTATTTACTGGACCTGCATATTTAGTAACAAATCTCTAGAAGTTTGTCCTTAAAAGAAGTCTTTGGACATTTATACCAGTTACCTATTGCTCTGTTAACAAGACACTCTAAAATTTAGAGGCTTAAGATGAACATTTATTGATTCCCATGGGGTTGCTTGGATGGCTCCTAAGCCTGTTGGCCTGAACTCACTCATGAGGCTGGATGAAGCCAGAGTATCAGTGTGGGGCTGGGCTCCATCAGGAAAGCTATGATGGTTGGCCTCTCTCTCTCCATGTGGTTTGTTATCTTCAGTGTCTCACATGGTGGCCCCAACATTTCAAGAGGGCAATACCTATACCTAATTATTAGGCTTTTCCTTGCAGTGTGTTTGCTGAGCAAGTCGCATGACTAAGTCCCATGTTCAGATGAGGGGAGGCTACATGAGGATGTGGGTACTGGGAGATGTGATTCATTGACACATTCATTCAGGGGGAGCATTAGCATATCAATCTATAACGACGTTTAAATGTTTCTTTCTCCTTTTCTGATCCAATCTGGCCACATGATTGGCCTCCATGTAAATGGAATTAAGCATCCAATGAGCTGATTATAAATGTTATTTTTTAGGTCAATCATACTTATTATATTCTTGGCATACGTGATTTTACGTACATGTGTTATTTATACACCAGTTCCAAAAGGACTAGAGGCGGCTTGCAATGAAAAGCAGATATACAATTAAGCATTAGAAATACTCCAAAGCCTTGAAGGCTAACTTTGTTGTTTTAATTGAATATTAAATTTAACATCGAGCTTCCTAGGAATCAAGGCAAAAAGGGAGAAACACGATAGGTCATGTGCTCTTCATTCCTTACTAAGAGGAAGCACACTGTTTTTAGAAGTGATCATCTTTCTCTTGTCTGTAAATCTGTAGAGTGTTACAGAGACTGTATATCCCACAGCTCACTACTGAGAGTGGAGAAGCACTCTCCGTACATCCTGTGACAAAAACCAAAGGCATGGTATGATCGTTGGCGCACCAATGTAGCACAGGGAGGAACTTCGAAGACCTCCAGTGGTCACTGCAATCTTAGACCAGAGGGACACCGTTGGAGATACGCAGGGCCACTCACTGTTCATCAAACCCACCACAGAGCTCTGGTCCTTCTTGTCTTCTCACTCTAGATCATTCCTGCACACATTTGCACAGTTTCCCACTCCCTGGCACCTTTCAGGTCTCTATATTTGAGCCCCCTCATTAGAATCTTTCCCTCCCTGATCATCAAAATCAGTCTCTTCCCATCCCCCTCTCTGCTAATGTCACTCTCTAGGCACCCATCCTGCTTTATTTTCGCTCACGGCTCTTGTCATCACCCAGCAATGACACATGCAGCTGTGCACGGTACTTTTGAAGACAGTCCAACACATTGCCCCCCGGTTGACTTTTCTCTGGATGGAGTCTTCACATCCATTTTGTTGGATCCCCAGCTGATGGCTTTTGTGAAGGCACAAGATGCGCGAAACTTAAAATAAGGTAAAAGCATGTCCACATCTCCTCTGCACAGAGGAGCCACAGCCTTTGTGACCGGGTCGGCTTCAAGCACAGGTGCAAATAGTGAAGTAGGTGAGGGAGGAGCTGGGTTTCAACAGGACACGGATCCAGTCCCCGCTCAGCCACCTACTACTAGCTGTGTGACTTTTGGTAACTGTGGGCTTCCATTTTTGCAGGGGTGACATGGGGCCAATGATGGTGCCCACTGGCCACGTGGTTTCAGTCGGTGACAATCACATAAAAAGCAAGCTTAACTCAAGGACTGGCACACATTATGAATTTTCCCTTTCTGGTCACATATATACGAAAGAGACAGAAGTTGACAGAAGAGAGATCTAGCTCTTTTTTTTTTTTTTCTTTTTCTGAAGGCAATTTGTTGGACTACCGCAGGGATGTTTATTTTCTTAAGTAGGGGTCACGAGACACGAAGACCACTAATGAATGAGATCGGTGGCTGGGGGAGCTGAGGGGTTTCCCTGCTTCTTCCAAGTCTCTTCTCAGACTAAAAAAGAAAAAAAAAAGAAAAAAAAAAGGTCCCCTGTAAATTTTATGACTGCAGTGTCAAAAGTCTTCTATCCAAATTGCAGTAAATATTCTAATGAAGTCTGGAAAGAAAGCCATTTGTAATGGCTCGGGGCAGAGTATTAAGATAGCCTGTTTCTAGTTAGTCAGTCATTAGAGAGATCTAACATGCATGGGGAATGATTTCCTGTTCTAAGTGCTTTAAAACCAAGTTTTAGGAAACCCCGTTTCCTGCCGGCTCATTTGGAGACAACAATGTGCCAACTGGTCAGACTTTTCAGATGGCCAAACGGTTGCCTCCTCAGCTGCAATTTTGTTCAGCGACATCAGTGTCTACCAGGGAGCATGGGCTTCGCATCTCAGGAGTCCTGGCCGGGAGTTGACAGGTCCACAGCGCAAGGACATCTGGACCAAGGCACCACTGGGGGCTCTCCATTGCCTCTGTTTTAAGAGCTTTGGAATTGAGTGATTCACAGTATGAATCAAAAACAGGAGGAGAATCTCCCAGCCCGGAGCCTGGATAGAACAGTCTAGGATCAGATAGATGGGGCTAAGAGGACAATGGGAGATAAACTGGGGAGGGACAGGGCAGCTGAAGGGAGAGGGCATTCTTTGGGCTACCTGATGTGTTGTGCATTAAAATGGGATTTTCCAAAACAAGGAAGTCCCAGAGACTTCAATTAGGATGTAGATGAAAGTATTTGCTAATCAAATCCATTTGCCTCTTTTCGTGTGTGAGATGAGGGTCAATACTGTATGGAGAAGCAGGAAATTGATGGATCCAGGAAGACCACATGTTTCCTCACCTCCAGGAGACACCTTCTTTAACAACTGCCCACATCAAAAAGGGAGATCCTTAGTCCTTAATCCGTCATTGCTGCTTCACCCAGGAGAGGACTAAAAACACACCCACCTCTCCGTACCCTGCCGTTCTCTAAGGGGGCACAGCCACATGGAAGTCCTGTACACGCACTTTCTTAACTGATTATCAGGATAATGCAGCGAGAAAGTACTTTTATTAGCCACTATGGTAAATCATATTTTGGGGCCCAATTCTTTATCCCTCGTTTCTTCGACACTCTTGCCGTAGCCTCATTCTGGGCAGAATTTATCCCTCGATTTTGGGCTTGGCTGTGTCCTTGTTTAGGCCAATGATATACAATAAGAAATGTCAGTGTCAGTCCTGAGCCCAGGTCTTCAGAGGCCACACATGTTTCCTCCTGCCCTCTGGCATTTCTGTCATCACTGCAGGAAGAGCCAGCTGGGTCTGCTGGCCCCAGAAAGATGACAGACACATGCAAGGAGCAGAGCCACCCCTATAAACCCACTGAGTGCAATGAGAGGCAGCAGCCCCCAGAGCCAATCCTTGGACACATTAGAATAGATTGCGGCTCTCTTAAGCCCCTGGGTTTTGGGGCAGTTTGTTATAGCACAATAGCTAACTGATACATCTCCATTTTACAAATAAGGGAAATACAACTCAGAGATCATGGTAGTGATTTTTCCCAAAGCACAGAACTTATAGCTGGTTCAGTGAAGATTTCAACCTAGAGACATTTAATTCTTTTTTTTTTTTTTAATTTATCTATTTATTTGAGGAGGGGTGGGAGGGACAGAGAGAGAGGATCTCAAGTAGACTCACTGCTGAGTGCGGACCCATGAGATCTTGACCTGAGCTGAAATCACAAGTCAGATGCTCAACTGACTGAGCCGCCCACATGCCCCTAGAGACGTTTAATTCTTCACCAGCATGCTGAACTGCCTTTCCCACGGACCCTCCTATTGATGGACTAGCAATTTCTAGGAGGTTTCTCAGGGTTTGGTTATTCTTTGCTTTTAAGGCAAACTCCATTGTCACCTTTTTGGTTGGAACAACTAAAGGTAGAGTTGGTTTGACAGCCAGAGTCTTCAGCTCATAGGTAGGAGGAATAGGCAGGCAGAGAAGAGACCCATGAAGTAGCCATCTCTCTGCTATTTTCAGACCTAATTGAAGATCTTTGTCTCTGCTCCCCTTATCATCTTATTTCTGCCCAGTTTTAGCCTGGATCACTGCTTTCCACCTAAGTTGATATCTAGTGATGAGTACTTTCATTTTATTTATTTTTATTTATTTATTTTTTTTGAGTACTTTCATTTTAACAAGGAAAACACGCTTTTAAAAAAACTCTTCATAATCCAAAGTAAATGGCAAAATTCAGATCTGCTGCTGGGACAAAAGGTTTGGTCTGCCTAGGACACCTTAAGCCAAAATCCATAGGTAGCCACTTTTTAGGCAGATCCTGGTGGGAAGGTGACTTGAAGACAGCATTGCAGATTGGAAGAGCTTTGGCCAAGGGTTGAGACCTACACTTGAGGCCCATTTGTGCAGCTAACTTACCACATGAACCTGAGAGGCTCCACTCTCCCTTTCTGAACTTTAATTTCCCCCAAATGTCAGTGCAATGCATTTGGCCCTATTCAGCTTTCTTGTGAGGTGATTCTCATGGCGAGGTGCAATGCATTTGGCCCTATTCAGCTTTCTTGTGAGGTGATTCTCTGTCGCTAACCACAAGGCCCCAGAAGATCCAGGCAGTGCCATAAATACTGAGCTTGAGTCAAGTTTCCCCGTCTCAGAACATCAGATCTGAACCTGTTATTTTCCTGATGTGCTCTGAACAACCCAAGATTTCATGTCACTGGGTAGAGCATAGATATAATTTGGAAAAGAGGAGGTTTATAAGAAGTACAATAACAGTCCTCATTATTTATTTTTTAAAATCTTATTTAAATAAAGATTGTGCATTTAAAGTTGCATTTGATTGAACAACTGTCCTTTTTTTTTAATTTTCCCTGACAAAAGCTATGAATTATTAATTTCTGTCATTGTATTCACTGAACAAATGTAATTGCAAGTAAATGTCTGAAGTTAATGAAAAAATTAAGAAAAAAAGATTTCTTTATAAGAATTAATGAAACATTTCCACAAACCTCTTTGAAATCGTGATTATGAAGCCTTGCAACATTTCTTTGGAGCTGCATACCCAGAGCAAAGGGGTTTGAGCTCTACTCTTTCTTTGGCATGAAGGATGAAAACATTTTATTAGGACTGTACCAGCTGTGGAAATTACCACGCACAAGGATTCTAACCTTTACCCTCTTGAATATTTCAATTCTCTTTAAACTGTTTTTTCATTTGCTCTGAGCCACTGATGGGAGGTCATAGCGTGTTTTCATCATGTTACCATTCTGGCTGCTGTCATAACCATTAAAATTTCTATATTAACATAATGCCACAAGAAGTTATGCTTTTATTTTGTAAAGAATAATAATAAAAATAGACAAGGGCACACAGGGATTGGGTCTCTGCATTGGGCTGGTGTTTAGGCTCAAAATAGAGAAGTGAAATAATTTTATGTCCCATTCCTCAAATATCCTGTGAATAAGACTTTACCAACACTTAGATGAAACCAGAACTAGTCTTCTGATTCTATCTAGCCTCTAGCTCTCTTGAGGCCCTCATCCTGACCTCACCCCAACTCTCCCTCCAAGTACCATTAACAGCCAATTTAACACTGGAGTATTATTACTTATTTTTGTGACTTGGAGTACAAGCAAGTCCCTGTCCTGCTCAGAGCCCCATTTATTTATTTATTTTTATATATTATTTTTATATATTATTTTATTTAAATTCAATTTGCTAGCATATACTTTAACACCCAGTGCTTATCTCATATCACGTGCCCTCCTTAATGCCCATCACTCAGTTACCCGATTCCCTCACCCTCTTCCCCTTCTGCAACCCTTTGTTTCTCAGAGTTAGGAGTCTCTCATGGTTTGTCTTTCTCTCTAATTTTTTACCCCTCAGTTTCTCCCCTTTCCTTATGGTTCCTTTCACTATTTCTTATATTCCACATATGAGTGAAATCATATGATAATTGTCTTTCTCTAATTAACTTATTTCACTGAGCAAAGTACCCTCCAGTTCTATCCATGTCAATGTAAATTCATCCTTTCTGATGACTGAGTATATTCCCCATATCTTCAGAGCCCCATTTAAAATAGGGATAACAACACTTGCCCTGCCTCCTTCATAGGACTAGCATGAGGGCTGAGTGAAATTTAGCATATTGTCAACCATAAATACAAATGGAAGAAAATAGCTTTTATTGTTATTTCAAGTCCTTTTGTCTCTGAGGAAATCCCAACAGCCAGGTAACAGTACTGTGCTGTGGCTTCTGAATCAAAATAGAGGTTAGAAAGCAGTTGTCTACATTTCCTAGCATCCTTTGCAACTAAGTGGAGCTACATGACCGAATCTGCCTCACACTCCATTAAACCTCTCACGTAGTTCTCTTGACTTCTCTCTCTCACTCCATCTTTCCCATTTCCCAGGTGAATGCTGAGTATCCAGTGGAGCTCTCCAAGTTTCTGAAGACGGGAAAGTCACTAAGATGGAAACATATTGAATACTTGAGTCACCATGGAGAAGGTCACCCTCTGAACACCCAATAGGACTACAATATAACCAACAAATAAACTTTTACCATGTTAAGCCACTGACATTCGGGGCTGTTTGCTGTATCAACTAGCATGACTTACTCTTACTCATCCAGCAGACTGAGTAGACCCTATGGGGAAGCTTGAATGTCAATCTACAGACAACAAAGTTAACATTGAGTCATTTTTGCTGGGACCGTTTCAAAACAATTTTTCTGGGTTAATTGGCCACCAACTTATATGATATGAAGAGGAGTTTATGTTTGGAAAGCTCAGTCCCTGTGGGGTAACTGCTGGAATGGAGTAGAGCCAACAGAAATTTCTTGATAGGAAATCACCAGGGCTCCACATCCTTGGTTATCCTCTGAAGCCAACTCAACCATTTTGCCACCAAGAGAAGCATGGGAGTGGGGAGGGCCTGTGTGTGGTTTATGATTCTGAGGTTTGTAATGCAGAATCTTTTCTCTTCTCTCTAGTATTGCCAGAGCAACATCAATGACCAAATAGGGACAAAAAAGAACCATATTTTGAGTGCGTGCACTCTCTCTCTCTTTCTCTCTCTCCCTGCCTCTTCTCATGCACTCACCACCCTGATCTGAAGCATTTCTAAACATAAAAAAAGAGATCAAGCGAAAAGGCATATTCCTATAATTTACCCCAATGTGCACATTTCAATCTATGGATAACAGAGGCTCCAAATTACCCCCAGACCAACACACTCTCTTTATTTAAGGAATCCTCTTAGCTCTTTTCCTGAAGTCTCCATAAATCTGCCTGATATATAGATGTCAGGCATTTTCTGGCAGTTGAAACATGAAACATGACATCAGCTGGGGATTAAGTTACAACTCATAAAGACCATGTTTATTTGCTGGTTCTGTTTAAAAATGTTTTCCAACTATCATTTTACTCAAATGGCCTCCTATTTTATGGGAAATAAAGTTAGAACTAATGAGCTCAGATAGACATGCAGGCTGTGGCCATCTTCATTGTAACCAAATATTTAAATTATTTAGAGCTGATTACTGTTCGCTGTGTTGACAAAATGGTACCATGGGTTGATATAGAAACTTTCAGGGCAGAGATGGGAGGAGACATCTAAGAATCAAAGAGATGTTAAAAATGAGAGGAAAATGATTTTGAGACGGGGGGTGGGCTTGCAGTGCTCCTTCCCTCAGCAGCCCTCACTTTCTGTAGAATACTCTAGGCCATTGGAAAGAGGGCTTTAGGCAAGTACACAGGCCTACCGCACCCATCTGTCTGCTGTTCACGCGTGGGGTTGGAGCTGCTGACAGGAGACACCATTTCCCGAGAGTAGGAGCTAGCACGAGAGGAAATTTCTCTTGTTGAAGGGTTTCAGGGCATAGGAAGAGCCATGCAAAGAACTAAGTTCTTACCACTAGAAACTCTGGTGCTTGCACACTGCTACTCTTCTCCTAAGCCCTCCTCCCAAACACACACACACACACACACACACACACACACACACATCAGTAATAAAAAGAACTTTGTATATCCAGGCCCCAACGTCAGCCTGAAGTAGGTCTTCAGGAAAATTTGTTGAGTTAAACTCTGCTCATTTGACAGATCTGGGCATATGGGCAACAAGGGAGGGACTGAATCATAGTTTTTTTTAAGTAGCATTGGGAAGCTCCCTTGCTTTAAAGCCCCGAAAATTCCCCTTCCAGAAAATCTGCCATTGCTGATTCTATCTATGCCTAACACTTTGTTTTGGCAACACTGGGAAGTCTCCTTGTTATCTGCCCCGCAACAAATGCCTTTCATAAATCCTATTTATTTATTTACTTATTATTTATTTGTTTGCTTTTATTTTCATCTTGCTCGCCTTATCTCTCTACTTGAAGGCCTTTGCTTTAGTGAAAATAACCTTGAGAGAGGTGTGAAAAGGCATTCTTCACATTCTGTAGTGAATCTGGTGGATCTTCTCTCTGTCTTGTTCTGCACAGCATCGTGCTAGCCTCAGTGAGCAGTGGTACAAAATTTCAGGATGGGGACATGCGGGCTGGCTCCAGTCACTGGATGCTTCTTTTTGGCTGAGCCATGGACTAACACATTATCTGAGGGTCATATTTCCTACCTTCCTTCGAACACTACTTCTTAAACAGGGAGGGATTTCCCATATTATCAGTAATTTGGGGTTCTGGGTCTGGGCTCAGCAAGCCAGCTTGGGAACCATATCTGGAACCTCTGCCTGGTGAGACCCAAAAATCAAGAATGGTTTTTACATTTTTAAATGATTGAAAAAAGGAGTGTCTGGGTGGCTCAGTCAGTGAAGCATCTGCCTTTGGCTCAGGTCATGATCTCGGGGTCCTGGGATTGAGCCCCACATCAGGCTCCCTGTTTGGTGGGGCCTGTTTCTCCCTCTCCCTCTGCCCACCTTCCTGACTCTCTACTTCCTCCCCATTTGTGCTCTTTGCTCTGTCTCATGTACTCTCTCTCAAATAAATAAGATCTTTAAAAAAATGGTTGAAAAAAATCAAAAGAAGAAAAATCTTTTTGAGTTGCGAAAATCATATAAAATTTAAAATCTGTGTCCACAAATAAAGGTTTGCTGGAAACTGGCCATGCTCATTCATTTACATATTGTCTATAGCTACTTTCACAATTCAAGGACAGAGTTGAATGGTTGCAATAGAGACTGTACAGTCTATAAAGTCAAAATATTTACTATCTGGCCCTTTACAAAAAAAAGTTTGCCAACCCTTGTTCTAACCGGGCATTTTATGGCTTAAGAGACTCAGTGTTTGTGCACTTTTTGCATTTCAAAACTTTATTTACCGGTGTCATCTTCCTAAGCAAGATCACATTCTCCAGGCTGTGTGGGTGTGTGCATTAAAATATACATCACAGAAAAATTCACAATTTTCACCATTTTTGAGTGTACAATTCAGTGGTAATAAGTGTATTTACCAAGTCACAAACCATCACCATTATCCATTTCCAGAACATTTTTATCACCCCAGAGACTCTGTGCCCATTACACAATAACTCCCCCTTAGCCCCTCCTCCCAGACCTTTGTAGCCCTGATTCTGTTTTCTGTCTTTATGAATTTATCTATTCTAAATAGGTCATATAAATCATATCATACAGTAGGTGGCCTTTTGTGTCTGGCCTCTTCCACTTAGCATCATGCTCTCGAGATTCGTTCATGTTCTATCACAATTGCATTCTTGTTCATCTAGTCCCCCTCATTGTGTGAGAGATGGTGCTTCAGGTTCATTCAGATGTCTGGTTCAGTGGGATGCACAGACAAAACCACCATGCTCAGAAGGGGGTGAATGGTGGGTAAGAATCCTCCATTTCTGGACATAGGCACCTCCATCCCCAAGGGGCTAAGATCAGGTGGTTCAAAGAATACCTTAGTCCAAGCTCTCACTTCTCTCTGAGTGCTTTAATGCCCTAGGGACTCAGCAGTTGATGGGAGCTCCTTAGATATTTCCCTACATGTAGAGAAAATCTGGGAGCCTCAGAGATGTGTCCTTTCTTCACAAAGAAGTATCTATGAAATATCTCAAATAGAGATGACTTTTCACCAATTTCCACTATAGAAACCCCCTGAATATGGGTGAGAAAATATATTGTCATGTGTTGACAGTGACTGAATATGTGTACTGCGTATATTTTACCAAATTGTCTTACTTTGAATTAAAATGATCTAAACAAGAAAAAGTGTTAACCAAAGCACTGTTCCTAAAATAGAGTCTGTTGAGTTACTGTGCTAGGCACTGAAGATATAAAGATGGGCAATGTAGATCCCATAACATCCAGAAATGTCAGGTCTAGTGTTATGGTTCCCAAACAGTGTGGTGGGGCACTCAGGTGCCACAGTGAATGCACGAAGGCACACTGTCCAATATTTTACATTTTAGAGGAAAAGATAGTCACATTTGTAGGACACCGCATGAACTAGTAGCTGGAAGTAGTTCATAGTTTCAACATTAGGATCGCACTACATTTCTTTGGATGACTTCCTATCTGTGAATTGGAGCTTTCAGCAGTTGCTGTGTTGAAAAGCAAGATCGATGTGGAACAGAAAAAGAGGGTCCAGGCCCATTCCAGGACTAACAGGCACAGACATCCCATTAGTAAGTAATTGTGGGTATTCGAGGATAAAAGAAACTTATTTTTTCTTTCAGTTTTTATGTATTTTTTACATGCCTATGAAGTTGTGAGGACCTCAGTACTTATGAAGTTGTTTGGAACTGACTATTGAATAAATGGAACTCTTAGACATTTCTTTTAAACAGGAGCACCCTGAAAAAATTAGTGAGACATGAAGGGTAGTAAGAATTGAGAAAGTTGGTGAACCTCTGATCCTGTGAATCAAGGATGCTACTTATTGTGTATATAAACACTTTTTAAATTAAACGCAAACAACAGACAAAGGCTAGATGTTATGTAAACAATTCAGCAACAAGCAATGTTGCTGCTGTTATAATTCAAGGGTAATCAATGTGATGCCATCGGCATTAATAACACACAGTCAATATGCGCAAACTTTTAATATAGGCCTCATTATGAGTGTCTCTTTGCATGAAACTAAAAATATTGAAAATGGTGACATTGGGGAGGTGCCCTTGGATCAGAACTCCTGAGGAAGTCAATAATCTATTATGATTTTCATTTTGCAGAAGCAATGCTATTATTTCAAAAGGTCTCAAAAATCAATTTGGCATTCAGTATATCTGTGTAATAATGACATCCTAATTAAAAATCCCAATCTGAGTAGTACAAAGGATGATGCTTAATCTCTAATCAATGAACACCAAGTCTAGAAGTTATAGATGCAATAACCCTTTTTAATGAACTTTACTACTTTTCTTTGACTTGGTATACTTTTCTTCCTGCAATTTGGGGAGCCTTTTTTGTCTGGAAACATATCTGAGGAAGCTGGGACAATTTGGTGCAACAAGCACATAAATTAAAACCAGGAACATCAAAGAAAAATATCTTCAGAATTGTGTGGGTTTCTTTTTAATTGGAATTTATAATTACTCCTAATTATAGGACATATTTTAAATGTTACTTTGAGAGGCTGAAGGAGGAGGTGGAGCCTTGTCCACTCCAGCCACATGAGCTATAACCTTGACGTTTTAATTAGATATTATTTTGAAATATGTAAAAGGGATTTATATACTCAGCAAAACAGATCATTGATTGTACGATTTGCCCAAGAAGGCAAAATGATACATAATTTAAAAACCAATCAACTTTTCAGAGGAACTGTAGAAATTCTTAAGAGGGGTGGAAGAGACAAAACATGTCACCATTGTGAACCCATTAAGGTTTTCTACTATTTTCCCCAGGCAGAGTCTCCTCTTTGTTACAAGTCAGTGTCAGTGACAGCATCAGACCGGGCAGAGGGAGGTGGGTCCATTGATTTATGGGCCCTACACACCCATATTGCAGATAAAAAGGGAGGTCAGAGGAGGGTCAAGAATCTTCTCTTAGGAAGGAATTTCTGGTGCCATATTACCTGGCTGCAGGAGGGTGATTAAAACAATCCCTTCAGTTGCCTTCTCATGAGATGCCTTGCTCTTTGATGCTTCAATAAATTAACAATTTAGGGCAGAAATTATAGAACAGATGGGACAAAGCCATCCTCCAAACTTTTTTTTTTCCAACTTCCGTCATAGATTAGCTGGGGGGGGGAGGGGGGTTGCATGAGATGAAATTTACTGCTGAAATCCAGCAGTTGGGAACATTTACTTAGGGAAGTCTTTTGGCAGGGAGGAGATGAGAACAGAGAACCCTATGGATCTCCCCAGCTTTAAACATTATAGTAATCTTTCAGGATTGTAGGTCCTGCCTCGAGATAATAATTAGGGGGAGCAATAAGCCTCATAAAATTAAACCCAGCAAGATATGAAAGAGAAGGCTAGATGGTGAAAGGGAAGCTTTGCCACTATGAGGCTCTGGACTCCGGACCCTTGCCCAACTGTCTGGGGCAGTGTGGGTGATGATGCCTATTTGGAGAGGGATATTCCCACCAACTTTGAAGGAAATGCCTTGGTTGTCAGGCTCCACTATCCATTAACTTGACTCCCTGCCAAGGTCAGGATCTGAACCAGGATTTGGGAGCACTTGGAGGGAGACGCTCTATCCAGACCCTTTCATTCCAGTCCTGGCCGGCATCATGTGCTTCAGCCTTGGCTGCACCAGTAAAGGGAAGACACCCCATCCTAGATGTTAGGTTTAGGGCCCCATTTTGCCCTGGTGGTTTTCTGCTAGGCAGTCAACTTCCGAGTTGGCTGGTGTCAATGGCATCCTCCAGCCTCAAGGGGGTGCCTCTGAGTTATGTCACTGCATTGGGATGGGCCAGAACTACGACATTTTTGAGGTGTTCATGGGTGAGATGATGCTGGAGAAGAGAATAGGAGGGACATGAGATGGAGGTACTTAAATGGGCTCTGAAAGAGGATGTGGCCATACTATCTTGGACCCACATTCATAAAGCAGATAAATCACATGGGTATGAAACCCGAATCCTGAAACTCAGAGTAATTGGGGCACTGGTAGAGTCAGGGGCCATTTCATTTTCAATTAGTGGCTTAACACTCACAGTCCTTCTAGAGAAGATATTGCCTGAGTTGGAGGAAGGAGACATAGGGAAGACCTACCCTCTAGGGCTGTTAGAAGCTGGCTCTTTCAATGACTGCAGCTGGAATTCTGTTTTCCACTTTCTGCTTTCAGCAGCTTACCCCAGCCTCCCAGACCCCACCGCAGGGAGTTCACCACTAGCCACTCCTGAGCTAGCTACCCTTTAGGCTTACCCCACACCCTCCAGCATGGGGGGCAGTCCCTCATCACCCCTGACATTCTGAGCTTGCCCTACAAAGCATGGAAAATGTTCCCTGGGCAAGGAGAAAAAGCACATGGATGTCTCATCCATCCATGGGATGTCCTCTCCACTGAGGACAGAGGCATTGCAAAACCCTCCTGGGGAGACAGCCGGGCGGGGGCACACCCCTCTCACAGTGGACTCATAAAAACTCACTCTGTGTCCAGGATGCAACTGTATTTCCTCCACACACCTCAACCTAATTTCCTGTGGATTTCAGATCATCTTTTATTTCCAATTATGCTGCTGTTCACATTATCGATTTGGAGGATACAAATGTTGAATGACAAGAGAGAGAGAGGAAGGCGGGGGGGAGGGAAAAGAATTCCATTTTGCCTGAAGGATAAGATACTCGAAATGCCACCCTGCACAGCATCTCTGAAGCGTTCATCAACGTGGCAGAGGCTGGCTCAATTATCTTTGTGTCAGATGATTATCTGAGAGCTTAATTTAATCTCCATTATCCTCCCCCGTCATATTTCAATTAAATCTGCTATCAGAGTGTTAACACATCTTTGAACCTGCTATTTCTTCAGTTAATTTTCCACTAAGAGGTGCTGGAGAGTAACAGATGTCATAATTATGCAATTATTAAGTGTATTTGACACTCGTTCTCTCAGGATTTTGTGGTTGGGGTAGGAGCGTTGGAAAATTAATCTGATGACAATATGCTTCCGTTGTGATCCGTAACACCACTGCAGGCTGGGGGACTGTCCTCCCGCTGTTTCAGAAGCTCCCGCCAAGAAAGATGGAAGATTAACTGATTGTGCATCAGATTTGTTTCACTTTTGTACATCTGGTAAATCCGATGAGTTCATTAGGTGAGCAGAAGTTCAGAGACAGGCTTTTTAAAACATTTGGGGGGGGTTATTTCACCCTTTTTAAGACCTCACAAAGCATAGCAAGTGCATGTTGGGTTATAGCGTGAGGTAGACAATTGAAATGTTAAGATTTTTTTATTTAAGAGATCAGAGTTTCATGTGGGGATTGGATGGGATGTCAACCAACAGTATGACTTTGGGTTACATCATCCCCTCTCCGAGCTTCGGTTCCATATGGAATGAACAAGCTTGACTCTATCATTAACCACCTTTTCTAGCTCTACCATTTTGTAAAAATGGAGAACAACTGACTACTCTCAGTAGATAGATGATAGATAGATAGATAGATGATAGATAGATAGATAGATAGATAGATAGATAGATAGATAGATACATAATCCCTCTAGATAAAGATTGCTGTCTAGATAGGTAAATCTCTTTCTAGATAGATAAATCTCTTTACATATATAGATGATACGGATATATAGACATATATCTATAGACATCTATGGAGATACAGAAATTTATGAGATATATAGATAGATAAATCTTTCTATAAATATATGAAAATATATGTTTATGAAACATATAAATGTACGCTTATTTTAAATATGTTTTTAAAATTTAAATATATGTACATTTATGCTTCATAAATATATAAAATACATATAAGTATATATACATTATTCCATATTATCTCTATCTGTAGCTATTTAAATCTTCAAATCTGTTAAATTTGAGGTCTGATAAGATGTCTTTGTTGGCCTTTGGCTCTGTGATACCTAGTCACTAAAACCAAAAGCTCCTTAGGACTCTAAATCCTGCTTCTGAATGTGTACTGTCTGCATGACCTTAGACAAATTGCTTTCCCTCTCTGAGTTTCAACTTCCTCCTCTATGAAATGAATATGGAATGATGAAACCTCGTTCACAGGGTTGTTGAGATGATTAAATAAAATATTATACGTATCACAGTCTATTTCTACCCACATATTCAATTCATATCTTAGGAAGGAGCTACAAATACATAAGAAAAGCCAAAGTTAGGAATGGATATGCAGACTGGATGAGTATGGGTATTTGGGGAAATTTCTTCTGGATGTCACATAAGGTTTTTTTGTAGTAGGAAAGAACGCTGATATGTCCATGACGATCTCAAGAGACTATCAAGGTAGAGCCCCTGCCCTTTGAAGAGAAGGAAATTCTAGCCCAGAGTCTTGGGTCTACCCAGGCACATCACTTGTTGGTGACACAGTAGGTCCAAGAACCCAGCTCTTCTTGCTCCCAGTCAGGGTATTTACTCTGTGCACTTGGCCCCTTAATCCAATGGATCAGTTTTACATGAGCTCCAAGTTTGCCACAATAGTCTCAGATGTGCTTGTCATCCAACCCAGACTCCTCTGCTTTGTTACTCTTTCATGCTACCCTTGTGGATAAAAGGTCAACAATGAGTATTCTCAACCCAATGGACATACTTATGGATCTTGCCTCGAACTCTTCATTCAATGAAAATCCTATTTGGAATCTAGATAGATAAAAACATATGAAAGTAAAATGCTCCGATTAAATCAGGATTATGATATTAGTAGTCTGGTGTGCTCACTCACACTCTTCCGTCCATGATGGGTTCCAGGGAAACCCTGGGGTTCTGTAGATGGCATTTAAAAAACTAACATTTCATGTCATAATTTTCTGCCTAAATAGAACTTTATTGAATGAACGTAGAAAACTTAATTGACTAATCGCCTTTTCTTGGGCATCTAGGTTGTTTCTGATTTTTCACTAAAAAGATTTGTAAGAAATTAGATATTTGGTTTATGAAAAGCTTCCTTTCATATGTGTTGGTTCCTAATAGATTTTCTGTCTCGAAGGTGTCACCTTCTTTCCCTTAGGAAAGATATCAAGATTAACCAGGGCTCGATATGCATGCCTACATTTATCAGAGCCATGGAATGAAGTAAAATATATTACTATTCTCTGGCAGTTAGGTCTTTGGAGACAGTATCTCAAGTGAAAGAAGAGAGAGGCTTCAGGTATTGCTGGATCAAGGGCTTAAATTACATCATCATGTTTGTCACTTGGGAATCTCATTCTCAATACTCTGTCCCTCTGTGCGCTGGCCTCATGCTCACATATACAGACAGGTTTCTTTCACGCAGCCAGAGAAGGGAACCACCAGTAGCCACATGTTTCTTGCAAAAGATTTTCTTTCTGTTTTTTTTCTTTTAACCTAATACTTTCCTATCAATGTAGACTGATAGTTCCTGTCTTTTGCATACTCTGTTTCTCCAGATCATTCTCCACTTTTCCCCACCCTCTTATAGTAACTGCTTTAGCCAGGTTTCCTTATCCTCTTGCTTTCACTGGGTTTGACAAATGGGAGACTACATTAGTTTTCCTAGGGGCTGCCTTGATTCAGCACCACAAACTGAGTGGCTTAAAATAAGAGAAATTTATCATCTCTCAGTTCTGAAGGCTGGAAGCCCAAAATCAAAATTCAAGTTTCCCTTTGAAACCTGTAGAGGAGAATCCTTATTTGCCCCTCCCACCCTCTGGTGTTTGCCAACAATCCTTGGCTTGAAAATATATCACTTCCATCTCTGCCTCTGTCATCACGTGGCCATCTTCTCTTCCTGTCTGCCTTGGTGTCTGTTTTTATAAGGACACCAGTCATAATGGATTAAGGGCTCCACCCTGCTCCAGTATGACTTTAGCTTAACTAATTACATCTGCCATGATCCCGTTTCCAAATAAAATCATATTTTATGAGGTACCGGGGGTGAGGACTTCAATATATCTTTTGGGGAGAGGGCGACACACAATTTAGTCCATCCCAGAGAGCAGAGAGAAGAGGAAGGAGAGAGAGGGAAGGAAGCAGAGAGAGGGAAGGGGTTGTGTCTTTATATCCCCAGGTTACTGAAACCCACGGCCTTTGGAAATACCCTAGCTCCTGACAGAGGGCTCTTCTGGGATGCAGGTGACTTCCTCCTCAAGCCCAGTCAGGTCTGAGGTGGGGGTTGGGGGATGCAGCTTTATGAGCTGCTAGCCCTCTGCTTCACCATCTTGATTTCCTGTCCTTCAGCTCACTGTCCTACTTGAGCATACCTTCTCCCACACGTCAGAGGGTAGAGCTAAAAGGCACGTGATGTGTCATCGTTACAGCCCCTGAGGACTCGATGTGAATGGAAGCCACTTGAGGGTGTTGTCCACGTGCGGACTCTGTGGAATCGGAGGTAACAGGTTTGGGGTGTTTCCCAGGGTGGTGCCTTTCTAAGGAGCATTCAGGCTGCGAGGTGAGCACTGACAGACTGTGGAGGAAGTGGCACCAGGCTAATGCTGAGCTATTGCTGGAATTCACCACAGGAGAGAGAGAGAGAGAGAGAGAGAGAGAGAGAGGGAGAGATCACCGGTGCGATGGGCTAGAGGTGCACAGGAACAGCGGTGAAGAGACCCAGATGACCTCTTTTGTGATGTCCCTCGTCCAAGGCCCTGCCAGATCCAGACTTTAGAACAGTAAATGTTCTGTGAGGTGGGGCCAGAACCACCTACTTTTGGATGAGGAAGTAGGAACTTTAAAAAAAAAAAAATCACCCTTCCTTGCCTCCTCAAATGTCTTTTTACTAGAGTCTTAACCATATGTAATCACCTTTTTTAAAAAAAAAAAGATTTCATTTATTTATTCATGAGAGACACACACACACACACACAGAGAAAGAGAGAGAGAGAGAGAGACAAGGCAGAGGGAGAAGCAGGCTCCATGCAGGAAGCCTGATGCAGGACTAATCCCAGGACCCCAGGATCACACCCTGAGTTGAAGGCAGATGCTCAACCACTGAGCCACCCAGGTGCCCCGTAATCACCTTTTAAAAAGGTACATGTCACCTTACGAGAGTACTGAGGTTTCTACAGCTACTTTGGCCCATCTGAGGCCCGATTTTCCTCAAGGCCTCAGACACAGTGGCCCAAGGTCAGTAGACAGCTGAGAAGGTTCAATTTCAGGGGTCCTGAGAAAGGATTTGATGGTTGCCATCTACCTCCAATGCCCATGGGCTCCCTCTCTCAGAGGGGCCATCTTGGTCGCTGCTCTTTTCCCTGTGGTCTAGAAAGAGCTATCACAGGCTGGGCCATGGCACTCTTCCACATGAGGAAGCCCTTAGCAAACTTTCCAGCAATTAGACTTTACTGCAGTATACAAGTTCTGTGATGCATATACATATGCAGGCGATGGACTGGAAACACAAGACAAGAATCTGCCCCTTCACAGAGCCTTTTTGCATTTTCTGGAAGACTTGGTCCCAAGGAAGGGAATCCCAGGGAGTCTCCGGGTCGGAGGCACTTGTAAGGGCCAGGGAGCTCACTTTCCTTGGCATCTGCAGTTGGCTTGTGTGGGTGACAATCCCTTAGGCCTTTCTGTGAGGTCATGCTGCATCAAGGAGGGCAGGCTGTGTAGACGTCATCCTCACTCCAGCCTTCAAATTTCACAGTGATTTATGGAGGTGCAGGATTCAGACACAGTGAACACTGACAGTGAAAATATGGACCAAGGAAGAGGTATTTCTATGCAGCGTCCACCAAAGAAGAGTCCAGGGCAGTTCCCCTACACAAGGAATGCAGAAGGCCCACCTCCAACACCACTGCACAACCCCTTTCTCATTCCCAGTTTTACTCCTTTCTTTTGCTCTCCTTCCCCGGCCCCCCACCCCACCCCCTGCTTTCCACCCCTTTAACTTGTTTTTCATAAAGCAATCTACGGAAAGGCCGCCATGGAAAGGTTTCATATACAAGAAATTACTATTTTTATGCATTCCCCCTTAGGGTACACTCCAGCACAATCCATACTTTTGTGGGCATTTTTTTCCTATAATGTTTGTAGCCAAAATATGGAACCAGCTTCGAGAAAATTAAACAGAACAAGGGAAGCCATGTGCCCCGCAATTAAAGGAAACACTCCAAGTAGCAATAGGAACCCGACAGGACAGTGCACTGTGCCAAGGGAAAAATGTGCAGCCGGAAAATCTGCCAAGTGTCCCTGATTTGTAAAGATTTTTTTCCATATTTAGGTAAATTAATGTAATTATTTAATGCCTCCTGCAATGGTAATAGGATTGCGCTTGGGCCTTTTCAACATATGGTGCTGGCACCAAAATCCTCTTTGAGGGAGGAAAAAAGGTGGGGGGGGGTGTATCAAGGCTCAGATCTCATTTGCCGGTTTTAATGTTGGAGGTCGGCCTGGCCCTCAGCCAGCTTGGGGTTGGGGGTGGTGGTGAAAGAGCTGGGGCAATTGATTCGGGCCTTTCACCAGTTGGTGGGGACAGCAGGCACATGTGCCACCACTGTCACAATTGATGCTTCCTCCTCAACAACTCTGTGTGTTCATTTATGGAGCCTGGCCTCTGGATTTGGGACCCATGGGCATGTAGTCTCTCCTCCAAGACCTCCACAAATTACTGAGAAAGTAGGAGTTCCTTCACTTTCTCTTAGGTTACTTTATCTTCAAAGATGTCACCATTTCTGGGGCACCTGGGTGGCTCAATCGGTTAAGCGTCTGCCTTTGACTCAGGTCATGATCCTGGGACCCTGGGATCAAGCCCCCTGGTGGGGGTCCCTGCTCAGCAGGGAGGCTGCTTCTCCTCCCTCTCCCTCTGCCCCTTCCCCTGCTTGTGCTTTCTCTCAAAAAAAAAGGTGCCACTTTTTCTAACATTTCTGTTACCAGATCTAGATGCAGGGTCCCTTGGAAGGTTATACAGATTGTCCCATGGCCCAGAGTCTTCCCTGTATGGGGGATCTATCTACTTAAAACTGTACACAGCAGATGGCAAATCCATTTAGATCCAAAATTTGGATAATCTCTTCAGAATAGAGCATCTATTATGTGAAGCTAAAGGCCTCCTCCATTGCCTGAAAATTAATCACAGCAACAACAGCATTTAATTTTTTTAAAAATTGAGTGCTTAGTTTATGGACTAAAGAGTCTCAGATACACTGCCTCTTTGGCACAAGGCGTATCATTTCAGAGGAGAGATGGGAAAACTCACATAAAATAACAAGAAACATTGGGGACAGGATGAATAGTGTGGTGTGGGCCCCTCCTTCTGGGCCTTAGAAAGTTGGGGGGAAGGGCACCTGGGTGGCTCGGTGGGTTAAGCATCTGACTCCTGGTTTTGGCCCAGGTTGTGATCTCAGGGTAGTGAGATGGAGCCCCATTTTGGGATCCACACTCTATCTATTTGAGATTTTCTCTCTCCTTCTGCCCCTCACTCCCCCCACTCGCTCATTCTGTTTCTCTCTCAAATAAATAAAAATCTTTAAAGTACATATGTAAAAAAGAAAGCTGGGAGGAAAGAAGTGGTTATGTGCCAAACTTGAATTTGATTAAAGACTTGCTTAAAGAGATAAAAGGGGAAGATCCATTTCAGGATGTTTATGCAATGCTAGGGACCCTGAAATGCAAATGGCATTGAGAGTTTATCAAGAATAGAGTGGAGAACACCTTGCAGGGAGGGAAAAGCATGGTTAGATGAGCAGTCTTGGAGAACTGTAAAAGCAAGTTTTCCAAGGACTTCTTAATATTCTTTTTAAGATTGTTATGTGCTTCAGGATCTCAAAAATTTTATTCCCCTTTGATAATTTTCACCTCATGATGCTACCGTGTTCTTTCCAGGAGAATTCCTACTTCCCTCTGGGGATACGTCAAGGAATTGATATTTATTTGGGTCTACTAGCACGAGTTGAAGGATTGGACCACCAGTGGTCATCCTTGGCTCCCACTGAAGGCCTCTGGAAGAGTCTTTCACATTTTATTTCTTGCTTTGATGGAAGCACCCTTGGATGGAAGCTAGCTTCTCAATCTGAGTGTCCCAATGTCTGTGGTAGTGACCAAGCAGGCTGCGTCTGTGTGGGATTGTCCCATGTTTATCCCAGATGCTGTGATGGCTTAAAGCCAGTAAAGCTGGATTGTGGTGTTTATGGATCCAGGCTCTGAACCGAAAGCTGCCTTTCTCAATTTGTAAATCTGAAGCCCAGGCTGAGGCACTGAGAGAATGCTTCTAGGTCCTTGGGGAGCCATTAAACATTGTCCAATTCTTGAACTTAGGTACTTTCAGCCAAATTCCAGACTGTGCATAAGTGAGGTTCAATGCTTTCTTGCCATATGACACTCCTCCCATAATTTTGTCCATCACAGGTTGGAAGAGGATGGGAGGGAAGGGGGAAGGGGCATGCTTTACAACACACTAAGCAGGAGAGAGATATATGTGTCTGTACTATGGAAGCATAGCATGAGGATGTGTTAAGCAATACCTGGAGGTGGACAGTGCTCAGCAAATTAGTGCTTAATGAACATTAGCTGAATCAATGAATGGATGGAAAGATGAAATTTTGAGTCCTGGGTTCTTGACTTGAGCTTGTTCTTTAATATTTTGTGATATTGTTAAGTCATATTCCATCTAGGATTCTCTATTCATCTGTTGAATGGGTAAATTCCTCTCTGCTTTCTTTATTTAAATAGATTCAATGATCACATAAAATTATAAGTGGAGGGTTCCTGCTGCTGGAATTGGTGTCACACAAAGAAAGGGGATGGCCATCATCACCACTGAGAACATATATTCTTGGAGGACTCTCCAGGTAAACAATCCATCTAGTCATGGTATTCAAGACATCATCTACACAATACTGGGACTTTTCTACCTCTCCTTTCCCAACACTGGATCTTCAAGCATATCTGGACATTCTGGATTTCTTTTTCTGTGTAGGTAGGATGAAATGAAGATTGGGAGATTATCAGTGAATATAGACCTACCAGCATGGCATGGCTACTCCAAGTCTATCAGGAGCCTTAAACCTGAGTTCCTGAGTTGAATTATCCTGAGAATTTTGTTTTTTGGTAGTTCTCTAGCCTAAGAAAGCTTGTAAATGTATTAGAATAAGATCTTCTTGGTAGAACACCTATCATTCATTCAACTAACATTTTTGAGCTGCTTCTCTGTACGTGTTAGCAAAATGCTAAGCTAAGTGATGGGCATTTCAATCATTATCTTGAGAAGCTTATAGTCATGCTGGTTTAGCAAACAGGTAGTATTTTGAGTGCCCACTTTAGTCATCTGTAATCTCAATTTTTTAAAGAATTTATTTATTTACTCATGAGACACACACATACACACACACAGAGAGAGAGAGAGAGAGAGAGAGAAGCAGAGACACAGGCAGAGGGAGAAGCAGGCTCCATGCAGGGACCCTGATGTGGGACTCGATCCCGGGACTCCAGGATCACACCATGGGCCGAAGGCAGGCGCTAAACTGCTGAGCCACCCAGGGATCCCCTGTAATCTCAATTTTAAGGATTCCAAGATCACATAAAGACTGATAGAAATGCTATAATCAATTAACAGTATTTCCAATGGGCATAATAGGGAAAGCAACAATATATTTGTTGCATATTAATGAATGTAAAAAAAAAAAAAAGATACTATTCCCCAGTCTTAGGGCTGAATGTCACTGTTCAGGATAATCCTAGCTGCTCTAAAAACAAAACAAAACAAAACAAAACAAAAACCAAATAGAATGACTTAAACATAATAAAAGTTTATTTCCTACCCACATCATGTCCAAAATAGATCTTCCTAACTGGCTATTACCTCACCTCCAAGCAGTAATGGAAAGACCCAGGCTCCTTCCACATTGTGGCTCTGTCATTCAATGTGTGATTTCCAGGTGATTGTGGTTTTCTGCAAAAATCCAGCAGAAGGAGAAAGGGAGATGGTACAGGTCTGAAAGAGCCACTCATGCCTTCTGCTCTTATTCCACTGGTGATATTCCATGAGCCCATCTACACAAAGGAAGCAGGTGAAGGGACATGGCTTCCTCTCTCAACAACTGTATACCACCTTTGTTGGACTGGGAGCCACTGCTTCAAACACTGTCTCAAGATTTTCCAATCACGCCTGCCTCAGCTTATTTTCATCTTCCCTACAATGATCCTGGCTTCTTTTATTTGAAGCTGGAGAAAGTCTAATCTGTGTCTTTATATATAGGTATTCTCTTTACCAAGTTTTCAAATACAGTCATTTCCAATTCACTTCCAACTTGCTGTGAAGCAAACCCCAGAGACAGGTCACACCATTCTCATTCAGGGCTCTGCCAGGTGCTGTCAGGAGGAACTATTTGAGGAAAAACACCCAACAGGGTGTACAGTCATAAAGATTGCCTAGACTTTGCCCCAGGGGGAATGCAGGGATTTGAGTTTCTCTTTGCTAAGCCACTCACTGAGACTTGGCCTTTACAACTCAATGTTTGAAGCTCTGGGGCTGCTTATATAAACATGCTATTCTAACAGCACCTGGCAGCCCAATATAAAATTAATTTTACTGTATCTTACAAGCTGTATAGAGCCTTTATGGTAGAGGGCAGCATTAGGTCTTTACATAAAGACTAGCAGATAATTTTATCTAATTTCATTGACTGTGGTTAAATGTTTTTTTTTTCTTTTATTTTTTTTTTCTTAACCCCTTTTGTTGCTACTTCCAAGGCCCCTCCCAGTCTCTCCACCACTCTGTCCACGAAGCACATGGGAGGAGTCCCTGGGGGACTGAGTCGTTCCTGCTGATTATTCTGGAGTCTCTGTCCCTGATAGTTGACTCCAGTTTTTCCAGGAGTAAGAATTATGGTCAACCAGCATCTGGACCCCTCCTGCATGGATAGGGCAGCCCAGTCAAGGCCAGGATAAGCCTCTTGTAGGATGTGTGCCTTTCTCTATGCTCTCTTCCCATATCAATCCCCACTCTAGAAGAGGAGGCAGAAATACTTAGTGGAAAGAGTATGGCAGGACTAGGTTTATATCTAAACTCTCCTTTAACCTGTTGTGTGATCTTGGGCAAGTGACAACCTCTCTGAATCTTGTCTTATTCATTGGCTAAATGAGGATAAACCTTCCTTCTTTTGGTGTTGTTATGAGATTTATCTGGGATAACCTAGCATAGTACCTGTAGAACATCATGGGCTCAGGTATTGGTTAGGGTAGAGTGATGTTACTTCCTATAATAAACAACCCCTAGTCTCAGTGCCTTAAGTTAATTTAAGTTTCTTTCTCACTAACTAAAAGCCAGCGGAGTGTTTTTGGTGGGGCAGCTCTCCAGAATGACCATCTCCTAGGGAGTGACTTGAGGTTCCGGGCATTCACACACTCCTGATTCCTCCAAGCCATCTTCTATGGCCTTGGGAAACCTGGCTTCTAGTCCCATAGCTGCAGGTGTGGGTGGGGGGTGTCTCCAGGGGGTTTACCAGCCAGACCCTGAAGTGATGCATATGCATGCATCATTTGTCTCTGGAGTCCATTGGCCACGGTCTGTCACATGCTCTCACCGGGATATAACTGATGAAGGTAGGATTTGGGGAATGTAGTTATCCATCTGGAAGAAACGAGAATCAGATATGAGTGAATACCAGCAGCTACGGCAACCAGTAAGGGTAAATGGTCCTCTCCTCTCATCCCTAGACACCATTCTCTGCCTGAGTCTAGACAGAGCTCAAAGAGCCTCCTCAGATTCTGGCCACGGCCTCCTCTCTGCTCCCTCTGTGCCCCAGTGTACTGGGTCCTTCCTCCTCTTTCAGACTGGCACAAAATACTGCATCCTGGTGAGGGGAATCTGGCTCTCTGAGTGCCCATGAAGGAGATGATGTGACCTGCAAGTGATCGTTTCCACCACCAGTAAATGGGAGAGAGGGCTGGGCAGGTAAATCCCTTTTCTCTGTCCTGTGGCCTGTCCCAGTGTGCAGTCCCTCCTTGTAGCCAGTGGGGAGGGGGCTGCCTGCTATGTCACTTTGTGGTCTATGACAAAGTGTAACTCATGTGCTAAAGCAAAGTCTGCATTGCCCCACCTCTCCCCCGTATCTCCCCCTCACCATCATGGGCTTGTACAATCTCAGTGCGAGGTTAGATCTTCATTCTTGCCAGAGACCATTTTCTAGATGACCAGAGCTGAGATATCCTTCTGTTATTTATTCTCCATTCTATTATTCACTCCCCCACCCCCTCCGGTTTCTGAGTTCTGATGACATTGGCCTACTTTGGGATCCTCTGAAGAAGCATGGCTTCCTCCTTGATCTCTCCAGGCCTACACTCATACCTTCTTTCTGCTTGGGGCCCTCTTTATTCTGGAATGCAATTCAGTGTCATTTTATTGACTCATCCTGGACCTCTCACCGAGTGTCCTTCCTTGGGCCAGCCTTACCTCCCCTCATGTCCAGACTTGATTGAGACTTCTGGTTGCACTTGGATTCACAGCCTGTACTTTACCTTCACAGCATGCCACAGGTTGACATGATACATTTGTGGGAATATTTTATTGATATCTGTTTTCTCTACCAGACTATAAGCTCTGTGGCATGTGGAATGACGTTATTCTGTTTTGCTCTCTCCTCCGTTACCGGCACCAATATGGCTTCTAGCACAATGTAGGAGCTTAAGAAATATTTGTTGAATGTCAATGGCTTTCGCATGAGCCTCATTTCTCCTCTGACCCACTGTGAAGTAGCACAGAGGAACTCTCAGGGCCTCCTGGGATGGTCTGCAATTGTGGGATCAGATATCAGTTAATGTGTAGAACTTAGCAACATCTGAGAACATGGGCTACTCGTCTAGCCCCAGTTCAGGACACCCAATCTTTTGGAACTTCCTAAGAGAATGAGATCTTTTCGTTGACAGCTAGGTGCTCTCAGTAGCCAACAGTCCCTGGAACGATTGTAGGCAACTTAAAATATTGTTTTTGAATATACATGACTGATGGTACTATTCTGTCCCTGTCCACTCCTCTTACCTCCTTACTTGGGGGACCTTCTGTATGTGGGCTGTCTTGACACATGTGATCAACTCCTTAGAGGTATATTTAATGACAAAAATAGTAGCAGCAATAATAATAACAAAACACATTTATTGAGCACCTGCCGGGTATTTGATATTTATTGGCTTAGGTCATCCTCCCAGTTCCATGGAAGGTCGATGAATAGGAGTCATTTGCTCAAGGGCAAAGTTAATGAGCGGCAAAGCTGGGATTTGAACTCACCTTAGTTGGATTCCCAAGCCTGTTCTACACTTTTCACTCCATCAGGCTGCCTCCACTTGAGCCCCTGAATTATCCTACAGTATCAGTAGCCATCAGGTATGCCACAGAGTCAAGGGGAAGGGTCAAGAAGAGTAGTTGCCTGTGATTTTGTGGTTGGTATTTCTCCAGTGGGTGCCCTGCTTCCTCGCAGGGCTGTGCTCACTTTCCTTCCCAGTGTGGATCAGGATGCAGAGAGACCTCCCTCCCCACCCCCTCGTTCCTCCTGGGGCCATTCAGCTGACAGCTGCGGAAAGGACGCTCCCCTGCTGAAAAAGGGTCCATAATTTCCCTCTGGCAAGAGACTGCAGTCCAACTTTGGAGAGGACAATTAGCATGCTCTCAGCTGGAACAATGGGAGCAGCAACAGATGCTTCTCATCCCAGGGATGCTCCAAGCCACAGCCCCTGCTAATGGGAGGCTTTCTTCTTCCCTGTGGAGGGAACCTGGCAGCCATGCCAGCAGCCTAGGGGCGGGGCTGGCCCCGAGCTGGTAGGAGAGAAGCAGGATCAGAGCAAACCAGAGGAGCAAGGGCCTGCAGGCATCTAGTCACCACCTTCCTCAGGGGGCTGGGTACCATGCCATCTTCCTCCTGGAGGAAGGAAGTACTCAGGACTGGCTCTGCTCTGATCCAAGGTTTTGGCAAACTCTAAAAACTGTGGCCAAATGCTTCTGAACAAACAATCCAGAGTGGACAGTTGTGGGTTTGAATCCTGCATGCCATTTACTAGCTGTCATCCTTGGAAAAATCTATAACTTCTCCAAGTCTCAGTGTCTCCATTTATAAAACAAGGGAATAATAGCACAAACATTGCAAGTTGGTTTAGGGGGAGGAAAGAAAATAATACATGAAAACAGCTTACGTGAAAGTTGTAAAAAATGCTTCATATAAAAGGGACTGCTTGTGTTATAGTCACTTTTCTCTCCGGGGACTAGCACACAGTATGTGCTCAATAAACATGTGATCAGACGTAGAGCCATGTAGAGGCAGAGGAATCTCTGGAGATCCTCTAGCTGGGGATGTTCAGACAGTTTACTTGGAGGTGTGTCAGGGGATCTCAAAACATTCCTTTTGATGTTTGTTAACCATATTAATAACATACACTTTAGCCTGTTAGTTGACCCCAAACATGTTAAGTTGTGTTGCCAGGCTAACTCCCTTCTCTGAAGACCTTAGAAGATGGCTTAACTTACCATTTTGGCTAAACTGGAGGTTCTGAGATTGTAAAATGGGCATTTACTATTTGTAAGTGCCTGTGAGAATCCCCTTGTTTCGCCATGAAAACAAAAATTAAATATAAATCAAATGATTATAGTGGTTATAAAGCTGTCCAGCTCTTCCATTACCTCAGATTTAGTTGGCGTATATGAGGGCATTGGTGGTTGGGCCAGAACAAGTGTACAGAGAGAGATGTGCAGCCAGTGTCCTGGTTACAGTCCCAATTTCACACCAGTGATTCTTGGACAAACCTCTTTTCTTACATGTCTGAAATTATGTCTTCAAAATTAAGGAGATGGAGAAAATGAGTGGTACTCGGGCTTTATTTTTAAGCAGCAGAATCTTACAAGGAATCCCAAAGAGAAGTGGAACTTAATTAGTGTATGCATGTCATGTACATTCAAGTGTATAGCATTTACTTATGTCAAGTTTGTCAAGAACAATCATATGCCCTAATACAAACCAACTATTATATTATTATATATGGTGATAATGAAGATGCTCATACCTGCCTCAGCTGGGCATATTCTTTTCTTGCCACTGGGGAGAGGGTCCCCCAGAGCAGCTCGGTGCTGCCACTGCCACTGTGAAAGCAGAAGAGCCCTCTGTCAACAGGGACCAATTATTACTCAAGGGCTTATTAGATTTCTCAGTTGGAAAGAGCAGCCATTCTCGGCTCCTTCTAAGGAGCAGCCCTAGATGCTTCCCCTCCCACATGATCCTGGGCCAATAGCCTGATGTCTTCAAAGCCAGCTTTCCAGGACTCCACCCAAGCAGGCTTTCTGAGAAACTCTGATGTTATCTTGGGACAACCTCTTGAGCGAGTCTGAGGAGTCCAAAGCCAGAAGGGCAGAGGTACAACTTTACTCCCTGAGGGTAGGGGAGGGCCCACATGGTAGCTGGCCAGGCCTACCAAGAACTTCTTGGAGACTTCTGGCACCAAGCCTTGGCTTCTTTTGAGTTAGGGAGCGGTAGATATCTGCTCAGGGACCCTCCTGCAGATGCCACCTTGTGGCCACCCTGAAATGTCACCTGCGTTTATCTGGACTATCAGGAGGAAAACATCTGCCTGCAACTTGCTCACTTATGCAACCAAGTATCAGGAATACAACAGTGGTGAGGACAGACAAGACCTCTCTCGTCATGGAACCTCCTTTCCTGTGGCATGGGAAAACGTTATGTAGGCCCCAGATGTGATGGTCAGTTTTATGCATCAGTTTGGCTAGGTTTTAGTACCCAGTTATTCCATTAAAATCCAGGTGTTGCCATGAAGGTATTTGGTAGCTGTGGCTCATAACTAGAATCAGTTGATTTTAATTAGAGGAGATTATTCTTGACAATCAGAGTGGACCTCATCCAATCAGTCAACTGAAAGGTCTTAATAGCAACACTGAGGTTTTCCTGAGGAAGAAGAGTGTGGAGAGCAGAAAAGTCTGAGTTGAGACCTGGAGGGTGAGGAGAAGCTAGCTGGGTAAAGATCAGGAGTACAAAGAACCAAGATGATAAATCAGGTGGTGCTGATGCAGGAGGAAGAGTTGTGGTAAAATTGGGTTAAAGGGGTGGGGAGAAGCAGTTGGGACCAAACCAGGAAAAGCCAGGAACACCATGGATGATTGTATCCATGGCCTTCAATGACAAAGGTGACCATGGGAGGGTTTTATTTGGGGACCTTAAGGAAACCACTGAGCCTGAGTTCATTTCTAAAAGGGAGATTCTTGTTCCATTCCCAACCAGGATCCTTTACAGACCAGCAGTGGGCATCATACAGCATATGGTGTGTGAACACCTTTTCAAAACTAGAGTGCATTTTCCCAAAGGGGAACAGAAGACTTTTATGAAGCAGGGAAGATGAATGGAAATTGTGGCCAGTGGAGCTCAATTCCCTTGGATTAAATATAAACCTACTGGAGAGAGTCATATACTTTGGCTCTCCGGGATCTGGGTTGGATTTCTGTGTACCTTAAGTTGGCCAGCTACACTGAGAATGACATGCCCCAGCTTTGAGCAGAAATCCCCTTCTGAACAGTCCCTCTGACTTCTGACAACTGCCTTTTCCTTACAGAAGTCCCTCATGCTTCCAGTCCCTGGACATCAAAACTGTGGTCTGTGTCCACCACTAAATCAAGACGAAGCCAGAGTGGGTTTCATCTTGCACTCGTTATGTCATTAGCCCTCAGAGATCTCTGAGGTGGCCTCAGTAGGATGGAAGTATTAGAAAAGACATATTTGGGGATAAAGAATTCAGTATAACAGGGAAATTATTGGCTCACATAGTTAAAAAGTCCATAGGTATTTCTACCTTAAGGTATGATTAGATGCAGAAGAGAGGATCAGTGCTGTGAAAATTGTTTTCTTTGCCACGTCTCATTTTTCTGCTGTATTTGGCTCCCTTCCCTTGTAGGAGCAACATGGCCACCAATAGTTTCAGAAACTCTAAGGGAAAGAGAACACCTCTCTTTTGAAAAACTATTGCTGATCCCATATCAGCATATCCCTTGGGTCTCCTGCTAGTGTATTTGTCATCCACTGTCAAGATTTCCCGTGGTGGAACTGGAAAAGTCCTAGTTCAGCCCATGGACCTCTGGTGCATCTGACATTCCTTGACTCTCTGCCAGCTAGCTTGTGCATAATCCCTGTTCCATCTGAGAACACTGATGGACGCTTCAAAAATTCATTGTTGACCTAGGAGATTTGATAAGAGTGGTGAAATGTTGTGTGACACAACGTACAGGCAACTCAAAGCCAAGAGGTACTAAAGAAGCAGAGCTCATCAGGCCCACTCTAATTTCTATGGAATGTTTGATTTTGCCCCAGTACAGGCATGAAGAGGAGAGTGGGAAGAGGCTTTCACTCTACCACTGTTCTCTCTTTCTAAGAATCTTCCAGGCTCAGAATCATGCCATCAGCTCAAGGCAGCTGAACCTCAAAGGATATTGAGCAAATCTGACCTATACATTGGATAGATTTAAACTTGAACACAAAGTTGCATTGTTTTCCATTTGTTTATCTATTTTAATTTTATAAGTCATGTGTATATGATGTACATAAAAATAAAGGATATAAAAAAATCAAAAACTTACAAATAAAGGTATAACACCCCTTTAAATCCCTTTCTCTTTAATCTTGGCCTCCTCTTACTTCCACAGACATAGATACCATTAACCAGTTAGGGAGGTGAACTTCCAGGCCTTCTGTGATTTTTCATATAAGGAAATGATGTACTCCTGGAAAAGAAATAGTACTGTTTTATGATCTATTGACTTAACATATAGACATTTCAGCTGTATATGTTACTCTGAAATTATCTTTTCCCATTCATTCTTGTATCTTAAAGGAGATTCCATGTTGACAAATATAGATTCACTTTATTATATTTAACTGCTGTGTATGAGTAATGGTTTATTTAACAATTTTTGTGTTGATGGATACTTGACTCATGGCCCTCTTTTTTTTTTTTTTTTTTTGTCTCTTATGAACACCCTGTACCTGTTTTTGGCCACATGAATTTTTCTTTTCTTTTTTTTAATATTGTATTTATTTATTTGAGAGAGTGAGAGAGAGAGAGCATGGGCAGTGTGTGTGTGTGTGTGGAGGGGGGGAGGTGCAAAGGGAGAGGGAGGAGCAGATTCCCTGAGCCTGAGTCCCTGAGTAGGGAACCTGATGCCGGGCTTGATCCCGGGACCCTGGGCATACACTTAACTGACTGAGCCACCCAGGAATCCCTGGCCACATGTATTTTTCTAGGATAAATATGGAGAAGTCAATTCCTGGAACATAGGGTAAACACACTTTTAATTTTACCAGGATATTCTCAAATTAACCACACTGTGACATGACTAAACCAATCACCACTCCTGTTGGATTATCAATTCTTTAAAGAATCATTATTTTCTATATCTTGGCCTCTGTGGTTTTTCAGACTCCATTTTCCTTAGTTGTTCTCCATCCAGTTGTTTCTAATCTTGGCATTTGTGTTGATGGCACTGAAGGTACGCACTGGGTATGCTGAGCAGACAAAGATAATTGATCAGAGAAGTAGCTGACAGCTCGGCTTCCATTGCACAGCTTCAGAAGGATGCTTTGCCCGTTGTCTGTTTTCTGATGTAGTGCCGGCTACTCAAAATCAAGTGGCTATTGGTTGGACTTTGGAAAGCTCTTTATTATAAAGATATACTTAAAACACATTTCTGCCCATATATTATGTGGACTTTCATCCCTTGTGTATTTTCCTATATATTTATTTATTCCTTTCTTGTTTTTTTTTTAAGATTTATTTATTTATTTATTTATTTATTTATTTATTTATTTATGATAGACAGAGAGAGAGAGAGAGGCAGAGACACAGGAGGAGGGAGAAGCAGGCTCCATGCCGGGAGCCCGACGCAGGACTGGATCCTGGGACTCCAGGATCGCGCCCTGGGCCAAAGGCAGGCACTAAACCACTGAGCCACCCAGGGATCCCCTCATTTATCCCATTCTATTATATGTTTAAAAGAATAAAATAGCAGTTTCCTTAAAAAAAAAAAAAAAGATAAAAAAAAATCAAGCTACTCTGCAGGCAGCATGGAAAATGAAAATATAGACATTTGTCTTCACAAACAATCATAAAATGGGTCAGCTTTGCCAGCATTTCTTCTCCACACAAACACTTGGTTGCTGGTCCATATTCAGCTTTCTAGAAACCACTACTCACTCAGCTGGAGAAACAGGCACATTGAAGAATGGATCTAAGAATCTAAGACAATCTTACATTCGATTTCTGGTACACATTTTCCTGTTAACTTTTAACATATGTAGCCTGAAGGCATGCTTCACACAAATCTCCAACATTCTAAGGAACCAATGATCAGTCAGAGAAATGTGTAAAGATTTGAGAACACGCGCAATTTTCACTTTATATGTTGTTGGTGAGTAACTATTCCAAAGGTACTTTTCTCACCACTTGGCTGTAAAAAAATCCGTAATGTGGTGGCGCTCTGACAAAGTTACACATTTAATGAACACACCACCCCAAGGAATATTTCTTCAAATTTGATAACTGCTTCACTTGTATTCAAAGACATGCTAACTAGAGACTTTGAGTTGGAAATAATTCTTCAATTTATCTGATTATATAGAGAAAATAGTCAACAATCTGTTTTACCTTAGCTCAGCATTTATATCATTTGAGTATGGGCAAGGGTGGGATTTAGCCTTGATCAATTGAGAAGGAATTTGGTAACTAAGCAATCAATGTAAACAAACATTCATTGAGAATGTTTATGTAACTCTGTTCTTTTTCCTGACCCCCTACATAATTTGTTGTATGTCTTCCTCATGTGGACAGATCATTCTATTGCATATTGTTATTATAAGTCTTGTCTGTCTAGTTGGGGTCCTTAAGGGCAAAACACCCGTCTTTACCTTCTTTAATCACCCCCATGGCTTCTGTTGTGGGGTGTGGTAATTAATAGGCACCAAATAAATGTTGGCTAAAATGGAGGACGCTTCAGAAAATTCCCATCCACCAATCAATTTCTTTCTTTTTTTCTTTCTTTCTTTTTTTTTTTTTTTAAAGATTTTATTTACTTATGCATGAGAGACATAGAGGCAGAGACACGGGCAGAGGGAGAGGCAGGCTTCATGCAAGGAGCCCGATGTGGGACTCGATCCCAGGTCTCCAGGATCACACCCTGGGCTGAAGGCAGCGCTAAACTGCTGAGCCACCCCCGGGCTGCCCCACCAATCAATTTCAATAGACTAACTAGAAAATTCTTATCAATCCATTAGGCAATTCTCCTAAAGTATTTGAATATTTAAAAATTTTGAGTTATCTCCTATGCTTGTATCACCATGAATTATCCTCAAAGTTACATAAGAACAATTGCAATCAAATAGCGATAAGAGGTGCATGGGTTAGGATACCTTCAGCTGCAAGGCACAGAAGAACCCCAACTCAAATCAGCTCAAAGTATAAGCAAATTCTTCATACCACATCATGGAGGTAATGAAGGAGGGTGGCTTCTGGGTTGGCTAATTCAGTGACTGGACAGTATCATCACCAAAGACCTTTCATTTTTCAGTTCTGAACTCTTTAGTGTACTGGCTTTGTCTTCAGGTTGACTTATAGAGAAAATAAGATGATTTCTTCTTTATGCCTCATTTTGAGAAAGGAAAACTTTCCCAGAAACCTCCAGGTTTCTTTTCCTGTCTTATTGGCTAGAATGTGTCACATGACCAATTTAAGTCAATGACCATCTCTTTTTGTATCTGGAACTGGAGCTAGACTTCCTTGAAGAGCCAGACCCTGAGCAAGAGAACAGATAGATGACTAACTGGGGCTCTGTTTTAAGCAGGAAGGCAGAGGACATTAGAAGGCAGCTGTTTATTTTCTGCTACAGTATGTACAATTGAAACGAGAAAACTGAAAATGTCGAACTATTGCACCAAACAGCGTCTGCATGCCCATAGACTAGAACCAAAACAGAAGCACAGAGACATGAATAGGGCTACATGCACAGGTCTGCTAGGTGTTCATTTCCACTTCTGGGAGGCTGAGAACCAAATCAGCTTCACTTCTTGAAACTAGGGACTCTGCTAGCACGTCCCCTCCTGTAAAAGGAAGCTGAAAAAGAAATGCAGTGTCTTCTCCTGGGCCTGTGGCTTCCAAAAGCTAATTATCTACAAAGGTAGATGGAAGCACCTGCAAACTCCCAGGCTAAGACAGCAGCCTGGTCCATGACTGGATCTTAAAATCCCTGATGTTCTTCAGCCAAGAGCTGTAACTCAAGGTGTGGTGTGGTGCCCCAGGTGGTATGAGCCTGCGGACTGTTTGTTACTAGTACATGACTAGATAAATACAAAAGCTAGGAGTAAGCATTTGTAACTTTTATAGCAATTTGATATGGTCAAGACACACTAGCAGGTGCTAGTATGCTTCTATAATTCATTTTTATTAAATTTTACAAAAGCACCAGTCCTTGAGGGACTGGAAGAAAACTAGTCCATCACCACAGATCATGTGAGGAACATTCCCTAAGCCTAGACTGAGTGCCTAAGTGTTCTGGAGGCTTGGCAGGAGATAAATACAAAATATCTGGAGAGAGAGAGAAAGACTGACTCAGACTGGTAGAAACATGAAAAACTAAAGTAAGAGATTGCTCCTCAAAATGAGCCTGCAGACTCAAATCCCTAATGTGTATGGAAAATTGGTAGATAAGAAAGTCAATATTTGGAAAAGAATTTATTCATGGTGAAATAAAATAATAGAAATAAGTGAAAATGACTTTAAAATTAGTCTACTTAGAATCACTAACAGGGTAGGGGCCCCTGGGTGACTCCATTGTTTAGGTGTCTGCCTTTGGCCCGGGTCATGATCTAAGGGTCCTGGTATCAAGCCCCAAGTCAGGCTCTTCTGCTTGTCCCTCTGCCCCTCCCCTGCTCATGCTTTCTCTGAAATAAATAAATAAATAAATAAATAAATAAATAAATAAATAAATAAAATGTTTTTTAAGAAAAGAATCATTAACAAAGTAAATAAATGCATACTATTCACATAAGAAATTAAATATAAACCAAAACAGGCATAAATAAACTAGGAAAAGGAGGACATATGAAGAAAGCAATTAGAAATTCTGAAAATACATTGAATCTGAAAAGACAAGATACTTTGGCACTGGAAGTAATCATTAAAAATCAATGACGTAGAATTGGGAGATTCAACAAGCACACGGACGAAATGGCAGTTCAACATTTGGTACATGCACACGTATGGCCTTAGCAGTTTTCATAACAGCCCCAAACTGGAAGCCACCCAGGTGCCCTTCAGCAGGGGAACGGTTGAACACTCTGTGCTAGCTCCATGCCAAGAAATACCACTCAGCAACTGCAAAAGAATTATTGATCCACATAGCAACTTGCACAAGTTACCAGAGAATGATGCTGAGTGAGAAAAGCCAATGTCAAAAGACTACCTACCAAAGGATGTTGTGTCTGTAGCATGGTGGAGAGCAGGTTAGTGGTTACAAGGAGTTACAAAGGGAGTGGGGTGGGAGAGAAGTGGATGTGTCTGTAAAAAGGGCTCTGTGAGGGGTCCTAGAGGTGATGCAAATGTTGGGCATTTGACTCACATGCTCAATACCCCTGTGGTGAGGTTGTACTACTATTTGCAAGACATTTACCACCGGGCGATCCTTGGTCAAGGTACATGGGATCTCTCTGTATTATTACTAATAACTGCATGTGTATCTCAAAAGGATCTCAAACTAAAAAGTTTTCATAAAGTTTTTCATGACAAGTCATGAAATGGTATCTTCAAAGTCCTGAGGAAAATAATGGTAAACACAGATTCTTAACTCTGTCTCTCAATTATCTTTAGAGGGAAGCCACTAAAAAAGTAACAAGTAATTGATAAATTCCAAACGCTCTAGGGAAGTAAGAAAAAAGATGAGTGAAAATAGCGTTAATAAGACCACAGAAAACAGGAAAACAGCAGGGGAGGGACAAAGAAAATGCACTGTAAATAGAAGACAAAAGTAAATAGATGGAAATAACCTCCAAACACCGTAAATCATAATAGGTTAAACTCATCCATTAAAGGGCAACAAATGTTAAATTGTATTTAAAACCTGAAATAATGTAACATAGAAATGTTAAAAACCAAGAAATGAAATAAACTCCAGGAAGAATTCTTTTTTTATTGGTACAAGAATATTCCTACAGGACAATATAGAACTAGAAACAAAAAAGCCTTAATAAGCATAAAGAGAAGAGAATGAAAAGAAAAATCCGATAATACGATACAATAATAATGTACTTGTCTATACTTGAGAATGTATCATTTAGTTGGGAAAAAGGAAAACTGCAAAAAATTAATGCACTAAAAGAACATAGACATAATAACTGTTAACATTTGAAAACGTGCAACTGGAGTCTTTTAGACACCTTTATATAATATATATGATTCTTTGTCATTGAACATCTTTCCATATCAAATCATCGACATTATAATCAAGATTAACGTGCATGATTATAGTCACTATTGAATGAATATATCATAATTTATTTAACCAATCTCCTGTCATTAGACATTTAGACTTCTTCAAAGTTTACTCTACTATAAACAACTCAATGAATATCCATGAGCAAACAACACTTTCACTTTCCCCACTATAAATAATACATATCACGATGCCTTTGAGACATATCGCTTCATCATTTCCTAGTGGTGCATAAGGGTGCTTATTTTATTAGCCGCTCATTAACACTGGGCACTTTCTTTCTTCCTTTTTAATGAACATGAAGATGATTTAATTTTTCCGGACTCTATAAACAACATAATGTATGGCTCTTCTAAATAATTTTCTGCAATTTAGGGAGATCAGAAAGGAAAGGAAAGAGTACCTATTACTTCTCACCAGAGATAAGAATGATTAAAATTCTGTGTATGACTTGCTAGAATATTTTCTTTTTTACAAAATTGGGGTTATACTATTTTTTCCACTTTCAAATTAAGTTTAAATTTGCCTTCAAAAAAAATGCAACACTTTTCACGTCCAGTTTTGACAAATGTCTATAGTTGAGAAATCACCACCACAAGAAAGATACTCTTTCCTCTAGTCCAAACCCCTGTTTTCCATCTGTATAGGTTTACTTTTTTCCAGACCGTCACATAAAATAAAATCATGCAGTATGTAGCCTTTTGAGCATCTTTGTCACTTCATATTCTTTTTCACTGATGTGTGATTTATATTTCTTACCTTTTTGCTAATTTTACTGATAACCATGACATATTATTCTTCTTTTACAATTTTACATTTTTTTATTACTAGTGAGATGAAACATATCTTTTATGTTTTGGCCATTAGAATTCCCTCTAAAGTGAATCACACCGTCTTCCTTTAAAACATACCATGAAAGAGGCAAATACTGTATGTTTTCATTTATATGTGGAATCTAAAAAAAATCACACCCATAGAGCCAGAGAGCAGAACAACAACAGTCTTTGGGGTGGAGAAGTGGGGGAAACTGGGTGGTGTTCAAAGCACACAGACTTTCGGGGATAAGACGAACAGGCTCTGGGGATCTAATGCACAGCATGGTGGTTACAGTTAATAATACTGTATCATATCTTGAAATTTGCCAAGAGAAGAAGGCTTCAGTGCCCTCACCACAGGGAAAGAGGCAACAATACGAGGTAATGGATGTGTTAACTAGATTGTGGTCATTGTCTCACAATGTACCCACCTATTAAATCATCATGTTGCACGCCTCAAAAAAAAGTCACACCATACAACCTAAACATATACAATTTTCATTTGTCAATTGTACCTCAATAAAGCTTCAAGAAAAGACTCTGTGAGTCTCGTTTTCCTCAACCTCCTCATCGCTGCCCATCGTGATGTGGTTTTACTGTCTAGTATTTGAAGACTTAATTGACCAAGAAATCTCATCTGTGCTCTAGTTTATATTGGCACTGTCTGTGTGTGATGGAGGTTGAGACACATGCCTCTAACAACAGATGGGCATTAAGCCAGGGCCTTAAGCAACATGTTGGTGGCAGTGGCAAGAAGGTGGTTCGAACCTTTTCCACCAGAGCAGGTAGGAGGGGTGTTTGGAAAACTCAACATGAGAATTCTTTCTCCCCAGACATCTTCGAACCAATACAATGAAAATTAATGAGCTTGTATCAATAAACATTTATGAGGCTAGTTTCAGGTTAACAAAGTAGGCCCTTCAGGCAAAGTCCATCCACCTGCCAGGCTGGAGAGAAAGGTCATTCTTCTGGCAGTTTCAGCCATTTTGCTCTAGAGAGACCATACAACTCTGGAGTTAGGGGCAAAATATTCAAAATCAGCTGGTCCTGGGTTCTGTCTATGAGGCCTACCTGTCAAAAGAGAATGACAACAGTCCCTACTTCCTAAAGAAGGCAGTGAGGTTAGGTCTGTCAGACATCTCCTGCAGTATCTCACATGTATTGAGAATTACTGCACCCAATTATTGGTAGCTGTTGCCATTACTTGGAGTAAGAGTAGCTATCCCATAGGTAGATCCAGGGTTCAGACGATTCATGTGTTCTATCCTCCCACCCAGACCAAACAGAAGGAGAACAAGAGAAACAACGCATTCTCATCACAGCACACATTTCAGTGCTGTCTCTGGAAGTATTTTATGCCTCCAAATTTCCTGCACTAGAATCTGAGTGATGCTCCATGAGCACCAAGCCTTGATCATCAGTAAGTCTTTCCTGAAGTGTTAGACCAAAGTGGCTTAGCTACCTTTAGCTTCCCTATGAAGAATTCTCTCTATAGACTCAGAAACTAGAGCAAAGGAACTAAACAGTGTATTAAATATGAAGCACAAGAGGTCTCCTGATGCATCCATGCCTTTATCTCCTAAGTGTGTGCTAGAGTTGAAAGACTATGGGACTTGGGGTCTAAAGGACCAAGGGTACTTAGTCTCCAAACATCAATGTCCTCATCTCCAGCCTCAGAAGATTATGATAAAGATCAAATGGGGGGAAAAGTCAGCCACAGACGTTTAGTCCCTGTCCTTCTCTCTTCTTTGTTGCAATTCTTTATCACTTTGGTTCTGGATCATATCATTGATCTTAAAACATAGCATCTCTTTTCCTCTCCTATTTTTGCTCTTTCTGTGACTGGAATTTCTAGCTTGATGAAGACTCTTGAGGGTATGGGCTGTGGAGGTTCTGGGGTATATACATTCTCTATACATACAGACTTGTTCAACTTAAGTGTGGTCCTGCTGCTGGCTTGTGCTTTCTTCTAGAGGCGATGGTTCTCAACAGAGATGGAAATCTGCAAGGGATCTTCTCAAAATGCTGCCCACCCCCAAGTACCCTTCTATCATGAGCTCCTCCAGGCCTGACAGGGAGCAGGGTTGTTACACAGAGCCGGTCAAGTAAATTTTCATCAAGCCATCTGGCATAGAGCTCAAATGCTAGAGGCGCCTTTTATTCTTACCAAGAGGTTGCTTTTTCTTTAGGGAGAGGCGGGCCTTGGTGGTACCAGTCTATTTTCTCTGGCTCCCTTGTTGACACTCCAGGCACCATCTTCAAAAGCAGTATGTGCTTTTGTGTGGTAGAGAACCAGGAGGGGTCCAATTTTGCCATCAATCATATTTAATAGCATATGCTATTAATGTAATTTTGTTATTGAAGATTCTTAAATCTATTCAGTGGCTTGTACAAGACAATTATGGTTTTTAAAAAGTACATGCATGCAATCGGATATCACCTTTAATTAGAGCTATAGCAATTAAATATGGTCATTATAAATGTAATATAAAATATTCATTCCATAACAGTTGACATGACATTTCTTTCACTTAAAGGAAAATGACATTGGAACCAAACAATGAGAATTCTTATGAATTATTTGGTATCTTATAAAAGCTTATCCTCTAGGAAGACGATGGGAAAGAGTACACAGAAGGAAGTTGTTGCCATTTTGAACAGTTTCCTTGGTCTCAGAGCCAGGCTCAGCTCTACACTCACATGGCTCCTACTTTTAAGATCTACTCATTGCCTCCAGATCAGGCAGAGTTCAGATTTTGGACATGATTAACAACAAGACCCCCCACGGTCCTCCCCTAAAGTGAGGGCAGGAGTCTGAGACACATTCCCAGCAAGTTCTTACCCTGAAATCCATAGCTCTTTCGTGGAGTGTTTTGCTTTTGGATCAAGACAAAATTAATGTGTGCTCAATGCTAAAAATGCTTCCTTGGAGGAAGTCTGTGGGAGGTGAGAATGGGTTAAGGGGAGAAACACCTCAAGTTCAACAACCACCTAATCCTATTGTAGATGTCAGAAGGCAAATTTACTAAGCATTAATCAATAATTAAGATGGTTTGATTAAATTTTTTTGGTAATAAAAAACTCCAGATAGAAATCCATAAAATACACTAAATAAATCAAATAGTAATTCTTCTTCCCCAGAATCTGCCTTAGTACTGTTGTGCGTTTTGATGTAATTAAAAAGTGGCGAGAATTTTCCTTCCTTGGAAAAACTAATGGTCTCAGTTTATGTTCCTTTATTGTATGTTCTCTGGTCATTTTGTGACTTGTCATTTAAGAGCCGGGGAAAGAGGCTGCTTTGTATCAGGAGAAGATTTCTACCGTCCCCCAGCCTCACTGCTACAAACATATTGGCCGGGGAAGGATATAGAAAGGAACTACAGAAGGTGAATAACGACTCCTCCAACAATTTAGAATGTTTGAAGTTAATTATCCTACTCTGATGACTGGTTGTCTAGACATTTTAAGTATTTATTTTGTGGTGTCCCCTACAGTTCATAATTAAAGACCTAAAGGAAGGCTCCCGGAGGTTTTTACTGGCCAGACCAGAAATTACCCACACAACATACTGTGCTTGGGCAAAACACAGGAAGAAGCTGCATTCCTTTTTTTCATGCAGTCTGATCGGAGGCAGCGGCTAGAGTATTGACTGTCTTTGAACCACAATGGCATTAATGAACCCGCCTGAGATCCATGAGGCTCAGCTAAGGATCTACGCCTGGGATCCAGTTTGTCAATTGTTCCTAAGAGACAGAATAGGATGGGACAATCTGTTAGAGTCATGAGTTCCCTGATTTATAGTCTCCTGACATTACATATGCATCACTCAGGAACATAACAGGAGGCACTGAGCCGGAATAGGCACGGTGAAATTGTTCATTCATTCATTCATTCATTCATTCATTCAATAAGTCTTTGCTCAGTGCCCCTATGTTAAAAGACGAGTTAATATTTTTGGAAAAAGCTCAGTGATTGGGTGTGAATCTCGGCTTTGCTACTCATGAGATGTGTGACCTTGGGCAAGTTGCTTAACCTTTCTTGATACTTTGTCAAGTGGGAATAATCATATTTATTCTCCCATGATTGTTAGAAGGCTTAAACAGGAGAAGATAAAATTCACTCAGCATGATGCTTCATCAGCTAGCATGGAGCCAAATGCTTCATAGCAGGAGATTTTCAATGCATGTAGATATTTGGTATTGATACAACCAATGCCAAGGTGACGTGGAAGTTGTGAAGTTGTGTGCACCTGTGATGGCGTCTACAGTTCTGTGAAGCTCTTGAATCAGGAGTCTCAGGGTTACACTGATGAAAAGATTCAATGAGTGTCCTCTGTGTTAGACCTTCTCTTACATGCGAAAACTAAACAAATCCCCTAAATGTAGTGAAATAACATTGAAGAGAGGCCAAAGCAGGTGTTAAGGCATCCAGACTGGAGCAGATCTCAAGGGGCTGGAAGGACCCAGGGGGGCTTCATGGAAGAGGCAGGATTGGTAGGATAGGCATCCTGTAATCGCTCAGAGACTGTACTCTCCCTTGTGTGCCTTCAGCCTGGGCCTCCTCTGGGCTCCTTCTCCTGGAGCCCCCAACTTCCAGAAGAATACACAAGACTTACTACTCACACATACACTCAGATACAGGCAGAGCTTAAGTGAAGCCTGGGCTGAGGCCAGTGTATTTAAATTCCCAGGTGTGTGTATGTGAGTGTGTGGAGTTGCAGTTCTCTCTACCTGTTCTCCAGACATTTCATCTCCGACTCTTTGCTAGGCCTTCACTTCATGCAGCACCAGTGCCCCATGCAACACTCCAAGGCTGCACTCTCCTTGGCTGCTTCTCTATGTCCCAGAGGATCCCAAGTGCCCCTGTATCCAGGAGTGGGAAAGTTAACCATAAACTTAGCTCCAAAGTCTTCAACCTTTATTGAAGCCAGTGCCAATGCTTGTCTTCCAGGCCTTTCTGCACATATGGCTGGAAACACATTTTGAGGACTCTCTGGAGAAGTAAAAAAAAATGGCCACGTCTTCCTGAACCACATTCGTTATGCCCCTCAGATGGGTGCTTTTAACAGCTGTGCTTGTGGACAGTGTTCGCTGAGGGTAAGAAAGTACTAGCTCCAAAGGGAAGGCTGGCTGAAGACAAGGGCTCTCTCTGGGCCCCAAAACTTAGCACATGGATAAAGAGTGGGGTAGAGATGGGTGAGATGGACAAGAAGAGAATTGAATTGATGAGTGAGGAAATGAGAGATGAAAGGTTCCATTCCAAGATGGAGAGACTCCATTCGTGGACTTTTGTTGGAACTCTTGGAATAGAGAAGCCATTTTCACAGGGATTGCTAGTTATAAAGAGGATGCAGACTCAGAATTAAGGCAGGCTTGCACATGGGGAGACACTGCCTGAGCCAAGAATTGGAGGGAAGGTGGGAGGGATGGAGAGTGAGAGGAAGGGAGAAAGAGAGACAGACAGACAGACAAACAGTTTTCCAAAGATATTATTTGACCACCTGCTCCAGACCCACCCAAGCTCATTACATCTTGGACTTTTCTGCCACATGAATCAAAAAGCTCCATTCTTAACTCTTTTTGATCGTTTGCAAACAATAGTCTTGATTCATACAACAATTGGCCTGGTGGATATTATTCTTGTTTTTCTTTTGAAAATATAGCAGAAGAAAAAAGGTAGGGACACGTATTTTATGGTATATTCCACAGCTATTTATATTCCACAATAACATTTAAGGGGGTTGGAGAGGGAATCGGACAAACAATAGTCCTGCCTTACATTAGGATAAGCTTCTTTAAATGAGGTGGTTATCCCCTGGCTTGATTGAAAGTCATCATGGTGGGGAAGGGGGAGGTTATCTAGGAAGCGGTAGCGCTGGGGGGCAGATAAGTTGGATTCTCGTTCTCTTTTGCGGAGCTGGGTTTGAATCCCTATTTTTGAGTAAATAGGTACATTGGTACATTTCTTTTTCCTTAATAAACTCTCTAAAATTAATATCCATCAATCCCTCTCATTTAGGTATTAGAAAAATCTTCTTTGGGCAAAATGTTCACTGAGGTTCACTATTAAAATATCCCTTCTGAAATAATGTCCAGAATATTCCTCCAGGTAGGAAAAAGTGGATTTTAAACAGCTCTGATATTTCCCCCTTTGTTTTATCAATACTGCTTCATTTTAGCATGGGCAGGCCAAACGGCTCTGGCTTCATCCCATGAATTAATGATTCTTCAAATCAATTTAATCTGGAGCCTAATAAATTTTCCTAATGACAAATCAATGTCAAAAATAATGAAAGAAGGAGTGATTCAATGTGTTTGCCCCCCAATCTCCACTTCCCTAAGCAGAGATGTATTATCTGAAGGGCAGATTTAGCATTTTCTCTTTCTACAATGCATGACACTTTTTCCTATGCACGGTGAATCGTCAAAGTTAAGAATACAGATTTCTTTCACCTCCTGTGATCAGATGCTAGTATCTATACATTATGCTCCTCATGTCTGGTCTGAGAGTCAGCATCAGAGAACTAAGTACCTTAGTGTTGCTTGCACAGGCAAACAAACAAAAAGGATGGCGATCATGTGTGAGTGTGTGTGAGAGTGGGTGTGTCTGTGTGTGCAATACATGTGTTTCTGGAAAATTTTTAAACAACATTAAGAGACGAGGGGAGGTGATGTATTTATGTAATGGAGAAAATGGTTTGCAAATGAACAAGATGGCTCCATACTTTGTTCCTCCTGAGTTCTGTTGCTTGAAACAAATATGTAATGACACTATTAAACTAGTATCACTTCCATCTGCAGGCACTTGGTTGATAGCCCCACAGAATTAGCCAGTACTCCATAAGAGCCTGATATGTGTCCATCATTGCCAGGTGCCATCAGTAGCCAAGGAGATTAAATCTCAACCCTATGAACCTTGTAACCAAGACCAGGTATGCAAACCTCATACATACAAGACAATAAAAAAAAAATTGGTGGGTGTTGATATGATGACAGGGGCCTCTCAAGTTCAAAGTCTAGTGAAAGGTCAATTGTGAAGGAAAGTAAGAGGTAAGTCATGTGTAAGAGGCTGAGATGCAGGATTTAGGCAACAGGGCAAGGTTGAATGTGAGCTGAGAGCAAGGACAGGATCCTGATAGACAAGAAGATTCTTCTTCATTCTAATGGGAAGAGACACCAACCTGTACATGAATCTACGTTCTTAGGAGCCATCTATGGTGTAGACTCTTAAAGATGTGCCAGGCTGGTGAGGGTGTTTTTGATTGGATAAGGTCTTTCTTCAAGGTATTCCATTTGTAAAGGGCAGTGGAAATATATGCTCTGTGTGTTTATCTTAATTCTCTGGACTACTTTCAAGTAGTGCTGAAAGATACGGGAGTAGCAGGGACCAAGGCAGATGACCCCAACAAGACTTGCAACATCGGTCTCCTGGATGTCTCAGAGGCATTCTCTTCCAGGGTCATGAAACTCACGCCTCATATGCCCACCATAATGGATGTGTTTAATAATGCCCATTGCCCTTCTGGGAGCGAGGTTTGAAAACAGTTCAACCTTTCCCCTCTCGGAGCTGAATGGCATCAAATATTTAAGGCTGGAACTCACCCTTCCCCTCAGTTGTTGTTTAAAATGGAGAGAAAGGAGAAATCCTAGTCTTAATCTTGGCACCCAGAGATGCTGATTTTTCTCGTAAGCAGTTATTTAGAAACCAGTTATGGATTGATGCAAGTTAGATCAAGCTCCCAGGACTGGGGAGCTGGACTTGACAATGAAACCTACAGCTCAACCTACAGCATGATTTACTGCAAAAGGAGGACTGGTCCGTGTGATTCCATTGATGGCTAACTTGCCTTTGGACCGAGAAGGACAACTGTGTTGGTCATTCTGGGTGAGACTGACAGGTCTGCACAGGTTGGAGGCAGGGTTAGGACACAAACAAAAAACCAAAAAGAGGGAAGACCCACTCAGAAGTTTCCCTACAGCAGCATGTCATAGAGTGACATGCTTTCACTCTATGGTGGGCTTGAAATGCTTTCTTGTCACTTATCAACTAAAAACTCAAAATCATGATTTGAAAAAAGGAGGATCATATATGGCTTCCTTTCTTATAAGTTAAATTGAACTAAAATTTATTTCTATTTGAAATATTAAGATGTCACTTGAGATAAATATTACTAGGTTGAAATGCACTGGGAACTGAGGCCTGTCAGCAAAGACAGAGGGTTTCCTTTACTGCTGCTCTTGGCGAGGTCAATGGCTCCAACTCAGAAGCATCCCATTGCCCAAGAAGGCAAGTGAGTACCGTGTTTTTCATTTAAAGATTGCTCTACTTTGTGAGCACCATGAGAGACATGAGAAACACTTTTACTCCCTTCACTATCCCCAATGTACCTAGCACAGCTTATGTTTTGAGAACTCTGTTTATCCAGCACATCACACGTTATGTGACCATGGGACAGGTGTGTTCTAGTGGTATTTCTTGTCTTGATTCTACATAGAGTGTGCTCTGGGAACTGCACCATTGGCATATCTTAATCCTTCAACTTCACCTCCCCTCACTCTAGCAGCTCACATGATGCTCAGCATATAGCAGACACTCATCATTTATTCAGGAATCCTTTTTCTTTTTTTTTTTTTTTTAAGAATTTTATTTATTTATTTGAGAGAGAGAGAGAGGAGAGAGAATCTGAAGCAGATTCCCTACCGAGCACAGGGCCCGATGCAGGGCTTGACCCCACGATGGCAAGATCATGACCTGAGCTGAAACTAAGAGTCAGATGCTTAACTGACTGAGCCACCCAGGTGCCCCAGGAATCCTTTTTCAAAGTGCTTTAACATTCACGATTTTATTTGACACTTGAAACAAAAACTCTTAATCTTACAAAGAAAATGAAAGGTGGAGTTCAGTGGCCTGCCTGGTGGTAGACTCTGGATCCTCACTGTTGTCTGCTCCCTCCAAAGCACATGCATTTTCTATTTCACCAATCCAGAAAGCATCTGGACGAGAAACAAAGTTCTCCCAAAGCCTGCAGAATGAGAGGCCCTGAACGCATAAAGAGTTTAGACTCTTTATATCTCTACTTGCTCTGAATGCCCAGGATGAATGTCTCCCTCCCTGGCGTAGTCTCGTCTTTATGTGCTCAAATCTGTAATCTAGACGGTGGAAGTGCGTGCCGGCTGAATGGGGTATCTGCTTCCCTGTCTGGTTTTCTCACTTTCCGTTCATATTGTTCTGAGAGTCTCAGCTAATGGACCAGTTGGGGCCCTCCGATCTGCCTTGGGCTGTGCTGCATTCAGGTCACAGCTGGCCTAGATGCCACGATGCCAGGAGAGATACGTTGCCCTGCAGTGTACCCCGACCAGGGCCATGGGGTGTGCAGGAAAAGCAGACAAATGGAACATGATTTCAAGCCCACCAAGAAGAGACATCCCCTGACCCAAAGATTCCTGGGCTGGGAAAGGTGGACTGAGAGCTGGTGAGGCAGGAAGGCCAGAAGATCCCATGGGTATTCAGTTTTTGGTCTCCACCCTGTCCATGTTGCCAGTGCACCGGCATATCCTCAAGTACTCTCGAATCCTCCTCCTTCTTGGCACCATTGCCCATAGGCAGCCACCCTGGGAGGTGCATACCTTTGCCTGACTCTCAAGACCCCCCAAAATATAGCCCTTTGCTCCCTGTGCCCGGTTTGCCTGCCACTTCTCCATGCAGGACTGCTGTTAGCCCGACACCACCTTGGGTCCAAGGTCACCCAAGTCCACCACTGCGCTATTCCCTATGCTGTGTTCCGGGACACACTCTGCGGGGGCCACGCTGCCTCTCTAATTCCCACCCATCCCTAAAACCCGATCGAGTTCCATTTCCTCCTTGAAGTGATTCCCCACAACCTTGGCCCTACCAGGTTCTCTGTCTGACTCAGGTTGCTTTCCTCTTGGCTGGTGAGCAAGTACTCAGCCCTGGATTACTCCCGGACAGTTCCATGTGCACACTGCCTGCCTCACCAGACAGCTTCTGAGCTCCCTGATGGTTATTATATATCTTCCTGCACCTGTGTCACCACCCCTATCCTCTTCCCTACGTGTGGCCTGATGTGAGGCTTGCCCCAGCCCTCTGAGCCCTGTTCAGCCCTTGATCATGGCCCGGCATCCTCCAAGGTAACCCTGAGGGGGATCTTCTTTAAATGGGCACAGAATACAGTGCATACAGTGCAATGTCTTGAGTGATTTTTTTTTTTAGACTGATTTTAGCATCCCCCCCCTTTCCTTAAGTGCTTCCCAAGCAGCAGCTATTTCTAGTATGTACTTTACTTAAATTACCTGATTTAATTCTCCCAAGAATCCCGTGAGATCAAGGAACAGAAGCTCAGAGAGGTTAAGCAACTTGCCCAAGGTCACAGTGGAAGCAGTCAAGGTGAAAGTCAAGGAAGAGAAGGCTCCCCCAGCCCCTGGTAGGATTTCTTCTTTTTCTGTTCCAGCTTCTTGAGGTTCCATTGAACTCATTTCTTCTTTAGAACGCTCGGGGTCGAGAAGCAGATTCCGGCCACCCGGTCACCAGCCACTTGGGCTCGGAGGGGTGGCCTTGGACAAAGGACCCCCGGAAGAGCAGCTTCCGGCAGTGCTGCCCCCCACCCCCTGCCTGTGGGCTGGGAGCTCTGTGGTTGCTGCCCCTTCCGCCTGCATCTTCCAGGGCCCGGACCCCTCCTCCGCCTCCAACCCCCAGCCCCACCATTAATGAGAATCAGAAGGAGGGAGAGTGGGGACTTGAAAGAGTCATTCCTTTCTTATTTATAGGTCTCCACCGGAGGACCAGGGGCAAGGAGTGTGGTCTCTACCCTGAAGCGAGGAGCAAAGCTCTCATAGGGGGCTGGGTCCTGGCTGGGCTCGGCCTGTGACCCCTCGTGCCTTAATCTCCCCAGCTGTACAATTAGGTAAAAGTTGGGCTACAATGAAAACCAGATGTTGCATCAGGAGCGAAGTCTCCTGGGCAAACAAATTAAATAATAAATAAATGCTTTCGGTTTTACTAGCGACGGGCCACTCTGTACCTCCTCCCAGGCTCCAATTAGAGTATTCCTGTTGTCTCGTGGAGTTTTAAAACCCAAGTGTAAATAAGAAAGAGTCCTGGAACGCCAGAAATGCTTGCCAGGTTTGATTTTATTTTTGTCGGTTGTTTGGCTCACGGTTTGGTTTGATGCGGTGTCGCAAGGCTGTTTTTTTTTGCAAATCATCATAAGTTGAATTTTACATTCTGGTGTAAGTGTGTGTGGGCGGGGGCGGGGCACGATTCACCAGGTTGTAACCCTTTTCCCATCATTTGGGGAATGTCCATCGTGGGACGTTCTGATGTATGAAGTACTTTGGGGGATTACAGAGATGGAGCATGTACTTCTCTCCATCTGCCAAAAACCCAAACCAAACCCAAACCAGAGGGACTCCCAGCTCTAGGGAAAGAAGTACAGGGCTTGGACCTGTAGTTCCAGCCATTCACTTGGGAATCTCTCTGCAGTGTTTGTATCTGCTTCTCAGCCTCAGCTCCATGTCCAGAGATAATCATACTTGGTTGTGTAAAGAACTCAGAAGGCCTCAGACACATTACTTTCATTCATCCTTTAATTCGTGAACTCATTCATTCATTCGACAAATATTTATTGAGCACCTGTTACATGCTCGACACTTCTCCTGGCATGGGAGTGCAGCTGCAAACCAGCAGACCAGAGTTCCTGCCAATAGAAGGACTAAAAAAAACAAAATTCTGATTTTACAACCTGTTTTTGGCATTAGGGCTCCAGTCATTCCTATTTAACCCTTGGAAAATTTTCAGGAAAATGTGTGTTGACTGACACAAAGGTGACCGGTTCAGTGATGGCTATCACGTGTGACTCTCTCAAGGCCACATTTGGCCTAAACTGTATCCACTGACACAGTTACATCCCTGGCTGTTCCTTAGTGAGCACCTACTATGTGCCAGACACGGTGTGTGGGGGGTAGGCATTCTGTATACATCGCCTCCTTTTACCCTCACTGCTCTAGAGTGAAGGAAACCACACTTCCAAGAGCTGCATTCTACCTTGGGCAATTTCTCCTCTTCCTGCTGGCTGCCAGGAAGCATGAGGAAATGTCTAGAAGCTATAATAATATCTAGATATTTATCCTAACCTACTGGGTGCCGTATACTGAGTCGGCAACTTTCTGCCTGTTACCTTATTCCATCCTGACAGTATCTCTGGAAAGGCTGCTACTGTGATCCCCGTTTTACGGCAGATGACATGGTGACTAATCAGGATGAGGTCCCATGTCACACGGTTTGCAGGTGACAGAGCTAGAATTCACAGCCGGGTCTTTCTGATGCGTAAGTCAGCATTCATTCCCCTCCTTTTAAGCTTCATGTTTTATAAACAAACAAGCAAATGTTAGAACTAAAACACCCAGCCTCGATGGCTTTGCTTGGTGTGCCTTGACCCTGTAAGGGCGGGACTTCTCACCACATGCTCTAGGGAGTCCCATGTCACCTGAAGGGTACTGACTTTCTCAATGGTCAGATGACAACACTGAAGCCAAAAGTGATCCCACAAATTTCCCAAGGCCTTCCTGAGCAAAAACAGAGGAATTTCTTGGGTTCTGCCCTCAGTGGGTTTCTGTCAGAGAAACTGAATAGAAAGACCTTCTGACACAGCATTCTCTTGGGTAGAACATGGGTGGGGAGGGTGCAGGGGCAAAGCTACATTAAGAACCACCTTTGTTTCCATCCTGTTCACGGTCTTCAGTCCAGCTTCAAGCTCTGAGGCAAGTCTGTATCCAAGAAGGATATGTCTGATGGGGTTTTTTTTTGGTCCTTTATATTTATCTTGTTCTTGGTTTTGTATCAGAAAGAACATCTAATTAACAGCAAAGATTTCTGACAAATGGATATATTCTTATAACCACCTCAGTCAACAGGGAGAATATTTCCATCTTCCCAGAGAGTGCCTTCTTGCCCTTTTGCAGTCAAGCTACACCCCCACCTTCCCCAGGTAAGTGCTACTATAATTTCTGTATTTATCTCTTTCTTTCTTTCTTATTTCCTCCCCTTTTGATAATAATGCACTTCCATTGTACGAACGTTGGTGATTGCAGATCACATATTTCCTGGGTCCTTGTCTTTTTAGCTTGTTTTCTCCATTGTCCTTATTTGGCAAAATAAAAAGTTTGCAACCCGAGGTCTGTAAATTTTACTGGTCAATGAAATCTAAAGATCTATTTTTATAAGAGCAGAAATAATTTGCTCGATTGGGGCCATCAGAGAAAGTATTATGGACAGGAGAAGGTGTCGGGGATAAGGATTCGACATTCCACTTAGGAGATGCCAGAGTCTGAACCAACAAAGTTAACCCAAGGAAAGATCTGAGCGCCACCGGGAGCCGTGCCCAGGTAGGATGTCGGCAGCTGGGTCTGAAACCCCTGCCCCAGTTCCACCTCTGAGCTCCCCTGTGACCCGAGACAGCGGCTGCTGTTGTCTGAGCTCATTACGCTCATCTGTAAGTAGATGGGGTTGGTTAGATGATTTCTGCGGTCTGATTTCTTCTCTGGCCAGGTTTGGGTTAATTGGAACTGATTTCCCCAGAGCTGTGCGAGGCCTGAACTCCAGGCTAGCGTTTCCAGCCCAAAGCAAACACGGTTCTCAACATCAGGCTTCGAACGAGTTCTGTCTAAAGTTTCTTTCCACCTCTTTCTGGGAAGCAATCAAGGGGTCCCTTTTCTAGGAGACTGTAATTTGTTGAAAAGCATTTGATTGTTGTATTGAAAGGTTGCACTGTATGTGTAAAAAGGTGTTTATGAGGCTTCGTACAGTATAGTTAATAACAACCAAGACCAGGGCCTTTATAACAGGGACCCTGGCTGCGAGCATCTATAGTGTGCCTTTCTGAGGCCCGCTAATGTATAATTATAGTGGCTGGTGGTCTGGAATATAAACCTAGGGCGCTTGCTGCAGGCCTGCAGGTCAGCCTTCTGTTGTCAGGAGCAGAGCTTCTGTACCTTTCTCAGGCTTGGCGGAAATTTGCCCCTGACTCTCAGTCCTGTTCATTGGACACTGGCGCACTCCGAGGTAGGCCGAACGAGGCGCATCTTTAGATGTGAAGAGCCAGGCAGCGGGGAAATAAAATAAGTTCCGGTGTTTGTTTACTCGTGCAGGGGAGACACGTGGCTGTAGGGCCAACCAGCTGGAGCTCTTGCCAGGATCAGGACAGTAGCTTCTAACGAGGCCTTCCCACTTGCACTCTGCCCACAGTCTCCACTCCGGCCATCCTACTGCAGGTGGAGTGCTAAATATAGAAGTCTCACCTCGTCTTTCTCTCCTAAACCTTCTTATGGCCCCTCCGTGTTCTCTAGGGCCAAGCCCTGGTCCTCATCATGGGCTTCCAGGCCCCGCCCCATCTGGCCTTTATGGACTTCTCTGGCCTCTCTGCATCTCGCCACCCTTTGTTCCCTGGCCCCAGTTCTCAATGACCCCTTTTGGGTTCCTTCTCTCTCTCACTTCCAATATGAATTTGCACTTAATGCTGTTCCCTTTACCTAGAATGACCCCTTCCTTTCCCTTTTCCTCCCCAGAGTTCCCTGTCCCCTTCTCTCCCTGATAAACTCCTGCTCATCCTTCAGATCCCTGATCAAATGCCACTACCTCTGGAAAGTCCTCCCTGATCTCCTGGACTAGGCCAAGTTCCCCTACCTGATTCATTTATTCTTTATTCCAAAATCACTCCTTCCAGAGTCTCTATTGTGTGTCTGGAATTGAACTACACAGTTTACATGAAGGAATTCACTTGTGAAACATGTCCTAAGGATATCCTCCTTTGACAAATGGAAAACCTGAAGCTCAGAGAGTAAGTACTTTGCACAGGATATAGGAGAGCTGGTGAGAGACTTAACCAGAATCCCATGGCTCCAACAGGCAAGCTCTTCAATATTTTGGGGTTGCATGAGGGAGAAATGGTATGTATAATGCTCAAATATGCAAAATGCAAAATATCTGTCCCCAAAATATTAAAAAAAAGGTAGTAAGACTTCAACGAGAAACACAACCTATTAACAGCAATTACTGTTTGGGGATGGCTCTGGGAATGGATTTCTCTTGTCCTTCCAGTTTTTCTCGAATTCCCTCATTTTCTATGATGAGTGTCTGTTTCTTCAAAAATGTGAAGAAAGGAAACTCAAGTAAGTAGGATGTGTCTGAAACATTATATTGGTCCTAGAATTACAAAAAAAATTTTTTTCTTTAACTCACAGTATCACCACACTAAACCAACTGTTTTCAATTTTCTGTGTGCCTCTCAAGATTCCTCTTTAAAAATATTTCCTCATAGTTGCAATCATAGTATACATTTGTGCACGTTCTAGTTCGGTATTCTGTTCTTTTCCCTTAATATTTCGCTCTGATGATCATGTAAATAATGGTGCAAGACTCTGTCAAGGTGAACCTCATCTACCGTTCTGGAGTCATGAGCATGATTCTGGCATGGACCAAGCCTCCAAGACCAGCACTGTCTTTTGGGTTAACCCAGTCTGCCCTGGCATTCCTCCTTCTAGCCAGTGCCTTAGTCATTCATTCTACAACTATGTTCTGAATGCCTACTGTGTGCCACGCACTTTGCTAAGTATGCTTCAATCTGTCTGTGCCCTTTGACCGTCAACCCCCATGGAATGCAGATCAACTGATTTTGTAAGAAATCTTTCATAGACATGAGGAGCTTTCAGGAATTAGAGAATTACCCATAGGAAGGGAAGGATTAAGACCTCCAAGTGGCTCCCCCTCTTATTTGATAGATTTTATGTAGTGAATTATATAGAACTTTATACCGTTTATAGGATTCAATTACATCAAAATTCACTTTAAATTGGCCAGCACCTGGAAAGTAGAAGGAATTCTCTTCAAGTGAGGAGACCGAGATCCTAAGAGGTTATTTGATTTGTTCAAAGTTTGCTAGTCCATGACAAATGGGACCATACCACACACATGGTGCTTTGACTTGATTTTCTCACATATTCATGCATCTTGGCAATATTTCTATCAGAACAGTAATTTTTTTTTCAAAAATAGTTGCAGACTATTCCAGAGTATGGATAAATCATAATGTCTTTAACTTGTTTCCCATCAATGGATAAATATGTTGCCTCAACTTTTTCATTATTTTCTAATGTTACAATTTTAAAAGTCCCCATTGGGAAAGGTGAACCCTCTTACACTGTTGGTGGGAATGCAAACTGGTACAGCCACTCCGGAAAACAGATGAATATATGGAGGTTCTTCAAAAAGTTAGAAGTAGAACTACTCTACAACCCAGCAATTGCACTATTTAACCAAAGGATACAAACATAGAGATTCTAAGGGGCACCTGCACCCCGGTGTTTATAGCAGCAATGTCCACAATAGCTAAACTATGGAAGGAGCCCAAAGGTCCACTGACAGATGAGTGGATAAAGAAGATTTGGTGTGAATGTACACACACTCACACACACACACACACTCTCTCTGGAATATATTACTTAGCCATCAAAAAGAATGAAATCTTGCCATTTGCAACAATGTGGATGGAAATAGAGGATATTATGCTAAGTGAAAGAAGTGAGTCAGAGAAAGACAAATAGCATATGATTTCATTCATATGTGGAATTTAGGAAATAAAACAGATGAATATAGGGGAAGAAAAGGAAAAATAAAATAAGATAAAGGCAGAGAGGGAGGTGAACCATAAGAGACTCTTAACTCCTGAGAACAAACTGAAGGGAGAGGGATGGGAGAATGGGATAACTGGGGGATGGACATTAAGGCAGGTACTTGTAAGGAGCTCAGTATTATATATGCAACTGAGGAATCCCTAAATTCTACCCCTGAAACTAATAATACACTATGTGTTAACTAATCTGAATTTGCATAACATCTTGAAAGAAAGATAAATATGCATTAAAAAAATACCATAACTATTAAACAACTTGTTTGCAAACAGATGAAATAAATTTATTTTTTAAAAAAGAAAAGTCCTCATATTGGGGCTCCTGAGTGGCTTAGTCAATTAAGCATCTGACCCTTGATTTTAGCTCAGGTCGTGATCTCAGAACCATGAGATCAAGCTCCAGACCTGACTCTGTGCTGAATAGGGAGCCTACTTAAGATGCTCTCTCTCCCTCTTCCTCTGCCTTCCCCTTCATCTTGCTCATGTGTTCTCTCTCTCTCTCTCTCTCTCTCAGTCAAAAAAAAATTTCTTATATTGTATTTCTGAGGAAATGAGTATATTTCTGTAAAATAGTCTCTTGAAGGCATACATGGATCAGTAGATATGCACATTACAAATTTCAACAGATAGTCCAATAAAGGAAATACAATAATACTGTGCAATGACACCCATTTGCCAGAAGCTGGGCTAACTGTTGAAACTACCAATCTTTTAAATTTTTGCCAATAGTATGAGGTCAAGATGATCTCTCACTGTGATTTTCAAACTGCATTTTCCTGATTACCAGTGAGTGTGAGCATTTTTTCATATGCTATGACCCTGTAGTGTCTCATCCAGGAATTACTTCCTAAAGTCCTAAAGCTCTCTCTCGGGAGGGTCCTGGGGCTCCAAGCTGGGCAGGCTTTCCTCAATAAGCACAGGGTTTGTGCAGTGGAATCTACAGGGCAAGTGGAACCCAAAGGGAGAATAGATTAGGAGGGCAGTGGTTAGAAGTAGAGAGAGACAGAGGACAGGACTCAGGATACGTCACTTATGATATAATCTGTAAGGGGAAAGAGGGCTTTGGATACTTCCTTTGTGTGGTTCTCAGCATACCCCATGGGAGTAGTTGCTTCAAGGAGCTATACTGCATGGTTATGAAGCTATCATCGGATGGCAGTCTGTGTGGGGAGATCTCAAGGAGTTTGGACTTGTCAGGAAGGTGATGGAGCTTGATTATCAGGACCTTCCCTAGCTCAGGCTTCTTCCAGGGCCAGGAGAGGGGACATAGCAGTGGTTTTACATAGTCACAGGAGCTGCAGATTGAATGTTTGTGTCTCCTTGAAATTTTATATGTCAAGCCCTAACTCCCAAAGTGATGGTATCGGTAGATAAGGGCTTTAGAGGCGATGAGGTCATAAATGGAATGGGTGTCCTTTTAAAAGAGGCCGGAGGTAGCTCCATCATATGAGGTGATGCTAGAAGATCACGTCTGGAAGGTGGTTCTTCACCAGACATGGAATCTGCTGACACCATGATCTTGAACTTCCCAACCTCCAGAGCTGCAAGAGAGAAATGTGTGCTATTTATAAGCCACCCAATTTATGGTATTTTATTATAGCAGCCTGAATGGAATGAGACAATGCTCTCCTGTAAAATTTGCAAATAGATATCTTAATTTCAGTTGGGTAAGGCTGCTGCCTCTCCACTCTAGCTTCCCTTCCATGACACTTATCCATGTTTTGGGGGACTATGGACATTTTCAGGAGCTGATCAGGAGGACACAGAGTTGAGGATCGCTTTAGCTTGTTTTTAGTGAGACATACTGTTGTAGCACAGTGTCCATGGATAGTAAGTTACTGCTTGCTGCTCCAGTGTTAATGTGGGCTTAGGACTGTTGTCTCTGCCTGCGGGGTCAAGTCACTGCATTGTGATATAAAAGTGCAGGCAGACAGTATCTTGAGGTAGGCACATATTCCATGGCACCTGGCCCCAGGAGCAGGAGAAGAAGAGAGATGAAGCAGGTTCAGAAGGCAGGGAGCCAGAAATGAGGCTAGGAGCAATCCTACATTCATCAGATGTGCATGGCTATAAGCAGAAATTTCTGTTCACATTAATTCCTAGTCAAAATAGAAGCTCTTTCCTGTCAGGATATACTAAATAAAGCAGCATTTTATTGACGGCATAATTATAAGCCCACCATAATTTATATGAGAATCCCATGAAATATAATTTATCAGAAACATTGTATTTGAAGAGCACAGACCTGTATCCCTCAGTAAGTACAACTCTGCCCGGCGGTGCATGTTGTCTGCATCCCATGTTTTATTATTCTGATCAACCATCCTAGAGGAATTATCTTTCTATACTTTCTATGTATGACAAAACTCATCACAAGAAGAGGCAAAGAGGGTACTGTCAAAACTGTCGGCAAAAATGGTGCCTCAGGCAGTTCCTTAATTAAAATATTACTTTTTCTGGATGTTGCTGGGTTGTTTTTCTTTTTTAAATGTTTTATTTATTTATTCATGAGAGACACAGGGAGAGGTAGAGACATAGGCAGAGGGAAAAGTAGGCTCCCCATGAGGAGACCAATGGGGGACTCCATCCAGGACCCCAGGATCATGACCTGAGCCAAAGGCAGACCTTCAACCACTGAGCCACCCAGGCCTCCCATGTTGTGGGCTTTTTAAAGAAGTTGTCAGCTTTTTAAAAAAGATTATATTTTTGTATTTTTCTTTCACACCTAAGTTATATCCATGCCTTTGCCTTCTCTCCCTTGATAAGGACTCCAAAATTGAATATACACTTTGAGGAGAGAGGAGGGTTTGGGGTTGGCCACGATGACCTCTGTAGTCTAGACCATAAGGTGGGGTCGTGCCGTCTTTTGTTTAAACTCAAATAACACTAGCCACCTGCAGTGACCAGTATGAAGTAGGCACTCAGTGAAACTCGACTGCATGAATGAACAATGCTTCTAGCTCTAAGATTCTCCTGGAGGATTCTTTTGGGACCTATGGAAGATCAGATTACTGTCCAAAAACATCCACTCTCTTCTCCACCCACATTGCTATAGGGTAAATATACTTCCTTTCCTACTGCTATTGAACTTGACATGTGACTTATTTGAGGCTCACAAGGTAAGAATAGGTTTGGCATCTCTTGGTTTGGGATGCTAGAAAACATGATACAGGCAGAGGCTAGACATGACCTGCCTGGTTAACCTTGCCCTCTTGTACTTCTGCTATCTCCGCGAGAAGAACACGCTTTGGTTAACCCACTGCTCCAAAGAGGATGAGATGCACGTGGGGATGAACCTGACCCAACTTTGCAGTCTGTTGGGCCTCCAGATGAACTGGACTCTGACCCCCAGCCGTTTCCTGGCTTTTGTCTTCAGTTTAAAAGCTAGCCGCAAACCAGACCCTTGTTCAGGCAGAGACATGGGCAAGGGTAAGATGGACTAGCCAAAGGGAGAGGCAAGAAAAACAGCCTTGCAATGCAACCATTCAGACAAAGTCAAATATAGATTTAACAACTAATTATAGGAGAAAGCTGCAAAGTGCGTTATAAAATCAAGTGTTTGCACAGAAACATTTTTGCTAGAAAGCAAAGTGGTAGCTCATTTGCATGTTTGGTATTGTTAGCATACAAAGGAGCTGAACTGCTAAAATTAAGATAGTGAGTTGTTTGAAAACCTCATTTTAAAATAGAATAAATCACACCACAGACAGATGTTTAAGAGTGTGCCTGATGTGGGGAGAGCCGGCCTCCAGTGTGAGGCTTGGCGGTAGTTGAGCCTTTACTCCAGAAAGGCCCACCATGCTCTTCTCTGAATCTCAGAGGTCAAGGGTAAGGGGAACTTGCTATCCGGGGCTTGCTGGGATGGGGTCATGGTCAAAGATTCAGAGTCTGGGGCTGGGCTGACAGTGGATATTGATGCTGACAGCCACCAGTCACCAAGCCATCTCTGTGTGCCAGCTACATGCCAAGCGTTCCACATGCAGCAGGAAGAGGCAAGAGAGGTCCTCCGGCATGGAGTGTCAGGGGCCCACCCTGCATTTATGGGACCTTGAGGAGTCCCTCCCTCACCTCACCCTAGGCTCAGCTCTCACAGGCAGCATCAACTGGAACCCTCACTCAACTTTGTGAGTCAAAGTACTAGTATCACCATCATCATCCCATTTCACAGATGGACATGTGGAGGATGGGAGAAGTTCTACAACATCTCCAAATCCAGCAGGCATTGAGTGGGCTGGCTCTGACTTAACCCAAGTCTACCTCCAGAGATTAATCATCAAACTTTTTATTATATACCCATTGTGAAGAAAATGTGTGAACATGCCCATCCATCAAAACTATTTATTTATTTACAAATTATGTAAATTATTGTAATTACATAATATATAATTATGTAATTATATATTACAGATAATTATATAAATTATTATCTACTTTATATAAATGCACAGAATAGGAATATGAAAATAATAAAATGAAATGAAAATACTATTTTTTCTTCACACACTAAAATGGATTTTCTTTATGTTTTTTGGGGTCTGAGTTTTTCCCACTTTGGAAATAAGTATTTAACTGCTTTGCCTTTCATTCTGACCTGTTATAGGCTAGGGAGATGAATTAGTCAGGATGCTTCAGGTAAATACTATGTATATATATTTATATACACACAATATATATAAATATATGTTCATATATAATGTATATAATGAATATTATACATATTATATATTATACTATTATATAGAATATATTATAATAGTATTATTATAATAACAGAGAGAGAGATTGATTTATTATATGACTTACTGTGTGGAACTGACTTACGTGATTATGAAAGCTGAGCCAGCTGACGTTCTCCTGTTGGTAAGCTAGAGATCCAGTAAAGATGGTGCTGTAATTCAGTCGGAGTCTGAAAGCCTGAGAGCCAGGGGGCCAGTTGTACAAATCCCAGCCCAAAGGGAAGCAAAGATCATGTCCCAGCTCAGACAGGCAAGCAGGAAGGGAAAGAATCCTCTTTGTCAGTGTTTTGTTCTTTGCAGGCTCCAGACAGATTGGGAGAGGCCCACTCCCATGGGGAAGAGGGTCAGCTTCCCTGAATCTACCCATCCAAATTCTAATTCCAGCAGGAAACACACTCACAGACAAACCCAGGAACAGTGTATACTCTGGGCACCCCATGGCCAGTCGAGTTGATGTGTAAAATTAAGCATCTCAGGGGAGCTGTCATTATAGGGCCCAAGCACATTGACCTTTTCTTGAGGCATGTAAGTTTTCCATTTCTGCTATAGCAAATCACCACAAATTTGGTTGGCTTAACACAAATTTATTTTCTTAGCGTTCAGGAGGTCTGTTCAGTCTGCAATCAGGCTTCCTGGGCTAAAGTCAAGGTGTTGGCAGGGCTGGTTCCTTCTGGAGGCTCTAGGGGAGAATCTGTTTCATTTTTGGCTTCAAGCGGCCATCTAGATTCCCTGGCTTGTGGTCCCTTCCTTCTTTTATAACATGCATCATTCTGTCCCATGCTTCCATTGTGAAGTTGACTTTTACTCTCATACCCCTGTTTTCCTCTGATGAGGACCCTGTGATCATATTGAGTCCACTGGGTAATCCAGGGTAGCTACCACCTCCTCACACCAGCTCAAGACTTGTAACTAGGTCATATCTGCAAATGAGATATGTGGGGACCATTGTTTAACTTATCCTAAAACTCCAGAGGACAGAGGCCACCACATAGGGTCACCAATCATACTGGTTTTCCTGGGGCTTTCCTGGTGTTTGCACTGAAAATCCCCAATCCCCCAAATTTTCTTAGTCCTAGACAAACCAGGGTAGTTTGCTGCTTTACAAGGTAACATACAAGGTATGTTTAGCACAGCACCTTATATGGTGCCTAGTTTCAGCCAACACCGAGGAGTAATTTTTTAAAAGATTTTATCTATCTATCTATCTATCTATCTATCTATCTATCTATTATCTATCTATCTATCTATCTATCTATCTATCTATCTATCTATTTGAAAGAGAGAGAGAGAGAGAGAGAGAGTGCACACGTGAGAGAGCACACAAGTGGGGAAAGGGGAAAAGAGGGAGAGAGAGGGACAAGCTGACTCCACAAAGAGAGTGGAGCCTGTTGCAAGGCTTGATCCCATGACTCAGAGATCATGACCTGAGCCGAAACCAAGAGTTGGACATCTAACCCACTGAGCTACCCAGGTGTCCCAACAATACTGAGTATTGAACTGACACCTTCTGGGGTTGACATGAATCTACCTCAAAGTCTCTCTAGATTTTTCAAATCCCTTTAACCCCTCTTTATGGCCCAGGTCATTCCAGAATCCTGAACATGTATCTGAGTCCCACTGTATTGCCCACTCTCTCTCTTCTTATATACGGAGCACAACCCATATATAACTTGATTCACAAAAGGATGCTCTGATGCTCCACTTAAAATTTTAAACTGATGAAAAAAAAATTAAACTGATGAGCCCAGACATGATACATGTTCTATTTATATCCCATTTAGCACATCCACCTTGCCAGCACAAGACATCTATGCAAAATTGCAGAGCAATGAAGTGGTAAGTGAAGATGGAGAAAAGAGCAGGGCCTGAGGTTCTTAAATGTGGACAAATTATTGGTAGGGATAAATTCCAGGCCATTGGCTAAAACAGCACTTCCTAAACTTCAGTAGCCTTCATAGTTTTTGAAATATGTTGCCATATCTATTTGTCATCTGTACTCTTCTTTTTTACTTAAATACATTTAAAAAGAAAAGTAAATGCTTACTAAACCCAAGCTTTCTCCCCAACATACATAATAATAAATATGGGATTAGTGGAATGAAAATCTTAATCCATATATGTACTAGTTACCTATTGCTGTGTAACAAAATACCTCAGAACTTTGTGATCTTTTTTTTTTTTTTTTTAGAACTTTGTGATTTAGAAGAACACTTAATATGTCACAATTTCTGTGCATCAGGAATTCAGGAGCAGCTTACGTGGGTCCTTTGGCTTGAGGTCTTTAAAGAGACCAGAATCTCTGTGTTGGTTGGGCTGCTGTTGTCTCAAGGCTGGACTGGAGAGGGATCCACTTCCAAGTTCATTCAGTGATTGTTGGTAGGATTCAGGTCCTCACAGGTGGTCAGACTGCCTCAGGTCCTCACTGGATGCTGGCCAGAAGTCACCCTCAGTTCCTTGCCACATGGATCTCTGCACAGGGCAGCTCACACCTTGGTAACTGGCTTCATTAATTTAAGCAAGCCATACAATTGAGGGAGTGCTAATAAGATAGATATCACAGTCTTCTGAAGCCAACTACATCTTGAAAGTGACAGCCCATCACCTTAGAAGCAAGTTGCTAGGTCCAGGCCATACTCAAGGAGGAGGGAAGTATCTGAGGGTGTGAATACCAGGAGGCAGGGACCATTAAAGGATACCTTTTTTAAAAAATTTCTTTTTTTTTAAGATTTTATTTATTTTTATTCATGAGACACAAACAAAGAGAGAGGTAGAGACATAGGCAGAGGGAGAAGCAGGCTCCCTGTAGGGAGCCTGATACAGAACTCGATCCCACCACCTGGGATCACGCCCTGAGCCAAAGGCAGATGCTCAACCACTGAGCCACCCAGGTGACCCTAGAGGACATCTTTGAGGTCTGCCTATCACACTATGATATCTGAAATCAACTTTCTTACTCTTCGGGTCCTCTGGGTCATACTCTGGTAATCCTTTACATTCAGAATGCAGTGGGTTTACTTTGGCACAAGTGGCAGTAGATGGGGGTATGTGGGGGTGGGGAGTGTCCTCCAGCTGCAGAGAGATCATGGTTAAGATGTGGCCATTGCGATGGAGGGGGTGAGTGAGAGGCTGCCCCTGGACTGGTTAACTGGCTGCAAGGACCACATGGCAGAAAGAGGAACCTGGACAGTTTTCTGGAAGAAGACGAAACTTGAGAACAATTTAGCCAGCTGCCATCTTCCCATTGTGCATATCAGGCCCACCTCAGTGGGGAGTTAAATGGTAGTTTCTTCATTTGCAAGGAAAATTATTTTAGATAGATTTTAACAGGTGACATTTGATAGAGGTGGTTTTGATGTGAGTTCAGTCGATTTTTTTTTTTTGGATGTAGATTCTCCAAATTATTCTTTGCTATTTTACATATGTTAAAAACTCCTCTAATTCCTTGAAAATTGAGAGATCTTATCCAATTTGCTAGAGAAAGGGTCAGCAAACTATAGGAGCCAAATTCAGCCAGCTGCCTGATGGTTTTATGGTCCCAAGGGCTAAGAATTTTTTTTTAACATTTTGAAATAGTTGCATTTTAAATGGTTGTATGAGTACCTACCTAATGGCCTTGATTTTGCCTCTTGACTGGCAAAGCCTAAAATATTTATTATTTGGCCATTTAAGAAAAGTTTGCCAATCCCTACTCTAAATTTCTCCAAAGTTCCATACTCAACCCCAAAGGGGGATTAAGAGAGATGAATTATGTTGTTTCAGAAAGAAAGAGAGGGAGAAAAGTGGGGGAAGGGGTAGAAAGAGGAAAAGAAGATTCCTACTAAACACAGCACTCACAGTCCTTTATGGTACCAGAACCCACCTTCACCTGTGCTGACTGTATAAGTCCTTGAGAGATGATGCTGGCACATGGAAAACCATTTCCAGATTTTCAATCCTTTCACTTTTTAAATCTCTCTGATTAGAAGGAAACTGAAGCATTCCATAGATTAAAGAACATCAAAATCATTTTAGGAACTAATCCCAAAAGAAAACAGAAATGTCACTGACTTCAAAATGTGGGCCCATTATCAGGAAACTATTGTGATAGTGATTTACAGGGGAAAGGAGAAGTTCTCAGTAAAAACCCTCCTTCTAAGAGACAGAGGGGAGAGGGACAGAAAAAAAAATAATCCTAAAAAAGAAGAACCAAGGCACCCAGAACTCAATAGAAGGTGACAGAAGAAAGAAGTGTGCATGCATTTTTTTTTCTCTCAAAGAGAACATAACTCACAGAAATCTCAAAGTCTTCAGAAAGATTTGAGGAGTTTCCCAAAAGCATTATGTTTGGGGAAACACTTGAAATGGCATGCCATTTTAATTAGAGCAAATTTGAAAACCCTAGAGACCTAAACCTACAGCAAAATTATGAATCTGTAGCATAAAGAGAGGGGACTGAAGCACAAGACAGAGAGAGAGAGAGAGAGAAAGAGAGAGAGAGAGAGAGAGAACCTTTCTGTGTCAGTGTCATAACCTAATAACAGACATTCACAGCCAAGAGCAGAAAAGACTCGCATGAAGAAACGTCTGACTTGGGCCTGAACTTTCTCAACCTCTGAGGCCAGTGTTTCCAACTGGTGTCACACCACTTCCTTCTTCTGTCAAAGAACAGCTCGAAGATGCTTATTTTTAACATCCCACAATACTCCTTGGAATCGGGTTGTAACAAATGAATGCATTAAGGAGCATGAAGTGGCAGTTTCTTTATAAAGATAAACTTAATGCCTGTCATATGGTCCAGTTATTCTACCCCCAGGTATTTACCTGAGAAAAATGAAAGCCTATGTCCTTACAAAGACTTGTCCACAAATATTCATAGCAGCTTTATTTGTAAGAGCTGAAAGCTGCAAGCAACCCAATGTCCATCAATAGATGAATGGGTAAACAAATTGTGGTATCTATACACAACTGAATGTTCTTCGGTGACAGAAAGAATAAACTATGGACACATGCTATAGCACTTCTAAATCTCATGCTAATTATATAGAGTGAAGGAAATAAATCAGACTAAAAAGTACGGCTGTATGGCTCCAGTTATATCAAACCATAGAAAATGCAAACTCATCTAGAGTAACAGAAATCATATTTTGTCTGGGGATGGGAGGTAAGAAGGGAGGGATTACAGAGAGACATGAGAAAATTCAGGAGGATGATAAATTTGTTCATTGATTGTGGTGATGCCTTTAGGAGTGTATACATACATCAAAATTTGTCAAATTGTACACTTTATATATGTGCAGCTTATTGTATGTCAGTTATGCCCTAGTAAAGCTGATTAAAGACATTACTTGTTGGAAAATTCAATGTTGTTAAGAGGTCAGTTCTTCCCATCTTGATCTATAGATTCAACACAATCCCAATCAAAATTCCAGCACACTATTTTGTGTATATAGACAGATTGATTCTAAAGTTTCTATGAAAAAGCAGAAGACTCAAAATAGCCAACACAACACTGCAAATGGAAAACAAAGTTGAAGGACTGACACTACCCCACTTTAAGACTTCCTATACATCTATGGTAATCAAGAGAGCATGGTACTGGAGAAAGAAGAAACACATATCAATGGAACAGAATAGAGAGCCCAGAAATAGCCCCCACATAAATACAGCCAATGAATCTTTGATAAAAGAGCAAAGGCAATTTAATGGAGAAAAGATGAGGAATAGTCTTTTCAACAAATGGTGCTTGGAGCCATTTTGACTTCTATTTGCAAAATAATAATAATAATAATTTAAGTACAGACTTTATACCTTTCACAAAACTTAACTCAAAATGGATCACAGACCTAAATGAAGAACCTTAAAGTTCAAGCCTTCTGGAAAATAGCATAGCAGAAAATCTAAGTGGCCTTAGCTTTGGCGATAAGTTAGTTACTGTAGCACTGAAAGCACAATCCCTAAAAGAGAAATTGATTAAGTTGATCTTTATTCAAGCTAAAAATGTCCACTCTGCAAAGAAACTATTAAAGAAATGGAAAGACAAACCACAGGGGAGCTTGGGTGGCTCAGTTAGCTAAGCGTCCACTCTTGATTTTGGCTCAGTTAATGATCTTAGGGTTGTGAGATGGAGCCCCGCTTTAGGGTCCATGCCCAGCATGGAACCTGCTTGGGTTCTCTCTCTCTCTCCCTCTTCCTTTGCCCCTCCACCATGCCCCCTTCTCATGCGTGAGCTCTCTTGAGCTCTCTCTCAAAAAATAAAAAAAAAATAAAAACCATACAGACCACAAATTGGGAGCAAATCTTTACAAAATACATATCTGATAAAGGACTGGTATCCAAAATACACATAGAAGTCTTTAAATTCAACAATAAAACAAACATCCCATTTAAAAATGGACAAAAGATCTGAACAGATGCTTCGCCAGAGAAGATGTATGGATGGCAAATATGCATATGAGAAGATATTCAACATCATCTGTTATTAAGGAACTGTAAATTAAAACAATGAGATATCCCAAAACATCTATTAGGATGGCTAACATCCCAAACATTAAAAACTCCAAATGCTGTCAAGGATATAGACCAACAGGAACTCTCGTCCATTGCTGGTCAAATGCAAAATGGTACGTCTGTTCTTGAAAGCAGTTTGACAGTTACTTACAAAGCTAAGCATAGTTATCCATATAATCTAGCAATGGTACATCTAGGTATTTATTCAATTGAACTGAAAACTTGTGCCCACAAAAAATATATGCACCTGAATATTTGTAATGGTTTAATTTGGTTATTCAGCAGAAAATGCAAAAAACCAAGGTGTTTCTTCCATGGGTGGATTAATAAATTGTGGTGCATCCATACAATAAAACGTTATTCGGCAATAAAAAGAGATGAGCTATTAAGCCACATAAAAACATAAGGGAAACTTAAATGCATATTGCTTAGTGAAGGAAGTCACTCTGAAAAGGCTGCATACTGTAGGATTCCAAGTATACAATATTCTGGAAAAGGTGAAACACAGAGACAGCAAAATAGTCAATGATCGTCACGAGTTTGGTTGGGGAGGAAAAAAATGGATAGATGAAGCACGGGGGATTTTTAGGATGGTGAAAATATTCTGTATGATACTGTGATAGTGGATACATGATACTATGCATGTATCAAAACCCATAGAACTTCATAGCACAAAAAGTCAACTGTAATGTATGCAAATTTGAAACAAACAAACTTAAGACAACAGAGGATCCCAGGAAAGAATGCAGGCCATGATGAGAGAATCTAGCTGGATTACAAATGCAGGAAGCTACATCACTGAAGGGAATGGGGGAACAGGGGTTGCTCTAAGTAATCTTGGAAATAGAGATTGTAAGAAGTTCACATAAGCCCGGCGTTTCATTGATGAAATTGTTTCCCCACAAGGGTACAGGTTAATAATTCTAATAATTATATACATGTATAATGAGATTGAGCAATTAATTAAACAGATGGGGGATTGTGAGAGGATTTCTCAATGAACAGTGGAACTTTACATAATAAGAGGAGACTAGACCAGCACATATATCCACATCGTAATGGATCAGAATTGAAGATATCAGTGAAAATTCGTTTTATCTTAAGATAGATATCATTAGGAACAAATCATCTTAAGATTTGTGTGGAATCAGAAAAGACCCCGAATAGCCAGGGGAATATTAAAAAAGAAAACCATAGCTGGGGGCATCACAATACCAGATTTCAGGTTGTACTACAAAGCTGTGGTCAAGACCACAGTACCACAGGCACAAAAACAGACACATAGATCAATGGAACGGAAGAAAGAATCCAGAAGTGGCCCTTCAACTTTATGGTCAACTAATATTCGACAAAGCAGGAAAGACTATCCACTGGAAAAAAGACAGTCTCTTCAATAAATGGTGCTGGGAAAATTGGACATCCACATGCAGAAGAACGAAACTGGACCATTCTCTTACACATACACAAAGATAAACTCAAAATGGATGAAAGATCTAAATGTGAGACAAGATTCGATCAAAATCGTAGAGGAGAACACAGGCAACACCCTTTTTGAACTTGGCCACAGTAACTTCTTGCAAGATACATCCATGAAGGCAAGAGAAACAAAAGCAAAAATGAACTATTGGGACTTCATCAAGATAGGAAGCTTTGCACAGCAAAAGAAACAGTCAACAAAACTAAAATACAACCTATAGAATGGGAAAAGGTATTTGCAAATGACGTATCAGATAAAGGGCTAGTTTCCAAGATCTATAAAGAACTTATTAAACTCAACAGCAAAGAAACAAACAATCCAATCATGAAATGGGCAAAAGACATGAACAAAAATCTCACAGAGGAAGACATAGACATGGCCAACATGCACATGAGAAAATGCTCCGCATCACTTGCCATCAGGGAAATACAAATCAAAACCACAATGAGATACCACCTCACCCCAGTGAGAATGGGGAAAATTAACAAGGCAGGAAACAACAAATGTTGGAGAGGATGTGGAGAAAGGGGAACACTCTTACACTGTTGGTGGGAATGTGAACTGGTGCAGCCACTCTGGAAAACTGTGTGGAGGTTCCTCAAAGAGTTAAAAATAGATCTGCCCTACGACCCAGTAATTGCATTGCTGGGGATTTACCCCAAAGATACAGATGCAGTGAAACGCCAGGACACCTGCATCCTGATATTTATAGCAGCAATGTCCATAATAGCCATACTGTGGAAGGAGCCTCGGTGTCCATCGAAAGATGAATGGATAAGGAAGATGTGGTTTATGTATACAATGGAATATTACTCAGCCATTAGAAATGACAATTATCCACCATTGGCTTCGATGTGGATGGAACTGGAGGGTATTATGCTGAGTGAAATAAACCCATCAGAGAAGGACAAATATTATATGGTCTCATTAATTTGGGGAATATAAAAAATAGTGAAAGGGAATAAAGGGGAAAGGAGAGAAAATGAGTGGGAAATATCAGAGAGGGAGACAGAACATGAGAGACTGCTAACTCTGGGAAACGAACAAGGGGTTGTGGAAAGGGAGGTGGGTGGGGGGTGGGGGTGACTGGGTGATGGGCACTGAGGGGGGCACTTGATGGGATGAGCACTGGGTGTTATGCTATATGTTGGCAAATTGAACTCCAATAAAAAAGATAGATATCATTATATAGATATATACATATTATATATAACATAAATATTATATAAATCTTTATCGATATGTGTATATACATAGATTACTAAGTATACATCTATTACTCTGTTCTGACAGCTCCGAGAGTTTAGATGCAATGACGCCCCAGGGGCAACAAAGCCATCTAGTGCCAAGATTTTGGTTTCTAATACTATCCCTCAATAAAAGTAACCCAGGCTTCTTAAAACAATGGCTGATTCTAGAGAGGAGAGATTAATAAGATGAGCCTGGAACATCTTGTAGGGATAGAAAGTAAGGAAGTGCTAAAAAACAAAGAAATGATAATAAAAAAAATCTCCTAGTGCATTTATAGGCATATGTCAAAAGGGCTAGGAGTCAACTGAGAGTGCCCAGTCAAAGCTGAAACAATTTGAGAAAAAAAAAAAGTAGTATTGTATTATAACCCAGGGTATAGAATAAAGATCTATGAATGTACACTGATACAAATAAATAATTGAATAATTAATAAATGGAGAAGAGCCAGATCTCCCATGCAATGAATTACAAATAAATTTTGTACTTAAGGAGGGGGAATGTAATTCCTCACTCCTTAAGTGGAGGCTACACACAGTGACTTCCTTCCAAAGAGGACGGTAGTGGGGTGGGGGAAATAGTGACTATAATGGAAAAACCTGACAAACACTGCCTGGGCCAGGTGCTCGAGGTCAACATCAATAGCAATACATCGTGTTGATAGTATGTACCCTTGATATGATGTGATTAAAATGGCACTTTACCTCTGTGATCTTCCCCCAAACCCTTGACCCCAATCCAATTATGAGAGAAACATCAGACAAACGCCAAAGGAGGGACATCCTACAATATATCTGACCGGTAGTCCTTAAAACTGTCAAGGTCAAGAAAAACAAGGGGAGGTCTGAAAAACTGTCACAGCCAAGAGGAGTCTAAGGACACCTGAGCACTAAATTTAACATGGTATCTTGGATGGGATTCCAAAACCAGAAAAAGAAGAGCAGGTAAAAAATTAAGGAAATCTGAGTTGACAATGGACTTTGGTTAGTAATAATGTATTGACATTGGTTCATTAACTGATGATATTAATCACAGGGGGGACTGAGTGTCTGTGTTTGGGGGAGGAGAGGCCGTATGAGAACACCATATACCCTCTGCTCCATTTTTCTGTAAGTTTAAAACTGTTCTAAAACATAGTCCATTGATAAAATAAAATAAAATAAAATAAAATAAAATAAAATAAAATAAAAATAAAACAAAACAGAGTTATGTGACTTGTGAGATGCAGGATATGGTCTAGCCCCCACGTGTCTAGACTCTAAGACCAGGGTCCTTCTATTATGTAACTAACTGTTGCCTTCCCTTTTGACATTAGTGACTTACATGTGCTATTTCAGTCCAGGCCAGTGCTGTTTGGGATGAACTGGAAAGCCCATCATGTAAGTCACTCTCTTCTCGTAAGTTGGGACATTTTGTATGTCTTGTGTGTGTCTCTGAATGGTTAACACTGCCCATGTGTGGAAGGGGGAGGGGAGAGAGATGGGCTTACCCCCTACAGAGTTTATGGACGCTCAGGAACATATACCATATACAACTTAAGCCTCATGTTTATGTCTGGGAATATATTAAATGCCATCTGCCTAACCATTTGCCATGTTATAAATTAAGGTGACATCAACAATGCTACAACGCCAAGGAGCACTCTGCTGTCTTCCACTTTGATATTAAATGGGTTTTGTTACCAAACTCTTCTTACAAACATGAAAAGAACAGTTGCAGGCCTTCTGGAGGAGCAGATGGGCTCGGAGGCTTCCCAGCACAGGCTCTCCGTGAGAGTTACAAGGCTCACATTTTCTTTGCTGTACGGAGTTGACTGTTGTCATGGTTGCTATAGGGGGGTGGGGGGGAGCTAACCTTGGCCCTGTCACTTCCTTGCTGTGTGAACTTGGGCAGGTTATTTAACATCTTGGAATCTCACTCAGTTCCCTTATCTGTAAAATGGGGGCAGGCAGCGCCAACCTTATAGAATTGTTACAGGCTTTACATGAGAAAAGTCAGCCTTTCTCTCACTGCCTTTGACTCCTGGTGAGAAAGTATTTCTTTTTTTTTTTTTTTTTTTTTTTTTGAGAAAATATTTCACTCTGACCAACCGTGCATACGTGTGCATACACACGCGCGTGTCTACACACATGCACTCACACGTAACTGACACTGTTGAAGCAAAGTCTTCCTTAAATCAAACCAGTCCTTGCCGTGGATTATATACGTTGATATTTTCCTCTCTCAATCTATTCTAATCTACTGTTTTGTCCTCTTCCATTCCACGGGCAACCCAGTGAGTTCACCTGAGACCCACTAATGCTTGCAGCCTGCAGATTAAAAAACATTAAGACGGTGTATTTGAACATGTAAAAAAGTGCAATGACTGTTATGCAATAAATGGTAGCAGTTACTATGGTTATTAGCGGTATTATTATGAACTGGGGCAAGGCTGCGTGAAAAAAGGAGGAATATAAACAACACCAGTCTGTTCCCACGGACCCAGTCAGTGCACTGGTTCTTTCCCAGCTCCAACTAAGCATCTATTAACAAAGAAATTATCTATTAACATCAGAAATTCAAATGTCCATGTTAGTGTGCTTCCTGAAGCCCAAGGGATTGCTCTAGGAGGACCTGCTCCCCACTCTCAGCTCCCCTTCCTGCCTCCTGGAAGGTCAGCTTCTCTTTCTCCCTCGCTTTTCTGCTCTTCCTGAGTCCCCAGCAGGGCCGAGGCCTGGGTGCCCACAGCAGCGGCCTGCTCATTAGCGCTCCCCGTATTGGCTTCCCCTGCTCCTCTGCCAGTGCTTGTTGGCATCATCTTCAAAATCAATGGCTTGAACTTATATACCAGTCCCAGGGGGTGCTTCTGGGGGAACCCGACCCAAGATGCCCCCCTCTGCCCCGTGTATCCTTACAGTACCTGCCAAGTCGGCCTCACAGCAGGTGAGGGGTATCAAGACCTATCAAGTTATCAGAGCTACCCCCACTCATGCTGGCTCCAGGCACCTGCTGGGGACAGGTAAAGATGCTCCACCAATCCTCACCTGCATGGGGGCCGACCTTGAGACCTAGCTGCTTTTCTCCTCTGTGACTTTCTCTTTTCACGGCTGAAGGCCCCATCGTGCCCAGGTGTGGGTGACCCAAGGCTTCTTCAAAGGATTCATGATGTCCACGTGCCCATCTTTTTTGTTTGCTTTCCAGCTAAATAAACAAAATGCCCTGATCTCAGGCATGGAATACATTGATTTGCCTATCTTTCTTAAAACATATCTAATATCCTCCAGGTCTGTAAGGGCCACCCCTTGTATCACTCACTGGTGCACCCACAAAACTGCATTTTCTTCAGACAGAACATATCTTTTATTGGGCTTGTGTCTGTGATAATGATACAGGTGGATTTTATCATCCCTTTCACCCTACTAGTAATGAACAAATTCACTGCGTATTACTTTGGACTTGATCTCTGGCAAAACACTACTGGAACAAACAATTTGATTTGTCAACACCTTTACAAGGGCTCCTCAATCAATGTCACAAATCCAAATTTAAACAGCAAAGTACATTTGACTGCAGGACCCTGGACTGATTAGAGCTCCGAGTTCAGAGAATTGCTCCAGACAGGGCAGCAATCAGATTATTAACTCCACTTGAAAATACTCTCTGCTGCCTGGGATTAGCATGCATATTTTGATATAGATCGATAAGCAATCTCCTTTCTATAAGAAATGCCTGCAACATTCATTTGGCTGATCAAAGGTAGATATCAGCTGGCTGTGACAGCTAGCTATTGTTTCTCCGCTTTCTTTACAGAAGAACCTCTATTAAAAAAAATTCTCGGGCTCTTTTTCAGCTAATAGTGGAAGCCAACAGAGAGCCACAAAATCCCATCTCCTTCTCAACACTGAAAGACAATTAGTGCAGAAGGGACTTGAGGTGTTTTATTTTTTATTTTTTATTTTATCTAACTTAACCCATTTCCACTGTGTTCACTGACAAAAAAATGGCAAGTTTCTTCTTCTCCCCTTTCCTGATTCCCTTCCACTCTGGCTTATTTTCCACTGGAGTGATGGTCCCAGTCTGGGGATGTTGGAAGGATGGTACGCATTTTCTGCCACCTGGTTACTTCCTTGTTGAGATCAAAGCTCTTATGTGAAACCCCCGAAACTGTTTTAAACTGGATTGTGCAGGTTTGGATTCTGGGTGGGAAATGGGATTGACTTATTGCTTTGAAGTGTGTTATTCCATCCTTTACCCCTGTCTCTCTCCCTGATTCTGTTACGTCATTTCCTGTTGAAAATAATTTCTTATTCATGTTCTCTGGCTATTTTGTGCATCTCGAATTTTTTTCTCTCGAGTAAACTTTTCCTTATCAACCAACTCAGGAACAAAAATGTAACTAAAACACCAACCAATTGTTTTCTTCTGCCCAGTGATCCCCACAAACAAAAATCAAAGTACATTCTATCTACGGACAGATTTCTAAGTGACCAATGCAAGCTACAGAATAGTTTATATGGCATGATTCAGCTTTTATTTTAAAGATAAATATGCTTGCATCTATGTGTCTATGTATTCACTCTATACATAGATATTCACTACATGATGTATATATGCAGACACACACACACACGCACCCACATATATAGGAGAACACCCCATAGTTACTAGTTATAGAAGGCTAGATTGATGGGAAACTTTTTTTTAAGGTTTTTATTTAAACCCCAGTTAGCTCACATACAGTGTGATGTTAATTTTAGGTGGACATTATAGTGATTCGTCACTCCCGTACAACACCCGCTGCTCATCACAATAAGCGCCCTCCTTTATTCTACTTACCTACTTGTGTTCTACTTGTATCGTGTTTCAATTCAGGAAAACTTACTTTAGAAATGAGAATCAGAGACATCTCCCACATATTCTCCCTGTGTGTAAGTTCCGATTTGTTCTTAAACCACCTGCCATGAGATGTCACCATGCTTGCCTTATAAGCCAAGGTGGCACATTTTGATGGCTCCGTCTCAGCGAGCACATCACCAGGCTTGTGTCAACAATAGGGCAGCTGCTCTGTGCACGCTAAGTGGGTGGTGATGTACTCTTAAGGATTATTTGATTTGCTTTAAAACCTCAGTAGTCTGAATGGATTGTGGGGGAGTACCACCTCAATGAGTGAAACTCTTCATCTCAGTATGGTTGAAAATAAATGCTTTTGGAAAAGAGTTGCAAGGCATGCCGAAAACCACACAAATAGAGAATATTCAGGTAGTTGCGGTTGAACACTGTTATAAAAAGGTAAAAATACGCAATAACTGTAACTTTATAATACTTTAAGTTTTTGAAGTGGTTGAAACAGTATTTTCTTAAACTGTTGAATTTTTTATCTCTGTGGAAAAAGGGTTTGCTAGACCTCAGCCTTGTTCCAGTAACTCCAAATGCTTTGTTAAGTGAGATTTGGGGACATCCTTTGAGTTCCTTATCATAAATATCATTTACAGGCTTCCATATTATCTCATTGAATCTGCACAGCAACATGGTGGGTTTAGTCTGTTTATTCCCATCAATCAAATAAGGAAAGAGATTCAAGTGGTTTAATTAACTGGCTGGAAATTTCCATTCAGATCTGACTGTAAAGCTAGGGAGAAGACTTCTTCAACAGCATCTGGATACCTCATAGTAAAGTGATACAACTGACTTTTAAAGTCAGAGTCCAGAACTGGGTTGTGAAAGTGGTATTTGCAGAAATAATCTCTTTCTGGAGAAAACTGTGGAATTGATTCTAATGATCGACACAGATGGGATCTTGCTCACGGGTCTTAAATTCTAACATACAGGAACCGAAGAACTCCCCCATTACTGGTAGACCCTAATTATGTTGATATAGAAAATCTAGCTCCAGCAGATAATTAGATTTGACAGAAATGCGTATAAACATGAGTTACGAGAGGCATGCTTCTATTTCTTTCTGATTAAACACATATCCTGGCTGAAACTCTTACTAGTCAGGTAAGCTTGGTCAACTTCTTAACCTCTCTGGGCCTTCTCTGTCAAAGAGAATGATAATAAGTGTGTTTACCTTATAGGGTGGCTGTGAGGTGTAAATGAAATGACACCTGTAAAAGACTCAGCATAGTACAGGGATAGAGAAAGTGCTCAATAAATACTAGATATTACTAGTAACAGTGACAATAAAGTTCCTCAAGCCTTGGTTTCCTATCTATCCAGATAATCACAAACTAGAAAATTAGTGAATGTCTTTCTTTTTTTTTAAATGGATTCTTCTACTTAAAACATTTTCTGATCTACTGACACCTTTAGTTCTTCCCTCCTTTGCTGTAAAGACCCAAATCTTTACCTGCAAAAATTGTAAACGAATGTATTGTGTTCTTAAATCTTCAAAGTGGTTTCATATACTTTATCTCTGATGAAACATCCTGAAATGAGGTCAACGCAGAATTATTTCAGAAATATTTATTAAACATGTCCTGTGCACCAGGTGTTATGTTAAGTACTGGCAAGCAAAACCGCTGATGTGCTTGCCCTCTGCCACCTCGGAGTCTCATGCAAAATTATTAGCCTTATTTGAAATAAATGCATGTGGAAGTGATGTCAATTGCACAGTGAGCATCAGAACCTGGGGCTTCTACATCTCAGTTTTGTTCCCTTAAGAATGTGGGCTAGTGGCCTGTAAGCCACTAGCAAAGGTAGTAAACACAATTTGATAGGCAGAAAGGATCTGTCCAAGTAGACTGTCCATGGAGAGATAACCAACGAGGAAACCACCAGCTTGACCTTTGTTACTCATGAGCTTGATTTGCATAATCCAGGCTTGTTTTCACTTATGCTCCTCCCATCAGACTCTGGGTTTGGAAATCCAGGATTCTATGTGCCTAAACATGTTCTTGGATAGAATCATCAGATCTAGTCACCTCAACGGCCATGAATTTACAAAGAAAGGGATTTTTCATAAGATCTGGCCACAAAAAACAAAACAAAACAATAAAAACCCTAACTGAGGTTGGAACTCAGCTTCAAGAAGCAGACATTAATGTTCCCTGGACTTCCATGATTGCCAATTAACATGTCATTTGCTGACTAAGAGGCAAACCCTCATGGTGCTGACATCAGGGAAGATGGGGCAAATCTCCCTTGCCATGCCAATTAACTGTTGCCTTCTTGGTGTTGTTTGGTAACTGCCTGCCTGGGGCATGTTCGTAAGTACATCTCACAACAATCTGTTATATATAATGACTTGGCAAATGTTCTTCTTATTCCCCGACTGAGGAAGAAAAATGGTTTTCATTTCTAGTCCAATAATCTAGGACTTCCGTGGCAAGAAAAGTGAATCAAACTTTTTGATCCACCTGGTCAAACCAAACAGGACATTAGGATGATGTTACTAAGCAGCCAGGCCTGAGTCCTATATCAAATCACTGCTTTTTCCTTGCTAGAATGATGTTGTTGACAAGAATTCAGACAACTGAAGACAAAGCTTGATGAAAAATCTGGGTTTTCTCCTTGGCTTGCCCCAGATAAATCAAATGCAAAGTTTGTGAGATGCACCATGGGTGTCCCTTTGTGAGGACAGTTTCTCCTTCTGAAGTGAAAGATTAAGTGCAAGAGGCAATCCAGATTATTGGATGGCTGCAAGAATCAATGAATGAAAAATATTCTTCCCCATTGAATGGGGTAATTTATTCTCATTGATGGCACAAGAGGTCAGAGGATGGTTCTTGTTTCATTAGCTCTCTCCCTGGGAGACAGCTCTGCCTGGGGCCACCAGAGAGAGTGTCTACACCAGCACTTGGTCAACATTCCTCCCCTGTTGTGCTACTGAAAGTAAAACTTGAAGGAAGACAGTAAGTAGCTATACATTTCCTACTACTCCAATGATGTCCTTATTGTGTGGGGACAAATGCTATCTTCATGCTGCCCGGTTTGATCTGAAAATTACAGTGATTTGTGAATCTGCTAAATAAAAGTCATTTAGCAGAGTCCCAACACCCTGTCCTTCCCAATATATTTTGGGGGGCATTTTCTACATAGTATCCTAGAATTTAACACATGACACTAAATAAACATTTCTTAAAATTGTCTCTATGTTTAAAAACACAATGTTTGGTAGTGTTTGGCACATAATAGGTATTTGATAAACAATAGCTGTATTTATTACTAATAAATAAATTGTAGCATGTTACTAAACATGATAACTTATTTTTTTTCCCTTAAACCTTGTTTTATAATTGAGTGGGAGAAACAGAAAAACTATATATATAATTTAACATACTGGGATACAAGTAAGGATAAATGTAATACAAAGTATTACAGTCATGCAGAGAAGAAAGGAACTTCTTTAGGATAGTTGAGGAAGGCCTCATAGAGGAGGTAATGACTGAGCAGTTTGAAAGATGAACAGAAGTTAGTCAGGTAGGTGAGGATGGGTACACAGGGAAGGGCATTTCACTCCAAGGGAACATCGTTTGGAAAGAAATAAAGGCACAGACCCTCAGAGTCTGTGTGCCAATCTATGAGAAGTGAGTTGGGGAGAACATGGTTTATCTTGGTAAATGTTTCATATGCCCTAGAAAACAATGTGAATTCTGCTTTTATTGGATAGAATTTTCTCTAAATGTTAATTAGATCAAGTTGGCTGATAGTACTGATAGAGTCTTTTATATCCTTACTGATTTTCTATTTGTTATATCAATTATTATTATTATTATTATTTTTAATTTATGATAGTCACAAAGAGAGAGAGAGAGGCACTCTCTCATAGGCAGAGGGAGACACATAGGCAGACACATAGACACATAGGCAGAGGGAGAAGCAGGCTCCATGCACCGGGAGCCCGATGTGGGATTCGATCCCAGGTCTCCAGGATCATGCCCTGGGCCAAAGGCAGGCGCTAAACCGCTGCGCCACCCAGGGATCCCCTGTTATATCAATTATTAAGAAGGATTATTATTATAAATCTCCAAATGTTTTTGTGGATTTCTCTATTTCTTTATGCAGTTTTGTCAGTTTTTGCTTCATTTATTTTGAAGCTCTACTACAAAGTGTGTAAAATCTTTGGATTGTTAAATCCTTTTGATGAAATTACTCCTTTATTGTTACAAAATTATTTTCTTTGTATTTGGTAACATTCTTTGCTCTGAAATATACTTTGTCTGTTATTAATATAACTAATCTAATTTTCTTTTGATCAGTGTCAGCATGACATATTTTTTCCATCCTTTTGCTTTTAATCTATCTATATCTTTATATTTAAGGCACATTTACTGTAGGCAGCATAAAGTTAGGTTCTTGCTTGTTTATCCAACCTGACAATCTCTGCCTTTCAATTGAGGTATTTAGATGACTTATATTTAATATGATTGTTGATATTGTTAGATAAATTATACAATCTTGCCATTTGCTTCCCATTTGGGCCATTTATTCATTGTTGCCTTTTTCTTCCTTTTTGAGTACTTTTGGATTGAGCACTTTTTGTTCTCTCTCTCTCTTTCTTTCTCTCTTTTTTACCTCCTTTGTTGGTTTATTAGCTACAACTATTTGTTAGTTATAACTATTTCAGTGGTTGCTTTAGAATTTATGATACACATTTTTAACTTATAACTTTATCTCAAATAGTATTATACCAACTCATATAGCATAAAGGAAACTTTGAATGATTTCTCCTTTCTCAGTTATTGTTCTGCTGCTGCCATACATTTGATATGCTATAAATCTTATACTACATTCTTATTAGTTTTCACTTAAATAGTTATGTTTTAAAGATATTTAAAAAACAATTTATCTCTAATGTAGTCACCATTTTGGAACTCTTCATTCTTTTGTGTGGATCGTATTCCCATTTGGTATCATCTTTCTGCCTGAAGGACTTTCTTTAACACTTCTTATAGTGTGAATCTTCTCTCAACTTGTGTATGTCTGAGAAGTCTTTATCATTTTAAGTTAAACCTTATATTCTAGAATGGTTTCAGCTACATAGAAAAATTGTCATGATAGGTGAGTAGAGAGAGAAGAGGGGGGTTGTTCACTTAGAAAATGACATATGAATTGCATTAGCAATAGTCCAGAAAACACATTTCAGAGCAAGTGCATGGGGTTGACAGTGGGGATGGAGGAAAATGTAAGTCATAGCAACTGGTGAGTTGGTGGCCAAGTTGGTGGTGGTGATGATGGGTTGATCAGTCTGTGTCCTGTCAAAAAACAAACAAGCAAACAAAAAACAGGAATCAGTCTAGATTTTTAAGCTGAAAGGGATTTAACTCAAGGTATTGGCAACAGCATTTTTGGCAGAACTATAATAACAAAATGGGAAATGAATGTTACCCAGACACCGATAATCTGGTATTAATTCTCAGATGGAGCCCATGAGCCAAAATGTATTGCTCTTGTTACAGGAAGCACAAGCTCATGGTGCTAACCAGTGACCTATGCAGTTGACACTAATACTGAAGCAAAGTACTGCCGGACATGTGGATGTTGATGTAGTGCAAGGGTTACCTCTACTATTGTTTGCATTGGTGTCATCAGAAGTAGACAAGCTTCTAGCTACTCTCTGCCTCCTAATTTGTCAAGAATACAACCTCCTAGCAAAATCTGGAACCCAATGAGCAAAGGAGTCTGGGAATAGAGTTTGCAGGCTTCTGCCCTAGAAGGCCAGAGAAAACAGTTTGCAAAACATATTTGGCAAAGGGAGTAAGAAAGAGGGAAGAGTCAGGGTGAAACCCATAGCTTCTGACCACAATAGAGAAGGGGATGCCAACAAAAGAGCTCCCGTGTCATGGCTTCTTGTTCAATAGGAAGGCCCAAATCATCCATTGGCTTAAAGAGATAAAACTTGGTACCATTGAGATGGGTCAATGAGAAATGTACCATTGCAGATGGGTCAGGTTGCCTGATGTGCTTTCCTGTTGTAAGAGTTGCCATAATGTGGTTAAGTAATTGGGTGAGATTATAAACTCCATGAGGGTAGAATGTGTTTGCTATGGTATCCTGTATATCCTCCACATCTTAAATGGAATCTAACACAAGGTAAGTACTCAAGAATTTGTTGAATAAAATGAGCTTTGTCTGAGGCATGAGGCAGGGGGAAGGCCAGCACCTCCTCCCTCCCCCCTCCCGAGGCCGTATAATTGTCCAGCCTTCACCTCATTGAGGCCAATTACCTTGATATCCTTGATATAAAGGCATGAATGAGTGTTACGTGAATCTTGTTAGGGAAAGTGGACAAATATATAAAACAAGTAAGATTTACCACAACAATTGTTATAGAAGAAATTGCAAAATTGTTGAGTTGTCAGGTGGATCTCGGGATGTGGAATGCAGTAAGTGAGAGGAAGTCAGTGAAGCCTTGTGGAGAGCAAGATTGTCAGTTTAGAGCTGGCCTGGAGAGGAAGGAAGATGCAGAAATGCAGGACTCCAGTAGGGGAGAGACTGTGTGACTAGGGCACTAGGCCCCTTCACATGTCAGGTGGTCTGTATCTTTGTCCCTGCCACCTGGAGGAGGGTGAGTCCCTGACTTCTGTGGGGAAATACAGAGACTTCTCCTATGGTGAGAGAGCAGAGGCCCTGGGGTGGACATCCAGCTTCAGCCATGGAGCTGATTATGGAAATATAAGAATAAGGATCATTTAAAAACTGATCATAAATGTTTATTTTTAAAGCATTAAAATGCAAAAGTCCCATGCTCGACTGTAGAAAAAAGCTTAATTAAAAGCAGAACCTTTCTAAAGGGCAATCGGACCTAGGATCCACATAAAAACCCCCACACTGGGCACGGGAGACACCAGCAACCCAAAGGCCAATAATAAATGCACCCTGTAAAACCAGAAATAAAATGAGCTTTGTCTGAGGCATGAGGCAAGGGGAGGGCCAGCACCCCCCCTCCCTGGAGGCTGTATAATTGTCCAGCCTTCACCTCATTGAGGCCAATTACCTTGGGAGGGATTAGAAACTGACCTGAAGGTGACCACTTGTGCATTAAAGTGAAAATCCAAAGTGGAAAGGGCTTGCCTGAGAGTCGAGGGCTAGAGGTGTGATAAGACCCGGGGGGTACAGGCATGAAGTATTCTGACTCTCACTGCCCTCCCCTTCCCAGGAAAAGCATGCTGGCTTTTCTGACCCACCAGGTGATGAGGCCAGCAAGCCCCAGCCCCACTGACAGAACCGCTTGGCCACAGTCAGGAGCTGGACTTAAGGAGAATGTCAGGCAGCCCTCTGAGCCCTGCAGCGGGGCGGCACAGAGGAGGATGCATGGTGAGTCAGGGGAAAGGGAAATGAGTCCAAACCCTCACTACCCAGTGTGTGGCCCCAGAACAGCTGCTTCAGTATGACCTGAGAGTGGCTTGGAAACATTCAGGCCCCTCCCAGGACCTGCCGAGGCAGAGTCTGCATTTGGACAAGATCTGGGGGTGACCCCACACAGTGCTTTCAGAATCTGTGAAATGGAAACACTCACCCCAGCCTGCCCAGCTCTGCAGCGGGAATGGTGAGGAAGGAAATGAGATGCACCGATTAGAAAGTGCCTTCAAAAGGTAGAGGTGTCTGACAAAAGGTGGGTGCTAGATAAAACGACCGAGATGTTCCTACTGCATGGATGAAAGCATTGCGCAGAAAGGGCACCCAGGGGAGCCTTCCTCACCCTCCAGAAAGCAAACAGCCCAGGCAGATGTTTGCATCTGGAGTGACAGGCTGGGTGGAGCTGACAGGTGTGGGTGGCTCAGAGTCAGACTTCCCTGGGACTTACCTCCTGGCTGGTTGGCAGTCTAGCAATTTGCATCTCTTTTGTGTCCTAGTTTCCTCCTCTGCGAAACTGGGATGTTAGAGGATATTATACGAGTTAAGACAAGGTGTTGAGGACAGTGCTTAGTCTAGACCAAGTCTAGATAACCACTATTATCATCTAGTGTAGCGTCCTGGGGACTTGGTGAGGTAACGCACCTAAAGGAACAGTAGTATTAGTTTACCTCACTGAGTTGTGATGCTAAATAGAACAGGCGTGAAATTTGGACCTGAGGAGGAGTGAGGGTTTAACAGCTGCCTGTAGACATCATTGTTGCTGCTACTGGTGTTATTGTCATTAACTGCAGACCATGTCCACAGTCCCCTGCATTCAGATCTCCCTTGAGTGTGCACAATCCCCAATGGAAGCTCCGCAGATGAAATTCTCAGCAAAGCCACTTTATAAGAGCAAATCCCACCTCATAAACACACACGCACACATACCATCTTCAGCTCCCAAATGACCTTCATGGAGAGGAGTGAGATAACAAGGTCAAGGATAGAGGGTCTGTCCACACAGCCAAGGCAGGCCAACTTGAATGTTCGATTACAGGTCCTATTGCTCCTGGACTGCCAGGTATCAGGTGGGCCAAGCCACCGATGAGGAGAAGAAGCATCCGTTTCTTCTCAAGAAGGGCCAACTGTATACCCAAGCCTGCTTGCCCCCTGGGGGGACACCTGATTAGAAATTGCTAAAGGGAAATACCCTACAGGAAAGGGATATGTTCAGAAGGGTCTTCTGAATCCCCTGCCTTCCCAGGAGGCTCTTTTTCTTCCAAACCACTTCCCACAAATGAAAGCTCTTATGTGATCCTGGCCAAACATCCCCCAGAGCAAAAGGGGCTGAGGCCCAAATTATACATGAGAAAGCACAGGCTCAGAGAGACAAAGTGACCCGATGAAGCTCTCCCGGCAGGTTGCCGCTCTGGGTGGAACCAAGGTGTTTTGTTCCCTCCTCTAGGATTGCCCTGGGATGAGGAGCAGCACACCACGCACGTCATGTTTATGTGAGCACCTGTCCAGGTTCCTCTCCACTCTGTAAGCTCTGGTGGAGTTTATTTCCTTCCATTGCTATTGTCCCCAGCATCTAGCACAATGCTCCATACACAGCAGGTCCTTAATAAATATTGATTGAATGAACACTGGGCAACCTTTCAGACTGGACCCCACCACCCAGCAGGCTAAAGAATCTTGACACTGCACAAGAAAGCACAAGGGGGAAGAGGTACTCAGTGGACTGCCACGTGCCCCTGTCCCTGAATGCTCATTTTGGACAGACACCTGCTAATTCGTCCCATTGTTCACATCTACAAGATGATAATAATAATTATTCCTGACTGAGCACAAAGTGCCATGCTATAAAATAATACACATTTTGTCTCATTTAACCCTCACGCCAACCACATACCTTATCTCCATTTTACAGATGAGGGAGATGGGCTTCTGAGAGGTGAATGATCAGAGGTGATGGGGCAGCCGGGATGGCTCAGCGGTTTAGCGCCGCCTTCAGCCCAGGGCGCGATCCTGGAGACCCGGGATCGAGTCCCACGTCGGGCTCCCAGTGCATGGAGCCTGCTTCTCCCTCTGCCTGTGTCTCTGCCTCTCTCTCTGTATGACTATCATAGATAAATAAAAAAATTAAAAAAAAAAAAGAATTAGAGGTGATGGAGTTAGTAGATGGCAAGGCTGCTGTTCCCGCTGACTCCACCTGATGCTCAGCTTGTTTTCTCTCTACTACCGCTGACATTGATTTTTCAATAGACCTCCACCAAACCTCCATTAAACACAGCCCAAGAATATGCCCAATAGCATATTGTTGTTGGAAGATTTTCCTTTCTGGGCAGGGGTGGGGGGGGCCCTCTCTCAGGCTCTGTGTTCTGACTGGATATACTTGACAGGGCCCTGGGGAGCAACCCACCCAACCGACATCCACCTGGCTATCTCTTCATTACATAAACATATGTTGACAGTTCCCAAGTACTTGTGTGTGTGCGTGCGTACGTGTGTGTATGTGTGTGTGTGTGTGTGTGTGCGCATGTGTTCAGAAAGGGCTGTAGATGAGGGCAGGGCAGCAAGAAAGGCACTAGAGACAATATGGCTCCTGCCCCAAGGATTCTGCAGGCTGTGGGAGAAAGAGATAAACATCATTGTGATAGTACTTCACAGAGCATGGTAAAGGCTAAACAGTTTCCTTCCAGGGGAGGGGAGTTTGAATCAACTCTGTTAAGGCTAGAGGGGAATTTCTGAAGAAGGAGCTGGCATTTGAGCTGGACCTTGGAGCACAGTTCAGATTTGGGTTGGTGTCAAAGCTACACTGGAAAGAAGAACATCCTGGTCACTAAGAGCAGCATGGGCAAAGATACGGAGGTGACAAAGTCAAGGCTGGTTGTGGGATACGCTTCCCTAATTGGCCTGCCTTAGTCTGTGAAATCGCCTGGCTTTCCTCACTCTTAAGAAACCTGAGGTCCATTTGGGGTACAAGTATTGTACCAAGAAGGGATGACATATTCAGACCTATGAACCTTTGACCACTTGGGAAGGGAGCTTGAAGAAAATGGGACACAGAGAAAATATACTTTTAGAGTGAATGGAAGGGAACAGAGCAGGATTGACATGCATGTGGCCTAAATTATGCTGCCCCTTCCTTCTAAATCCATAGCAGACATTAATCAATAATAGCATTGCTTTGGGCTGCCTGGGGGTGCTGATTCTTGATTTCCGCTCAGGTTATGATCTCAGAGTCATGAGATCAAGCCCCACATCGGGTTCCATGCTCAGTGAGGAGTCTGCTTAGGATTCTCTGCCTGCCTCTCCCTCTGTCCCTCCCTCCACCATGCTCACTCTTTCTCTCATAAATAAGTAAGTAAGTAAGTAAATAAGTAAGTAAGTAAATAAATAAATAAATAAATAAATAAATATCTTTAATTAAAAAATAGCATTGCCTTAGAATCCTTTCAACCCAGCACTCCCTCACCCACTAACAACATATCCCAGTTCTATATGGAATGCATCTCATTTCCCCTCCCTGTGATAGTGCATAGGGTACCTGGAGCGAAGTCTCAGGGGCCGGATGACTTGGATTTGAAACCTAGTTTTTCCACTTTCTGGCTTTGTCACCTTGGATTATTGGGCTGGCCCCTCAAGCTTTGCCATTTGCCGATGGGAAAAGGAAGATCTAACATTTTTTTTGGACGCCACGCCAGAGGCAATGCTATGTATTTGCGTAATCCTCTTTTCTTCTCTCCCTTGATACACAACAAAACAGCATTTCCTAGCCTCCTCTATAGTTAGGTGGGGCCAGGTGGCTGATTTGGCCAATGGAATGTAGATGGAAGCCATATGTGCCACCCCCATGCTCTTCCATATCGTCTGTCCCCTCATCTGCAGAGGGCTGCATGGAGGACTTCAGGCTCTAGGATTTGGGGTTAATAGCTAGATGGGCAGCTTAGATGCTTCAGTGCCCACATGGAAATCCACCACATTCTCAATGAGAATTTCTGTGAATGAGAATTCAGCTTCCTTTTGGTTAAGCCAAGAGACTTTGAAGTTGGTTCGGCAGTTACGGTTACCTATCCCAACCAATAAAAATGCAAACACATGATTTCATTTAAATGCCTTCATGGCTCACTCAGGAAGATATAATTCCTCCTATTTTGCTAGTTTACTGATGACAAAACTGTGGCTCAAGGAGGTGAGATAAATTCCCTAAAGAAGCCGATGGAGTTTGGAAGGCTCTTGCCTTCCACCACCAAGCCCTGCATCTTTACATAGCACCTAAAAGCTTTTGATAAACACCTGTCTATAGTATCAGAATTTGAGGAAATTTTGAAGGTTTGATGAGCTTATGGAAGTGAGCAGATTCATAATCCCTGAAGAAGGAGTCGTGCAGAGGCTGATTATGGCCGCGATGGCGAGAGGCCCAGGCAGGCCACCTTCACCCCCTGGAGAAGCAGACTGGGTGCAGGCTGTCTCCAAAGATCATGTACACAGAGGGGGAGGGTAGGCAGCACTAAGAACCAAAAGCCCTGTGCCCCTGAGGAGCCAGTGGGATTGGGAGGGGGTGGGGTGGGGAGAGGGTGAGTGGAATAATTATAATGGCACGGCAGTAAATGAGCATACTTTTAAATATCAGACTGATTTACAGGTTCCGCCCACTTAATTGCTTCTTTCATAAACTCTGCACATTCAATACATCATGGGAAAACATTAAAGAAAGAGTCCTCATGTAAAATATTAAAGGCAAATGGCCTTTTCAAGGAATAGCCACCCACTGCTTCCCGGTGTGGCCAGGTGTGGGGTCTGGACTGGACACAGAGCTTATGTAGGACAGCTGTCTCTCCCCCCACCCCCTGAAGTGGCCCAGCCTGTGCCTGAGTCTGAAGGGACAGGGAGGGGACCCCTGGCCCTCAGCTGCAGCCCTGGCTTCTGGCGTTATTCCCAGTTGCCAAGATTAATAAAGCAGGCAAGGCTTTGCACGGGAACTTTGCATCAAGCCCAGTCCTGCAATTATGAGACGGGGACCTCCCCATAAATCCCCCAAGGTGATCATAGCTTGGCATAGACGAAACTTTGTTGGGATGTTCAAAGATTTTCAAGATATTGCTTAAAAAGGATTTGGGTTTACTTTAAAGAACTATAAAACTGTCTCTCCCATCTTAGGTTTGAGTATCTGGGTATTGTTGACCGTAAAGAAAAATAGAAGAAAAGTGGATTTTCTGCTCAAAACTAGAGGAAGTTATTTAAACTCCTTTCTGTGACAACTCAATAACGAGTCCTCATTGATCACCTATGACGTGCCCAATGCTATTCACCAGTTTGGAGAACATAAGACACGAGTTGTGCTTTTCAGGTGTTTTCAAGTTGGGAGACAAGGTACAAACACAAGAACATTCAGCATCCATTCATTCAGTTACTGAAGGCCTACTGTGCACCACATGTGACGCTAGTCACAGCACAGGTGTGCAGATGGATAGATGGGTAGGGTCTTAGGCTGCTTTAACAAATTACCACAGGCTGGGTGACTCATAACACTTTCTTATGGTTCTAAGAGCTGGAAGTCAAGATAAGGATGCCAGCATGGTCCAGGTCTGGTGAGGACTATCCTCTGGGCTTCGAATTGCCGACTGCTTATTCTGTCCTCACGGGGTGAGGAGGGGTGAGAGAGCTCTCTGATATTTCTTTTATTAGGGTCCTAATGCCATTCGTGAGGGTTCTACTCCACGATCTAATCACCTTCCAAAGACCCTCCTAATATGGTCCCATTGGAGGTTAGAATGTTGACGTATGAATTTGGGGAGGACACAGACATTCAGTCCGTTGCAGAGAGCTGTGGGTAGAGCTAATTAGTGTTGTGTTGGTAAATGTTTAACAACCTGCTAACAGGAAAGGGAGAGGATCCCTAGTTTGTAGTATTTGCTGTGATGTATATACTCCCAAAGTGGACATGGCCAATTTCAAGCTACCGAAGTAACTATCACGGAGTGAAGAGTTGGGAAGAGATTGCCCAAGAGGCTCCCTTGCTAACCAATATGACATGGCTTAGCACATGGCTGATAGAATGAAAGTTAGATTGGCCGGTATGTGCAGTAAATGTCCTGCAGTTCAGAGAAGATTGGAGCATCCTCTCATTCAGGAAAGGGTTCCTTGGGCATCAGGGATGGGAGCTAGGCACCGAGGATGGCCAAGGTTTGGAGAGAGGGAAGAAAGGGCATTCTAGGCCAAAGATGCCAAACAAAGCAAGGGCACAAAGACAGATATGGGTAGGGGATTCATGTGTTACTGGAAGATTGAATTGGGGAAGCTGCCACCATGAGGTCTTGAAAATACAAGCTATGCTGTATGTGCCATTTTGGAATAGAGAAAGAGGTTTCAATAATAGAAGGCCCACTAGGGTCTCCATTCTGGTTTAGGTCCCCAAAGCCTGCACTAATACCATGGATGTGCTCTCAGTGGCATAGCCAATCTCCAGAAAATGAGAAAGCCCATCATTATTAAAGTAATTATTTATTATTAATTATTATACAATTAATTGTTATATATTATATAACATTTTATATGTTATATATTATAATTATATAATAATTATTCATTATAATAATAGCAAACGCTTATGAAAGGGCCGTTGTCTGAACTCTCTGGCCTGGGATCCCTTAGCTAGTAATGACAAAAGTAAGATTTGACCCCAGGCAGTTTGATTCTGAGTCTTCCCTCTTAATCACTCTGTTGTCTCTTTTCCTTCCTTTTATTTTTCTTTTGTTTCCCTCTAAACTTCTAAACTTTCAAATGTATAAAATAGTGAATTTTTGGGCAGCCTGGATGGCTCAGCGATTTAGTGCAGGCTTCAGCCCTCGGCCTGATCTTGGAGCCCCGGGATCGAGTCCCATGTCAGGCTCCCTGCATGGAGCCTGCTTCTCCCTCTGCCTGTGTCTCTGCCTCTCTCTCTCTCTCTCTCTGTGTGTGTCTCTCATGAATAAATAAATAAAATCTTTAAAAAAAAATAGTGAACTTTTATACCTATCATTCAACTTTAGCAATCATTAATTCGTGGCCAATCTTAGTTTTATCTAAACACCTACTTTTTCCCACTTCCCAGTTATTTTGAAGCAAATCCCACGCAAATATAATTTCATCCATGAATATTTCAGTGTACATCTCTAAGATATAAGGACTTATAAAACACATATATAATATTATTATTGTACTTGAAATTAATGATTTTTAATTACATTCAATACCCAATCAGTGGTCATATTTCTCCAATTATTTCATAAATACAGTACAAAATAATAAATGTTTGTTCAAATTAAGATCCATGCAATATTCGTGACTTGTATTTGATTGCTCTTTATGTCTCTTCTCAATTCATCTCTTTCTTATGATATAATTTATTTGTAGAAGAAATCACATTATTTGTACTGTGATGCTCCCCACAATTGGATTTTGCTGTTTATGTCCTTATGGTATCTTTTCACATGTTTCTCTACTCCCTGCATTTCTAGTAAACTGGTAGTTGTTTCTAGAAGGTTGGTTATATTTAATTTTTTACTATGTATTTTACATAATAAAACCAAAATTAAGCTTAAAAATTGGCTTCAAGCTCCCTGGTTGCCAAAGCAAAAAAATTTTAAAAAGTTGCTTAGTGCTTATTACACAATACTAGGAAACATAGCAGGTCACTAGAAATGGGGTTTTTCATAATTCTATGGCAATTTGTAATGCAAAAATTTAAAGACACACTGAAAAACAGATGAACTGTACCTTTAGGAGCATTTTACAAAAAAGGTAGGAACTCTTTTTCTTTAAGTGGAATCTGTGAAGATTACATCTTAGGAAATGTTGTATTTTTCCAATAGGAGACACTGCAACTCTTGTGTCTTTCTTTTTGTGATGTTAGCAGCCAATGATAATTACTGCCTCAATCCATGATCCCATCTGGGGCCACACAATAGTGATGTTCTAATTCTATCATTCCTTCTTCATTTATGCCAGAAACTGAAATCTTTCCATGAAGAAAGATTTTACTTTACTATTAATTATTAATTATTTGGTTACCTTAATAAATAGTTCATAGATAGAATGCAGGACAAATGTCTAAGTCTTTCCTTTTATTTACTACTCTTTAAAATACTATGTTTTCCTATCAATGTCCAAAGATGAACCCTGAGGCTTTTGTTGTTATTGCTGTTTATATGTTTGTTGGTATTGTTCTTGTGTCAACATGAACTTGAGGATTTAAACTTGGGCAATGTATTCACATCTGTTGCACTTGTAATGCATTTAATAGTACAATTGTCCCATTTTTGACTAATGGGAATTTTCTGGGTTCTTTTGGCTCCTGAATCATTTTGAGACAACTCTAGTAGTCTTTCATATCTCTATCTTAGTAGTTTTTAACATCTTTCATAATTTAATATATTAGAGACAAGTAGTTTTTAATATCTATCAACTCTAATAGTCTTTAATATCTTGCCTTCTGGAATGACAAGCCTTGCCTTGAACATTGTCTCCCCAGGCCTAGAACCAGCCATTTCTCTAGGAGGAAATGATATTTAGAGACCACACTCTAGGCTCTAGGGATGTCCTACACTGCTTCTACCAGAGGCAAACAGTAGTGTGAAAACTCGAAGCTACAGAGGAGTCAAAAATTTTTCTATTTGGCCTTAGTTTCTGCTAAGTGGAAACAAAGACACAATGCCTGATATAGATAAATTTTTGGGCAACCATGTTGTCGCAATTTGTCCTCTTAGTTCTTCACTTATTTTACCCTTAAAATCTTCATGAAAAATAAAACTAACAAAAAAAAAAAACATAAAAATGTACCCAGAGAGCACTCTCAGTTTCAAAAGTCTAATGTATGAATTTTTTCTCTGTGATCTCTGCCACCTAAAAAAGGAGACAGGAACTAACCTGTTGGTTAATTTGGGGCATAGGCAAAAGGTCTTAAAAATAAATATTCTCAATGTCCTCTGAATGTTCTTTAAAAAATTCTCTAATATTCTCAAACAAATAAAACTCATTACCTAGACTTTTGGAATGTATATCGTTCAGTGGATACTGCTATTTCCCAATAATATTTCTTTGTTCAATTGCCAAATTGCGATAGCCT